>NC_133659.1:156931167-158131167 GCF_037893015.1 Macrotis lagotis | reverse complement strand
GGCTAAATCAGTGGCAGAAGCATAAAAATACCCTGAAAACATTTATTGAGCATCCTCTATATACTCTGCTGTAGGCTAGACTATTTAGGAAATCAAGAGATAAAAAGGACTCTGCTGTTGAGCTACTTAGGGAGAAACAGCACAAAACATAATCAGGCAACATGATTCCAAATAACTAGAGTAATGCTACAAATTTTATATATGATACATTAATAATAGTAATAATAGCAATAACTAGCATTTATATAGAATCTTAAGGTTTATAAAGCACTGTTATCTCCTGAGTCTCATAGCAACCCTGTGAGTTAGGTATTTGTTATAGAGGTTAAATAATTTGTCAAGGGTCACAATCTGAGTCAGAATTTGAACTCGGATCTTCCTGACTCCAAATCCTGCACTCTGTACTCTGCGCCATCTAATACATATTGGAACATGGTACATTCAAGGAGGTGGGGTTTTTAAAAAGTGCTCTCTAAAACTTTTCTTTCCTCAAAGGTTTTACAGTCTTGTTAGAGAAGTCCAATTCAGTTCAACTAATGTTTATAAATTTCTGCTGAGTTAGATGCTATCATGGCTTTGACTTGTGAGAAAGAAAAATAGAGGCAAAAGCAAAACAATATCCTGTTTTGGAAGGAGTTTGCAATATATTCACATTTTGGTGATTTCATTAGTGTAGCTGTTCCACCCTCCAGTGCAGATTAAATTTCTCTATGCCTTCTCATACTATGCCATTCTTGTTCATTTTCACCCCATAAATCCTCCACAAGAGAATCTACCCAACCCTGGAGCTCTTCTTATTCTCCTATTTTATTGGAGGTACCAGTGTACCATTCAGGATGTCATGAGATTGTGGGGCAGCTAGGTGGTGCAGTGAATAGAGCACCAGCCCTGGAGTTAGGAGGACCTGAGTTCAAATTCGACCTCAGACACTTAATGATTACCTAGCTGTATGATCTTGGGCAAATCACTAACCCCATTGCCTTGCAAAAAAAAAACAAAACAAACAAACAAACCAAAAAGGATATCATGAGATCAAAGGAAATAGGTATAGAACTGGAAGAAGCCTTGGAAATTATCTAATCTAATCTCCCATCTCTCTCCCATTTTATTGATGAGGCAACTGAGACCCAGGAATGCTGAGTGATTCATCTTAGATACCCAGTAAATGGTAGAAGTAGGATTAGAACCCAGGACCTTGGACTCTAGATCCTATATTCTTTCCACTGCACCACACAGCCACTGTTCATCTAATAAATCTAATTCTTAATATTTGATAGACTATCTTTTTTTTTTGGTCACATTTGACTGTAATAAAGCACATTAGGCTGTTTCTTGAGGTCAAGCTATAATTTATCATACTTTTCAGTGCCTCTGAGGATATTTGTAATTCTGATTCTTCCAGGAGCATCCTATTCAGTTTTTCAAGACCAAAGAAGATGGTCTAGACTAAAAATACTGGGCTTTTGTGGCAGGAAAGGGAAATTTTCCAAATATAATCCAGCAGAATAATAACAACCAATCTTTATCTAGTGCTCCATGTCCTCCAAGTCCTTTGACAGCTGAAATCTCATTTGATCCTTGCAAAAATCTTTTTTATGAGTATTGTTATTATCCCATTTTATAGAAGAGAAACCTAGGACTTAAAAAGGTTAAATAAATTATAAGGACACAGTAACATATTGAGAAATGTCTGAGTTAGATCTTTCTAACTTCAAATCTAGAGTTTATCTATTATACCATACTAAGCTTCTTGGAGGAGGGGGAAAGACTTTTGTTTTTATCTTTGTATCTTTAAAAAAGTTAATTCAATTTTTTGCTCTTTCTTTGTATCTCTCATATACAGTTTAGGATTTCTTTGTATCCAGCTATCTGCACATTTCCTTGCACAATGGGTGCTTAAAAATACGATTTCTTTATATCTATAACGCCTCACACCATTTCTTGCACATAGTAGTTGTATAATAAATGTCAACTTGAATTGAACTCAATCCCCTCTGATTCTGGATCCAATTCAAAGAACATCTGTAGTATTTACTTAAGATATACATATTAAGAGATTGATTTGATGGGCATTTTAGTCTGATAGATATCATTTTTCATAGTCTAGGTGGTATGTATTTTTTATCCACTTTGTTTTATAATGTGAATGGTTAGTATAATCTCTTTTTCATTATGGATTTCAATGATGATATTTTATAGTATTAGGATCATAGGATTTAGATCAAAGGATAAATGATTATCTTATCTAATTCTTTCTTTTTAAAGATGAGGAATATGAGAACCAATGGATAAAATCAAGTCATTGACCAAGCTCAAGTATTGTATTTAAGTAAAAGAGTCAAGATTCCTATTTAGATCCCTTGACTCCAGATCCACTATTGTACATTTCCTCTTGTTCAGTGCAATTAGAACAGTCACATGTGAATAGGAACTGTTGAAAACTTCATAAGCATTACATTAAAAAGTTAAACATCAAAAAAAAGTAACAATGGACTGAATATAAGTGCCATATGCATGAAAGTGGAATTAGATGCAGTAAGAGTACAAAGGTTATAGAGATTATGTCTTCTTTCACAGAATGAACAAAGAAGGATCAAAGAATCAGACTTAGAACTGAAAGGGATCTTGACTCCAACAAACCCAAACTTAATTTGGAAGATGATTAAACTGAAGCATGGAGGGGTTTAAGTGACTTGTTGAGGGTCACACCGGCTCATAAACAAGGAGTGGTGGGATTTTGGTGGGTGCCCATTCTGAAGGATAGGCAGGATTGTTATGATGGAGGGGTAGCAAGGAAGACATTTTAGGTAGGAAGAACAGTGTAAGAAAGGTAGAAAAATTAATCAGGAGATTCTGAACAGAATTGTGAAGAGTGTAGAAAGTTAATGAGAGATAAAGTTGGAAATAAATGTAAATTATATTACTTTGTGAAGAGCTTTAAGTGGCAAGCGGGAGCCTGGGAATACCACATATGAATACATGGGGGAATCTATGATTTTGTGTTTGGGACTCCAGGTGTGAAAACTAGGCAAATTGAGGCAAATCACAATCCATCTGTGATTTAGTAGGTTATCTGAAATATAGAGAGGTTAAATGACTTTCCCAGGGATTCACAGGGCATCTAGGTGACACAGTGGATAGACTGGACTTTGAATCAGGGAGATTCATTTTCCTGAATTCAATCTGTACTCACATTAGCTATGTGACCCTGGGCAAGTCTCTTAATCCTGTTTGTCTCAGTTTCCTCATCAATAAGCTGAGCAGGAGAAAGAAAAGGCAAACCATTTCAGTATCCCTATCAAGAAAACCTCAAATTGGGTTACAAAGAATAGGACAAAACTGAAAATGATCAAACAACAACTACAGTTTCCACAATAAAGGTCAAAGAAGGATTTAAGTCTATGCCTTCCTGGCTTCAAAACCACTGCATTTATCAAGCAATTCCTATATTCAAAATTCCATATTGATTTTAGTATGGTGCAACAGTGGTTTTATCACTGGAATTGGAATCAGAAAGACATAGCCATAAATTCAAATCTAGCATCAGACACTTACAGATCGTGGACAAGTTACTTAATCTTGTTTGTTTCAGTTTCTCATCTGTAAAATGAGCTGGAGAAGGAAATAGAAAACCACTCCAGTATCTTTGCTAAGAAAACTCCAAATGGAGTATTGAAGAATTGGACAAAACTAAAACAACCCCACAATAGCAAACTCTCTTTACCCCCTAAATCAAGCTTGTAAAAAATGAATGTAACCTATAAGCAGAACTATTGTGTGTGTGTGTGTGTGTGTGTGTGTGTGTGTGTGTGTGTGTGTGTGTGTGTGTGTGTGTGGAATAGGGGAGAACAGCCTATATTTGAACCCATTAGATAAGAAGGAATCATTGAGGAGCAAAAGGCTATATGCCTCATTTTGTCACTAGGTGGCACACTACTGGCAGCTAAAGGCAGAATGGATAGCATTGGAATTTACTAGGTGACTATAAAGTACAATGTTTACAGTATTAGACATGGAGTCACAACTTAACTGTCTCAGTCTCAGTATCCTCAGCTGAAAAAATTAAAATAACAGCACCTACAGGTAGGGCAACCTGCATGACTATTGTGAAGATTACATGAATTAATAACAAAGTTCTTTACAAACCTTAAAAGTGCAATGTAAATGCTAGTTGCTATCAGCAGCAGTATCATTAGATGACTCTAAACCTAACCAAATCAACCTCCTGAATGACCTGTTTCATATCTAGCCCAGATTCTAGAGTCTATATTCTATGTCAGCTCTAATTTTTGTCCTTGAGTTTAACACTTCTGTTCCAGGCAAGTTTAACACCTATTAATTAGGTTATTTTGTAAATTCTGAGAATCATTGTACTTTCGAGGTATCGTGATAGAGTGATAGATTTCCCCTAGAATTTGAATTTTCTCCTCAAGCACTTGTTGTTGTTGTTGTTGTTGGCAAATCGCAGATCTAGATCTGGAAAGATCCTCAAAACTACTCCAATCCCTTCAATTTAAGGATTGGGACACAGACTCAAAGTGATACTCTCTCATAGTCTCAGTTTTCTCATCTATAGAATGTAATAATTGCTATAGCACTTGCTTTACCAGGTTGTTGAAGGGATCAAATGAAATAATATATGTGAAGCATATCAAATTTTTTCAAATCTTAAAGCACTAAACAAATGTCAATATGTCAAAGACTATGATCTTGCTATCTCTTATACTTTCTGTTTCTTCCTTAAGGATATGATTTCTCTCTCATCACATTCAATTTGGATCAATGTATACCATGGAAACAATGTAAAGACGGACAAATTGCTTTCTGTGGAGGGTGGAGGAGGGAAGTAAGATTAGGGGAAAAATGTAAAACTCAAAATAAATAAAATCTTTAAAAAAATATGGCAAAGACTAGAAATGAAGTAGATGTTTATTGTCAGGAAATAGGTGTTGTGGTATATTAATATGATGGAATATTATTGTGCATAATAAATTATGGCTAAGATAAATACAGAGAAACAACTGATGCAAAGTGAAGTAATCAGAACTTCAGAAACAATATATACTATGACCTTAGAAATATATACAGAGAACAGTCACAGTTAATCAAAACTCAGAGCTTGGCACATGGTAGATATTTCATAAATGCATGTTAACTTAACCTCAAAGTTTAATAACAGAGTTTCATTTCAAAGAAGTGAAAGGAGAAGATCCTTTGCCACTTCTTTACAGATGTAGGAGATTATGGGTGAGTAAAACCACATATTGTTAGTTTTGGTGAGATTTTTTGGTTTTTCATTTTAATTTTTTTGTTATAAGGACTGACTTTCTGAGTGAGGAAAAAGGAATATATTTATAACATAAGGTAATTCTGAAAGAAAGATCAAAAAAGGTATACAAAATAAAATGTCTAATAACATTGTTATTCCAAGGACAAGATAAGCCCTAAAAATCTCTCACCTTTTTGGGAAATTTGGGGAATTGACAATTTTATGCTGTTTCCAGTTGCTCAGTTAAAATAATTAAAATCACCAAGTTAAACATTTATTATAGAGAAAGCACTGTATTAGGTGCTAAGGAAGATACAAATATATATATATATATACATATATATATGTATGTATATATGTATACATATAATATAATATAGAGAAGTCATGATCCAACCCTTATGAAAATAACAATCTAGTATTGGAGTAAAATAGGGGCAGATAGGCAGTTGAGTGGATGGACTGCCTAGTCTACAGTCAGGAGGACCTTTGTTCAAATCTGACCTCAGACACTAGTTTAATGACTAAGAAAATCACTTAGGGGGCGGAGCCAAGATGGCAACAAGAAGGGATTGAGTCTTAGGTGCTCTCTGATAAAATTCATCAGCTAAGGACTCTAACTAAACTTTCGAGAGACAGAACCCACAAAGGGACCCAGTGAGGCAGTTCTCCTACTCAAGGTAACCTGGAAAAAAGCAGAAAGGCTCTGCTCCACGGGGGTCAGAGAAGCAGCCTGCCAGAGGGGTGGCCCACCAGAGCCAAAGAACTTCAGCCTCCCGGAGGCAGCCCCAGGACACTGGGGGGTCTCAACTCACAGCAGCCGGGGAGTCTCCTGAGCTGCACCCCGAGGAGCACCGGGCACAAAGTGGGGGAACAGCGGGGGACCTCTGCCAGAGTAAGCACATGGAGCCCAGCCCTCAGGGCACACAGCAAGCAGCATCATCTTTCCCCAGCCCTGATCCAGGAAACAGAAGCAGGCAGAGCCCCTAAGCAGGAGCCCCCAGGGCATGAGCCCATTGAGCTGAGGGAGGGGAGTGAAGAGAGACTGCCTAGCTCTGTCCTCTGCCCCTGAAACAGGACTCTGGGTCTCTGACCACATTCAGATCCTGACCACAGTCTAGGGCCCCCCATAGAACAGCAGCCCCCCCCCCCCCACATCAGCCCCTTGGCAGGGCGGGGGCGCTTATGGTCATTCACAGACCAGGAGGGAGGACAGAACCTCACACACTGAGACCCTTGTGGGAGTGTCCCAAAAGCTCAAGAAACACCCCAAACCAGGCCCAGGCTGGGAAAATGAGCAAGCAGAGAAACAAAAAGAATACTATTGAGAAATATTTTGCAAATGAGCCCAAGAAGGATCAAAATACTCAGTCTGAAGATGAGGAAGCACAAGCTCCTGTATCTAAAGACTCCAAGAAAGACAGAAATTGGGCTCAGGCTATGATAGAGCTCAAAAAAGACTTTGAAAATCAAATGAGGGAGTTGGAAGAAAAACTGGGAAAAGAAAGGAGAGAGATGCAGGAAAAACATGAAAATGAAGTCAGCAGCTTAGTCAAGGAAATCCAAAAAAATGCTGAAGAAAATAGCATGCTAAAAACCAGCTTGGGTCAAATGGATAAAACAGTTCAAAAAGTTATTGAGGAGAAGAATGCTTTAAAAAGCAAAATTGGCCAGATGGAAAAAGAGATAAGAAAACTCTCTGAGGAAAACAAATCCTTCAGACAAAGAATAGAATTCAGGGAGATTGATGAATTTAACAGAAATCAGGAATCAATACTTCAAAACCAAAAAAATGAAAAATTAGAAGAAAATGTGAAATATCTCATTGAAAAAACAACTGATATGGAAAACAGACTTAGGAAAGATAATTTGAAAATTATTGGAATACCTGAAAGTCATGATCAGGAAAAGAGCCTTGACATCATTTTCAAAGAATTATTACAGGAAAATTGCCCTGATATTCTAGAAGCAGAGGGCAAAATAGAAATGGAGAGAATCCACCGATCCCCCAGAGAAAGAGATCCCAAAAAACCAACCCCCCAGGAATATTATAGCCAAGTTCCAGAACTCCCAAGTCAAAGAGAAAATATACAAGCAGCCAGAAGGACACAGTTCAAATATCGTGGAGCTGCAGTCAGGATCACTCAGGACTTAGCAGCAACTACATTGGAGGCTCGTAGGGCTTGGAATACAATGTACCAGAAGGCAAAAGAGCTTAGAATGCAGCCAAGAATGAACTACCCAGCAAGGCTGAATGTCCTCTTCCAGGGAAAAAGATGGACTTTCAATGAACCAGCGGAATTTCAAAGGTTCCTTTTGGAATGGCCAGAGCTGAACAGGTTTGATCTTCAGATACAGGACTCAGGTGAAGCATGGAGATTGGAGGAGAGGGGGGAAATATGAGGGACTTAATGAGGATGAACTGCATGTATTCCTGCATAGAAAAATGACACTGATAATACTCATATGAACCTTCTCAGTTAATAGAGCAGGTAGAAAGAGCTTTTATAGTTGAAGCACAGGAGAAAGATGAATTCGAAGATAAAATATGGTGTAAAAATGGAGTCAAAAGGAAAAAAAGGGAAATGGAATAGGAGAAAGAAAAAGGAGAGGGGGAATAGTCCAAGGTATTTCACATAAGATTTTTTTTTATTACAATGAGCTATTGCAATGATATGGAAGGGGGAAGGCAAGGGGGAATGAGGGAAACTTTGCTCTCATCAGAGATGGCTAGGAGAGGAAACAGCAAATATATTCAATGGGGTATAGACATCTGGAGTAAAAAGGAGGGGGGAGCAGAGGGAAGAGGTGGGGATGTGAATAAAGGAGGAGAGGATGGATCATGGGGGGAGAGTGGCCAGATATAACACATTTTCTTTCTTACTTCTTGCAAGGGGCTGGGAATGGAAGGCCTGCCCAGGACCACAGGGCCAGGTGGATTCTGGGCCTAAGGGGTGGTATGGGGGGCTCAGGGCTTCTTGGCCCCGGGACCAGGGATCTGTCTGCTGCGCCACTCAGCTACCCTACAGCAGAGTCATAGTGAAAGGAGAGAGAAAATAGAGTACATGGTAGTGGAGAAATAAGAAAGGAGGGAGTTGCGATCAGCAATGGCAACGGTGGAAAAATATGGAAATAACTTTTGTGATGGACTTATCATAAAGAATGAGATCCACCCATGACAGAGTTGTTGGTGTTGGAACAAAGACTCAAGCACATTTTTTGTTGTGATTATTTGGGGGAGGGTACAGGGCAAGTAGGGCTGGATGGCCTGCCTGGGGCCACATAGCAGGGTGATCTTTGGGTGTCTGGGGCCGGATTTGGACCCAGGTGCTCCTGGCTCAAGAGCCAATGCTCTGTCTGCCACCCAGCCACCCCTACTATTATTACTATTTTATTTTATTTTGGTCTTTTTTTTCTTTCTTTCTGTTTTTGGTTTTTGCAGGGCAGTGGGGATCAGGTGGCTTGCATGTCACATGGCTGGGTGATTGTTGGGTTTAGGAGGCTGGATGTGGACTTGGGTGCTCGTGGCTCCAGGGCTGTTGCTTCATCCATTGTGCCACCTGGCCATACCTACAATTATTACTATTATTATTTTTTATTTTAATTTTTTCCCTCTCCCCTTTACTTTTTTCACCCAAACAAGTCTAACTATATTCATGGGGGAGGAAGAGGGGTATTTTGTTTACTTGTAAACAAGAATATTTTATTAATGTAAAAAAAACATTTGTACAAGATGAGAATAAAAAAAATAAATTTAAAAGAAAAAAAAAAGAAAATCACTTAACTCTGTCCCAGTTTCCTTATACAGTATTTTTGCCAAGAAAACTCCAAATAGGGTCATAGAAGAGAGTCAGATACAACTGAATAACAATAATAGGGGGCAAAGATACATACAGGGAATCTCCTTAATTAGCAACTATACATTAGAGAAGTGCCAAGTGATGTCTGATATTTAAAGTTGTTTTGAATTAGGCTTTAAAAAATTGGTAAGAATCAAAAATATAAGAGAGGGAAAGAGAACTTTCTAGTCACAGGGAATAATTGATAAAGTACATGAAGTGAGAACATACAAGGCATGTTAGAGGGACAGAGAGTAAAATAGTTTAAATGGAATACGCAGTAAAGAAATAATATGAGACAAAATTGAAAAGATTGAGTGGTACCTGATTATAGAGGAAGGGAACAAAAATTTTTAAGACCTAATATGAGTCAGACACTGCTAATAAGAATTTTATAGATATCTCATTTGATCTTAACAACCACCTAGGAAAGAAATGCTTTTATTATTCCCATTCAGGAATCTGACTCAGAGGTTAAGTGACTTGCTCAAGGTCTCATAGCTAGTAAGTGTCTGAAGCCATATTTGACAAAGATCTTCTGACTTCTGGCACAGTATATTCTCATTGTGCCACTTAGCAGTCTGTAGAGTCAATAAACAAGGAATTTTGATTTTTAAAAATTCTTGACTTGTAAAGGAAAAGTTTATGAGGTAAAATGGGTCTGGGTAAAGGGTAAGAACATGATAGATGTTGGAGGACTTTGGAATTGTTAAAAGGCAAGAGTTTGAGAAATGTATTAGTTGATGGAGGGTTAAAAAAATAAAAGAAGAGCTCTAACTGAAGGAAGGCAAAGATTGAAAGAAAGCTCCAGAGGAGACCTCAAGAAGAAGTAAATAAGGTAAATAAAACTCATCAGTAAGATAAGGTAGGGTACAGTAAAGGCAAAGGAAATTAGATATGTATTGATAGAGAACTATTGTTGTAGGATGTAATTGCCCACAAGCTATTGGAAAAACAATGATAGATGATCTCATTTCCAGTGAGAAGTAAGAGGGAAGATAAATTTGTATTTTTGCCTGGGACTGCTGAACCCAAAAAGGGAGACAAAGACCAAAATTTGATAAGTTTGGAGATCTTTAATTTCCCAGGGACTGCCTGGGGATGAAGAGTACCCAAATCAGGCAGTACCTGAGTGTTCAGGGGATAGGGTTTTTATAGTGTTTTGAGGGGGTGGGTACTGAGAGCAAGCAGGATACAGTAGCAAAGACAGCAGTTAGATATATTTTCTTGTCATACTACTACTACTACAAACATATGTAAACATATGGTTCAGTATAGTTGGGGGACTAGACAGAGTGGGAAAAAGTCAGGATCTTTGTGTTCTGTCTGAACATATTTCCTGAGACTGAGGGAGTCACATATTCACAGGCTTCCCACAGGTTTGAGGGAGTAAAATTTACTATCTTATGGTGCCAGTCACACCTGGGGAAGGGGAGGTAGTCCTGGGAGGAAGCAGGAATTTTACAGAAACAGCAAGATAATTAGGCTAACAATTAGGCTTTGTGAATCTTAGACAAATTTATGGAATATCCATGATCCTCAGGATCAAGCATTTGGGTCCTGTCTGGTTATTTTCAGACCCAAAGGCGCCTAGCCAAATTTATATTTCTAAGGAGTTTCTAAGGGCCCAGAAGGATGTCAGGGACCCCTTTCTATACAGGAATTTCACAAACATTGCTATTGTACTTCAGGACAAGTGGTTGTTACCTATGTTCAGAATTAGGGCTATTCATCATCCCAGAAGAAAAGATGAAAGTTCACATTTGTTCCAGGTTGTCAGGGACAGTGAGGTGCCCCCAAACCAATTCTGGCAAATATGAAATGTCAGTGTGAAAATTCAGATATGAAAATTTAATGTAAGTGGATCTGAATAGAGAAGAATGCTGATCTCTTTCCCAAAGGTGGAGAATGGAAAAATGTCCACAATGAAGAGGAAGAGAAGAAGAATCACTGGATATTTGCAGTTAAAATAACAAACCAATTTTAACACTATAGGAAATTTAGAAACATGAAAAAAATTGTATAAACTCATTTATGCAAAATGAAGAGAGTAGGATCAAAAGATAATAAAACCAAAGATTGTGGTAATGTAAATGAAAATAATATTAAAACATTGTAGGACACAGTGACAAGTTTGGACTCAGAGAAAGATGAAGGAAATATACTTCCCTCCTCTATAACTCCAGGTGTAGAATAGTAAATATATTCTCCTCAAATTTTTCAAGGGAGATTTTGATGAGGAGGGTATATTGATAAACTATTTGAACACAAAACAATTATGAAGAGAATGAGAAGGAAAATTGAGGTTCCACAAAGAGAACAATGTTCTAAGGAGAAAGCAAATACTTATTCTTCAAGAAAACAATAGGGTAGATCCACAGTTGCTGTCAGAGCAAGATGAGTATTTTTATGCAATGTTAACACAGAACCTTTCAAGATTTGTCAAAATGGATGATACCCTGGGTCTCAAAATGGATGATTCATGTGGATAAAAATGATAACAGGAAATATATAGAAAGCATTGCCAATGATTTTGAAAATGCAGGTAAAAAAGTATAGCAAATAGGAGCACAGTTTGTATTTTCATTATTGCTTCCCATTGAATGCAAGGTAGGCAGAATAGAAATTTCTAAGTATATTTACAAAGCATACCACTAGGATTGTTCACCCTAGGATATGGTGTCTTCTTCCCAGACAGTACTAGGCAGGATAAACTGCAGTTGGACCAAACCAAGTTCCCATGATTCATAAGTCTATAGACCACTGAGCTTTTTTTCAGGTCATAATGGATCAATCATTCTGGGCTCATTTTCCAATATGTAGCTACAATCTCTTTTCTACTTTTAGCCACTGACTTGGATGAGTAATTCCATGGAGCTTTTTTCAGCTATGCCTGTTTAAGATGAAGTAACAACCCTTAGAACAGCTTAGAATGGCAGAAACCTCTACCCTTTTACTCTCAGAGTTGATCCATCTGTCAAATAGATATCTACAAGCAGGAGAAGGAAGAACCCTTGCCCCTCTTATTTGACAGTCTTTCTTGGTTTACCAGTCCTTACCTTCAATAATCTGCTCCACTTGTCTTAGGGTGCTTAGTTTCAATTTACTCAATTTCATGCTTTTTGGGGAACCTTATTTAGAAGAGTCCTAGAGCTAAAGGTATAATACAGTTATATGATAAATTCTTTGTTTCATTGACTTCTTCATAGGCTATTGAGCTAATTAAGCCACCACCTTTTCTAGAGTAGAGAATGTTTAATTTGCATCAGAGGACTTTCTGCTTTAAGTTTCTATTTCTAAATTTCTATTTCCCTCATTTAGCCCCAACTGCCCTTAGACTCTCAATGGAGTATCTCCTTTTACTATGTTAACTGATGACTCAAAGGAAAGATTGCTTATTTCTTATTCTGTTTCTGTAACTTGAGCAACAACATAGTGGACAAGATTTTTTTTTAGGTTTTTTGTTTTTTTGCAAGGCAAATGGGGTTAAGTAGCTTGCCCAAGACCACACAGCTAAGTAATTATTAAGTGTTTGAGACCAAATTTGAACCCAGGTACTCCTGACTCCAGGGCCAGTACTTTATCCACTGTGCCACCTAGCCGGACAAGATATTTTTTCCCGATCTCTACAACTTCTCAAACTTCCTCCAAACAGAAATTATGCACTAAAAATAAAGCAAGTTAACCAAAAAAACCCAAATCCAGGAACAGACATTCACTGAGCTTACTTAGTTTCCCTCCCACATCTCCCATGCTACTGACAGCAGGACTGGTCTCATTTCCTCTTTCCTGGGCCTTAGTATTTCAGGAGCAAAAGCATGCTGGTAATTGTATTCTGGAAGTACCAAAGCTTCAAAGCTCTAAACTGTCAGTGTTGGCAGGCTCCAAAGTGCTGGTGCTGGGCCAAGAAATAAGGAACAGAAGGAGTAGGACAGGTCACTGGAATATGGGAAGCTTTGTACCAAGTCTGAGGGAAGAGCATATTTTCCATTTGGGTCAATTCAGACCACCCAAAAGAGGTAGATAGAGACATAGACTGTTAATTGTGAATTATCCAAGGTGGGATGAGGATGAGTTGCTTTGAGAACCAACCCACAAAGAAATCACAATAAGTTGGAAAAGAGTCAGAAGTGAGCAATGAGTAAAATAATGGGGTGGGAAAATGACTGAAAGTACCGAAGATTTCAGGAAGAAGAAATCTCAAAGACTTTGAACATAAACAGATAAATCAACAGGAAAAACAGTAATTAAAGGAAATTTGGTCTCCATATCTAGAAAATGAGTTCAAGCATCTATGAATAAATACTACAAAATGAAAGAGAATGACCCAACATTGACAAGAAAGGAGATATGAGAATTATGAGAACAAGAATTTATGTCTTCCACAGTAAAAAAAAAGTGAACAGAATAGAAAAATTTGAATCCTCCTTGGCAAGCCTTACCAAAGAAACAAATGAGAAAACAATGTATTGGTATTGCAAATAGACAGATATGAAAGACAATCTAGAAGAAAAGCAAAAAACAAGAACATGAAAAGATGCTTACAAGTAAAAAAATAAAGATATACATAGAGACTATCTAAAGATCAGTGGTCTCCCAGATGAATGTGACAGGCCAAAATATTTTAACATTGTAATGAAGAAAATAGAAGAGAGAGGCTGCTAGGTGGCGCAGTGGATAGAGCACTGACCTTGGAGTCAGGAGTACCTGAATTCAAATCTGGCCTCAGACACTTAAATAATAATTACCTAGCTGTGTGGCCTTGGGCAAGACACTTATCCCCGTTTGCCTTGCAAAAACCTTAAAAAAAAATAGAAGAGAAACATGAGTAGTCTTGGGCAACTCATTGAACCCCTTGGACCTCAATTTTCTTATTAAATAGAAAGTTGGATAGATGGCATTTAACATTCCCTCCAGACCTTAATCTATGATTTAAAAAAGGAAGTGAAATAGGCAAGTCCAAGTCTACTCAGGCAGTGTGACAGAGGTGGGATCTTGACCTTAAACCTCCAAAGTTAGAACTCTTTTCAACTGTACCACTGTTTCTATGAGTCTTGTCCTCATCCTGACTTTCAGTCTCAACTCTTCTAGTTCAGTAAAGCTCTCAAATATTTTTCACAACTGCTAGCTAACCAATTCTCACCCATCCTGAATTTTTAAAAGTCAATTTTTAAGGTTTTATATTTATCCATATTGTTTTATCATAATATTGCTTGTGAAAAGGGATGGATATTCAAGAAGATAGGCAGGGGATGAGTAGGACAGAAGATTGTATTCATTGTTAGATGCAGTTACTATATTATTTTTCTTTTCTTTTATCAAAAAGGAAAAGTTCAGTCTAAAGGAAGGGAAGTAGCAATGACTGTAAAGGCAAATGGCATCAATATATGGCATCTTATTAAATTCATCCCATCAAGGTTTTTCCAAATATTGTTAATTCAGAATTTTAATTACCCCTCCCAAGTTAGTCTCATCTGCAGATATGACATTCAAGTCATTGATAAAACTATTGAACAGGAAAAGATTAAGGATAGTCTACTAGAGAAGGCCTTCTAGACTGATTTGTTTCTTTATTTTGATGGATCAATGACTTCATCAATGGGAGTACTCTATCCAATCATTTCAGATGAAATCAACCTATTCATTTTTTTTTCATCTTGATTATTCTGTAGGTTGTTCATCCAATGTGGTAGGGGCCTGCTTTCCCTTATATATTTTGTGCAGATACCAATGGAATATGAAATTTGTACCTCATTTATCCTTTGTTCTCTCTATATATTATTAATGGAGTGCCTTCCCAATCCTTTCATTTCTTCCTAGCCTTAAAGGCAATATTCTGCTCTATTGAATCAAATTTACATAATAGGTATATGTCTACATATGTATATTTTTATGTGTGTTTATTATGATGATGATGATGCTTATCCTTTGTTCTCAGAGAAGATAAATGTCATTAGGAAGGTGATGCCATGAAAGCATGTAATTTGGATTTGAATGAGTGGATACTGTGTGAAGTCACCAGCCTCACTTTCTCCTCCAGAACCATCTGGGTCCAGTGGTTAGATAAGACTCAAGATGACTGGAGATGGCCATGGATATAAGCAATGAGGGTTAAATGACTTGTCTAAAAGTCACACAGCTAATAAGCTAATAAGTATCTGTGTATATATATATATATATATATATATATATATATATATATATATATATATGTCTGTATATATAATAAGAGGCTGTATATATACCTTTATATACACACATATACGTATGTATATATATAATATATACATATATTATATATATATATATACACACACGCACATATCCAAACAATTGGAAATGAATCTTTTATTCTCTACTTCTTCATTGTGATGTCACAGTTGAAATAATCACTGGGACTAGACATTCAACCAGTTCCAAATCTATTTAAATGTATTGCAATCTAGTATATATCTTTCTAGGTCAGAAGGGAATACAAGCAATGATCAGGACTATACCTTGGTCAATGTTGTTTACTTAGTCCCTTATTGCACTGTGCAACCTTTAACTACTCCTCTATCACATCTTTATGTCAGACAACACTATATGCAAAGGTCTACAGAACCAATGAGTATATATGGACTCGGTCTTAACAACTAGCTAGTAAAGATGCTTCAGGCGAATGAGAGGTCTTCTCAGTTAAGAACAGAAAAAGGTCTGGATTCCCCATAAAATAGGTGAACCTAGTCAATGTGTATAACTCTATTTTATTCAGGAATCTATCCTTTTTAGATTGGTTTTCTTCTGTGCTTTTGAATTTTTCTATTTTCTCAAATTTGACTCTATCAACATTAACCTCCTGCTGTATATGACTTCTGTGCTAAATGTTGAGGAGATCCAGATGGGACATAGGCTTCATTTCAAGGAATTTATAGTCCAAAGCAAACCTTTTTCTTGCCTTCAAGCTTCTACTGGCAACCCTGTAACTGGAATGTATTCCCTCATTTCTACCTGTCAAAAGTCTTTTTTTCTTCAGGGCTTAGCTCAAGTGCCATCTTATCTACAAAGCTTTCACCAATCCTATTCGACCCTTCCACCCTCACCACTAGCTGAAATAATATTCTCTTTTTAAAAATATTCCTAAAATACTTTAGATCTCTCCTTTAAATCACAATCTATCCTGTGATGTTTTATTTTTCCAAAAGGGCGGGAACTGATATATTTTTCATTTTTGTATCCCCAATAACTTTTACAGTGCCTTGCACATTTAAAAATCTCGGTGCTCAAATGTATCAATTATCTCATCAATTTGGATATTCTTGTCAATGATATAGACCATAACCCATCCATATCTGTCCATTCTGTGCAGCTCATTGATTTCTTCCTATACATTCATCACGAGAGATGCATCAAACAAGTTAGAGGCCTTTCTTGATTCTTCTTGACATTTTTAGATATCAGTGGGACTCTCAAGGCATCTCAGGGATGCCAATGAAGCAGTGTTGTACATAATAATTGCTCAATAACTGCTTATTAAATTGAATTTATTAATATTCTCATATGTGGGCTTCATGGAGGGATGTCATCTGAATTGATGGAAGTGAGGCACTTCAATAGAGATGAGAAGGAGAAGAGTCCCTTTTAGTCATAAGAGAATAGTAGAAATAATCATTGTATGGGCAGGATGCAGTTGGGAACACAGAAAACAATGCAATTTACTTGAACATATGGGACATAAATCTAAGTTGAATAAAATTAAGCTGGGCAGTTAGATTGAAATTAGATTGTCTAGACAATCAACAAAACAATAAATCAAGCCCTGATTTGAAATATTTTCAGATTTCCAAGGTAAATACTCACACTGAAAATTTAACAAGCCCTTAGTTCTATCTCCAATATATCCTTGGAAGTAGCACATAAAGCAAGCTAGGGTCAAAACCAAGATAAAGCAAACTGGGGTCAAAACCAAGAAGACCCAAGGTCTAATCCCATGAAACTGGAAAAGTCATAGAAACTAAGCTAGACGGGACTGTGGAAGTGATCATGTTACAGATGAAGAAAATGAGGCCCAGGGATGAAATGACTTTGCCCAGGGCCACAGAGCTACTTAAATATCTGAAATGAGTTTCAAAATCAGGTCTTCGTGACCAAATCCCACTACATCATGTTACCTCTCATAAATCACTCTATGTTCTAAGGCCTAGAGAATAGGCATTTCTCTAAGGCTAAAAGTTACAAAGGAGTTACCAACCTACATTAAGTAGGAGGAGTTTCCTCATCAGAAGTATCTTAAACCAATAAAATTACAGGTTTCAGTCTTATCTCTTAGTTATGAGAGAAACATCTCCTGAGTTCATGTGATAGTTAACTGCTACCAAATATGTTTATAAAAGGAAGAAATTATGGAGGCAAATAAACCTTAATTTTATTATGTTTACCAATTCTTACAAATCTTCTTTTAGGAAAAATGAAATCAGAATGACAGAGAAAGAATTCTTTGACATGCTGCAGTCTTATACATTCCTTTTAGGCCATAAGATTTAAAGAGAAGATAGCTCCCTAATTCCATACTTCCTTCAGAGTCACAAAAATTGAGTAATTTTAAACAGTCATAATCTCATGCATCAACTAAGGAAAGAAATGAAGTCAAACTCTATAGAGAAACTAAATCAAGTTACAGATTAAAAACTACATTTAGGGGGCAGCTAGGTGGCGTAGTGGATAAAGCACCGGCCCTGGAGTCAGGAGTACCTGGGTTCAAATCTGACCTCAGACACTTAATAATTACCTAGCTGTGTGGCCTTGGGCAAGCCACTTAACCCCATTTGCCTTGCAAAAACCTAAAAAAAAAAAAAAAAACTACATTTAGAAGATTCATAAATAGGCTGCTTGAGGAAAGAGAATGTCACAAGGAGTAAGGAACAGTTGAGGTTCTTCCTCTGGCTTCTTCTCTAAGGAATACTTAAGGCTCTTAAGCCAATTTTCTTTGTCCCAAGGGAAATATTTTGTTCAGGTAAGATTAATATTAAAGAAGAACTTTATTTAACCAAAAATTACACCAAGAATTACCCTGAATTCCAAATAATAAAAAAGAAATCATAAATTCCTTTAACATCTTGATAGGTAATAGTGGAGGGGCGGTCATTAAAAGTATTTCAGAAACAGATTGACATGATCAGGTCTCTTGAATTTGGGTTGTTTTTTGCTTAACTTCTAAATAAAGGTGCCTTTTGAATAATTCCATCTTTGCCTCAGCTTGAACTAGGAGGAAGGGATTTGTCCATACTTGGACCAAATTTGAGGAGAATCAAAGGGTTTTGAGAGGCCAGGACTGGTGGTAACAAGTCATAAAAATACTGGGAAGAGCTAAGGAAGCTGGGATAGATAAAGAAGAAGGTGAAGGGATTATTGCTCACTCCTTCTTGCCTGGGGTTTTCCTTGAGGTCTAATTGTCTGCAGCCTGGAAGGAGTAGACCCTATGACTGAGGTTAAGTGGGCTCATCTGCTAGAGTTAGAAGGACTGGAGTTGAAGAAGCAAAGAGACCTTAACACCAGGAAGGCTGATGACTACATCTTCCCTAGTCAAGTTCCTATCCTTCCCCAGGTTAAAATTACTTTTGAAGATTTCCCTGCACTAGGTTCAGAATTATTCCCTATTATTTTTTTTTAAAGTAAATTCTCATAGGAGAATAAGCACATTAAGCCACTAATCTTAATGTAAATAAATTTCTCAGATTTACTTTTCCTAAGTCTGGAAGGGAAATGCTGCAAAAAAAGAAAAAGAGATCTAGATAGAATAGAAGAAAAAAAATTCAATGAAATCCAGCCCCACCAGAAGACAGAGGATATACTGACAGGCTTGGGGCAAAATTCTGAAAAAAAATTTTTTTTTGATTGCTCTGTTGTTCTCTTTAATGCTGGGGCATTGCCTACATTTCTCAATACCTCCCTCTCCCTCCCACCCAGACTACCACCTCTCTATAACAAAGAAATTTTAAAGATAGAGGGGAAAGGGGGAAAAAAGCAGTTCTGGTAATTTTCATTTGATTTGACTTTATTGTCTGACCCTCTTTCCTAAGAAAGCAATGACCTTTGGAGTTCTGCTTGATGCCCCCCCCCAAAGTCTTTGAGGGGGAGAAAAAGTCCCCTAGGAAAACTCCTGAGAAGAATACCCTTAGCAAGGGAAGGGGTGGGATGCAAGGCCCAGGCCCTGAGTCCATGGTCATTCAGGAATGTAGCCTGGTAATGGAAATTCCTTTGCCTACATATTTTCTTGATTCACATTCTTCCTCAGCTTTATCCTCTTGTGAATTCCAGTGATTATCTTTTTATTTTTTGTCAAAATTCTAATTACAATAATTCCAACTGTTAGGATCCCTAAGAGAAACAGGATGAAAAGTCCCTTTGCCAGTGGGGAACATGATTTTAAAGATGAAATTCTTGGTCCTAGAATAGGAAAAAGAGAGAAAAGAATCTGTCAGTGAGAGGTGTATCTCCCAAGGGAGTGTGATCTTATTTTCCTCCACTCAGAGTACGATTATGACCCACCAAATGGGAAAAGTGAAGGGGGGAAAAAAAAACCTCTTTAAGAAAGCTGAAGCAGGGGGCGGAGCCAAGATGGCGACATGAAGGGATGGAGTCTTAGGAGCTCTCTGATAAAAACTCATCAACTAAGGACTCTAACTAAACTTTCGAGAGACAGAACCCACAAAGGGACCCAGTGAGGCAGTTCTCCTACTCAAGGTAACCTGGAAAAGAGCAGAGAAGGCTCTGCTCCCCAGGGTCGGAGGGGTGGCCCACCAGAGCCAAAGAACTTCAGCCTCCCGGAGGCAGCCCCAGGGCGCTGGGAGCTGCAGCTCACAGCAGCGGGGGAGTCTCCTAAGCTGCACCCCAAGGAACACTGAGCACAAAGTGGGGGAACAGCAGGGGACCTCTGCCAGAACAAGCATGTGGAGCCCAGCCCTCAGGACACACAGGGAGCAGCATGGTCTTTGGGCAGCCCAAATCCAGGAAACAGAAGCAGGCAGAGCCCCTAAGCAGGAGCCCCCAGGGCATGAGCCCATTGAGCTGAGGGAGGGGAGTGAAGAGAGAGAGAGACTGCCCAGCTCTGTCCTCTACCTCTGGAACAGGACTCTGGGTCTCTGACCACATTCAGATCCTGATCGCAGTCTAGGTACCCCCCCCCCCAGAACAACAGGGCCCCCCCCACCTCGGCCCCGTGACAGAGGGGGATGCTTATGTTCATTCACAGACCAGGAGGGGGGACAGAACCTCACACACTGAGACCCTTGTGGGAGTGTCCCAAAAGCTCAGGAAGCACCCAAAAAAAACAGGCTTAGGCTGGGAAAATGAACAAGCAAAGAAATAAGAGGAAGACCATTGAGAAATATTTTGCAAATGAGCCCAAGAAGGATCAAAATACTCATTCTGAAGATGAGGAAGCACAAGCTCCTACATCTAAAGACTCCAAGAAAAACAGAAATTGGGCTCAGGCTATGATAGAGCTCAAAAAAGACTTTGAAAATAAAATGAGGGAGTTGGAAGAAAAACTGGGAAAAGAAAGGAGAGAGATGCAGGAAAAACATGAAAATGAAGTCAGCAGCTTAGTCAAGGAAATCCAAAAAAATGCTGAAGAAAATAGCATGCTAAAAACCAGCTTAGGTCAAATGGATAAAACAATTCAAAAAGTTATTGAGGAGAAGAATGCTTTAAAAAGCAAAATTGGCCAGATGGAAAAAGAGATAAGAAAACTCTCTGAGGAGAATAAATCCTTCAGACAAAGAATAGAATTCAGGGAGATTGATGAATTTAACAGAAATCAGGAATCAATACTTCAAAACCAAAAAAAATGAAAAATTAGAAGAAAATGTGAAACATCTCATTGAAAAAATAACTGATATGGAAAATAGACTTAGGAAAGATAATTTGAAAATTATTGGAATACCTGAAAGTCATGATCAGGAAAAGAGCCTTGACATCATTTTCAAAGAATTATTACAGGAAAATTGCCCTGATATTCTAGAAGCAGAGGGCAAAATAGAAATGGAGAGAATCCACCGATCCCCCAGAGAAAGAGATCTCAAAAAACCAACCCCTAGGAATATGATAGCCAAGTTCCAGAACTCCCAAGTCAAAGAGAAAATATACAAGCAGCCAGAAGGACACAGTTCAAATATCGTGGAGCTGCAGTCAGGATCACTCAGGACTTAGCAGCATCTACACTGGAAGCTCATAGGGCTTGGAATACAATATATTGGAAGGCAAAAGAGCTTAGAATGCAGCCAAGAATGAACTACCCAGCAAGGCTGAATGTCCTCTTCCAGGGAAAAAGATGGACTTTCAATGAACCAGGGGAATTTCAAAGGTTCCTTTTGGAATGGCCAGAGCTGAACAGAAGGTTTGATCTTCAGATACAGGACTCAGGTGAAGCATGGAGATTGGAGGAGAGGGGGGAAATATGAGGGATTTAATGAGGATGAACTGCATGTATAGAAAAATGATACTGATAATATTCATATGAACCATCTCAGTTAATAGAGCAGGTAGAGGGAGCTTTTATAGTTGAAGCACAGGAGAAAGCTGAATTTGAAGATAAAATATGGTGTAAAAATGAAGTCAATAGAAAAAAAGGGAAATGGGAGAAAGAAAAAGGAGACGGGGAATAGTCCAAGATATTTCACATAATAAGATTTTTTTTTATTACAATGAGCTATTGCAATGATATGGAAGGGGGGGAGGCAAGGGGAATGAGGGAAACTTTGCTCTCATCAGAGATGGCTAGGAGAGGAAACAGCAAATATACTCAATGGGGTATAGGCATCTGGAGTAAGAAGGAGGGGGGAGCAGGGGGAAGGGGTGGGGACATGAATAAAGGAGGAGAGGATGGACCATGGGGGCACAGTGTTCAGATATAACACATTTTCTTTTTTTACTTCTTGCAAGGGGCTGGGATTGGATGGCCTGCCCAGGACCATAGGGCCAGGTGGATTCTGGGCCTAAGGGGTGGTATGCGGGCTCAGGGCTTCTTGGCCCCGGGACCAGGGATCTGTCTGCTGTGCCACTCAGCAACCCTACAGCAGAGTCAGAGTGAAAGGAGAGAGAAAATATAGTACACAGTAGTGGAGAAATAAGAAAGGAGGGAGTTGCGATCAGCAATGGCAACGTTGGAAAAATATGAAAATAACTTTTGTGATAGACTTATCAAAAAGAATGTGATCCACTCACGACAGAGTTGATGGTGTTGGAACAAAGACTGAAGCACATTTTTTGTTATTAATATTTGGGGGAGGGTGCAAGGCAAGTGGGGCTGGGTGGCCTGCCTGGAGCCACATAGCAGAATGATCTTTGGGTGTCTGAGGCCAGATTCGGACCCAGGTGCACCTGGCTCAAGGGCCAATGCTCTGGCTGCCACCCAGCCACCCCTACTATTATTACTATTTTATTTTATTTTGGGTCTTTTTTTTCTTTCTTCTTTTTGGTTTTTGCAGGGCAGTGGGGATCAGGTGGCTTGCATGTCACATGGTTGGGTGATTATTGGGTTTACAAGGCTGGATATGGACTCGGGTGCTCATGGCTCCAGGGCTGTTGCTTCGTCCATTGCGCCACCTGGCCATACCTACAATTATTACTATTATTTTTTTTAATTTTAATTTTTTTTCTCTCCCCTTTACTTTTTCCCCCAAGCAAGTCTATCTATATTATTGGGGGGAGGGGTATTTTGTTTACTTGTAAACAAGTATATTTTATTAATGTAAAAAAAACATTTGTACGAAATGAGAAAAAAAAAAATTAGAAAAAAAAAGAAAGCTGAAGCAACTCACAAATGGGGCAGAAACATCCCTCACATCCTAGAGTGGCACAAGGACTATTTCAGTCCAGAATCAGCTGCTATCTTTTTTTTTCCCATGGTGAGGCAATTGGAGTTAAGTAACTCATCTGAAGTCACATAGGTAGTAAGTGTTCAAGTGTCTGAGGCAGAATTTGAACTCGGGGTCCTCCTGACTTCAGGGCTGGTACTCTATCCATTGCATCATCTAGCAGCTACCAGCTGATATCTCTTTCCTGAGAATTCTCTAAACTCAGTTGACTCCCCCCCAAAAAAAATCTGGAAGCAAAACTAAAGAATTCCAGTGGAAAGAGAATTAGAGAATCCCTAGGACAAAATGGCAGGTCCACAGAGAGGTAAGAAATCTGGGAGGTCTGGGGAGAGAAGTAGCTGGAGGCTCTATTTATTGAACATAAAGTGAGAGAAGGGAAAAAGATGCTTGAGAGTGAGAATTTGGGTCAGGACAGGGGCATAAGTGGAGAGGAAGGTCTCCTCTTCACTGTCCTTCACTGTATTCAGATACCATCTGCTCTGTCTCTGGAATGAATCACATTCTTTATCATAAATTCATCAAAGGAATTGCTTGAATATTTTTTCCCACAGTTGTTATTGCGAGCTCTGTTTCCCTCCATCCTATTCTCCTCACCATCCTTTATTCTATTCTCTCTTTTCTTTTACCCTATCCCTCTTCAAAAGTGTATTTTATCTGACTACTTTCTCCCAGTCTTCCCTCTCTTCTATCACTTTCTCCTCTCTGCCCCACCTTGTCCCATTTCTTCCATCCCTTTCCTCTCCTTTTTCCTTTAAAGATAGATTGCTATATCCTATTGAGAAATTTTTATATCCTCTGAACCACTTCCAATGAGAGTGAAGGCTCACTCACTCCCCCTCACTTTCCCCCTCTTTCCCACTCCTGCAAAAGCTTTTTCTTGCCTCTTCTATGTGAAATAACTTAGTTCATTCAACTCTTCTTTCCCTTCCTCCCAGTACATTCCATTGTGGAGGGTTTTGAGGAGAAAGGCCCAGTTTTATCCAGCAATGTTTTGGGGAAGGGGGGGGGGTCTATTTCAAATAAGCTTCACCTGAGAGAAAGTGATACCAACAAAACCAAACTTCCTTCTGAAGCCCATTCCCTGAAATTACTCAGGACATTTTCTTGGTTCTAGGGAGGTGTCCACGGAGATGATCGTTACCTGTACAGAACTTCCCAGCTTGGAGGGAGTTGGAACTGAGGCTGACAGGGTTTCTGACAATGCAAGTACAGGTGAAATCACTGTCTCCAGGCTTCCAGGAGAGGTGAAGAACAGAGCCCCCATCAGAAACAATTGCTCTTGGTCCCAGGGGAGACCAGCCGAACTCCTCATCATCTCCTTTCCCATCCACGTGACATTTTAAAGTGACATTGCACAAGGACTCTTCTGAGATCTCCAAGTGTATGGCAATTTTGGGCTTTGGAAGTTGTCCTGAAAAAGAGTATGAATACCTTGGAATCAAGAATCGATACCTATCAAATCTCAATTCCAATCTTAGGTCTGCCATTTTACTCTCTGTGTGAACCTGGATAAGTCATTTCTTATGTGCCTCAGTTTCCTTAGCTGTTAGATGACTGTAGATGAGATCAGTGGAGTCAAAGGGAGGTTGCTTAACTGTACATAAAAAATCTCTGCAGCTTGCATATTGACCTAGAAAACATTAACTATAGCCTATTATATTTTTGTTTGTTTTTTGGGGGTTTGGAAGGCAATGGAATTAAGTGACTTGCCTAAGGTCACACAGCTAGGTAATTATCAAGTGTCTGAGGCTGGCTTTGAACTCAGGTCCTCCTGTCTCCTGGGCAGGTGCTCTCTCCACTGCACCACCTAGCTGTCCTATATTTTTATTTTTAAAAGTTTTTAAAAATAAAAAAAATAAAATTTTTCCAATAACATTTTAATCTGATTTCTATAGTACTCTAGACTATTATAGACTCTGTATGTAACACTTTAAGAGGTGTCACTAAGATATGGTCTTACACCTGCATGATCCCACAGAGTCAGGTAAAAGGACATCAGCTTCCCTCTCTGGAAGTTGGTTGTTTCTCCTTAAGAATTCATTTCAAGGGGCAGCTAGATGGGGAAGTAGATAAGGGCATCCAAAAGTGAATTTCTTTTTTTTTTTTTTGCAAGGCAAATGGGGTTAAGTGGCTTACCCAAGGCCACACAGCTAGGTAATTATTAAGTGTCTGAGACCGGATTTGAACCCAGGTACTCCTGACTCTAAGGCCGGTGCTTTATCCACTACGCCACCTAGCCGCCCCAGTGAATTTCTAATAGTGGAATTTTAGTCAGTGAGAATACACTGGGGAAGTGCTGAGGGAAAGACTTTTCAACATTGCCATTTAGCTGACCACCTACCTATTCTTTCTACATGTACAACTATGTGTTCATGTTAACAGGGTTGTTTCCTTTTTGTTAAGATACTCAAAGAAAGGTGGAGCTGTGAATTCATCCAACCTTTCTGGAGAGCTATTTGGAACTATGCCCAAAGGGCAACAAAAATGTGCATGCCCTTTGACCCAGCAATACCACTACTGTGTCTATATCCTGAAGAGATGAGGAAAAAGGGTAAAAACATTACTTGTACAAAAATATTTATAGCAGCCCTGTTTGTGGTGGCAAAGAATTGGAAATCCAGTAAATGTCCTTCAATTGGGGAATGGCTTAGCAAACTGTGGTATATGTATGTCATGGAACACTATTGTTCTATTAGAAACCAGGAGGGACAGGATTTCAGGGAAGCCTGGAGGGATGCATGAACTGATGCTGAGCAGAACCAGAAAAACACTGTACACCCTAATATGGAGGTGATGTTCAACCTTGAAGGACTTGCTCATTCCATCAGTGCAACAATCAGGAACAATTGTGGAGTATGAACAAAGTTCAAGAACTATTCCCTTTAATTTAGAAAAAAACAGATATCTTATTGTCTGATCTTGTTACCTCTTAGACTTCTTGTCTCTTCTTTAAGGATATGATTTCTCTCTCATCACACTCAATTTGGATCAAGGTACAACATGGAAACAAAGTAAAGACTAGCAGATTGCTTTCCATGGGGGGGGAGTAAGATTGGGGGAAAGCTGTAAAACTCAAATAATATCTTTAATAAAAATAAATTTTAAAAAAGATACTCAAAGAAACAAAAGGTTGTATAAGAGAGGTTTCATCTCTAACAAAATAGAGGGGCTGCTGTGATATATGTGACCTCAGAGGATGGAAGGTACAAACCATTCATTCACAAAGAACACAGGTTTTCAGCTCTTGGCACTATGACAGATTAGTGGGGTGGATTGAATGGGAAACCTGTTTTGAATACTGGGCTTGATCAACAACTGTATATTTATGGCCTCTGTAACTTTGGACTATCACAGCCTTCTCTGAGTCTGTTTCTACATTTTTATAATGAGGTCTTTCACTGACCTCAAGGTCTTGCCCAGATCAGTTATCCTATGAGCTATTTAAACTTGTGTGTGCATGTTTGGGGTCCCTGCCTAACACTCCCATGGACCTGGAACAGAGACTTTGGATGTTTCCTTGATTGACAGTGGGAATCTGGGCAAATCCAACTGGTGAGGGATCAGTCACAGGGTAAGCCAAGATAAAAGGAAGGTAAAGGACAGGATCCCCAGAGGGGCCCCTTCCCCCCCCATTCTGTCCACCTCCCAGAATCAGCTCCTTGAATAAGCATCAGGGAAATCAGACATCAGGTGCCCAGACCACCAAACTCACTGTAGATGCGTAGAGTGAACTTCCGAGTGATGGTGCCCAAAGGATCCTTCGTAATAATATTTGCTGAGTAGATTCCCTCATCCTCTTTACTGAGGTTGCTGATCTGCAGGGAGTATAGTTGATCAGATCTGTTCACTAGGACCTTGTAGTGAGGGTCAGATATTTCGATGGTGGGTGACTTCCCTTTGGCTCTTTCTTTAATGGTGGCAATTGGCGATTCAAAACTCCAAACAATTTTATCAATTTGTTCACTTTCTGGGATGTTTATGGGGAGGATGATTGTCTCCCCCAGGACTGCCATGAACTGCTCTGTGTCAGGGTCTTCTCCAGATTGTCCTCCTCCTGTTTGATATAATAAGCACAACTGCTATTTTTATAATGCTTTAAATTTTGCGAAGTGATTTACATGTACTTTCTAATTTAAACTCCAAAACAATTCTTTGAAGCAAGTGATAGAGATATTATTCCCATTTTACAGGTAAAGAATTTGGGCCTGAGAAAGGTTAAGTGACTTGTCTAAGGTCATACAACTAGAAAGTGCCAGAGGCAGAATTTGAAACCAGGTCTTCCTGACTCCAAATCCAACCTTCTATCTTGGAAACATCAACCTGGCCCCATTCTGGCTCAGGTGAAGTTCGCAGCCTAAGGTCAACAAGTTTCCTTTGATGAGATCCAATCCAATCCAATCCAATCTAGTCAACTGTGTTAAGTATTGGGGATACAATCAAGAAAAAAGACAGTTCCTGCCCTCAAGAAGTTTACAATCTAAAGGAATCTTCTATAATAGAGTCTAAAGATTCTTCTCTGAGGATTCTTTCTGGCTTTGATATCCTATAGTCTATGACTCATGGTTCCTACCAGCTCTGTCATCCTAAGAATCTCTAAATATTTATAAAAGTAAATATATGTAACACACATGTAGGCATCATGTATATACATGTATAGATATGTGTGCATGTGTATGCAGTGAATGGGGCATATGCAAGCCCTTTGAGAACAGGTATCTCCTGTTCCCCAAGAGCCTAGCAGCATAATGTATGATTAATAAAGAGATGCTAATTGATTATTATCTGGTGACCTGCTATCTGGGTTTTCAAAGAAATATGTTTCCCAGATAGTTTATCTGAGGTAATGTTCATTAACAAATCAAAGAAGTCCAGAATGATTTAAATATAAGAAGTCTTTCTGCATGGAGTGGTCATTAAGCAGGATACTAAAAGATTGCTGGGACCTGGTGAGAATTTGCCTCTCCTAATACTTCCATGAGACTGAGGCAGCTCAGTCAGAGAATCCTGGTTGTTTTAGAGGCAGGCTTCTCCCATTTATAAAATGAAAGGGTTAGTACTCTTTAAAGTCCTTCCAGCTTTAATATCATGTGGGAACTATTTTTCCTACTTGTTTTACTCAAGGTTTTTAGTCTTCTTCATACATCTCAAACTCTATTCATTTAAAACTGCCCTGTAGTTCTCCTACACAGTAAGATAGCCTCAAAGACTATAGAGAGGCAAAAGAGACAAACTGTTCTCCAGTGCAGCTGGAGCCAAGAGAAAGGACCTTGAAGGAATGAATTCTCCATTGAGGCTAACAACATCCTCTTCCCAACCACTCTTATACCCTTAGACACTTTAGATACCAGAGGAAGTCTTAGCAAAAGGGAAAAGAGAGGGGTGGGCGCAGGAGAGAAATGGGACATGCTCACTTACCTTTCTGGGGTTGGAGAAGCATTAGGAAGAAGAGCCAAGGAGGGACCTTCATCCTGGAAATGCCCTAGGATCTGACTCCAGAAGACAATGTCTCAGGAGCTGTAGGGCACACTAAAGAGGAGATGGTCAGTCAAAAGGAACAGAGAGAGAGAGATAGAGAACTATTGACTGATGGAGTTGGTAAAAGGGAAATGAGCCCATCCCTAGCAGTTCTCTAACTTCCTCTGTTTATACCAAAAAGTCTGGTTTTCCCCTCCCCTACCTCTGAATTTGAGAAACAAACCCTTTCAGGATCAGATTTTTTAATCTTGATTTTGACCCAATTTTCACCTCACTCTTTTTCAGAAGTCAATCCTATCTTCTCCATAATATTCATGCTGACTAGCTTGGCTTACTGTAATTTCTTTTCCTTTTAATTAACATAGCCATTATTATAATTCTTTCATTTGGCAGGCAACATGGAGAGGCATCTGGTAGGTAGGAGAAAGTACACTGGTCTTGGGTTTAGAAGACCTGGATTCAAGTCCCTTGCACAGTGGTGTGGTCCTGCAGGAATCACTTCAATGCTCTATGCCTTAGTTTCCCCATAAGTAAAATAGAAATATTTATGCTCTCTACATAAATGTTATAAGCAAAGTGTTTTGCAGATCTTTAAGCACTGAGAAATTGTTTTATTCAATTCATTGTTATCCCACTATTTTTCAGAATGGTTGACATTTCCTTGCCACTGAGTTTTACAGTTCTATTCAGTCATCACTCAATTAATTAACAGGTATTTGTTCAACATCTACAATCAATCAACAATACCTTGTTATAGCCCAGAGTTACACAGAGAAAAATTACACACAAGAGTGCTATGCATAGTATGGTATGCAATACTGTTATCTTAGAGGTAATAGGGAGCCACTATGATTGATCTATTGAGTAGGAGATCAGAATATGACTCAAGAAAACTTATTTTAGTAGTTGTATAAAGAATGGATGAGAGGAGGCAAGTGAGAAAGGCCAATTAGATCATTGCAATTGTCAAGATGAGGGGAGATAAGGGTCTGTTTTCTTAACCAATAGCTATGAAGCTTCGCTTTAGACCTGTCTATCAGCACACTCAACCAATAGCTATGAAGCTTTCTTTAGTGTTCTCTGTTAATGACTAAGGCTTAGCTTTTTTCCAAAACTAGGCTACAACAGATGATAGAATCAGACTAAATTCAGATCTGTCCTTTGACCTATTCTTAGAATTTTTCTGTTAACAACTCCTGAGTTCTTCCTATTATGATTTCTTCTCAGAACTAAACTTTTAACTGCCTTCTCTACTGTCTTCCCTGAATTTTTGTTCAGTTGCTGTCTAGATTATAATTAGAAACTCATTTTGGCTTTTTTAGAATTCATCATATGTCCTTCTCTACTTCCTTAAATAGAAAAAGAACCAAAGGATATCGGTAAAGAAATTGTTTTAAGTTCTCTCCAGAAACCTCTATTTTATGCAAAAGAGCAAAGTTGGGAATTTCTGACAAGACTACTGACCCTTAGTTCTCATCAGTAGCTGTTATCTGTCTGACCCTTAGTTCTCATCAGTAGCTGTTATCTGGTCTCATTTTCTGATCCCTCCTATTATATGTTACCCCCCCCCCCCATTAGATTGCAAGCAAACCTCAAAGTGCTATTTAAATGTTAATTTAGGAAAGTTAATTTGCTTTGGAAAGACATTAGTAAAATAAAAGTATTAGAAGAACGTTAAAGTTGCTAGAAGAGACATCAGGAGCCATCTAATCCAAGCCCCTCATATTACAAATGAGGAAACTGAGGATCAAGGTGGTCAAGTGACTTGTCCAAGGTCATACAGTTAATAAATATCAGAGGCAGACCTAGAACTTAAGTCCTCTCTCCAGATCCAGTGCCCTTTCTATTGTACTATTAAATTTAGATTAGCCCAAGATGACTATTAAGTATTGGATCTGAATTCAGGTCTTCCTGTCTCTAGGCCCAGCAGGGTTGCTTTCTAGTTAATTCTCAGCATAGTTTCTCACTTACATCAAAAATCTGTTCTTGTTCATGAATTCAGATAACCCAAAGGATAGCATACTGGGCAAGGAGCCAGAACAACTTGAGTTCAGATCCAGTCCTAGACACCTACTAAAGGGTAAGGGCTGCCTTTTTTGTATTTGTATTCCCAGCACTTCATATAGTGCCTGACACATAGTAGGCATCAAATAAATATTTGACTTCCCTCTCTACAAATATATTGAAATTAGGAATAGAGACTAGATCTTTGATTTAATTTGATATAAGAATTTCCTCTACTAATGCTGATTGGGACCTTCTCTGCAATTATAGTGTTAGAAAATTTCCCAGCGTACAGAGCAGTTAAGTGATTTCCTCTGGGCAAGACTTTCCCAACTGTTAGATTATTCCTTTATTCACAATGTGTGTGTGTGTGTGTGTGTGTGTGTGTGTATGGAGATAGACAGATAATTGATATAGATGATAGATGATAAAATGATATATATATATGTATATGTCTACATATATAAAATCAGTATTTCACCAATGTGTATATTATATATATATATATATATATATATATATATATATATATATATATAGAGAGAGAGAGAGAGAGAGAGAGAGAGACAAACTGATTGGATTGATGGTTTCATTGCTATAGGGAAATCTTAAAAGTTATTTCATCTACCAGTGAAGATTAACATCTCTTTTATGGTCTTGGGGTGAATTAGAGTCATAGCACTGCGATGCTAAATGATTTTCTCAGGATCACCTGGCCAATAGGTCTTCCATTAACAATCTCTCTCTAGGGGTATGGAACTTTTTTATTGCCAAGGGTCATTTGGATATTTATAACATCATTCATGGGCTATATTTGGTAAAACATTTAATTAAAATGCTTAAAAAGCTCCTACATTTATTGAATTTCTAGTTCTGCCTGTGGTTGCCTCAGCAACACTACACCAATATGACTGGAAGTTCCCCATGCCTGTGAGGAAGATGGATTGGAGACTGCTGTGGGACTGACATGTAATAGCTCTCACTTGCCTCTCTTCAATAGTTCCCAGTTTTTACACTTTGAAGTAAAGGGGCAGTTCTGGATTATGGCATGTGGTTTTTCCTTATTCTTTCTACAGTAATCTAAAAATCCTCAAGTTTTCTGATCCCAGCTGTTCTTGAAATAGTTTGTCTCTACTCTAGATATCCTCTTGCTTCCATCATCCATCCAAGTAACTTCATGTCTTGCCTCTTACCCCACTTCCTGCCCTTTATCTAAAACTGAACATATCTGGTCTCTTCCTGGTTGGAAATTTCACCTTAATTAGCTAATTCATGCCTACCTGGGCAGCTGAGTAACCCAAAGGATAGAATACTGGGCCAGAAGCCAGAAAAAACTTGAGTTCAGATCCAGTCATAGACACCTACTAGCTATGTGTCCTTAAGCAAATCACTTAACCTCTATTTGCTTTAGTTTCCTCAACTGTAAGAAATGAGGAAAATAAAGTCCTTACCTCCCAGGTTGTTGTGAAGAGCAAATGAGGTAATATTTGTAAAAAAAACAAAATATAAAACCACTTGACACAATGACTGGCACATAGTAGGTATTAGTCCAAAACTACTCTCCTGTGACATCAGAGGTTATGACAAATAGCTAGTCAGACTTGCCTGAGGGGAGCCCCTGTGCCTTACTACAAAACTAGCCATCTTCTCTGTTGGGCAACAGCCTTGCTGTTTCAGCCAATGAAGGGTATGCCAGCCTTCCCCAGAGTGGAGAAGGTCTGAATTTTTGGTTGAATCTGGATGCTAGATCAAGAAAGGGTGGGGCTTCCCCCATGACCTTTTTCCTCTTTTCTCTCTTGTTAAGCTACAGATTGCAGCAATATCTTTGTCTCTTCAGGGCAAGCAATAACAGATTTATCCTTCCTCCAGTCTCTTTCTTTTCATTACCTCACTATACCTTACATATGTCTATGGCTAAGCAACTTTCCCTCTGAGAGTTAAAATTCATCGAATAAAGGTCTAGTGATTTTAAACCTCATTGGTTGCTTTGTTGTTTTTTATTTAAAAAAGCAGCTACAACAGACTGGTACAATTTAGTATGTTAGGGGGAAAGAAATAAGTATTTACACAGTGTTAAGGGTCTTGTACAAAAATTTTGTCTTTACAACAACCATGCCATTGTAGCTAGTTAAGGAAACTGAGACAGAAGATTGAGTGAGTTGTCCAAGATGACTATTAAGTATCTGAGGCTGGATTTGAATTCAGGTCTTCCTGTCTCTAGGCCCAGCAGGGTTGCTTTCTAGTTAATTCTCAGCATAGTTTCTCACTTACATCAAAAATCTGTTCTTGTTCATGAATTCAGGTACCTGCTAAAACCAGGCTAGGTATTTCTTTACTTCTAGGCTACTAAACTGATAAGGCAGAGGGCAAAGCTCTGATACTGTCAGTGCTCTTGAATGCTAGTTTTAAAAAATAGAAACTTCTGAAAGAGATGAAATTTCTAAATTAGCTGATGACAGTGTAAGGGCACAGTGGACAGAGAACTGAATTAGGTAGGAATCAGACACTAATCTAGTTGTGTGAATTCTGAGAAAGTCATTTCATCTGTTTTGCCTCAATTTCCTCATCTGTAAAATTGGGTTGGCAATAACAGCTTCCTCCTAGAGTTGTGAGGATCAAGGGAGATAATGGTTATAAAGCACTTTGCAAACCTCAAAGTGCTATTTAAATGTTAATTTAGGAAGGTTAATTTGCTTTGGAAAGACATTAGTAAAATAAAAGTATTAAAAGAAAGTTAAAGTTGCTAGAAGAGACCTCAGGGGCCATCTAATCCAAGCCCCTCATATTACAAATGAAGATACTGAGGATCAAAGTGGTCAAGTGACTTGTCAAAGGTCATATAGTTAGTAAATGTCAGGGGCAGATCTAGAACTTGAGTCCTCTCCCCAGAGCCAGTGTCCTTTCTACTGTACCATTAAATTTAGATTAGCAAAGCATACTCCATAAATGCATCCATTTCTAGCCCAACTTGTACCTAAACAAGAATTCTTTCTACAACAAACCATTCCAATTTATTTCAACTCACATATATTAAATCTCTTGCTCAGTGGAATATACTATATGATAAACCCTAGCAGCTCAAAGACACACGCACATGAAGTATTAAGAAATAACTTCCAAGGAGAAGAGAGTACTAGCAGGAGAAATAATTAGGGGAGATTTTGTACAGAAGGTGGGGATGTTGAGAACCATTTTTTCACAGAAGAATCCCCTATGCCAAAGGCACAAGAGTCAGGAGGAGGAAAGTTGTGTGTCAGAAACAGCAAATCACATGACAAACCTTCAGTAGCAAAGAGCTTGCTGGATCTTGGATCAATCCAAATCACTTTGGGGCTGTTCCAATTATTGAGAAGTTTGTTCTTAAAAAAGGTTGCCAACCCCCCCATCAGTTATATGATATAAGAGTCTAGTCATGCTCAGTGATATCTTGTTAAGAGAACAAAGACACCTAATTGGTAGCCAGGATCTAGGATATTAATTGAATTTTGATTGGAGTTCCCCCTAAGGTGATTGGTTGGCTAGGGCTCATCAGACTCCTCAAAAAAAGCATCTGTTAAGAAAAGAGCTTCTGTTTGACTCTCTTCTGCCTTTTCCCTTATTTGGGGCACAAACCAATCCAAACACCAGAATGAACCTCATATTCTATAGTGAGTGAGAAGGGTAAAACTATGCAATGCAGTTTCCTCCCCAAAGGAGCTATTAATGGCTTTCTTGGGGCAGAAGAAATACTTGGCAGAGTTGTCTTGATGGAAGTTCCATGCTCATTTCCTTCTGAGCAGAACTACTTTGCTTCATGTGTTTTGAATATCTATTTATAGGTCACTGTGAATCCTTTTTGTTATTTGTATATGTTCTGTTTATTTTTATAGGATTCTATGAGTTCTCTTGATCCTTTGCATTTTCTATGGGATGAAATAAAGGTTTTCCTACAGTAAATTTGCATCTGTTGAATCAGTACTTATTAGTATAGGAGCTGAGGACTCATGTTAGCCATATTGTAGAAACCCATATCTCAGCATATTGGAAAATTTACTTGGAATGAGGATTAATCAAAGAGAAAAGGACCATTTAGAGGGTGAATCCTCAAGACTGCACATGAGCCCAGGACTTAGGGAGTCCTGTGTCATGGATCACACTCATGTCCTACAAAATCTTGCCACTTTTCAACTTCCACAGAGTTAACCCCTCTTGGGTGGAATAGAACCAGTCTAATTTCTTCCATGTGCCAATCCTTCACATATTTGAAGATAGGTGTCATGGAAAGTATCCTTCCTAAACTCACCCAGATGAACCAAGAGTCAGCATGGATGAGACATATAGCAGGAGGAGAATTCAGGAATTATGTATTAATTCTCTCTCAAATAATGAACTATGCATAGAATCTCAGAGTTAGAAGAGACTTTAATTAGAATGTTCCTTCCTAATCCACCCTTGTATTCTATTTTGAGAATTTAATCCCTCCTGGAGTTATTAAAACTAATTAATGAGGGGGTGGAGCCAAGATGGCAGCTTGAAGGCAACATTTCCCCAGGAACTCCTTACCCCCCAAACTCCAAAAGTCAAAAAATTATGACTCTAGCCAAAATTTAGAGGGGCAGAACCCACAGAAAGACTGAGTGATACATTTTCCCAGTCCAAGATAACTTGGAGGTTCTGCAGGAAAGGTGTGTTTCACCAAGACTGGATGTTGGAAAAAGCCCTGGTCCCAGCACAAGCCCCAGACAGCTTGAAGTGGCAGAGAGAATTCTGCTGTACCAGAATGAGTGTGGAGTGAGGAGCACCAGAGAATCTGGATAAACCAGCCTGTACCCCTAAAGCAAAGCCCACAGAGGGTAAGGGGGTCAGAGAAGACTGTAGAGATTTCTCTGCTCTCCCTCAGGATAGGACTCTGCTACTAGCCCATACTCAGATACAGGTTGCAGTTTGGGCTTCCATACTAAGTAGCCAAGCAGGACTTCTCCTTACAGCTCCAGGGCAGAGGGAAGTGTGTGTGTGGGGGGGGGGGGTCATCTACATATCAAAGCACAGGCAAGAAAGCATAAGACTTATAGTAGTGAAGGTCCCAATGGGTTATCCCCCCCTAAAAAACACCCAAAGCCTTGAAAGTGCTTCAAATTGGTCTTGGGCTGAGTAAATGAGTAAACAACAGAAAAAGAAGAATCTGACCATAGAGATTTACTTTAGTCCCATGGAAGCTCAAAACACATACTCAGATGACAACAAAATCAAAGCTTCTGCATCCAAAACCTCCAAAAGAAACAGAAAATGGACTCAGACTATGGATGAGCTCAAAATAAGACTTTGAAAAGCAATTAAGGTGGGGGCAGAGCCAAGATGGAGACAAGAAAGGATCACGTCTTAGACGCTCAATCATAAAACTCATAAGTTAAGGACTCTAATTAAACTTTTGAGAGACAGAACCCACAGAGGGACCTAGTGAAGCAGTTCTCCTACTCAAGGTAACCTGGAAAAGAGCAGAAAGGCTCTACTCCCCAGGGTTGGAGGGGCAGCCCGCCAGAGGGGTGACCCACCAGAGGGGTGGCCCACCAGAGGAAAGAACTTCAGCCTCCTTGAGGCAGTCCCATGGCACTGGGAGCCCAGCTCACAGCAGCGGGGGAGTCTCCTGAGCTACACTCCCTGGGGAACACCAGGGCACAAAGTGGGGGAACACAGGGGAACCTCTGAGCCCTCAGGGCACACAGCAAACAAGTGGTCTTTCCGCAGCCCAGATCCAGGAACAGAAGCAGGCGGAGCTGGTAAGCAGGAACTCCCAGGACATGAGCCCATTGAGCTGAGGGAGGGAAGTGAAGAGAGAGACTGCCTAGGCCTGCCCCTGGAACAGGACTCTGGGGCTCTGACCACATTCAGATCCTGATCGCAGTCTAGGCCCCCCATAGAACAGCAGGGCCCCCCCAACCTCAGCCCCATGGCAGAGGGGGATGCATATGGTCATTCACAGACCAGGAGAGAGGACAGAGCCTCACACACTGACATCCTTGTGGGAGTGTCCCAAAAGCTCAGGAAGCACCCCAAAACCAGGCTAAGGCTGGCAAAATGAGCAAGCAGAGGAAAAAGAGGAACACCATTGAGAAATATTTCACATATGAGCCCAAGAAAGATCAAAACACTCAGTATGAAGATGAGCAAGCACAAGCTCCTACATCTAAAGACTCCAAGAAAAATAGAAATTGGGCTCAGGCTATAACAGAGCTCAAAAAAGACTGAAAATCATATGAGGGAGTAGGAAGAAAAACTGGGAAAAGAAAGGAGAGAGATGCAGGAAAAACATGAAAATGAAGTCAGCAGCCTAGTCAAGGAAATCCAAAAAAATGCTGAAGAAAATAACATGCTAAAAACCAGCTTAGGTCAAGTGAATAAAACAGTTCAAAAAGTTATTGAGGAGAAGAATGCTTTAAAAAGCAAAATTGGCCAGATAGAAAAAGAGATAAGAAAACTCTCTGAGGAGAATAAATCATTCAGACAAAGAAGAGGATTCAGGGGATTGATGAATTTACCAGAAATCAAGAATCAATACTTCAAAACCAAAAAAAAATGAAAAATTAGAAGAAAATGTGAAATATCTCATTGCAAAAACAACTGATATGGAAAACAGACTTAGGAAAGATAATTTAAAAATTATTGGAATACCTGAAAGTCATGATCAGGAAAAAGAGCCTTGACATCATTTTCAAAGAATTACTACAGGAAAATTGCCCTGATATTCTAGAAGCAGAGGGCAAAATAGAAATGGAGAGAATCCACCAATCCCCCCAAGAAAGAGATCCCAAAAAACCAACCCTTAGAAATATTATAGCCAAGTTCCAGAACTCCCAAGTCAAAGAGAAAATATTACAAGCAGCCAGAAGGACACAGTCCAAATATCGTGGAGCTGCAGTCAGGATCTCACAGGACTTAGTAGCAACTACATTGGAAGCTCGTAGGGCTTGGAATATAATATACCGGAAGGCAAAAGAGCTTAGAATGCAACCGAGAATCAACTACCCAGCAAGGCTGAATGTCCTCTTCCAGGGAAAAAGATGGACTTACAATGAACCAGGGGAATTTCAAATGTTCCTGTTGGAACAGCCAGAGCTGAACAGAAGGTTTGATTTTCAGATACAGGACTCGGGTGAAGCATGAAGATTGGAGGAGAGGGGGAAAATATACGGGACTTAATGATGATGAACTGCATGTATTCCTGCATAGAAAAATGACACTGATAATACTCATATGAACCTTCACAGTTAATAGAGCAGGTAGAGGGAGCTTTTATAGTTGAAGCACAGGAGAAAGCTGAATTTGAAGTTAAAATATGTTGTATAAGTGGAGTCAATAGAAAAAAAGGGAAATGTAATGGGAGAAAGCAAAAAGGAGAGGGGGGAATAGGCCAAGATATTTCATATAATAAGATTTTTCTTTATTACAATGAGCTATTGCAATGATATGGAAGGGGGGAAGGCAAGGGGGAATGAGGGAAACTTTGCAGTCATCAGAGGTGGTTCGGAGAGGAAACAGCATATATACTCAATGGGGTATAGACATCTAGAATAAGAAGTGGGGGACAGGGGGAAAGGGGGGGTTGTGAATGATGGAGGAGAGGATGGACCATGGGGGTAGAGTCATCAGATATAACACATTTTCTTTTTTACTTCTTGCAAGGGTCTGGGATTGGATGGCCTGTCCAGGACCATAGAGCCAGGTGAATCCTGGGCCTAAGGGGTGGTATGGGGGCTCTGGGCCTCTTGACCCCAGAGCTGGGGATCTGTCTGCTGCATCACTCAGGTACCCTACAGCAATGTCAGAGTGAAAGGAAAGAGAAAATATAGTACATGGTAGTGGAGAAATACGAAAGGAAGGAGTTGAGATCAGCAATGGCAATGATGGAAAAATATGGAAGTAAGTTTTGCAATGGACTTATCATAAAGAATGTGATCCACCCACAACAGAGTTGTTGGTGTTGAAACAAAGACTGAAGCACATTTTTTGTTGTTATTATTTTGGGGGGGTGCAGGGCAGGTGGGGCTGGGTGGCTTGCCTGGGTCAGCATAACGGGGTGACCGTTGGGTGTCTGAGGCCAGATTTGGACCCAGGTGCTCCTGGCTCAGGGGCCGATATTCTGTTCGCCACCCAGCCACCCCCTACTATTATTACTATTTTATTTTATTTTGGGTCTTTTTTTCTTTTGATTTTTGCAGGGCAGTGGAGTTCGGGTGGCTTGCATGTCACACAGCTGGGTGATAGTTAGGTGTACAGGGCCGGATGTGGGCTTGGGTGTTCATGGCTCCAGGGCTGATGCTCTGTCCATTGTGCCACCTGGCCATACCTACAATTATTACTATTATTTTTTTAATTTTAATTTTTTTCTCTCCCCTTTATTGCTCGAGCACATCTATATCTATGGGGAGGAGGGGGTATTTCATTTACTCTTAAACAAGAATATTTTATTAATGTAAAAAAACATTTGTACAAAACGAGAATAAATCTTAAATAAAAAAGAATAAAAAAATTCAACCACAAAAAAAAGAAAAGCAATTAAGGGAGGTGGAGGGAAAATTGGGAGAAGAAATGAGAGCAATACAGATAAATCATGAAAACTAAATCAACAGCTTGGTGAAAGAAATACAAAAAATACTGAAGAAAATACTATATTTCAAGACACTTAACCCCATTGCCTTTCAAAAAATTAAAATAATAATAATAATAATACTATGTTAAAAACCAGTTTAGGCCTAATGGAAAAAGCAAAACAAAAGGCAAATAAGGAGAACACCACCTTAAAATGCAGAATTGGCCAGCTGGAAAAGGAGATAAAAAAAGTTCTCTGAAGAAAATAACTCCTTCAAATGCAGAATGGAACTAAAGGAAGCTGATGACTTTGCAAGAAATCAGGAAGAAATAAAACTCTTCCAAAAAAAAACAAAAATTAGAAGAAAATGTAAAATATCTCATTAGAAAAACAACTGACTTCAAAAACAGATCTAGAAGAAATAATTTAAAAATTATTGGGCTATCTGAAAGCCATGATCAGGAGAAGAGCCTAGATTTCATATTTCAAGAAATCATACAGCAAAATTGCCCTGAGATCCTAGAAGCTTGAGGGTAAAATAGAAATTGAGAGAATTCACTGGTCACCCCCAAAAGAGATCCCAAAAGAAAAACTTCCAGGAATATTATAGCCAAATTCCCAAACCCCCAAATCAAAGAGAAAATTCTAAAAGCTTCCAGAAACAAACAATTCAACTACTGAGGTTCCATAGTCAGGATTACACAGGATCTGGCAGCATCTACATTAAGGGATCATAGGGATTGGAATACAATATTCTAGAAGGCAAAAGATCTTGGTTTACAACCAAGAATCAACGACCCAGCAAAACTGAACATCCTCTTTCAAGGGAAAACATGGACTTCCAGTGAAACAGGGGACTTTCACACTTTCCTATTGAAACAACCAGAGCTGAACAGAAAGTTTGATCTCCAAGTACAGGACTCTGGTGAACCATGGGGGGGGGGGGGGTTGGATGAGAAGGACTAAACTATGAGGAACTTAATGATACTGAACTGTTTGTATTCCTGCATGGGAAGAAGATATTGATAACTCATATGAACTTTCTCATTTATAAGAGCTGTTAGAAGGAGCATATATAGACAGGATACAGGAAGGAGTGGAATACAATGGTATAATACAGTAAAAAGATGGAGTCAATGGGTGATAAAGGAAAGTACTGGGAGGAAGAGAAAGGAGATGAAGAAGCTAAGAAATTTCACATAAGAGTCAAGAAAAAACTTTTTCAATGGAGTGGAAAGGGGGAAGATAAGGGGGGGAATGAGTGAGCCTTCATTCTCATCAGAAATGGCTCAGAGAGGAAATGACATACACACTTAATAGGGTGAGAAAAGGGGCGGCTAGGTGATGCAGTGGATAAAGCACTGGCCCAGACACTTAGTAATTACCTAGCTGTGTGGCCTTGGGCAAGCCACTTAACCCCATTGCCTTGCAAAACCTAAAAAAACAAAAATAGGGTGAGGGTGAGGAAATCTATCTTAACCTAGAGAAAATGAGAAGAAAGGGGTGGGGGGAAGGGGGAATGGGGGGAGGGAAGGGGGGATTGAGGGAGAGGATACTCAGATACAACATATTTTTGGACAAGGCCAGGATGAAAGGAGAGAGTAAATAGAATAAATGAGCATAGGGAGGAATAGAGTAGTGGTACAGCTAGCAATAGCAACCGTGGGAAAAATATTGAAGCAACTTCTCTGGTGGACTTATGATAAAGAAAACAACCCACCCCAGAGACAGAGCCATTGAAACCTGAACACAGACTGAAGTACATTCTCTCTCTCTCTCTCTCTCTCTCTCTCTCTCTCTCTCTCTCTCTCTCTATTCTTGAGGTTTCTAAATTTCTTGGGGGGGGGTATGTTTACTCTTATCACAAAATTATTGTAATAATAATAATAATAATAATAAAGTTAAAAAAGAAAAACTAATAAGAAAGTCTTAAATCATCTTTTTTTGATGGTCCAAGAGGATTATATCATGTTCTTTCTTCATTCCCCTACAGTTTTCCCCTCAAAGGCCCATGTGGGGAAGAGGGTAAAGTTACATAATAGGATATTGGTTTGTACATCTGAAAACAAAAGTTTTTCCTCTTCCTTAATAGAGGAGTATAATTGGCTTAAACTAATGAATAAATAGACTGGAGGCCTGGAAAGCTATGGAAGCAGAATTAGTTATAAAAGCTTCTACCAAATCAGAACAGGCTTCTTTATCTGAAGCATCCTGTATCTGCTATTTGAGGACCAAAAAGATGAGTTAAACTGAAACTGAAATTTATTAAGCATCTACTATGTGCAGAGTGCTGTGGTGGTTTGCTGGCCATAGAAATACCATTTTTTTGCTCCTAGCCTGCTGCCTAGTGAATGTAATCATAGAGATACCAGATACTAGAAGTTGCCAATTTGGGTATTTTTGATTTTATGCTTGTTTGAAATTTAGTATTAAAAAATAAAAATGAAAATAAAAAAATTTAGTATTGAGACTTGCATGGAAAGAAAAACCAGAAGTGACTTTATCTCACATGTTTCAGGGTTAAAAAAAGGGTAATGGAAGGTCGAGCTTGTGCATGTGATCCCTAACTAGCCACCTACACTTCCCCTTCCCTAAACTCTTTGGACTCCTGAAACTGCTCTTATGGGACAGGGGTAAATTGAAGTGAGGAATGGACAAATCAATGAGAGCTGAATGAGGTGCTGGTGAGGTCTGTGTTGCTAGCTGCTTCTCAGCCCTCTACTCCTTCTCATTGTTTGAAAGCCTCAATTCCCCAAAGACCTGTAGGATGCTCCTCATTACCCTTATATTCCTTCCTGCTCAGGTAAAAGGAGGAAGAGATAGAAGGCAGGACAGATTTTACTTTATTGCAATTCTTAGATATCTTTTTTTTTTCAAGGCAATGGAGTTAAGTGGTTTGCCCAAGGTCATACAGCTAGGCAATTATTAAGTGTCTGAGGTAGGATTTGAACTCAAGTACTCCTGACTCCAGGGCTGGTGCTCTATCCACTGCGCCACCTAGCTGCCCCCATCCTTAGATATCTAAGGACATATGTCCATGTCTTTGATACATGCTAAATCAGATAAATGCCTCCATTACTTGTTGGTATTATTAATGGCACAATGGATAAAAATCTGGGAAGAGGTTTTGACCCAAAAGAGATAGGAGATATTATCATTGTTTTGAAAATGAGCTGGGGGGTGGGGGGAAGGAGGGTGGGCAGAAAGAGGGTGGGCATGAATCCCATTTGGAATTCCCATATGCAATAGGTAGTGCTGGACCTGGAGTCAGAAAGACTAATCTTCCTGAGATTAAATCTGATCTCACACACTTCCTGAGTGACCCTGGGCAAGTCACTAAACCCTGTTTGCCTCAGTTTCTTCATCTGTAAAATGAAATGGAAAAAGAAAAGACAAACCATTCCATTGTTTTTGCTAAGAGAACTCCAAATGGGGTCATAAAGTGTTATATACAACTAAAACAACTGAACAACAACACAAGCAATATCCTTTGAGACCAGGGCTGACATACAGCTGGGGGCAGCCTATGAGTTTTAATTTTCATGAGTGGAAAAAAAATAATAATTTATGTGGAATGTGTATTAGATTTTTTAGTTTCATCATTAATAAATAATCTCCTTGATGTTAATTTTCTTTAGTGTTTTTAAGCAGTATTACAAACAGAGCATATGGGGGGAATTTTCAATCAATCTGTGGGATGTGTTGTTTCTGTGCAGATTAGTCAGTATGAACCTACCTTTATATTATTATGTTGTGGCTTTGTTTTGTGTTTACTTTCATTATTCATTGATGATATGTGTTCTCCCACTTTCTAAGAAGCTATGAGACAACCTTTTATATCTAAGAACCTTGGGCCCAAGCCCTCACAAAGCTCTATATTCACTGAACGTGGACTGTATTTTTTATTCTGGGTGCAACCTTTGAATAATTCCTTTATTTTAATGTGGCCCTAAAATAACTTAAGGTTGGACAACCCTGCTTTAGACTAATGTAAGCTACTTATAAATGGGAAAGCATTTAAAAAAATATTTCATTTTTTCCAATTACACATAAATTTTTAACATTCATTTCTTTAAAATTTGAGTTTCAAATTCTCTCCCTCCCTACATATTACATATGGTAATACATAGTTATATACATAAACATAACACTAGTTATAACTTGTATAACTGATATTATATTGCTTGCCTTCTCAATGTGAAGGAGGGGCTAGAAGGAATTTGGAACTAAATATTTTTTTTAAATTATGTTAAAGTATAATTTTCTTTAAAAAGTATAACACAAGTTAGGGAGTTAAGAGGGTAAAGAGATCAATCCATCAATTTAATAACCAACAAGTATTTGAGGAAGGAGAGAACATTTGCAGTTGGTAGTAAGGGGTGGTGATGATCAGAGGGTAGGTGATGACCAGGTAAAGCCTTAAAGAGGATTTTAAAAGAAGTAGATGAGGATATAACAAATTCTAGACTGGGAGATTCTGTGAGTGCACTGAGACTAGAGAAGGCACAATGAGTTCAGGAAAATACCTTTTTTCTTTTGCAAGGCAATGGGATTAAGTGGCTTGCCCAAGGCCACACAGCTAGTGTCTGAGGCCGCATTTGAACTCAGGTTCTCCTAGCTCCAAGGCCGGTGCTCTATCCACTGCACCACCTAGCCACCCCAAAATACCTAACTCCTAATACAATTTGCCTGTATTGTAAACATATGGCTGGGAATAATGCAAATTAAGACTGGAAAGTGCCAGATCTTTTTTTTTTAGATTTTTCAAGGCAATGGGGTTAAGTGGCTTGCCCAAGGCCACACAGCTAGGTAATTATTAAGTGTCTGAGGTCAGATTTGAACCCAGGTACTCCTGACTCCAAGGCCAGTGCTCTATTCACTGCACCACCTAGCCACCCCTATAGAAAATCTTTTAAGAGCCACACTGTCGTTCAATTGACTCCTCATGACCTCATTTGGGCTTTTCATGGCAGAGATAATGGAATGATTTGCCATTTCCTTTTCCAGCTCATTTTATAGATGAGGAAACCTAGGAGTCTGTTATAGAGCCTAAGGACTCCTAAAGTCCTAAAGGTGTTTGAACAGGAAAGTGAAACAATCACCTGTGCCTTAAGAAGATTATTTGGGCAGTGATTTAGGGGATGGGAAGAGACTAGAAGGAGAAACACAAGTTAGGAGGCTTTTTAACAAGAATCAAGGGGAACATACATGTACAAAAATATTTATAGCAACTCTTTTTGTAGTGACAAAGAACTGGACGTTGAGAAGATGTCCATCAATTAGGGAATGGCTGAATAAATTATGATATATGAATATGTTGGAGTACTATTGTTCTGTAAGAACTCATGAATGACTGCACTTAAGAAAAGCCTGGAAAGATTTGCATAAATTGAAACTGAGTGAAGTGAGCAGAACCAGAAGAACATTGTACACATTAACAGCAGCATTGCATGATGCTCAACTGTGATGGACTTGCTCTTCTCAGTTGTACAATAATCAAAGACAATTCTAAAGGACTTGTGACAGAAAATACTGAACACATACAAAGAAGGAACTATGGAGTCTGAAGGCAGACCAAAGCTTACTATTTCAATTTTTAAAATTTGTTTTATGTATTTTTCCCCTCTCGTGTTTTTCTTTTTTGTCCTGATTCTTGTTTCACAATATAATATGGAGGTATATTTAGCATAATTATAAATTAAAAACCTATATTAAATTCCTTTCTGTCAGGGGAAGGAGGGAGGAAAGAGAGAGGGATAAAAATGTGGAATTCAAAACCTTACCAAAAAATTATTGTTGAAAACTATCTTTACATATAATTGGAAAAATAAATTTATTTTTAAAAGAGTCCCGGGGAGAGATGATTAGAGCTTGAGTCAGTATAGCTGTGGGAATGAAAAGGAGCTGGGTTATCTCCTACAAGACTCAGCAACTTCTGAAATATAGGGAAGAAGAGTTGATTCCAAGATGATGGCTGTTCATTCTGGGCTGAAAGCAGGGCCAGTAATCTGGGAAGACTACTATTCCTAGTATCTGACTCAGGGACTTGGGTTACATCCACCCAGACCTGAAGAAAGGTAGTTCAGATGGTTTGCCAACTTCTTTTTTTTTTAAGGTATTTTTTTTGCAAGGCAAATGGGGTTAAGTGGCTTGCCCAAGGCCACATTATTAAGGGTCTGAGGACGGATTTGAACTCAGGTATTCCTGACTCCAGGGCCAGTGCTCTATCCAATTTGCCACCTAGCTGCCCCGGTTTGCCAATTTCTGTCTTTCTCTTGAGTTCCCTAATTACTTCACCTAAACTGATTTGTGAATGATTGGTGTTGGTGGTGAGAGGAACTATCAGTCTTTTTTCTCCACATGGGTCACACACAACCCCTCCCAAGACAGCAAGAGGGAGGGGCAAACTGGAATATGAAAAGATAATTTAATTGAAGCTTTGAGCCTGAGAAGACAATCATCTTCTCAATAGAGGAAGTCTGGAGGAAGAGTCTGAGTACATATATATTCCATAAAGAGTTTGTCCACATAGGACACAGAAATTGGTGAGTTATTGAAAAGTAGATTTAGGCTTAATTTATGGGCTACCATACTGGAAATCTTCAAGCAAGGGCCAAATGACCACTTGTCAGGGGAAACAAAGAGGTATAGTTGAAAATAAAAGACTTTGAGAGACTTCTATAGCTCTGAGATCATGATTCCAGCCAGACTAACAAGAAGGATCTCTAGAAGGCACTGATCCTGTAAGAAGGACTTAAGTTCAATCTGTACTCAGATAATTACTAGCTGTGTGACCTTGGGCAAGTCACTTATCCCCATTTGCTTTAAAAAACAAAAAGAAAGAAGGATCTGTAGATTTGGGAGTCAGATGATAGAGGTAAGAGCTAAACACATGAGGAGCAAACAAAATCAGTCCCTGAGTTTTCCGGCCACTGTTAGTTCTTTTTCCTGTCTAAACCACTCCTCAGTTTCCTTTGCTTAATCAGAATCCACATCTCACCTCCCCATACACAGCATTTTGCATTAGAGTATTTACCACTCTAATTTTTTTATTAGAGAATTTAAAATAAGTAATTAATTGAATATTTAATCGTGACATTATTTTTAGTTATCAAGTCAAATCAAAACAAGATTTTAAAAAAATTATTAACATGCAGACTTTAAAAGAGCAAATTTTAAAAGCAAGACATAAAATATCAAAAAATTTTGGGGAAAATTATCTTGTGTCTGGACAAATTTGGCATTTTCTGCTCCCACCCCAATCCTCACTCCCCCAAGTAGCAACACTAATTCCCAGAACAAGCAAGTAATGATCCTAGTGCAACCTTTCTTCTCATGCTATAAGAGAAGGAGGCTCACTGAGGCCAACCATGATGTTCACCATGAATGTGGAACCCCATGGGCCATGGGTTAGGCTAAGATCACTTCCAAAGTCCCTTCCAACTGTAATTCTAACCCAAAGTATTCCTTCCACGAAACTGAATTTGTATGATTCTTTTTTTCTATCATTTTCTTATCATGAATTACTAACTTGATCTGAGGGTGTGTTTTGTGCTCATAATTCAGTGGATATTACTTACAACTGACAACAGTTGGTGTATGTGCTCAAATTATTAGTTATCACTGAAAGGGAAATCTTAAGACAGGATTTCCCTAGATTGAAAGGTCCTGACCCTAGAACTGAAAACTATAGAAAGTTAATCTTAGGACCAAAAGTTGGTAGCTAAAGAGTTGGCCATCTAGTCCAACCCCCTATTTTATAGATGAGAAAACTGAGGTAGAGAATTTAAATGACTTATCCAAGCTGACACTAGTTAGTAGGTGTCAAAGAAAGATTTTAAACCCAGGTCTTAGGGAAATGAGCGAGAAAAATAGCATTTATTTTTCCCTTTAAGATTTGCCAAAAACTTTCTATGTGCTATCTCCTTTGAGCTCACAACCTTTTAGGTTGATAGGCATTATTATTTTCCCAATTTACACAGCTCCCCCTTGCTTCTCCTACTATCTGACCTCTCCTGCTCATTCTCTTTTATTGAATCAGTATTCTTATCATGCCTGGTAATTGTGAGTGTACCTCAAAGTTCTGGCCTTGGCCCCCTTCTCATCTATCTGCCAAATCTCACTTGGTGACTTCACCTATTGCTTAATTTCATCTCTCTTTCATATACTCCCAGATCCACACATCCAGCTAGAACCGATACAAATTTCTCCTGATGTAGCACTCTCCTTGATGAATCTCTCTCCTGAGTTCTAGACCTTCATTTTTAAACTAAACATTTCCCTCTGGATTGACTCCAATGCAACTCAAACTCAATGTGTCAAAACCAGAACTCTTTATGTTTTCATCTTTCCTCTGAATCTCCCTATTCCTGTCGAAGGTATCACAATCCTTACAGTCACTGAGGTCTCAAGCTCTGTCATCTTCGACTTCTCATTCTCACTCATCTTAAAAATCCAATCAGTTGATAAATCTTATCTCCAGGAAGATTATTATACTTGTTGCCTTTCTACTCACATGACCCTTATCACTACTAATAAAAGTTTCCTAATTGGCCTCTCTACCTCAAGTTTCTTCGCTCTTTTCCACACAGATGCCAGTGATTTTCCAAAAGCCCAAGCCTAATCATATCACTTCCTTAACTCAATAATTATCAGGAGTATTGGAGTAATTATTCTGGAATAATTATTCCAGAATAAAATATAAACCCATCAAATTTGCACAGAAGTTAGAAGTCCTGGCCTGGAGTCATGAAGACTCATCTTCCTGAGTTCAAATCTGGCCTCAGATGCTTATTAACTATGTGATCCTGCTTGCTTCAGTTTCCTTAATCTATAAAAGGAACTGGAGAAGGAAACAACAAACCATTCTGGTATTTCTCCCAAGAAAGCTCTAAATAGGGTCGTGGACAGTTGGACACAACTAAAACTGAATGACAACAAATTTGACATTTAAATTTCTTTAAAATTTATCCTCCATCTACCTTCCCAGTCTTATTACATAGTACTCCCCTTCTTACACTCTCCATTCCAGTCAAATTGATCTTATTGTTTCCCATATGACTTTTCATAGTCTTTAAATCCAATTCATTTGCAACTCATGTCATCACCTTTGTGATGTCATGGTCCTCTTCTAGAACAAGGACATACCACAACATATGCCATCTTTTAGGCATTCACATCGGCTGATCTCCAGAGAATCCCTAGCCTCTTTCAAGACATAGTTCATGTGACACTCTTTTTTTTTTTTGCAAGGCAATGAATGGGGTTAAGTGGCTTGCCCAAGGCCACACAGCTAGGTAATTATTAAGTGTCTGAGGTCAGATTTGAACTCAAGTACTACTGACTCCAGGGCCGATGCTCTATCCACTGCACCACCTAGGCGCCCCCAATGTGGCACTTTCTACATGAAACCTTCTGTTCCTCCCAGATGCTTATGGCCATCAGTCAACACTACCTCCTTGTTATCTATTTTGCATGCACTTAAATATGCATGTGTTATCTAGGCTAAAAAGAGACAACTTCTTTTTGCATGTTTCACCAGAACCTAACAAAGTTCCTAACACATATTAAGTGCTTATTAAGGGCTTGTTGTTTGCCTGATTGAATTGTAAAATGGTCATAGTACTACTGTATGGTTTACCTTAGGGTTATGATGAGCAAAATTAAATATATATCTTAAAGTGCTACAAAAATGTTTATTTTTTTAGCATTTTTATTATTAATTTAAGATAAATCAATTTTAATAGTTAGCTCTCAAATTCCCAGCTGACATCACATGATTCTCCATGTGCATGAAGATAAGAATTAATGCCAAGCAACCTCCTTCTTCTTCCTACCTAGTAAATTTCTGGGCTCTCTGCCATAATTTAGCATGTGTTCAGACCACCCAAAATAACTTTAATAGCAGCCTAAGGAAAATGTAATTAAGAAGGTAAAAACTACAGCTAAAGCAAGCCATATAATATCTTCTAAAACCATCTATCAATGTTTTGGTTTATTCAATTTTACATAATTGGGCCCACATCATTAGCAAAGATAATTGAGGTTAGATTATAAAGACTAATAAAAATAGCAAAGACCAATGTTATTACTGTAGCATTTTTACTTTCCAAGTACAGTTATTCTTATCATTTCATTTTGTCCTCTGAAGATCATTGTGAAAAGAAAGAACTGGTTTCCCCCTTTCTAAATAGTTATAATTTTTGACTAGTCAGGAAACAAGGGAGAGAACAATGGATTGGGAGCCTAGAGGACTTGGGTTCTGCTCAGGTAAATTATATCACTGCTTATATCAATCTGCTTATCTTTAAAAACAAGTTGGAGGTGGAATAATGATTAAGGTTCTTTCCAGATCTAAGGTAACAATTATGAAAATCACAATAATCAGGTTTGTGCCTGCTATAGATACCTATTAAAAGGATTTGATGGGCAAGGAGAAAATTATGACCTTAGCATTTATGTTTGCTCAGACTCTCTTGTCCCGCAAATTCAAAACATTTTGATGCCTGCTCTAAAAGACTGCAATGGAACAGACTCAGATCTCTCAGTTATTTTCAATTTCTATCTACTGGCTGCTTTCCTATTGCCTACAAACATATCATGGTTCCCTCAAAAAACCCTCACTTGAGCTGATCATTCCCATTAGCTATCATCTAATATCCTTCATCATTTTCATGACTAAATTCCTGAGAAGGAAGTCATTTACCATCAATATCCTTACTTTCTTCCCTCTTACTCTCTTCTTCACTCTATACTAGTCTGGTTTCTGACTTAACTGAAGCTATTTTACTACAAAATTACCATTGATCTATAATGGTCAAATCTAATAACCTTTGCTCAGGCTTGGCATTGCCTGAGAGCTTGTACCAGGGTGAGGACTGTGACTGGAGAGAAGGGATGATATCTGTATATAACATACAATATGGCTATTGTGAAGAACAAGTGGCAATGATGATAGATAGGACATATGGGGTGAGGAAGAATAAAGAGTTAATGACAACCTTGATATTGTGAATTTGGATGACTGGGAGGATGGTGACACCTTCCAAAGTAATAAGAAAAGAGGGGATGATTTTTAGAGAAAAAAGTAAGTAGTTCTATTTTGGACAGGTTGGCTTTGAGATGTCTAAAAGACTATTAGTGATGCAGGAGTGTCAAAAGAAATTGGAGTTAGACATAAAGATCTGGATGCATTTTGCATAGAGATAATCGAATCCATGGGGACTGATGAGATCTCCAAGACAGATAGTGGAAGAAGAAAAATCAGCCCATGACAGACCCTTGAAGGTCAACCACAGTAAACAGGTATGACCTGGATGATGATCTAACAGAAAAAAATTGAGAGTAATGAGTTATGTCACAAAATAAAAAAGAGCATCCAGAAGATGGTGCTTAATAGTGTCAGAGGCTTCAGAGAGATCAAGAAAGATGGGCACCAAGAAAAGGATATTAGATTTATTGATTGAGATCATTAGTAATATTGCAGAGAACAGTTTCCATTGAATCATACAGATGGAAATTAGACCAGAGGATTTAGTAGAGGGGGGAGAGAGAAGTGGAAAACCTATTGTAAACAACTTTTTCAAGGAGTATAGATGAGACTGGAAGGAAGATGTAGGATGATTAGTGGGAGAGGGACAGATAAAGTAGGGATTTTTTATAAAGATGCAGGGGACATGAATTTGGAGGCAGCAGGGAAGGAACTAATAGAAAAGGAGAAGTAAAGGAAAGTAAGGATGACAGATTAGGCAATTTGCTGGGTGATTTATTTTGACAAGGAAAAGGAGGAATGTGGAAAAGGAGGAAGGGGGAGATAGTTGAGGAATATATCGAAGTAATATGAGATGAGGTGGGCTGAAGAATGAGCTCTTGGTGAATGTCCTCAACATTTTGGGGGATGGGAGTAAAGGCAAGGCCTCCAGTCAAATGGGTAAAAGGAAGGGCTGCCATTGGAGGTTAGAAGAGTGCTAAAAATATTTGGAATAGTTGAGGATGGGCAGTTGGTCAGTTGCTGGAGATAATGGTTAAAGATCTGCCTGACACATTCTGCCTTCTGTTTTTACTTTTTAGTGCCTGCCCGGGCAAGTAAGATGGCAGTTAGTTAATAGTTGATGGGGATGACTGGCCCCTTCCCCACAAAGACTTCTCTGAATGATGACTTCAAGGAATGTGTTGGAAACTGCCAATGAATAAATATTTAAGTACTGCAGTAAGTAATTGGATACAAAAGGAGGCAAAAGATAGTACCTGCCTTCAAGAAGTTCATAATCTAGCAAGGGCAGTGGTCTGAGATGTAGAGGTGGAGGTGGGGGTTGGGATGCTACTGTTGTAGAATCCTGAGGCTTAAAGGTGGGTTGGTGGCAGTTGGTCAGCAGTTGATGGTGGGGCCAGGATGGCCCCTTCTTCAGGGATTGATTCCCTGGATGATGGCTTGCAGAGGAAGGTCTAAAAACAGGTTAGGTGCTCTTTGGTGTGGCGAGTACTGCTATTCCCAGAGTTTGGGGGTTCAGGGACTTGGGTTATTTCCATTAAGATCTGAAGGATCATTATGATTGAAGTAGTAATAGTGGTATGTCATATACCCTGTGGCTCGAATATCAGAATCAGAAATTTTTATTTTATCACAGACAATGGGGAGTCACTGAAGGTTTTTGACCATATTTATAGATTAGAACTTTATACTTTAGAAACAAACATCAGTCCTGTTATTCACAGACATGTTTTCAAGTCTATGTTTTGTACAAGAACAGGACTAAAAATGAAATAACATCCATCAGGAAGTATTTATCAAGTACCCACTATGTGCCAGACATTGTGCCAGGTCCTGGGGGTACAAAGACAAAAGTGAGAGAGTCCCTGATCTCAAGATGATTCCATTCCAAAGTACTGAGATGTGTTCACAGATAACTGAAGCCTAGATTAACAATAACTAATTCAAATATATATATATAAAGCATATGTGTTTATAGATATATGCCATATGTCAATACTCCTCCAAATAGGGATTAACTTATTTCAAGAAAAAAGCACTTATTTTTCTATATTTTAGACTAGATAGCAATAAGATGTCAAATTCATACCACTTTCAGATGGGTCACTGGTTCTAAAAGGAGTCAAAAAATTGTTTACCATACATTTTAAAAAGAGATATAATAGGTTAAAAAATAACCAAATTCCTCTTATTGGGAGAATTGATAAAAAAAAATCCATCACAGTTGATGTTGTGCTCCATAGACCTGTGACAAAGGGGTTTGGGGACTATACTGTGGTTTCTCAAATTTGTGGAATAGCATAGCACTTCAGACTAGATTTCAAATTTGTGTAGTAGCTGGGGGCACTGCTTTGGAGTGTTCCCTGATGACTGCTACAACTCCACTAAAAGCAAGCATACTCCTCCTGATCTGTGTTCTGTGTGTTATAAAAATTTTATAATCCTCTAGAATAGAGTTCACATTCTCCTTATTAAGAAGAGAAAAGATTGTTTTGCCTGGTGATCAAACACCAGGCATCAACAATCTAATTTCAATTCTTGAGGAATATTTTCTTCTCGACTATACTTTTCAAATCAGATTCTTGCAGACCCTTCTTCTGAGCGGGAACTTCTGCCTTCTCCAATTGTTTGTTTTATATGGTCCAAATCAGCAGATGCTGGTCAACTTGGTGGGGTGATAGGGATAAAGTCATTTTGAAGGTTTTTAATTGTGAGAAAAACTGTTATCTCTTTGATGGGTGGAAAATCCTTGATTAGTTATCAATTTTCAGAGATAAATTCATTGGATGAGAGGTGTATAGCTATAAGACACATTTTTTTGAACTGATCTATCTAGAAAGGGAGCCAGGCTGAGACCTGGAGATCCAGAGATAACAAAATGCAGACCAAAGACCTGAGATTGGACCTGTAACCCAAGAACAATTCTCCCTTCTACATATAGATCATTTAGGGAATTTAGCCTCCTAAATCACCAGTTCCAGAGATGGCAAACATGGAGATGTAGTAGCAAAGCCTCGATGCCCCAAAAATGACAATAGATGGGAGCATGAGGTGGAGTGGCAATGGTTCTCAAACTCTTGATTCTTAGATAGGTAGTGCTGCAAACTTTTCCAAACTCATAGATAGTAGTCATGTAGAGAAAAGTCACTTAAAGGAGTTCATTATCTAGAGGGGGACCAAGGATACATCACATGACTCTGGAATTAGAGGTATAGCAATGGCTTGAGTCACAAAGCAGAGAAAGTAAACTTGGGCTTTGCTACTTATTCAGTTAATGAATTCCAATGGGAAGTGTCTCTCTTTTGGTGAGGAAATTGAGCCCTTAGAATACTATAAAATAGGAGGTCTATAAATCCCTGCAGTAGAAAGTGGGACTCAATAGAAAGTAGGGATTGATTCTCTAGCAATCCCAAATAAATTTTTTTTTTCTAGAGGGGGGAGTCTAAACCCTTAGGATAGTACTATAATGCTGCAGGATTGTATAGGTCCCTGGGGAAAAAAGTAAGACTCAACAGAAGAGGGGAAAGAGAATTGTATTGATTATGTACAGCCTACTTATGAGTCCTTTATATTGTTTTTCATTTTCCATGAAATGAAAAAAGGGCTATGCTATTTTTGATATGTATTGTTATCTTGAATGCTTGCATAGGAGCTGAGGGTTTTCTCTCTCTGAAGAGATCTAACCATAAGGTATAGTCCAGTAAAACCAACTAGGCAACAGTTTACAGGGCTATTTTTTCCACATTGATACTGCAGAGCCCTCCAAATAGTGAGGGATTAACTTATTCCAAGAAAAAAAGCACTTATTGTTCTATATTTTAGACTAGATGTCTTTTTCCCTTAGTTTTCTTTCATATCTCCCTTTCTTCACATTCCTTACTGATGGGCTTTTTGAAGGTTTCTCTTTTAAGGATTCTGCTTCCTGAAACCTGTTCATCCCAATTTTCATTCCAACTCCTACGAGATATAAGGAATTAAATTTATTTTTCTTTTATGGTGACCCAGACACATTTGGCTTCCAAAAAGAGAGGTACATAAAACCACAAACCCCAGTTTACTCTCCTAAAATTCAGACTTTGTATCCTGCTTTACCTTTTTCTCACCTTCAGTGTTGCTACTGTAAGCCTCCTACCCTACCCCAGTGATAGACCAACATCCTGTGCCTGTTCTGCCAGGCTTCACTGAACCCTAAGAGATGCACCATTCTTGACTGTCAGCAGTCATTTATTAAATTCTCTCTCTCTCCAGACCAATCAGCTCCACCCCAATTAACCTAATTAATTATATTCTAAAACTACCCTGATCACCAGTCTCATAAATTTAGAAACTTCTAATCTCTCCCTTAATCTTGCTCTACTTCCTAAATTAGGATCTGCCTAACTCATTCCCAATTACCATCTTTTACTTCTATCACTGAATTTTCTTGACTGGCATCTGCTTCTTTTCCCTTTTTACTTATCATGCATTTCAGAAACCAAGTGGGATTTTTTTCAAGATTTATTTACAATAGGAGAAAGAATATTCAAAAATAAGAGGATAAAGTAATTAAAGAGTAGTGTAGAAAACTTATGGCAACATCCAGTCTGATACTGTCATTTTCTTGAAAAATATTCATAGGATGATGTGTCCTAGAATGGAAGCTCCTAGAGTACAAGGAATGGGGTGTTTTTGGTCATTGTGTTCTCAGCACCTAATATACAGTAGGTGTTTAATAAATGTTTGTTGAATTGATTTGTGTAAAATCAATGTGACTTGTATAAAATCTAGGCCAAGAGTAAAGAACTCTCTTGTGACCACAGAACACAACCCCATTCAGGTTTGAAAGCAGCATCCCTAAGAATACACTCTTCATATCCTGGGCTCTTTTAAGTTCAGTGTTAGAAAGCCCTCTTTCATCTCTGCCTCTTGGCTTCTCTCTCAATTGGGTACTGGATTTTTCTTTTCATCACATTTTAAATTCTGTGGTTTTTAAGCATGGAAACTACTATGAGGAAACTTCTGAAGTTTGTAACTCAGCCACAGTTCAGTGTCTGTCAGAGATTGAAGTGCTATCTATAAGTATGGGGAAGCCAAGCATTTCAAGGATTGTATCATTCAAGGATAAACAAGCCCACAATGATAATGGGATCGGTTATACACAAGTGTAAAAGAAAGTGTAATGAAGCTAGCTCTCAAAAAAAACCCCCAATCAATCTTTCCCTACCCCCCCCACCATACCCACAAGCAAAGGTCAAGGACCTGGCAATAAGGGGACTTATTAGGGATTCTTTTCTATAAGGATGTAGCTTAAGGTACCTGAAGTTACAAAAAAAAAATCCTTGTACCATACTGAAAGTTATGAAAGATCAAGAAATTTATCCAAGTGATAGAAGGAAGAAAGAAATAAAACATTTGTCAAGCACTTAAAGTACCAGGTGCTTTACATACATTATTTTCTTTGATCCTCATCATTATCCTAAGAGGTTAGGTGCAATTAACCCTGTTTTACAGTGGAGGAAACTAACAATTTTTGGTTAAAAAATTGATTGGCAGGTGATTTGTCAGGGTCCCCAGTTTTAAGTGTCTATGGTTAGATTTGAGCTCAGGTCTTCCTGATCCTAGGCTCAGGGCTCTATCCACTGTGTCAACTAGCTAGACATGTTTTAGTGACCCAACAGCTTGCTTAATTTAAGTCCCTATGGAAACATATGGGTCATAGTTAAGTCCAGACTTGGAAGATAGGATTATTATCAAAGGCAACCTTGGTATCATAAAAGCATAATGAATGTTTTTTAACCCAATGCTGAATCATAGCAAACAAGTGATGGCAGCAAAAAGAGGACATTGCATATTAAAAAATTTTTAAAGATGTAAAAAGTTGCAGGATTTGTTGTATATCAATAAATCTTAAATATTTTGCTTTGTCCAGTTAATTTGCCTACCACTTATATTACATTATATTATATAAACAAATAAATATAAACATTAAGCTCCTGCTATGTGATGAGCATTATCTCTTTTTGAGATTTAGAACTAGGTATGGATATTATTATGCCCCCTTTTGAGATGAGCAAATTAAGACTAAGATTAAATGAGTTATTCATAACCACACAGTAAAGGGAATCTGGGTATTTGCACATTACCCTCCAGTTCCAGCTACCTTACAGCAGAGTGAGTGGTACTTACTTGAGTTTATTCAGTTTTCTGAAAACAGGGCAAAAATTCTTGGCTGAGAATTTTCTCAGGACAATAGAAGCACATGACTAAAATAGCCATATGTTTGCTCATGTGCCCCATGAAAGGAGCTCATGGACAGTGTTCCTGAACCTTAACCTCCTGTGGAGATGAGAGGAAATGGGGAAGAAGAGAGGGAGAGGCAGAGATTTCAGTACCTTGGAAAACACAGAACCTAGTCTTCTACCTAGAGAAGAAATTCCCTAAGCAATTCAGACCTTGGAGTTTACCTCATGAATAATATCAAATTTGAGATTCATGCATCAGAAAGATCATAAAAGGAAAGATGATTGATTGCCCACACAGTTTGGGAACAATATTCTGCCTTGAAGAATACCACCACCCACATGATCACTTCAGCTAAAGGACTAAGGTGACATGAGGAAAGGAGCCAGAGCTCTGAAGCTCCCCCCTCCTTCTCCACTTGTAATAGTAAAATATTCAGATGATGTATGTCCATAGGAAGGCATATTATCATTGACCAGTTCCAAAACCTTGCTTCCCTCAGCTAAGTTTTAGTTTTTTCAGTTGTAAAATGGGGCTCATACATAATTGCACCCTTCTCCTAGGGTTGTTGTGAGGACCAAATGAGATATTTATAAAGCACTTAGCAGAGTGCTAGGCCCATAGGTGGACTCTTCAATAAATATTCTTTTTTAAGTACCCTTACATGTCAGACACTGGGAAAATGACAAAAGTCATTTTGTCCACAAGGTGCTTTCTAGAAAGTGCAGGAGTTTTTAACCATTCTTTTCTGTGTCATAGCCTTCTTTGGGATTCTAGTGAAACCTAAGTACCCTTTCTCAGAATAATGTTTTTAAATAATTGAAGGAAATGATAAATTTGTTATAATTTAAAGAAAATATCCAACTTTATTTTCCCTAACCAAGTTCACAGATCCCTTGAATGTTATCCATGAATTTCTTTGGAGATTTAAAGGATTTCATGTTAAGAAACCCTGATTTAGGGAAGAGTATGCATAAGTATAAAATATTAAAAAAAAAGATAAAAAATCAATTTAGAGGAAAGAGATACTAGCCCATGGAGTAATTAGGGAAAACCTGATGTAGGAGGAAAAGCTTGAGCTGAGCTTTGTTGTTCTTGTATTTTGAAAAATGGAAAGAGAAAGTAAGTCCATTACTGGCACAAGGGATAATCAGAGCAAAGACATGAAGGTAGAAGGAGTGCTGTGGATGAGGAAGAGCAAAAAGACCAGTTTGGCTGAACCCCAGTTAGAAGAAGTAAAAAAAATTACTTTTTTGATAAAAACTGAAAATCGTAAGAAATAAGATTTTCCTATAAAATGGTAGCTATGTGGTATAGCGGATAGAGGGGATAGACTCCAGTGGTCTATTCAGTCATTTTTCAGTCATGTCCAACTCATCATGACCTCATTTGGGGTTTTCTTGGCAAAGATTCTAGAATGGTTTGCCATTTCCTTCTCCAGCTCATTTACAGATGAGGAAACTGAGACAAATAGTTAAGTAATTTGCCTAGAGTCACAAAACTAATAAGTGTCTCAGGAAGATGGAATGTTCCTGACTTCAGGCCAGGCAACTGTTATCTTCTGCACCACCTGAATTCAAATGTATCCTCAAACACTTACTAGCTGTATGACCCTGGGTAAGTCATTTAACCTCTGTCTGCCTCAGTTTCTTCCCCTGTGAATTGGCATTAGTAATACCACCTACTTTATAGTGAGGATAAAATGATAAATTTGTAAAATGTTCCAAAAACTTTAAAGTGTTAAATAAATGTTAGTTCTTAATAGTTTAATATTTCTGGACATCTGGGGAAAGCCCTGTGAATAGGTAGAGAACAAAAAGGTTCTTAAAGAATTGGATTAAGGATGTTAACCAGTAAAGAATTGTTCTTCTTTACATCGCTGTTACCCTATCCTTGCAATAATTGATACTAAGATAATCAAATGAAGTACCTTCTATTCCATTGAAAAGGAGGCATTCTTGCCATCTTTTATTCAGAAAAGAGTCTCAGTATCATTTCCCATTGTTCTCTCAAAGGGAATGGTCCAGGAAGGCATGAGACAGTGACTTGCAACAGCTGTGGAATGTAAACCCAAACTATATTTTAACTGATTGTGACCTTTTCCTTGTTCAAGATACCTATGATTGTTGTCTGAAACCTTAGGACAGAGAGTGATGTTAGAAAGCATGAGAAACTAAGACAATTTGGAAATCTTTCTTTCCAAGTTAGAAATTTTTATTAGCTATTTGATTGACATTAATTTTTTTTTTTTGCAAACTTGAGTCAAAATTCAGGGTTATGGGGTGGCTAGGTGGCGTAGTGGATAAAACACCGGCCTTGGAGTCAGGAGTACCCGGGTTCAAATCCAGTCTCAGACACTTAATAATTACCTAGCTGTGTGGCTTTGGGCAAGCCACTTAACCCCATTTGCCTTGCAGAAACCTAAAAAAAATCCAGGGTTATAGTCTTATTTTTTCTTTGATATTTAAAATTTGTACCGGACAATTACTATAATTTCTAATTCTATTAGAAGGCCAGCATGGGTCCAAGACCATTTTTCTTTGAAAGACTTTCACGGCCAAATTTTAAACCCTTAAGGTTTTCACTTTGGAAATGTCCCTAGCTTTGCCTTCAGCCTATGTTAGGTTTTTAAGAATTTGACAATTTAAGAGAAAGGTTGAATCTATCAGCTACAGTAAAGAGGCCTATTCTGATGAATGTGAACATGTCTGTTCATGTCTGTATTGATGGCACCTTATTTATTGGTATGGTAAGTCTTATGTCAGTATAAATTCTTTATTTATCAGCTTTAAATGACCTCTTTACTCTGGAATTAAGTCAATTTCAACCATAACTGACTGCCGGGAGAGGGAAAGAACTAAGTTTCCAAAAAGTGAGGGAAGTTGTGCCTAACTTCATTACTGAGTGTGTCTAGGTGATACCTTCTTCTTAATGCTGGGCAGCAGTTTTCCTGGGACTAGTGGTCTTTTCCATAAGCTTGCCTGCTCCCAGATCCCTTGGAAATTCCACAAATCCCAAGAATCAAAGAAACTCCAAGCTGACAAAAACAAAATGGTAAGTTTGATATTGTTCTCTCTTATAGTTCATGTTAGTGTCTGTTCCTCACTTCTGTGTTTAAGATAGAAAGTCCTAAAGAATGACTGATCTTAAAATTAGTACAGCCTCCATAGGGGAAAAAAAAATGAACAGGCATATAAGAGCATCCTCCTACTGCCTTGCAAAGTGCTTGACCTCTTAATTCAGTCATTTTGGAGTGCTTGACTCCTCACTGAGAGGTCTTGTCTCTCAGAATCTGGATTGCTGATACTTTGCAAAAGGAAATGAAATTAGAGAGGTCTAGAGACACAGAAAAAAATAAAAACAACAAAACACCAGATTCCCTTTTTTCAGGGTGGAGTTGGCTTCAGGCTTCTGTTGTTTAATGAACTTTGAGATCACATTTTCCCCTATGGAGCTAACATCAGGACTGTGTCCAACTTGAGAAAAGTTGGGAAAACCTCCAACAAAGGAATAAAACATATAAAAATATTCTTGTCCCCAGAAAAGGAAGCATTGATAGCTCATCCACTAGAGAAATGAAACATGTGAATTCTTGGTCAAAATTATTTGGCTAAAGTTGTTTTTAAATGATCCTTGTTTAATCCAATTTAAGAGAGCACTCTGTGGATTTTTGGTTTGTGAATGAATATTGTTAGCAATGGAATCATTTCTCATCTTTTCTGTAAGCCTGTATTAATATCTATTCAGTAAAAAGGTTACCAGTTCTTAAATAGAACTGAAACCAGTTTAAAAGCTTTCTCTCTAGTAACATCAAAAAAAGAGAAAAAGAAAAAAAGCTGCTTTGATTTCAAAACTAATCCAACCTTGGAACTTGAGAAAAATCTAGAAGGTATTCTTTTAAATTTTATCTTACTTAAATCAGCTGAGTAAAGAAGCAGTTAAAAAGCAAGTAATTTGGAGGAAAGGGGGACAATTTCCACTTTTAAGAGTTTGATTCACCTTCTTATGGTGAAGATATGGATGATATGGCAGAAAATTTGTAAATTAGAAGCAAAGTACCTAAAAACTACAACATACCACTTATTTACAATTTAAGAAACCAAATTAGAAGTGTCTTGCAAGGTCAAATGAGAAACTACCAGTAAACCTGGAAGTTTCAGTTCTGATCTCCTAAAGACAAAGCTTTAAAATGGATTTGAATGGTAAAAGAAAATAGAGCTGATTTGCAGAAGAGAAAGGGACTTGAACAAAAGGAAATTGAACTTGAAAACAATTTGAAAGCAGATAAAAATGAGATTAAGAAATACACAATTTTAGAAAGTAAAATAATGAAAATATAAAGAGAAATGCATTCTGTGATTTGAACAGCTGTGTGAGTTAATCAGTAAGAACATTAGAAATTAGAAATAACATTGACAACAGTGTAAACTTGAAGCTCAATTAAAAGATGAGAAATGTGTGTGTTGTTAAAATAAAAATACATCTATAAATACAGCTCTGCTTGCAGAAATATTAAACTCATCTCAAACCTAGATGAGTAACTTCAATTTCTGGGTGGTGGTGATAGGGGAGAGGGAATGACAAAGAATAAAGAAAAGTCCAGGATTTTGGAAATTTAATTGCATGAAGTTCTAAGTCTTTCATGAAATATGAATCAAGATATTTATGTTTGTAAAACTATGAAATCAACTTGGAGAAATGCTCATTTTTATCCTTGGAAAGATGAAGTTAGAATTGAGATTGCTAATGATTTCCAAGCTTAATTTCCAGATAACCCTCATGCATATGGAAAAGAATCTGGAACCAGGTAACAGTTTAAAAAAGTAAACAATATAAAATTTGAATTTATATTGATTTTGTTAAATTAATAAGGAACAATTATTATTCACAGCATGGTTAATCTGTGCTCTGAATGGTAAATGTTAATGTTTGTGTGTGTAAAAGAGAACTACTGAGGGAGTAAAAGGAAGTAGTAGGGTCAAACTTGCCTCAGTTGTACTCTATAAATTTAGAAAATGTAGCATACTGAGTCTTATTTGGGAAATCAAAGGAAAAAATTATATTTTTCTAGCCTAGGTTGACTGTCAGAGAGGTCTGGGGTTGGGGTGAAGCATATTGTGTGGAACCTTCAAGCAAGGTACCTTAAATAGAGCTTGCCTGTAGCTGTGTACCAAAACTGCAAGAGGTCACAGATCTAGTGAAGGGACCAAGTTTGTATAGAATGATAGTACAAGATGCCAACTGGTATCTTTGTAATTTATTCTCGTTTTGGGTCACAAATCTAGTGCAGACTGAGGAGGTAAGGGTGGAATTTCAAGGCAGGATGTTGTCTAGGGTAAACTATATGGATTGAAAGAGGAACAAATACAAAAGAAAGTCATAGTTGTGTGACTTTGACCCAGGGAGTAGATTATAATTTCAAATCCTAGTCCTCTAACTAATCTAAATCCTACAGCAGAATAATTTGGGCAGGAATCCCTGACTAAAGGAGGGTCTGCGATACTTTTATCCTGAAACTATATAGCTGGTTGATATAACTGAATTCAACAATGATATAATGGAGTGTTTCAGTAGAGGCATTGCTATATTGCTAATACCCAAACCCTGGCCAAAATTTACACAGTTTAGACTAGTAATACAGCATTTATACTTTGCTCTGAATCTAACCAGATTAAGTACACTGTAAATTTGCAGATCCCCATGCTGAGATGTCTGATATCCTGGTATATGTAACACTCAATTCCCCAAAAAGCAGCAGGACCAAAACAAACAATTGAACCAAATACTGCCCATCCATTCCCCCAGGATTGTACAAAACCTGGTCCTAACATGAAATCTGAAGTCAAGAAGTAACTTGGAAGAATAAACAAACTAAAAAGAAAAGAAAGAAAAGGAGAGAGAGAGAGAGAGAGAGAGAGAGAGAGAGAGAGAGATTAAGAGAGAAAGAGAAAGAAAGAAAGCAAGAAAGAGAAATCTACCATAAAGAGTTGTTAATGGTGAAAATAATTGCTGGAGACACAAATCCAGAAGTGAATGACTCCCTGAAAAACATTTGGGCACAATTTCAACTGTAATTCCTGGAAGAAACAAAGCCAGACTTTTAAGAGCCAAAAAAAAAAAATTATAAATGAAATAAGAGCCCTAGAGAAAAGCATGGGGGAAAATTGAAAAAGAAATGAAGGTTATGGAGGAATAAATTGGAAATGGATTTAAAATCTTGGTACACAACCTTACCCAAGCAACAGACTCCTTGAAAACTAGATTAGACTAGAAAGAAGTTAATATTTCCCTAGGGCAAGAAGAAATACTAGTCAAAAGACTAAAAACATTTTAAAGATAGAAGAACATAGTTCCACCAAAAACAACTGATGAGTCAGATCAAGAAAATATAACTTAAGAATCATTCAACTTAATGAAACTCATGATTAAAAAAATAAATGTTCCAAGAAAATATAAAAGAAAACCACCCAGATCTCTTAGAATTCAAGAGCAAAATACAATCTAGCCTAAATTCAGAGGTTCCAAATCAAAGAAAAAATGCTCCAAGTTGCCAAAAGAAATAAAATACAAAAGACCAGTCAGAATCACATAAGATTTAGTAGCAACTACTACGAAGGAGTAGAAATTAGGATATAATGTTCCAGAATGAAAAAGATTGAATATAATCCTACTAAATTGGACCTTTACTGAATTAAAAGAACTTAAAAGTATTCCTGTTGAAAAGACCAGTGCTATGAAGATAGTTTGAATTACAAACAGACTCCTGTCAAGAGGAAAAATCAATATGAGAGAACAGTAATTGGGGACTAAACAAGGATGAACTGTTTGCATTATAATGTGAGGTGTTGATAAATGCATGCTCTCAGAATTCCAGCCTCATCAGGGATCATAGAAGATATCTAGTGAAACAGGTTGGGGGGGGACTGGATTTGTTTTGCTTGACTATGCATTTTTCAAAGGTTTTGTTTTAGGGGGGAAGAGGAAGATGGAGAGAAGGTGGATTTTCATTAATTGAACATTAAAATTCAAATTTTTTTAAAAAGGTTTAGGTAAATTTAGTTAAGCTTAGAAAGGAAACAATTGGGGAAAAATTTGCAGTTAGGATCCAATCCAAATTAGGATGCTAATCCAAAATCAGATGATAAGAACAAGCAATTTTTCATGGAAGAAATCCAATCTATCAATTGCCATATAAAAAATGCTCCAAAACTCTAATTAAGAGAAATGCAAATCAAAGTGGTTCCAAGGCTTTACCTCATACCTCTTTTACTGGCAAAATTGATAAGGAAAAAAAAAGGAAAAATGATAAATATTGGAAGGACAGTGGGAAAACAGACATATTGATGTGTAGTTGGCAGAACTGTAAACTGATCCAACCATTTGGAAAGCAATTTGTAATGTCCCAAGAGTTATTAACCTGTTCAAGTTCTTTGACATAGGAAGAGGAAAATGGCCATATGTACAAAAACATTTATTGCCCTCTTTCTAGCATGGAAAAAAAACTGACAATTAATAGCAATTAGGGAAGAATTGAACAAATTAAGTTATATGAATGAAATGAAACTTCATTGTACCATAAGAAATGACAAGAAGAGATGATTTTAGACAAACCTAAGAACATTTTACAAGCTGACACAAAAGTGAAGCAAATGAAATCAGTAGGAAATTTTTATATAATAGCAACAGCATTGTAAAGATAAACCATGAAAAACTTGAAAGCTCTGATCAATGAACAATGACGGATCACAATTCCAAAAGACTTCTGAAGAAGGTTATCTATCTCCTATCAGATAAAATGACTCAAGATATGGAATGAGGTATATATTTTAATATGGTCAATGTGGGAATTGTCTTGCTTGATCATGCATATTTCTTACAAGGGTTTTTTCTCTTTTCAAAGGGAAGTGGGATAGGGAGGAGGAAAGAGAAAAATATTTAAGTTGAAAAAAAAAGCTAAATTTATAAAAATGAAACTGATTCACTCACAATTGGTTCCTGAATGAAATCAGGATAAAATGGCAAAATTGGAATATAAATGAAATGATTTTTTTCATTTGGATTATTTGGAGATGCATTCAACTAGGTTAATTTTGTTTTGTGTTTGTCTAAGTCCATCAGATAGTTTTATATTAGTGTTTATAAGTTTAATACATTGTGATTTTGAAAATTATTATATAAAGGTCCTGTTGATTTCACAATATTATCTATTGTTATTCACTCAAAACATTAGAAGATTATCTCCTCCTTAGAATGCTGATTGATTTATGAATTAGAACTATTACAAATCAAGACTCTGGAATGATGGCTATGTGTATCCTCTGGCTTTTGTTTTGTTTCTTTAATATGTTTTTGAATCTGGTAAACAGTACAACAGACCTTGAAAAGCTGGAAATGCTATCAAAAAGCATAACTTGAAAAACAGTAAAATTCAAAGAACTGGGAATATTTAGAAATAATTTACATATGAGAGAGACTGCTTATATTGTACTTAAAGATAAGTTTGGTAAATTGTTCCTTAGAAATCCAAACATATTCCTGTAGCCTATTCAAATTACCCTTTTTTTGAGATAAAGATGTATCAGTGGGTATTTATGACAATATCAGGCAATTAATTGATTTCATTGATTCAAGTTATTTCCAGAACTTTAAGTACTAAGGAAAACCCTCCCTGTATGTAATCAGTATAGAAAGTTATGTTTATCTTTTATATTAAGAGATTGTTTTATGTTAGTGTTATGTTTCTAAGTTTGGAATTGATTATATAAAGAAGTGCTGTTGATTTTGCAATGATAATTGTAATTCATTAAGGAGGTTATGTTGTCCTTGATCAGAATGCTATAGTTCACTTATGAATCAGAATGATTATAAATCAAGTCTCTTTTTCTAGAATACTTGGTTTATTCAGGAGAACAAAAACATTAAGTGGAAACTTTAGGTTAGAGACAAAGTTTGGAAATTTTATTTTCATAGACTACATAAAGCTTATGAAGAGGCATTATTTTTTCTTTTAAAAGTACAATCCAAAATTATATCAAACTGCTTAACATTTTCAAATTGAGGGGAAGGGAAGAAAGGGGGGAGAAAACATTGGAACTCAAAATTTTGTAGAAATGAATGCAAAAATTTTCACAATATGTAACGGGGGAGGGAAATAAAGTATTATTTAAATAAAAACAATAATAAAAGTAAAATCCAAGAATATCCTGGGAATGGCTTGGCAATTTAGAAAAAGGATATCTAGACTGAGGTTGATTCTATATCCAAGATCTGTAGCCTTTTTCAAACCTCAGAACTATGAGTTATGAGTTAACCTTACTTCTTCCTTAGCTTCCTTAACTTATCTAGAAGAATTTGCTCTTCCATAAGATTTGTTATGTCTAAAAAATAATCTTTACCTTCCTTTATTGCCAGTCATGCATGGGAGCAGAGGGAGATGTTGAAATTAATTGGGATTATTTGATAATACTGTGCACCACAAAAATTTTTTTCTTTAAAATATTAATACTATTGTACTGGTTTCATCTGACAGCCACATAATATTAAGAATCAGATCAATACAAAAAGGGGAGGGTAATAACACACTAGGCTCAGTGTGTTACTTATTTATAAACATTTATTGTCTGAGTCTGATCAAATCACTTAACCTTTCAGACTCAGTTTCCTTATAACTGAGGAACTGTTATCTGTGAAAAACAGATAATAGTTACATCATCTTCCTAGGAATAGTGTGAAGATCAAATGAAATTAGATGTGTGTGAAGTATTTTTTTTTGGTAAATCTAAAAGTAGTCATATGAATGTTAGAATTAATGTTATTAGTACAGTGAAAGGAGACTATATGATAGATCTTTTCCTTTTATCCTTTAAATTGGTTCTCTCCAAATGACTTCAGTGCTATGATGATGGCTGTATTTTTGTCATTGCACATATGATTTGATAAGGAATTGGACCTGAAGTCAGGAACATCTGAGGGCAAATCTGAAACTAAGCAAATCATTTGATTTCTGTTGGCCTTGATTTCCTTAACAATAAAATAGTTTGATTATTAACAGCACTTCATAGGGTTGTTGTAAGAATCAAATGAGATATTTGGCCCATAATGGGAAATATGTGTTTCCTTTTCTTCAACTACTTCTTCCCCCTACTGTAAAGGAATCACCAAAATAGTCAAAAATGAGATTCAGAAAGACTTTTGTAAAAATATTACTGAACCTATGACTGCTAAAAGCCAGATTTGTCAATAGAGATTGTAAATGAATTTTTACTCCTACTATATTTAAGGCAAATGGATACGGTGATTGTGCTAATAACCTCTCCATTGTCTAGAACACAGGATATACCACTCTAGAGCAAAAAGACTGTATCTTGTGAGAGTGTGTCAATCAGCTCCAGGACAAGAGATGATGGGTGTATTTCTGGATCAAACTGTAAAAGGGTCACCTAGGAATGGAAAATACATTGTGTGGAGGAGCCACCTGAACTTAGAACCTATATTTGCACTTGGTGGACAGAAATGTACTCTTTAAGAAGATAATTGAGCATGCATGGATCTAAAAGTGTCTACAATTGTTTATTTACAAATTGTTATCAGTTATAATCATACTATTCTTTACAATGTCATTGAATTTTATAAGGAAATAGAGCAATGGTGCTGGTAATGATGATTTGAATGATTTGGGATCATATAACTATCTCGTTAATTGGGAAATTCATTGGGAAAAGAGAGTAAATAGGCACAAATGCTATGCTAGAGATTTTAAGGTGACCCTTTAACAACCTGTGACTTCCTAAGACCAGACTATACTAGCACCTGAATACCCTCACCCTAAGTAAGGGAAATTTAATTGCATACTTTTGATATAAAACTAAACACTGTTATTTCAGTCTGGAATGTTTGTAAAGGCTTAGAAAGTACTAGAAGGTAGTTTAAAAAGCTACTATCCTTTTAACAGGAGACTATTGAATCAGCTACTATGGGTCTGTGAGAGCTCCATATCATTTCTGCAAAGTCAGCATTTATGAGAACTCTCTTCTCACTAATGAGTGAGATTATCTTAACTGACTTCAGACATTCCAGTGGGACAGAGCAATGCTTTTTGAGGCCCAGAATTTCTTGAATTATAAGCTGTGAGTCAAACCCGATGACCTCACTCATCGATGCTGGCCAGCCAGTTCAAGGAATCAAGAATTTCCTTCCTATGTCCATGGAGTTATGCCTAGAGGTTCTCAACTTGGAAAAGAAGCCAACCACAATGCACCTTCTGCACTTATGGCCCCATTAGAGGGAGCCTGGCTCCTGACTCAGGTGGACTGGGAAGGTGCATGTGGGACCCAGTCAGTCAGTGATGTGTGAGACCTTAAATTCCCAGGGGATCTGAGTTGGTTCATAGTAAGTTTCTATAATAATGCCAGATGTTTGACTTGGAATAAGATACCAATGAACTTTCTAACCTTTACAACCATCCAGTTACAACGTATGCTAAAGGAAGCAATACTTGACATGTTATGACGAACAGATAAATAGCAAGTACACTCTCCAGATGAGCACTATAAGCTATATAAATTTTTGAGGCAGTGGAGGGAAACCTTTGAAACTTAGGAAGTTGCTCTGACAATGTTCTGCATGCTCTTTAAGCATATGAAAGTAACCACAAAAACTGTCACTATGTGCTTCTCATTGAATATGAAACAAAAAGCTTTGCTTTGTAATGGGGATAAAATTTAACTACTATACAATGGCTTAATCCTTATTCATCTTTTAAGTGGTGAGAATGTTTGTATGGCAGAAAATGTCATTAAAAAGATCAAATAAGAAGTCTACATGGTCTATTTTTTTAAAGATTTAATTATATCAGAAGAATCAGTTGAGGAATTTAGTATATCTATTTTGTTACAGCTATGAATAAATGAATCAGACTATCAACTGGACAAATGACCAGTAATAAAAAGTTCCAATTACTTTTTATCTGTATCACCTTGATCCCAGATAGCTTTTGGGTACTATTTAAATAATAAAAGAGTGACTAGAGCCTCAAATCTGTTTGAATATGGATTTTAAGTCTACCCACTGCTTTGCTTTTTGCATCTCAGTTCAAGGCAAATTCCCAATCTTATTTTGCCTAGTGAGGCATATTATAGAATCAAAAATGGTTCTTTACATCTCATTGTTTTGTTGCATTCATAAAAGCAAAAGAGACTTTCATATTTTGGACCATTTAGAGTTATATATCTTGCTATTGATTAGTTAGTACAAAATTAAGATCCTAGAATTAATATTTTGCTTCAAACAAATTATGCAAGAAGTTCAAAGGAGGGATTTGTGGGAGCATATTAAAAACATTAAGTAAAATGAAAATGTTAAGCAGTATTTTCCTTTAAAGTCTTTTGCAGAGTCCTGGAAAAATGATCAAAAAAAGGGAAGAAAAAAATGACAGAATGAATTAAGGAGTGATAGCCAACCTTTTTACAAATTATTGCTTCTATCAATGCTTCCCAACCCTTAAAACAGTTAGCACTGGAGTCCTCAGGAATTAAATGCCCTTGATTTCAAGGCACCCCCCCACCTCCTATTCAAAAAATATACATATTATCATTAATCCCTCAATGGAAATGGTCCAGATAGGGGGAAGATAGTATAGTGACCTGGTTATCCAAAAATTTTAGAATGTTAACTATTTTTGTATTGTATGTTTTTTTTAATTCAAGATTCCTAAAAATGTTACTTAAAAATCAATGTCATATTGGAAGGCATGAAAAACCAGTTTGGACAGCTTGAATATTAGATTATGCTAAATTAAATAAAATAGCTTCTGGCAGACTTTAGTCTAAAACGAAGAGTACTGTATTGCCTTTTTTTTTTATTTTTGCATTTTTGCAAATGAGTGAAGAGAAGGGTCCAGGAGGGAGAAATGTGATGTAGGTAGGTTTGGAAACTGAGGAATGTGTGGTGAACTATTTCAAAGAAATGCAGTCTCTAAAGTGATTTCTGTGAAATTAAAGTGGTATGATTTAGAATTACTGTGGGTTTTTTTTTTTTGTGTGTGTGTGTTTCTATATTAAGTAGTTCCATGAGTCCATTTCATCTTTTTTCTTTTGTTTTGTTTGGGTTTTTTTGCAAGGCAATGGGGTTAAGTGGCTTGTCCAAGGCCACACAGCTAGGTAATTAAGTGTCTGAGACCGGATTTGAACTCAGGTACTCCTGACACCAAGGCCGGCGGCTCTATCTACTGCGCCACCTAGCCTCTCCTGTCCATTTCATCTTAATGCATTTTTCAAGGCATGACACAAAAGTGCTCTGACCTTTATATACCTTGAGATTGGGGATAATGTGTCAAAGATAAACTAATTTATTTGGAACTTGCTCCTGAGATAAGACCCAGTGGTTTTAGATCCAAAGTCTTTTTGGAATAGGAGTTGTAATATGGATAACATGTTATACTAAGAAGTTCCTCACAACCTATAAACCACCTGAATTTTTCAATGACCTATCGGTCAGAATTCTCAGCAGTTTGAATCTATATATTTTAGGAAAAAGTGAAGAATTTTTTTTTTAGTTTTTTTGCAAGGCAATGGGGTTAAGTAGCTTGCCCAAAGCCACACAGGTAGGTAATTATTAAGTGTCTGAGGTCAAATTTGAACTCAGGTCTCCTGACTCTAGGGCCGGTGCTCTATCCACTGAGCCACCTAGTGGCCCCATGAATTTTGTTGAACTTTTCAGAGCCTACATGTTAGCTCCCACCTCCCATGCTGTTTCCTTGGCCCCAAAGAATCATTGCATCCTGTAAACCAACAAGATAGATTTAAAGATGGAGGGAATATCAAAGCAAATCAGATTATATATCTCTCCAAGTGGTAGGGAATGGGGACATTGCACCCCCAAAATGAGTAAATTATGTCCATCTGCAATTGCATGCTCTGAATGGCCATAATCTTGAAAATAAGGAATGGCTTCTCCTAAAGAATATGTGGACTCTGCCCCACCCCACATATACACATATGCATACTACTCCCAATAACCAAAGATTTTTGTAACTTAATCAAGTATTGCAAAAGTTGTCATTTCACAAAGTAGTTAGACTTCTTCAGTTTAGTCCCAGAAGACAGAATTAGGAGAAATGCACGGAAATGGCAAAGAGGACAATTCAAATTAAATGTAAAGAAAGATTTCCTATATTTACATCTCCAATGATTTCCCTAATATATCAGTTGAGGAACAAAGATTAGCTTGGTATGATAATGTTCCTGAAGAAATCATGCTGTGTCTTTGCGGTCAATTATATATATATACATACATATATATATATATACAGATATATATATATATATATGTATGTATATATGTATGTATATATGTATATATATATGTATTCACTAACCTCTATTCTAGAATTTTCTCAGGAATATATAATTTATATAATATGTATATTATATATGAGGCTTTCTCTTAGATTCTATTATCTTTTTCGAAATTTGGGACAATATATCCCCTTCCCCATTGCTCCATAACCTTCCCTGTTTTCCACGATCTTCAAAATATACTTAGCAGCCAGTCTTTTTAGTACCCAAAGAGGTAAGTCATCTGAGTAAGGGGACTTAAATTCATCAAGGCCACCTAATTTGATTTAGTAAATTGATGTTTTTCATCAATAAAAAATTTTTTCCACATCCTTGCCCTTTCCCTCCTCATTGAGTCATCCCATATAATAAAGGTATGGCTCTATGGTTGTCAGACCCCTCTCCTCCGAGCCCCTAAACTCCCGTGATTCTAGAGCCTCTTGGTTTCCAGGCTTTTATAATCTAACCCCTTCTTACCTCCAATCTTGTTATAGTTTACCCCCCCCCCCAATATACTCTAATTATTGTCAGTGCGATTTGAAGTAACCAGATAAGCATAGGAATTTAGGGGCCATTGAAAAGCAAAAGAATTTGTGTACTCTCTGGGATGTTAAAACTCTTAAGGATTTTATTATGAAATATAATAAACAGGTTAAACTTTTCCTCCCAAAGGGTCAACAACAACTGATGGGGAAAATAACAAAAGGCTAGACACAGTTGCTTGGTAGACAAGAGACGGAGTCAGAGAGTTGGCCCCAAGCAGAGGCCCATCTCAGGCTTTATAACTTTGCCTGTTATCTGGTCACTGAAGGCAAAAGGGGAAATTCTTCCCCACTTAATGTGACCGAAAGCAGGTGGAAAGTTGGGAATGAAGAGATAGGATACAAATTTTACATTAAACAATGATACAAAAGTCAAGAGCAAAAACCATCCATTTAACAAGATTTAACAGCATTTTACGATAATAGAATTTTTCCTGCTACATTCATAATTTCTGTATATCATAATGACTCTGGTCTCCTTGCCATGACACTCCAGCTCCCAACAATGACTAGTAATTCTCTACCTCCTGGCTCCTGTAAGAGCCATTTCAGAAAAAAAAAATTTTTTTTAATTAAAAAATTAAATAAAAGAAGCCATTTCAGGCCTTAATATCAGTGCCTTCTCTCTAATGGGATTTTTCTTCAATTTATCCAAATCTTGTTTGTACATAATACTGAAAATTTATATAATTCTTAGAATGTTCTAGGCTCCGTTATGTGCTTTCCAATTATGAACTTGATTATTATAAGTGCTATTATCCACATTTTTCAGATGAAGAAACTGAGTCAAACAGAAGTTAAGTGCCTTGACCAGGGTCATATTGTCAGAGGCTAGGTTTGAACTCGGATCCTATGTACTGTTGCATGATGTCTCTTCTGTTGGACTATGAGACTCTTAAGAACATGAACTTAACCTCTTTGCTTGCTTTGCAAGGTTCTTATGTGCTTTGTAGGCACAGAGTTAACTTGATGTTAGATTAACTGACCCTACTCTAGGCTTTTAAGCAAAGGATGACTGGCTCATTGGGTATGTTCTAAAAGGAATTATTGTTTCAACTCTGAAATTGTATAATTCTAGAAGAACATATCAATTGAGATGTTTAGAGAAGATCTAAAAATGCGACAAGGTATCTGAAGAGCTAATATATAAAAGAATTTGATCTGCTTGGCCTCAGACATTGGGTAGCAGTTGCAGAGAGAGAGAGATTTAGGTTAATCACAAAGATTTAGAATAATCTCACTAAGAAAGTAGATTGTTAAAAATTTCAGTGTGAGCATTTATACTTCAGAAATTGGCAAAGATAAAAATCATATTTGTTGTGTATTTTATGATAGGGAAAATATTAATATAGTTTAAATTTGAGTATTCAAAAGAAAACCAGAAAGTGGATATTAAACATTTAGCAGGGCACCCTTGATGTAGCCTCCTACTGCCCACACTGCTCATCCAATTAGAGCTGTCCTAAAGTAGAACTCATCTTAGGAAGCAGCAGATAATTTACATCCCCTTCTCTTCAGAGGTCTTCAAGCAAAGCCTTATGGATGATCCCTTGTATCCTCAGGAATGGGCTGAGCAGGACATCTCCTAGTTTTCCCTGGAGATTATTGAAAGGTGCGTCCAACTGACAGATTATTCCCATTTCCTCTGTTCTTGTTTCCCAGAACATCACATCCAGGGCAATCAGAGGACCCTTCTTTTAAGGACGATGACCTCTAATTCATATTCACCTATTTCATCCCTAACTCTAATTCACTTCTCAGTGTTCTGATTTGCTAACCTTGTGAATGGTTGAATGATGACCTCTGATGTTCAGAATTTCCCAAAGTCACCTGCCTTTATCCCAAACAGGAATCCCTTGTGAAATACCTGCAGTCTGGGGCCATCTAGTCTACAATTTGGAGAACTTAATGGCCTCATTCCATAATTAGTAGGAAATTTTCTCTTGAATTTAGCCTATATCTGCAATTTTCATACAGTTTTGCTAAGTTTGCCCTCTGGAGTCAAACAGTACAAATATAAACCCTCTTCCATATAAGAAGCATTCAGATATGATGATAGGCTTTGTTTCTCTTCCACCCTCTACATCTCTTCACTGAATTAAATATCACCAATCCCCTTCGAGAAAATAAAGACCTTCTGCCAAGAGTGTTTGAGAGCCATATCTTTGGACTCCTGAGAGCCAGGTGGTAACATTTTCAGCATTGGTATTTACACCTCGGAAATCAGCAAACCTTAGAGTTTATTTTGTTGATTTATAGACTTGAGAAAATGTGAATAATGCAGATTAAATTTAAAATTGTCAGACATTTTTTCTCAAAGAGCTGTTCATTAATCATTTTGCAGCTCATCACTGACATCACTGACATCACTGACACTCCTGAATTCCCTATTCAATGCCATTTATAGGGTTTCCTATTATTTATTCCTTTCAACTGTCTCTGATGAAGCAATCAAACAGGTATTTACTACTGGATGCTATGCCTGGGAAATAGACACAACAGTCCCAAACCTCAAGGATTTTAATATTTTATTGATGGGAAAGATACACAAAGTAAACTCAAAATACCAATGAGGTAATTCAGTGGACTTGCTAGCATAGTGGAAGCTGGGGTTGAGGGGAAGGGGATTAAAAAAAGACCACCTAGAAGGTGAAAGATTTTAAAAGACCCAGTGAGGAAGAAAAGGGCAGCTTGTACAAAGCTACAGAGTCAAAGACAATTATACAGGAGTAGGGGACTAGATTATCATAGAGCCTAGCACACAGTAAATGCTAATTTCAAAAGACTGAAGGTAAAGGATGTTGTCTCCCTCTCAGTAGAGAGGTGGTAGATTATGTTGAATGAAGCACAATTAAAAATATATATTTCTTTTAAAATGTTGAGTTCTAGATTCTCTTCTTCCCACTACCCACAGAGAAGGTAATATGACTTCAACTATATGTGTGAAATCATGCAAAGTATATTTCCATATCAAAAGATAAAGCAAGAAAATTACTCTTCAATTTGCAACTGAGTTTACCATTCTCTCTCTGGAGATAGTTTTTCATCAGGAGTCTTGGGAAGTATCTTGGATCATTGTCCCAATCAGAGTTACCAAGTCTTTCACAGTTGACATTCACTACAATGTAACTGTCACTGTACACAGTGATATCCTGGTCTTTCTCATTTCACTTTGCATCAGTTTATAAAAGTCTTGTCCTGCGTTTTTCTGAAACCACCTTATTTCCCACAACAGAGTAGTACTTTATCACAATCATATGCTCCAACTTGTTGAGCCATTCCCGGATTGATGAGCATCCTCTGGAAGGCCTTTCTCACTGTCTAAATCTGAAGCTCTTTATTCAGTTCTCTTACCCTTTGCTTCACTTTTTGGCACTTTTGACAATCTACTGAATATTAAGCTTGACTTGGGGGAAAGATCACTGAGAAGAAAGGGTGGTAAGATGGCCAAACATTGGACCCTAGTATTCGGAGGTTATAGCATGACTGGAGGCACAGTTTACAATTAGACAAATGTTTAAGAAGCTTGAAACGGCAGTTGACATAACTTTGCTATGTTATGTATAACCTTCTATTAATGATTTTAGAAAAGGATTACCAGTGTAAGAAAATTTTAAGTACTCTGCCTAGTAGGTCCAAAATTTGCTTTTTTTTTTAGATCCCCAGATTCAGTAATCGCATAAATGAAAGGGACAATGCAGAGGAAGATAGGAACTCATAGACTGCAGAAAGGAAGTATGATTTCTAATGTAGTTTTGCTAGAAAATATACCAAATCCTGCTGAGTTGAGGCATCTAAGGGAAAATAAAGATGAGTTATAAGGATTAGGAACCATTGCTAAAAGGTGTGGGCCTAATACATATCATCCTCTGGGGAATCATTTCCTTCACTGGGAGTCTGAGATTGGTGACTTTCACAACCAAGAAACCTAATTAGAAATTTTCAGATATTTTTAAACCTTATGCTTATGAATCATTAGAAGAATGGTCATGAGAATGTGATATAATGTGGGAAGTACAGGGGTTTTGTTCATTTCAAGGTTCTATCATCTGGAAAGATTACAGATTTTCGAATGTGAAGCAACTGAACCATTAGGGGTCCCAGAATGAGAATGCCTTTTCTCCATTTTTTTTGATAGCTAAAATGGAGAATTTTGTATCTTTGGCCTTACAAAGATGAATTCCCTCTGAAGCTGCTTCCAGAATGAGGGAGAGCAAGAGAAGGGATGAAATATTTTAAAGAAATGAGTTTAGTAACTGGATTTATGTCCCCTTTGCATAGTTCTCTGCCCTCCCCCCAAACAAAACAAAACTACAATTAGATTCTGCTTTTTTGGGAAACATCAGATTTTATCTATGGTCTGACTGGGCTGATCAACTGGTAAAATTTGAGTGAGTCTGAAGCAGCAGTAGTTTTTTTTTTTCTGTTTTTGCTTTTTGTAAGGCAATGGGGTTAAGTGATTTGCCCAAGGTCACACTGTTAGGTAATAAGTGTCTGAGGGCACATTTGAACTCAGGTCCTCCTGACTCCAGGATTCGTGTTTTATCCACTGCACCTAGGCCAGGAGGACCTAGCTGTCCTCAGCAGCAGCAGTTTTAAAGGTAAAATGGACTGTGCATACAAATGGGTGCTCTGGAAATTGTGAGAAGTACTGGGCCCACTCCCATGTTAGTGGGACACAAGGTGGAGATAATTCTTCCCTTTGGGAGTTTGGGTATGCCTTCTGAAGTGATAAACTGTCAGCCTGTGACATACTGTGAAATTGTAGGAAGACAGCTGGGACTAGGGCAATAGAAAGCCTTCTACACCTTGTTATTCTGAGTCACTCCAGTCTTGATACCAGATTTTAGGAATTGTTAGAATGAGTTGCACTAGGGAAAAAACTAAGGTTCAGATTATCTACCTGCAGGACCACAAGGAGACTAGAATTTTTTTAAGTTTATGGAATAAAACATGCATTTCCATAACACTTTACAATAAAAAGATGATTGCACATGAAATTGCAAAACCACTATGCAGAACTTGCTATTCCTTTCAAATATACAAGATTATCAAGAAATTTTCTATTTTTCCCTTTTTTTTTTGCTTTCCTCTAAACTTCCTCCCCTCCATGCTAAAAGAAAGGTTAGCAGTACCAAAACTGAATAAGGCTGTAGTTATCAAAACTATCTGGTAATGGCTAAGAAAATACAAAGGTAGCTCAATGGAATGGAGTATACACACAATTTACAACAACAAACATAACTTTGTTTTTGATGAGTGAAAACAGTTCAGATTTGGAGATAAGAATTCATTACTTGGTAAAAAAAATTGTTGGGAAACCTGGAAAATAGTATGGCAGAAACTGGACATATCAAATATTATTTACCAAAATAAGGTAAAATGAATATAAGATCTAGATATAAATTATATAGATATTTACAAGAAAATTTGAACATGGATTATATCATCTTAATTCATTCCCCAGTTCCAGTTGCAGTTCATGGCAAAACCATGAAGAAGTTGGATGAAGTAATCATAAGAAAACTACTTTTTAGGGACAGTTAAGTGGCACAAGGAATAGAGCTCTGGCCCTTGGAGTCAGGAGGACCAGAGTTCAAATTTGAACTCAGACACTTAGTAATTACCTAGCCGTGTGATCTTGGGTAAGTCACTTAACCCCATTGCCTTGCAAAAAAACTACTTTCCATTTCCCAAAATACCCCTGATATTTCATGGGATATGACAAAGTAATATGACTTTGGGTTGTATTAAGAGAAGCATAATTCCAAAACAAGAGAAATGTACTCTCTATCAATCTACATTTGGAACAAGATGTCTGCCCAGGAAAAGACAAGATGATAAAGGCCCCTGAAAATGAGTTTGTGCCCTGTAAGACTTGACTAAGGAATGGAGGGTATGTAGCTTGAAGAAGAGAACTCTTAGAGAATGTGAATATGATAGCTGTCTCCAGGTATTTAAAAGGCTGTCACATGAAAAGGAAATTAGATTAGACTTGTTCTGATTTTTCCCAGAGGGGAAAAACTAAGAGTAATAGGTGTTGCAAAGAAGCAAATTGAGACTTGAGAAAAGGAAAATACTTTGCCAAAAGTAATTATTCCAAAGTGGAGTGAAGTGCCTCAAGAGACTATGAAATCCCCTTCACTAGAAATCTTTTATTTGGGGCATGAATATTTTAAAAAATACATTCTATTTAGAGAGAATTTTTGCATTTTCACTTCTTAGTACCATTTGTAACAAAGAAAAGCAGTTAAAATCAAAACAGACAAATTGACAATGTCTGGGAGCACAACTAGCATTCCATGGGCAGAGTCCACCTTCAAGCAATGTTGCCTGAGGGGATCTTAAGGCATGACTAGGACAAGATCACCCCTAAAGAACCTTCTTCTTCTGAAATTATACAATTCTTTGACTTCCCTATGTATCCACACTGGTCCCTTTAGAAAACTACTTTGCTGTCTCATCAGAATTGTTTGCAGATTTCCATTCTTAAGCATCTCCTAACCCTGCTGAAATAAACTTCCCTTGCAGAATTTTAGACCATGGGATTCTACATGTCATCTCCTTGAACCTTTTTGAAATCTGTTCTCAACTCAATCAATTTTAGTAAGGGCTTAGAAGTTGCTATTCTGAATTACAATGACCACATGGGAACTATGGTGCTGGCTACTGACTGACTACCTGTAACTCCAGGCCACAGGGCTTTGACTCTGTTTGACAAAGAGTCCCCTTATTGGCTGCTCAGAAGACCTTTTCAAAGAGACTTTTTTCTAGCTAGGGCTCTGGTTTAAAAGGTTAACTAATTTACTCTTCCCTAGTGGAGTCTCTATTCCACTAGGGGAACAGCACTGGGGTGACCAGGATACCAGAGTAGAGGAGGATCCATCTTCCCCAACCATTACTAAAGAGACATGCCCAATTCCAACTAAATAAACTGCTGCTGTTAAAAGTTCCCCTGAGCCATCAATCCTTCCAGTTCAGGAATCAAAAGGACTTTTTTTTGTCAACTAAGAATGTGATGTTTTACTCTTAAGTTGTTAACACATGACACCAAAACTCCCACATGTTTAACTCCAATCAAGAAGAACAACTCTTTGAAGTGAACAAAACCAGGAGAACGTTGTACATAGTAACAGCAAAATTGTTCATTGAAGAATTGTGAATTGATTTAACTATTCTCAGCAGTACAATGATCCAAGGCAATCCCAAAGGACTCATGATGAAGCATACTATCCTCCTTCAGAGAAAGAATTGATATTGATTAAATTCAGACTGAAGGTTGTTATTTTTCACTTTCATTTTTCTTTTATTCAAGTTGTACAAAATGACTAATATGGAAATGTTTTACATAATTGCATGTCTGTTTACCTCCTGGTGGAGGGGAGATGGAGGGAAGGAAGGAGGCCTTGAATACGAAACTCAAAACTTTTAAGTAAAAAAAAAAAATTTGGGAAAAAATGGCAGCTAGGTGGCACAGTAGATTGAGCCCTGATTCTGTCTACACTTGAAGCAAGAGGACCAGAGTTCAAATCTAGCCTCAGACATTAGACACTAGCTGAGTGACCCTGGGCAAGTCACTTAACCTAGATTGTTTCACAAAAAAAAAAAAAACTTGCTTCAGACATCCTAACCTTCAGTAATCACTATCCTTATCAGTCAACAGCTATTAACATTGAGGCAAGACCCTTCTCCAGGAGCAAAAAGATTTTGTCTTGCTGAAGACTTAAATAATGGTTAGTATTTTTTAGCAAAATATTTTCAAATTAAAAAAAAAAAAGAATGGGCAGCTCTGACCTCTTATTAAGTGTCCCCTATGTGTTAACACCATGTTGAGTAATGGGAATACAAAGAAAAAGTTCTCTGGCCTTGCATGAATGGGAACCCAATTAGGAACTGAATTCTAAGATTTGGAGGGAGCATTTTTTTATAGAATTGAAACAAAAAGCCATAAAATCAAAAGGGAGAATCCATTTGGTATCCAAATTTAAGTCCCCATCCCCAGTTCGGGAAGTCTTTCGTTTTATGGAAGTCAGGAATTCCACTGGGGAGGGGAAGTGTCCCCTCCTGACTCAGGCTTATTGCTGCCATCTTGTGGCAGCAATTTATACTTGCTATTAGATAAACAGGCAAGCTTTTTGCTTTTTGAAAAAGTCGACTTTTTATATAAAGCACTGACATTTCTACAATCAAATTTATATTTGTTTTTAGAGAAACATAAGAGCAATGACTATTGCTCCCTTCAGGGGTGTAGTGCTAACTCTAAGAGGCTGGTGTTTCTATTACTGTTGCTAATGGGTCAATATCCAGTATGCTCTCCATTATCCATCACTTGGTAGAAATTTATTAGCTTTCAGAGAAGGGATTTATTGAGAAGGTTCAATCATAAGAGTAGCTATAAAATAATTCCCTCATACTGAGTCTCTCAGAGTGGGGGGGGGTAATACTCTCCCCTTATATGAGTTTACCCTTTGGCTAAATGTGTTTAGGTCCCTTGGGAGCATGAACTCAAACTTAGCACATTTAACCAAAGGGTAAACTCATGGCTCCTGGCTTCTCCCTTTGAGAAGTCCTCATGAAGGTAATTAGTTGGTATCATTTAGGTGTAACTTTATTATACTGAGCTGAGAGTCAGAGTCCCAAAGCTTCCTTTCCTTTGTGTGTCTAGTTTGTTCTCTCAGTGTCTCTTACTACCAGCCACTGCAGTCTAGAGCACCATTGCATATCCTAAATGTAATGATTGTTCATCATTCACAAAGTCATTCATTACCTGATCAATGGAAGGAAAGAAGAGAAAGAGGAAACTCAATCTACTCCTCCTCAGGTCTCCATGACCATCAGCTGACCACCACTTGACTGATCTGCTACAGGAATGCTTACCATGTTATATTTTATTGTCTACCAGTCACAAGATATTCCTTGAGTGGCATCATCTGCTTATATCCAGTGACTCCAAGGCAACTACAATCTTTTCAAACTGATAAAAAAAATTCATATGTATTTTATTTTCTATTGACTGTTTGATTTTAAATATCCTGGGCCTTCTATAGTTACATTAACTGGGATAGGGGTAGAAGTCCATGCCCTTACATAAATGATAAGTATATTCAACCAAGCAGCCCTTTGTGGGGAGATCCCCACCACTATAGAGTGAGTTAGGAGAATAAGACATTGTCCCTGACTTCGAGAACTCTTATTTTATTTTCCAGACAATAAGATATCAGGTTTCTTTTTTCTAAATTAAAGGTAATAATCCTTGGTCTCTGTTCAAACTCCACAGATCTTTCTCTGGATACAGATGGTATTCTCCATTGCAGAGAGCCCCAAACTGTCCCTGATTGTTGCACTGATGGAATGAGTGAGTCCATCAAAGTTGATCATCGCCCCCATGTTGCTCTTAGGGTGTACAATGTTTTCTGGTTCTGCTCATCTCACTCAGCATCACTTTATGCAAATCCCTCCAGGCTTCCCTGAATCCCCATCCCTCCTGGTTTCTAATAGAACAATAGTGTTCCATGACATACATATACCATAGTTTGCTAAGCCATTCCCCAACTGAAGGACATTTACTTGATTTCCAATTCTTTGCCACCACAAACAGGACTACTATGAATATTTTTGTACAAGTGATGTTTTTACCCTTTTTCATCATCTCTTCAGGGTATAAACCCAGTAGTGGTATTGCTGGATCAAAGGGTATGCACATTTTTGTTGCCCTTTGGGCGTATGGAACTCTTATTCTGATTGGGAAACACTGTACATTTGAAAATAAGTATCACCAACGAGAGGAAGACAAAATTCATAATCAGTCACACAGAAGTGTGCATATGAGTCTACAGACCATGGAGAAAACTGGTCCTTATCTAAAGTCAGAGTAATCTTCAGGTACTGAGAGGAAACACTATCAATCTTCACTTCGGAGTGAGAAAGTAAGGTTTCAACTCTGGAAATTTTACTTTCAAACAGATTAGAAAGCAAAATAAATAGAATGTGCTGAGACTGAGAAGCATTTACAACTTGTCAAACCATCTTATATCTATCCCCATCTTCCCCACTCTATACAGGCCAAAACAGGCTGGAAATGGAGGTGGAAAGAGGAAGATTATTATGTAGTTGTCAGCAGCACTTTTTCTCCCCACATCACTCCTGTCTTCCTTCAGTTGCCCAGGAGTATATAGAATACCTATACATAAACTCTTCAACAATTAGTGAAGCTGATGAGGTATAAGCCACCCAGAATATCTTCTCCAGCTTCAAACTATTTTGTGAGTCCATATCCTCTAAAAGCCATAACTCAAGTGTCTCTCTTAATTAGGGCATTGCTTTTTTTTAAAGTCAAAAAAGTCACTTTTTAAAAATAAAGGCATTTAATGAAATAGTGTAAGAAAGTAGCATAAGAACATTCCTTCTCTCTGACTCTTGATGTCTTCAGATATCATTTTGTTGCTCTCTCTGGACCTTTTTCCCATGGAACTGCAGCTGGTGTCACCTTGTACCCATGCCCTTTCCCCATCCAGCTGCTTTCTCCTGGGTTTCTGTGTTTCCCCGTGGGCGACATCACTCTGTTGTCAGCTCAACTCTTCATAGACCTCTCATCATCTTAGCACCTATCTGAGACAAGTCTGGAAAAAACTCTCCCTTTTCAGGATAAATTGGTAGTTCTTTAGTAACAGTCAGACCACACCCAACTAACAAAAACCAAACCCAGATTAAGATTAAATCTTTTCTTCTAAACTTTGTATTTTAGATACAGATCATTAAAAATAATATTAGTTTTCCAGATTCAAAGAGGACCCATGCCAACCAAGATAATGGTGGCATTACTTGTACGTTACATTTATTACAGTGAGGGGCATGTTGTGCCAAGAACTCCTCCTCACTTGTCTTTTCCAGAACCATCCCTACCCCCCACCCCCACCTCCCCAAGGGATTGATTTGATAGGAATCCAAACTTCTGGTGAAAGTCTAGATGTTGCTGTGTCCTTCACCTTTGAGTGCAGTTTCCCTTCCTGTCTCATCTTTAAAACTTCTGTAGAAAACAGATGCCATAAGATTTGAGGCTGACAAATTTCATGATGCCCAAGGTTACTCTGAACTTCTTTGACTGGGCAATCTTTAACTAAACAGCAGAGGGCGAAAGGGAATTCAGAATTCAGATGTTCCATACTGACAGGATTAGATCTGGCCATCTTTCATCATTGTTCACTCATCAATGATTTGTGCTGTATAAGGGATTGGGGGGAAAGGGAGGCTACTATTCACCCAAGTCATAAGCCTACACAGCTCTCTTCTCACCCTCCCTCCCCATCCTTCTGGGGCCAATTATGACATGAGCTTCAGTTCTTCAGACTTTCAATCATACTCACACTCTCTAGGGTCACTCCCTCAACTCTCACCAAGTCCCAAATAAACTGCAATTTCTAAACTTTATATTTCCCTTCATTCTTCCCTCTAATCTTGACACAGTAGAAAATGGAGGATAGAAATTTTCTGTGATAAAATATACCTGTGTCCCTGTGTTTCTCTCAATCCAACCATATCTCAAACCTCTGAAAAGTGGTTTACAGACTGGTGATCCCGACTTCAATTCCTGGCAACATTTTAGAACTTACTATTAAATGCTGGTGATTTGTAACCTTTTAGAAAGGAAAAGAGTGAGCCAAAAAAAAAAAAGGCAGAAATGGGTTCTTCAATATAAATTTTTTATAGGTTATTAGACTGGCAGATAAGAATGCCATAGATACAGAATATTTACATTTTGGCAAACCATTTGATAGTCTCTTGTGATATCTTTTGAGAACAAGATGAATATGTGTGAGTTGGATGATAGCATAATTAGGAAGAGTTGGAAATAGTTGAACCAATAAACTCAATTTTTAAAAATAGATTGATGTCGACCTGGAGATAGATTTCTAATACAGTACCTCAGGGATCTCTATTTAGTTCTATGCTGTTTGACATTCTTATTAATGGCATGGATGAAGGCACATATGACATGATCATCAAATTTTCAGGTGAAGCAAAGCCAAGAAGAATAGTTAATACATTATAAAATCTATAATATACTTGGATACCCAAAGTTTTGACAGGAGAGGTTGATGGTCTAAATCTAATAAGATGAAATACCTACTCTTGCTCTTAAAAAAATAGAATGCAATAAGTCCCAGACAAGGGAAAAATGAGTAGATAACAATTTGTGTGAGAAAGATCTGGGAGTTCAATAAAAGTTAATACAGTGAAATAATAGATTTAAAAAATTCTAACAGTCTTAAATTATATTAATGAGTTTAATTGATGTTCAGAATGAGAGGGCTGATAAACCCACTACTCTCTTACTGGTTAAAGTCAAACTTAGAGTAGGGCAGTCAAGACTTTGCTCCAGGATACCACTATTTAGAGGGTTCAACAATTGAATGATCTTAAACGAGTGTAACTGAAAATGTATCATTTGCATTTTGACAGTACTATCACCCTTTCAGTCATATAAAAACAAAGCAAGAATAATTCATTAAACTTGGAAGTTAGCAGATTGTGAGCTATGGTCCTACCTTCAACTACACATTAGATGAGTTTCATCCTGTCTCAAGCCACCCTATTCTTCTCTGGCAATGACCCCTCCACTGAACTATGTGGGGAGCCACCTGGAGATGGGGGAGTGGTCTCCCCTAGTCTATCCTTTGCAGTTGACCAATTTACTTGAGCTGTTTTTTATTCTTGCCCCAGATGCCAAATTTCCAAATGACAATATCAGTCCCCATCAGACCACTTCTATTGTATTCTGTTGGGCTCCATGAGCTAGACTGAGAAAGAATTTTGACAAATTGGTATCCATCCCAGAGGTGTGGGGTGGAGAGATGGGAGGAATAGCAACCAATATGGTAAGAAGCTAGAAATCCTGTCATATGATGATTTGAAAGGATCTAGAAATGTTTAGTCTGACAAAGAACATGATAATACGAACAATAACTAACATTTATATAATGCTTTAAAGTTTACAAATTTCTTTCCAGGGGCATGATTGCTCTCTTGGAGTATTTTTAGATCTGCCTTATACAAGAGGACTATTGTTCCTCTTGGCACCAGAATAAACATGGGAGTAAATGAGTAGGCATTTCAAGAGAGGTAGATTTTAGCCTGATTAAAAAGTAAAGAGCTCCCTAATAATTAGTATTGTCCATAGGTTGAATGGGCTGCCTTGGGAAATAGTGAGTTGCTTCTAATTGGAGGTCAGCCAGCAAAGGCTGAATGAACACTTACTTCTCTGCTATGTTATAAAAGGGATTTTTTATTCCACTATAGATTGAATTAGATGGCCTCAACTCTGTTTCTGAAATTTTGTGACTTAATGGAAAGATAAGAACAGGAGGGATCCAGGTTTAAGTAGATAAGAAAGTGTAACAGAAAACACAGGGTAGGGAGACAGATCTGGGTTTGTATGCTATTCCAGCTTCAGTTTCCTCAAATGCAAAAATCCAGCCTAGAATATTCTAAAACGTTTCTTCAGTTGGCCTGATCAAAATCTAATGAGTAACTAGGTTATCCAATCAGCCAGTCCACATCTCCTAACTTTAGCAATTGTTGGGATGACAGTCCTGAGCTCCTTGAGATAGGGACTTTTTGTTGTTTGGGTTTTTTTTTGCTTGTTTCTCTGTTGAGCACAGTACCAGCTCATGGGGATCACCATCCCTTAGGTCCCTTATGACCTGTCCAACACCATATCTCCTCTCTCACCAATTCCCTCCCACCCCAGTCACAAGCCCCTAACAGGTTGAGATGGAAGCTAGAGGAACCTGATAACAACCCCAGAGAAGAGAAACTGGAGGTGAGCAGGGAGTGACTGGACCTTGTTCTTATGCTTAGAGTGCAACTGGTTATAAAGGGGGAGGAGAAGGGCATTTATCTGGGGCCAGGAAAGACTTTCTAGACAAGGAAAAAGAGACTTAATATACCAGTAACAAATGCAAAACAATTGGGCACAAAGACAACAAGCACGAAAAAGTGGGAAATGCAAGTAAAAAAATCTACAACCACTGTATAAAATGCTCCCAGTTTTTAGATCCCAAATTTTTAGGAAAAAAGTGCATCTTATTCATGGGGAAATACAGTAACCATAAAATGTGGCAAAAGACTCAAGTGTGAGACCCTGACTGTCATCCTTCTGAGAAACCTTGGTAAAATCACTATCTGTACCTTTATCCATGTCATTGATAAGCATGTTAAGGAATCAGTACAATGCCAAATACAGATCCCTAGGTCATCAGACCATTAGTGATTATTGTTTGATTTATCCATTCAGCAAGTTCCAAGTTAATCTAATTGTATTATCAAGTCTATATTTCTACCTTTTCTACAATACGAGCAGAAGTTTTGCCAATTGCTTTGTAAAATATAAATTATATCTTATGACAATCATTTCATCTGCCACTTCAGGAACTCTAGCAGAAAAGAAAATTAGGTTACTCTAGAATGATCTGACCCTAATGTTGGTGGGAGGTTGTAGGTGTCAAACCCTGGGGTTTGTATAAGGACTGCTACCCAATTCAAGAAATAGACATCAGACTGGGCAGAGTTCTCAGTCTAGAAACCATGAACTTTTTTTTTTTGTTTGTTTTTGCAAGGCAATGGGGTTAGGTGGCTTGCCTACGGCCACACACTTATTAAGTGTCTGAGGCCGGATTTGAACCCAGGGACTCCTGACTCCAGGGCCAGTGCTCTATCCACTGTGCCACCTAGCTTCCCCAACTATGAACTTTAAAAAAAAATAGCTTTACACATATATATTTCATAGCTATACTTTAATATCATTTCCTTTATAATCCTATTTTACATATTTAAAAACAGTATTCTGAGAAAAGATTCATAAACTTCACCAGACTGTCAGCGTATTCCATCATAAACACATACACACACACACACACACACACACACACACACACACACACACACACACGACTGAATAGCTATAACCCTAGCCCTTTTCATGGTACAGGGAAGAATGCTGTCAGGAGAAAATAAGGTGATAGATATGAATGTGTTTTGAAAGAAAAAGTTCTAGATCAAAAGATGAAGTGATGATATTTTACTGTTTTCTACCAGTTGTCATTTATTCAAATTTTAAAAATCTTTAACACTGCAAACAGTACATATTTTACAATGTTATATTGTAACATATTATAACATTATACAATGTTATTTCTCTACATAATGTGATTGTATGCTTGTGTGTCTAGGCAGCAGGCTTTTTCCCCAAAAGTTACAGTTAATTTGTACTAACCAATACTAAGGAAGGAGAACCCAGGAAATGGGAAAAGTGGGAGAAAGAAGCCAATGAAGATCCAGAGAATAATTGAAAAGCGTCATCCTTGATGTAATGAATATTGTTCTCTCCTTGTGGTGTATGGGGTGTTCAAGGTGAACTAGCACCTCTAACATGAAAAATTGTCAAGTCCTTTTCAAGGCTGCTCATTCAACTTTGGTATCCACTTGTCCCTCAACTCTCACCCTGTGACTCCCAAGATATTGTAGCATACATAGTAGCCACACTCCAGTAAATCATCTCAGCAGATGGACTAACCCAGGTTAAGGGTAACCAAGAGGCCTCAAACAAGTCATTGAGTTGAAGGAACTGTCTACCCCAAGTATGTGAAGACTTTCCCCAGTGGAATGAGCAAATGAGGACAATTTGTTCCAATGACCATGAAGGTAGCTGAAGCAGGTACTGTAGAGTTCAGAGTCTGGTCAGATATCAAAAAATGCCAAGGTCATCTACTTCATCTCAGGTTGAAAGGAAATGGTGCACAAACTACCTTTGACCAGCAAAGAACTTGTTCTCAGCTACAGTGAAAGGACAAGAGGCATGAGCCTCTTTTCACAGGAACAAGACCACTTTATTGAGTATTCTTAACCTCTTTCTATATATATATATATCTTACCAATGCCTGTGAACAGCACAAACATATCTCATGATTTAATCAGGAACCAACCATACAAAAAGATCATAAAGTTGTTTGTCCAAATTCTTGGCATACTTCCTTATCTTTACAGCTATGGTATACATCCTGTTATCTTAGGATGAGCCACTTCTTGGGCAAACACAAAAGTAGGAGAATGAAGATATCCTGAGCGGTATTTTTTTTTTTTAGGTTTTTGCAAGGCAAATGGGGTTAAGTGGCTTGCCCAAGGCCACACAGGTAATTATTAAGTGTCTGAGACCAGATTTGAACCCAGGTACTCCTGACTCCAAGGGCTGGTGCTTTAGCCACTGCGCCACATAGCCACCCCTCTGAGCAGTATTTTGAACAGAGGGGTAAGAGTGTCTTGGAGACCTTTGTCCTTGTTATCTCACAGCTGTGGTCCTCAAGGATCACTAACATCAGGTCTTTACCAGTCATTCTGACTTGTCTTGCCACTAGACTACAATGACTGGAAGAAAGGATGAGTTCTCAGACTGTGCAACTCTGCCTCACTTAAATCCAATTAATGCTCAAATCAAGATATCACCCCAGGAAGTCATTGGTCCTCTTCAAAAATTAAGAACAAACAATTGTTTTATCCAGTAGTAGTAGTAGTAGTAGTAGTAGTTTAGTAGTAGTGGTAGTAGTAGAGTAGAAGTAGGAATAGATAGCACTGATAATGTGATTTACTTTCAGCCTTCCAGAGTCATGGAAATAAACTAAAAATAATTCACATATAGTTAGAAGAAATTGACAATATTAATTTGAAAAAATTCAGAAATACTAATAATCAAGGAAATATACATTAAAATAAACTAATGTTCATTTATTAAGAACCTATTATGTACCAGTACCGTATGTACTAGGTGCTAAGGATGTGAACTAAAGATATGAATATAAATGTTAACTAGATTGTGTTCTCAAAGAGCTTACTTGCTGCTACAACCCAAATCAACAAAGGTAGAATCTTAAATCCATTAACTTGGCAAAAATAGTAAAAGGTAGAAAAAATATCAATCCTGTGAGGGAAAAAATTAATTCTAGTAGTGATGACCATTTTGGAAAACAAATGGAACTAGGAAATAAAAATTACAGCATTATTCATATCCTTCAATTTTTCAAATCATGAAAAAATGACTTTCTACTTTAAGGATGTCATTGACAGGAAAAAATCTCTATGTGCAAAAAATACCTTATATCTGCACTATATACACTAATTTTTTTAAAAACTGTGCCCAATAATTGGGGAATGGCTGAATAAATTGAGGTGCATGAATAAAATCTAATGTTTTTATAAGAAATGACAAATATGAAGAGTACATTAAACATGAAAGACTTAGAAGATAATGAAATGTCATCTGTTGTTTCTTGAGGAAAACAACTGAGAGTTAAAACTGTCATCTCTGAGAAGATTAAGAGACAGTTTAGTAGTTATTCTTCTTGTGAAACTTAAACTGTTTCTTAATCTTAAGAGACAGCTGTTATCTTGTGAATGAATATGAAGAAACATTGCAGAAGAAATGCATCTTATTCTTATTTTGTGAAAAGATAGTTTGAAGAGAATTTCTGGAAAATGTGAATTAAAATTCTAAGTGAGAGGGGTGACTAAGTGAATAATTACCTAGCTGTGTGGCCTTGGGCAAGCCACTTAACCCCATTGTCTTGCAAAAAAAAAAAACTTAAAAAAAAAATTTTACGTGACCTCTATTTAATGAATTGATGAGGAATCAGTCAATGTGTGTAGAATATTCTTTCCTATTTCACCTGCTTTTTAAGAGTAAAAAGGTGACTCTGACTATGAACGTTACTCACTGCCAAAACACTGCAAATATTTATCTGTAGTATTCTTTCCTTCTGTAATAAATTACACAAGCAGCAGCATGAATATTATTAAGCCCAAGAGGCCAAAAGCATTCGAGAGAAAAGCAAAAGCTTATGGAAAAAAGAAATTTCTTTACTTAATTTAAAAACTGGGGTAGGGGCTCAGAGCTAACTAATTAATAAGAGATATTGATTTATGAGGAAATATCAGAACTACTTTAGAACCTTGGAAGGGAATTAATATGGAAATGAAAGCTCCTAGGAACAGGATAGAAGATTAATGTGGTTGTCAACTCAAGTACATATAGTCACAGCAAAGTCTGTTATACCTATATATATGCATATTTGTTTAGTTGTTTTTTAGTTATGTCTGATTCCTCATGACCCTATTGGGGCTTTCTTGGCAAAGACACTGGATTGGTTAGCCTTTTCCTTTCCAGCTCATTTTCAGATGAGGAAACTGAGGCAAACAGTGTTAAGTGACCTGTGTAAGATCCCACAGTGTCAGAGGCCAGATTTGAACTCAGAAAAAGGACCTGGAAATCTACACACTGCTTGATGAAATAGTATATGAGCCTCTAGATTACTTTCTATAGACAAGTTATATAGTATGTTTAACTTGCTCCTTTCTCCAACACATTATTTGTCAATTATTTCAGGGCCTTTGGTCACTGAAAAAAAATTAAAGTTTCCTTCTCATTTTGGTTCTAGGCCCACTCTCCAACTTCAACAGAGATCCTGGATTTTCCCTCCTTGCCACTCAAATCCTGATTAAACAATATCTGACTAAAGTAGCTTCATGTTGTTGTATATAGCTTGTCTAAAAAGCTTCCTCTTCTAGTTTACACCTGTCACTCATTATGTCATTTAAGTTGCCTGAAAAAAAATCATCCTCCACTAACAAGAACTATGAGTAACCCTTTTTATGATTGCTCTTACCCCTTTCATATAGGATTATGTAAAAAATGACATTTCAGAAACTGCATTTGCTACACTGAAAAAGGAAGTAATTTAGGTTAAAGAAAGCTAACTATCTTAGATGCCAGGAAAATGGAATGGCACTTTGGTACCTTCAACTACAAAAATAAAAAAGGAAAGCAACTTATTTCAAATACCAATGTAAACATAAAATAGTCTGATAAAAAATATACAATGATAAAATGATCTATGTATTTGTATCTAGGTCTTGTAGTAGATGGAGTGCTGGGCCTGGAGTCAGGAAGACCTGAGTTCACATCTGATCTCAGATACTTCCTAAGCTATACGACTCTGGACAAGTCACTTAACCCTTGTTGCTTCAGTTTGCTCATGTGTCAGATAATCTGGAGAAGGAAATGTAAAACTCTTCCAACATCTTTACCAAGAAAATTCCCCAAAAGGTCAAGAGTTGGAAACAACTAAACAACAACATGAACATGTTGTCTCCTCCCAGTAGAAGGGAAGCTTGGGGGCAGAGACTATCTCACTTTTGCCCTTATATCCCAAGTGCCATAGGGTCTAGCACATGGGAGACATTTAATAAATGCTTACTGAGTAATTAAATGTAGGGAGTTAGTAGTTTAGGGAGAGGAATCAAACAATAATGAAGTACTACCAAGATAATTCTCAGTCTAACAAGGAATGCGAGTGATAATAATCATTTTAGGAATTAACTTTAAACTACCATGTACTCATGCAATTTTAAAATAATTTCAACACCCCTTCTATTTGTAGGTCTTCTTATAAGCTTGCAAACTTCCTCCAAATCTAGTTCGTATAAAACTGAATGCAGGACATCATTGCTATGATTTTTCAGTATGTACCTATGGACGATAGGTTTAGTTTGACAGTTGTTGCTCAGAATACCATTTTCTAGTCCAGTAATGAATTCAACTGGAGCCCTAAATTTGAAAAGATTCATGGAAGATGTTGGGAACTAAAATCGGAAGGAAGGAAGAACTGAAAGAAGGGAGGAAGAAAAGAAGGGAGGGAGGAGGGAGAGAGGGAAGGAAGAAAAAAGATCTATCAGTTCCAAAGGTTTGGAGGTGGGTTGTTGCTTGTCCTTCATTTTTAAAGAGTAATGTCTCAACTTGCATATGATTGGATCTGAGGCAGAATTGCAGTTAGTCTCACTCTCTTTCAGTCATCTAAGTCCGGTATCAAGACAAGAGGCAGCACAATGGGGGATGACCTGGGATTCAGTAGATGACTTGGCATCTTCAATGACTGAAAATGCTCTACTTTCTCCACAGGACCTGCTTCAGCTGCCTTCAGTCATGGACCAAAAATCATTCTTATCTGCTCACTCCACTGAAGGACATCTTCACAAACCTTCACTGACAGGTTTGAGGCTTGATGGTTACCCTCAACCCAGGTTAGCCAGTCATCTAAGGCCATTACAGCTGGTGTGGCCACTCCATATTGCCACAGCTTCTAGGAGTTATTGGCAAAAGCTGAAGACAAGAGGACACCAAAGTTGGATGAGCAGCCCTGAAAAAGTTCTCCCATCAGTGATGCTGGTCCTCCATTGTCATGGAAAAAAATTCTTAAATTTCTTCTCCTTTTAAATACGGACATTTACTTTCCTGAAAAGGGCAAAAAAGCTGGGGGTGGGGGGGAACATTCCTATGACAAAAGCAGTTTGAGACAGCTCTGAAGACAGGAGAGAGAATTAACCCTCAAATAAGTACTGAAAGTACCCATTTGAAAGGAGCTTGAAGGCACAATGTTGACTGAAAGTAGAAATAGCTACAGGGCATTGTTGCTCATCAGCTAATTTATATATGACAATTTTCTGGTTTTAAAATATACTTGAGAAACTATAAATCAAAGAACTGCCTGGGAACCATAGGAAAATTGGATATTATTTTGTATTCTATCTAATTCAACTGTGAATTTGAGGGTTTATCAACCTCAGAGATGGGTCACTACCCACTAAGAGGTCACTAGAAGCCCAAGAAATAAGGAAAAGATAAAGTCAACGATCAAAGGTACGAGAAGACATAGCAGCTACCTCAGGGGAGAACTGACTGTTCACTAGGTGTTTGAGAGAATCTGAATGGAAGAAATGAAAGAAAAGCAGATGCTTTGAGCCCAGTGAACAAGCTCAATGTCTACTGCTGTTATGGCAGTTTCTAGCACCATCTACAGGCCGAGAGGGGGAAAACAAATCAGGCGGTTGTTTGGATTGCCTTCTTACTGCTCTTTCTGGCTAAATAACGAGCAATTCCTCAGAGGCCCAGAGAGCAGATGTGAGGAGCTTTGCTGTTGTCTAGCTTAAGGGGGACCGCTTGTCACTGAAACAGCTTAATACTGCTTCAGTGCCCACCAAAGGAATATATTTGGAAAGCTGCAAACCTCAGGCATAGGGTTATTGCCTCTCTGAAAGAATATAATGCTTCTACTTTAAACACACACATTTCAGGGGTAAACAAATGACTTTATCCTGCAGACTGTTCCTTAAAGGGGATCACTAACATCCAAGACTAGTCCAAATAGTCCTATTTCAATACAAAATTCTAATTGTCAGTCATAGGCTATCAGCACATGGAAATTTCCTTCTCATGCCCATCTTTTTATTTTTAATTTATCTCAACAATGGGATTTAAGTGACTTGTCCAGGGTTACAGAGCTAGGTAATTATTGAGGGTCTGAGATCAAATTTGAACTCAGGTCCTCCTGACTCCAGGGCCAGTGCTCTATCTGCCCCTCATGTCCATCTTACTGCTAATTTTCTGTATACTCAAGTACTCATGTCCACTTTACCTCTCCCATTACACCCCCCCACACACACACACACATATATACACTTCAAACTTAGGTGATGTAAATTCAGGTTTCTAAGGTGTCCTTTATGGACTATAGTATAATCATTCTTGTGTCTTATTGAAGAAGTGTTATGGTAATTTTTATCTGATCATTTAATAAATGTTTAATATTTCAAAGTCAGTGGTATCATTGGGACTAATTGTGTATAACAGAAAACACACTGGTGGGGTTCAAGAGCTACTTGCAACAATAGTCATACCTAGGAATAACAGAGAGCAACAGTCATGTGGTCCACAAGCAAACCCCATTCAATCTGTGGAAATAGCCTGAGGAGAGTTGTAGTGCTACATCTGGGGTATGCTGTAAGGGTTCATCTAGGATTTATTATTGCACTTTTTATATATTGGCAGAGAGCTACTGAAGAGAGGATTCATTAATTTCTCAGGAAACAAAATTATGGAAATTTTTTGAAGTTTATAAGATAACCAGTTTCTTTGATAAAATTTAATACTTAGGTACTTATTATCTTTTGATTTATTAAGTATGATATATACTTCTCAAAGGAAGACCACCTAAGCTAAGAGACAAAAATATTAAAATATTTGCAAGATGCTATTTAAAAAGCAGAGGTATAAAGACAAAATTTTTTCTGTATTCTTTAAATTACCTGAGAATATAAACCCTTCTAAAATTCTTCATAAGACAAGGGGTTTCAATATTAATATTGCTTACTGATAGGTCTGTGTGCTTCAGTTCTCTTCCTAGTCTAATGCATCTGCCATTTAGTTAATAAAGTGATTTTCTTAAAAACCCAGGTCTGATAACTTCCCCTACTCAATTTCAATGACTCCCTATCATAAGCAGGATCAAATTCAAAATTCACTACTTGGCATTCTAAAGTCCTTTATTACCTAGCCCCTCCCACCTTTCCCGTCTTCTTACATCTTTTTTTCCCCCTTAAACAAAAATTTTATTTCCAATATTAGGAGTGTTTCAGTCAGTCCAGTATAACATTTGGTGGTAGTGTGTGGCTCTTTTGACTGTTCCAGAAGGGATGTCTGATGTCACCTTTACTGTGGGAGGCTACTGCCAGCTCTTCAACATTTCTACTAACCATTCCATTGCCTCATCAAGGCCAGTGCCTTTAGTTGCTGATGTTTTGAAAATCTGCCATTTTCGGTCCTTCAAGGCAGGGAGTCCAAGTGAATTTGCCATCTCTGTGGGGGTCATGGCCTGTTCCATGTCCTGTTTGTTTGCAAACACCACTAAAATCGCTTTCCTTAGCTCTTCTTCCTCTAACATGGCAACTAACTCTGACTTGGAAACTCCAATGCTATCTCGATCACAGCTGTCTACTACATAAATGACTGCATCTGTGTTTGAATAATAACATCGCCAGTATGGCCTGATACTTGTCTGTCCTCCTAAATTCCAGACTTGAAATTTAAGATTTTTGTATGTTACTGTCTCAACATTGAAACCAATGGTGGGAATAGTAGTAACAACTTCTCCAACTTGTAATCTATACAAAATGGTTGTTTTTCCAGCTCCATCTAATCCCAAAATTAAAATTCTCATCTCCTGAGTTCCAAACAGACTGGAAAAAATAGTTGAGAAAAAGCCACCCATGGCGCCGCCGCGGCCACTCCGGCCTCCTCAGGCCCGGTCCCCGGCGAAGCCTCCCGTCTTCTTACATCTTGCTCCGTCACCCACTCTATGATCCAGTGATATTAATCTCTTGGCTGTTTCATAAACAAGACATTCCATCTCTTGCTCCCAATATTTTCTTTATCCCCTATAACTAGGTCCCCCCCCCACTTTCCTGGTTTCAAGTCCCCAAACCCCATTTTTGGCAGGAAGCCTTTCTCAAACACTCTTAATTCTAATGCTTTCCCCTCTCTTATTTTCTAACTATCCTGTATATAGCTTATTTGTACCTATTTGTTTGTCATCTCCCCTATTAAAATGTGAGCTCCTTGAAGGCAGGTACTATAATTTGTCTCTTTTTGTATCCTCCAAATATAGGGGCCTGGCACATAATAAATGCTGAAAATTAATTGTATTGTATGCAACTTGCCCATTACTAACATTTTACAGCCAGGTTATATCAATCATGAATCTTTCCATTTCCCTTTGTTATTTTTTTTTAATTTTTTTTTTTTTTTAGATTTTTAAAGGCAATGGGGTTATTGCCCAAGGCCACACGGCTAGGTGATTAAGTGTCTGAGGTTGGATTTGAACTCAGGTACTCCTGACTCCAAGGTCAGTGCTCTAGCCACTACACCACTTAGCCACCCCCCCTTTGTTATTTATATCTGATTTTCTTCTGACATCCATGATGTCGTGAGTCATAGCCTGAAGGATGTTTTAAAGAAAATAACTAATAAATTCTTCTATTTCCATACTGCTTTATACTCAGTCACAAAACACTGCAAGATAAGGTAAGCAGGACAGGTATCACCATTTTACCAAAGAGGAAATGAAACCTAAGCCCAGAGAGGTTGAAACTTGGCTAAGCTAACAAATGGTGAAGCCGAGTCCTGAATTCATGTGTTCTGACCCCAGCTCCCACAGTTGGTGATATCTTACTGAAACTCCCCAGGGTATTTTTAAGGAGCCAGAAGACATTGTTCCCCTAACCTCTCCAGGATAGCTCCTCTGAAATGATTGATAGGATCAGTAGCAAGCTATACTGGAAAAAATATTGTTTGACTGGGCGTTCCCTCTATTGCACTTTGAATGACATTAAACAAATTATTTAGCTTCTCAAAAACAGTTTCCTCATTTGCAAAAGTAAGATATTATCTTCTTTATAGGATTGTGAGGGTAAATTCTACCAATGAGTTATGCCCTTACTGGCCACTGAATCAGTTGTGAAAAAGCTGGGCTGCTGTGTTCCTACTCACTTCAATTTATTCTTGCAACTTATTCCTATTGCTTTTAATTCTGTCTCTGGAACCAAGGAGAACCCCTCTAAAAATACAAATAATTCTCCTAACAAAGTGAATTAGTCCAAGGATGAAATATGAATTGAATACTGAGGCCAGAATTTAGACACCAGACTTCTCTCCCTAGTGAGATTCTCAGAGATGTTTTTATACATTCCAAAGAGAAGAAAGGCTATTATTATTATTATTGCCATTTACAGCTTGAGGGGAAAACAATTTAAGGGACTTCAATGAAGACACAGCAACCTTAACTTCTGATTTATATCCTTCCTGACAAACAAGACATTGCATACTGTTACATGGCATACTGTTAAACAAAGTCATATTTTGAGTTTAAAGTAACATTCCAAATTATTGAAGTCACTCTGCTGCCTTTTCAAGATAACTTGTTACTTAAATCAGAAATCTTTAATATCTTTATCATTTCTCTTTTCCCTGACAGCCTTAAAATATATGAAAGCAATTATCATTCCACCTTCCCAAAATTTCTCCAGGATTGAAACATGTGCAGCTTTTTTCAATTGGACCTTGTAATACATTACATCTACCCACTATTTAGCTGTCCCCCTCTCAATGTTCTCCAGATTATTAAAGTCCTTAAAAAAAACATGGTGGCTAGAACTGAACAGTTACTAGGTGTGGGGAACTATCATTGCCCTTGTTTTAAGCATCATGAGCTTTTAAAGCAGGCTAAGATTGAAATTTGCTTTTATGGAGGCTATGTCACCTTGGTAGCTCATAGTACACTTGCATCTCTCTAATATCCAATCTCAGCTCTGCCACTTACTTGCTTTATGGATTTCAGTATATTACTTCATCTCTCTAAGCCTTTCCCATCACCTATAAAATGAGTGGGTTGGACTGGACGACCTCCAAGATCTCTTGCAGCTTTAAATCCTAGGATTTTTTAGTGAATTCTATTGGCATTTCTAATTTCTATTTCTAATGATGTTGCAGCCTCTTCCAAAGTTCCTCCAAGGGTCAACTACTCCAGAGGCTGCAATTTTGAACCACACTTTGAAATTATGGCAATTAATCCAAGTCAATAAACACTGTGTTTATCATAAGGCATATATGTGAAAGTGTCATTTCTAATAAGTGTCATTTCTAATAACATTTCAGGTGCGCTTGCTTTATGAGCTTCCAATTTGCTGATGATCTCCTAATCCCCAGTCTCAAAGGAACCAATAAGACTGCTAAAATTAAACGCTTAGGGATGTTTTCATCCACAGCATTATACATTCAAATTAGTTGCTTAGAAGCCTAAAGAAATTAGGCTGGGTCTGAAATCTCCTGAATTATTATAAATTGAAAATCTGATCCCATATGGGTTCTACTTTAGATTCTTCATTTTCACTATCAATGTATCATAATAATGTATTAAGTGAGATTTAGGAATATTTGGCAGACTGACAAAATAATTTGATGAATAGACAGGTTGAAAATCCTTTTTTTTGGATGAGCTGAGGTTTAAATACATCTTAGGAATGAATACTACAAGGCATTTTAAAAATTATCATTATAAAAAGTATGGCTTCTTTTATGTAAAGGGAATGGTAATTAGAAAGCCCAGACTTCTAGATATGTTCATATGTAGTCTGATTTTATTCAAGGAAATGAATATGCCTGCCTGTTTCAGCAAGTTGATAGCCTAGATTAGTGTTGCAAACAAGCTATGTGCCATCCTTACTATGTTGTGGTTTCAACAGGCTTTTAATTTGCTAGTGTGGGACTCTAATAACCATTCATAACATAATTTAAATAGGGAAATTAATTTTCCAGCACTCAATAAAAGAGGATGACTCAGAGAATACTTTCTACTCTCTTGTGGAAGCCTGCCTTCTACTGGCTAGTCAATTCATCTTAATCATATAAACTAAAGAAAGGTCCTAAGTAGAATTGTGTTCATAATTGTAAAGATCATTTAAAGTTACACAGTTTTTAATCATTCCACCTAAAACACTTTAGGTTAACTTTCTTTAAAAAACAAAAGTATTTTTTAGCAATCAAGAACTAAAAATGTGCTACAGGCTCTTTCTAAAAAAAAGTCCCTAAAGTAAAAACACACAATATATACAAACAATAAGCTTTTTTCACAGATTTAAATATTCAATACTTTTTCTTTGCTTATAGAAAATCAATTACATGTCAATAACACCAGTGTTTAAATTCAGAAAAGACCCAAAGTCAAAACAAACCAAGCCAAACAAGCATGGAAATAACATGATTAACAAATGAAAAAGCATTCAGAAAAGTACAACAATCTTGACTCTCCAGGAGCTCACATTCTAATAAGGAAAGTTGACACATATGGGAGGCTTTAGCATTTAGCTTCAAGTAAGATGCAAAGGCCCACCATCAACAATTTAAATTTGTTTTATTCATCAAGATGTAGTAGTGCTCTGCAAACTCTCAATTTTTTAAAAAGAATGAATATTTTACCTAATCAAACAATGTTTTATTCAGCACTTGTTAATCACAACCATCAGGCTGGGACTGCTAATTCCATTTTTAAAATGAGAATACTTGGAAGTTAAAATTTAAGATAATAAACCCACTGGGTTTATTAAATCCAGACTTTTGAGTCAAATTCCAATTTGCATGAAATCTTGCAGTAAATGATTCCTATTTTTCCTACCAAGAGATTTTCGGCAATTGAAAACACATTCATTCATCTTTTACATGACAGAGACCCCAAAAGTCTTATTAGAGCAAAGTTAATCTTATGAAAAGTTCAATACTGCATTAAGACTTTGGAAGACATCTGTATTCACATTTGCAATTTCCATTTACTAGTGTTCTTCCAAGTAACTGTATTCACAAAAAGCAACAATTTCTCCAAGTTTCTCTCCCCAATGTATTTGAGATTTCTGGCATAAACTGAGTTTCTGTAAACCACCCCCCCCCCGACTTCTTTGGGAGGGTGATATTGAGCATTTTTATCACCCTCAGTGATAAAAATGCTCAAAGATTAAGTTAAAAGGCTTTTTTTCTTTTTTTTTTTTTAGTTTTTGCAAGGCAACGGGGTTAAGTGGCTTGCCCAAGGCCACACAGCTAGGTCATTATTAAGTGTCTGAGACCGGATTTGAACCCAGGTACTCCTGACTACAAGGTCGGTGCTCTATGCACTGCGCCACCTAGCCGCCCCTAAAACACTTTTTAAAAAGCCTCTTGTGGCCCATATAATGGGCATAAATCCTGGAAACTCCTCGTTAATACCATTATTGGTATTTGATTTTCTTAGTCAACTGTCTCACCTGGTAATGAGAAATAATCTGAACCAATACATAACAGTTAATAAAAAGAAAGAGCAAACCAGCTAACCAAATGAGCAAAAAGGTGTTTTTCCCTTGGAACTCAAGAAAATAAGCAGGAGCTAGCCATAAGGCCTGCCCCATGAACCACAGTCCGAGGAGGAATCCGGCTCTCTTCCAGGACATGCTTATTTGTGGCATCACGAGAGGCAGTAAGCAGAGGTACCATAAAAAATACTGCGAAGTGCAGACCTTATTAAAACTCACAAAAATGGCGGTGTTGAGAAAACAACAGAAGGCAAGGTCCCTATAATAAGCAAAAGAAACAACTGTAAGTAAGGCCAACTGCGGCAGGAACGCCGCCAGCCCCAATGAAAAGCTCCATTTGCTCTCGGCCGTCAGGTAGAGCATGTAGAAGTAGGGGGAAAAATTGTGTCGGATGTCGCGCCTGGTCAGGTGATAGAGGTAAGTGTGCTCCAAGAACTCCCACCCGTATTGGTAATAAAACACTAGGCCCAGGGAAAAAAAGGTGAGTCCCGCCACCCCTGCGAAGAGGAGCGGGTCCCGGCTGCACAGCCGCCGGGCCAGCCCCCCGGCCCCGGGGCCCTCCTCCCCCGCGCCCCGCGCAGTCTGCAGGTACAGGGCCATGGGGAGGCTGTAGGTCACCGGGTACAGCTTCACGTGCACCGCCAGGCCGTACACCGCCGCGGCGCCGACCACCCTCCTCCTCTCCAGGAGGTACAGGGCGGCCAGCACCAGGGCGGCGACCAGCGACTCGGCGTTGCCCCGGCTGGACACCACCAGGGGCAGCGGGTGGAGCAGCCACCAGGCGCAGGGGCCGCAGGCCCGGAGCGGGCTCAGGCCGGAGAGGAGCAGGAGGCGGAGCATCAGGAAGCCGGCGAGCAGGTCGCAGCCGACGAAGAGAAACTTGCCGAAAAGCTCGGAGCACAAGACGTTGGGCGTAAGGAGGCAGGCGAGCAGCGGCGTGTAGCGGTACGTGGCCCTGCGGTACGGGGAGCGGCCCTCCGTCACCAAGCGCGCCGCGTCCGTGAACACCCGGTAGTCCACGTCCGTGAACTTCACCACCAGGGTGCGGTCCTGATAGAGGCCGTAGAAGATCAGGGCGACGCGGGCCGCCAGCGCGACGCCGAACAAGGCGGCCGGTCCGCCCCGGGGCCCTGCCAAGCCCCTCGGCCTCATCCTCGGCAGCGCCTCTCCTGACCCGTGGGGCCCGGGAGCCGCACCACGAACATAGCTCCGAGAGCGGGAAAGCGCAGCGACGTCCGGCGCCACAACATCCGCTTCCGGGGAGCTAGTCCCACCCCTTCCGGTACGGCCCTCTGCTCTCGATTGGTTCAGAATGTCTCTCTCTTTAGGGAAAGGGCGGAACTTCCTGTCCCGTGGGGGCGCGCCTTTTGCTGTCAAAGGGGTGGGGAAGCCTTCTCCCCCAGCCTCGGAAACAATGCGGGGCGGGGCCTGCGAGGGGGCCGGACGAAGCTAGAATTCCCGGTGCTGGTAGGCCCCTTTTAGAGCCCAACGCCCGTGAGATTGGTCAGCTCTGACGTTGAAAGATGGTGAAAGACAGGACTGGAGGAGGGCAGATGTGGGGAGGGGGGATTTAAAAAAAATGGAGAGAGACTAATCTGCAGCCCAGGGGCCAGAGAGCTCGACTTCCCGACTGAATTATAAAAAGGATAGTTAGTGTCCTTCAGATCCCCGCGATCCAGCGTGGCTTCATCAGGAACAGACCTCAATTTTTTTTTTTTTTAGATTTTTGCAAGGCAAATGGGGTTAAGTGGCTTACCCAAGGCCACACAGCTAGGTCGTTATTGTCTGAGGCCGGATTTAAACCCAGGTACTCCTGACTCAAGGGCCCGTGCTCTATCCGCAGACCTCAATTTAAATAATGAATACTAGCTAGCATTAAAGTGGCAGTTTAAAGTTTTACAAATATCACATTTGATCCTCATATATCAAGTTTATTAAACCGCGAAAATGGGGGAAGATTGCAACTAACGGATTGCCTACTGTCAAAGAGATCTCAGCGGGCCTTTTACTTCATAACCCTATTTTGTGCCTTTGGCACTCTATGAAGCCGTCTCAGAATAATGTTTTAACGCACAAAATAAAAGAATGAGGATTTCAAAAGAAAATGATGATATTGAAATAATTATTAAAATATTAACTTTAAAATTCACAGAGGCCAGTCAAGATCTCAGATCTGTTGACCCTGAATCCACCAGTACTCTTTCTTACTGCTATTACGGGTTAACTTTAATTAGCAAGTCACTGGATTAAAAAAAAATTATACAATTTTTCTGCATTAAAGTGAAAAAAAATGGGCTAAAAGTAGAATGGGCCACAGTTGACTTCCCTGTAACTTCTACCCACGTTCCTAGTTCAGCTTTTGAGGGCCATGTAGCCTACAATTAATCCTTCTTCCATGTAAAAACCTTCAATTAGATTGTCCATGTCTTTCCCTTCAATCTTCCCTTTTCTAAGTTAAACACTCTAGCTCTGTCCTGACAACTATTTCTCTCCTACTTGCTGGATTCTTTACTTCCACTATTTCCTAGTTGATGCCTCACTGGAGCTTTGAAAATTCCTCCCCTCTTGAATGACCGGAACCAAACAGTAACAGAGCAGTAGCCCTTGGGAACTGTGCTTGGTCCTGTGATTTTTAACATTTTTATGAATAAAATAGATCAAAACACAGATTGTATGCCTATCATGGGGCAGCTAGATGACATCTTGAAGTTAGTACTGGGACAATGAGACCCTGGGCAAAGCATTTCACTTGTTTGCCTCAGTCTCCTTAACTCCAAAAATGGCCTCACAGAGCTGTTGGGAGGATTAAATGAGTACTATTTGTAAAGTTCTTGGCCCACAGTAGGTACTATACAAATGCTAGCTATTATTATCAGATTTATATATGACTAACATTTATCCAGCGCTCTCTATCAGTCAGGTACTGCTACACGGTACAGATATTGTAATGCCCTAAAGGAGGGAGGTGATGGTTTCACTGCGCTCTGACTTGTTCAGACTTCTGGAATTTTGTATTCAGATAGATGTCAAATGAATGAATGATGATGATGATTGCCTACTATGGGTAGACACTGCGCTAAGGGCTGGAGTTACAACTACAGATAAGAGAGACCTTCTCTTTAAGGAGCTTACATTCTAATGAGCATAGCTTCAATGTTGGAAATAGAAAAGGAGTGCGGGGAAAGAGGAAGAAATCAATGGCTAAAGTACAGAGGGCATAGTTTAAAAGTGCTTCCCATACCTTAAAATGCTCTATAAATGTCAGCTATTATCAACCTGAGTGTCACAGTTTAGCAAGAACCTTGACAGCTGGGGATCTTCCCAAGGGTAACCAGAGTGGCAGAGAGCCTGCTTTCAGGAGCTAGGGCCAAAGTCCTGCTTCCTCACACTGCTGAGGCTACACACTGGCATCCAAGTTACAGTGACCCTCTTACTATCAGAGATCTTTATAGCCATCCTCACCACATGCTTGCATTTTTTTTTTTTTTTGGTTTTTATTGGAAGGTAATGGGGTTAAGTGACTTGCCCATGGTCACACAGCTAGGTAATTTTTTTTAAGTGTCTGAGGTCAAATTTGAGCTCAGGTCCTCCTGACTTCAGGGCCAGTGCTCTATCCACTGTACCACCTAGCTGCCCCTCTACTGCGCCACCTAGCTGCCCCCACATGCTTGCATTTTCTCTGTGCCAAAGAACTCCTGGTCTTCTCTTCTCCTTAGGGAGAGACAGGAGGATCCGAGCTTTCAATCTCAGTTTTCTGGTTCAATTAGATATTTGGCCTCCATGTAACTTCTACCCATGTTCCTAGTTCAGCCTTTGAGGGCCATGTAGCCCAAGATTAATCCTTCTTCCATGTAAAAGTCTCCAATTAGATTGTCCATGTCTTTCCCTTCAATTTTCTCTTTTCTAAGTTAAACACTCTAGCTCTTTCCTGACTGAACTATTCTTTCCTACTTGCTGAATTCTCCGCTTTCAGTATTTCCTAGTTGATGTCTCACTGGAGCTTTGAACCCCACCCCCCAGTCTCTACCCTCTTCAAAGCATCCTCTACAAAGCTATAATTTGGATTTTCAGAAAGCTCATGTCTCATGATGTCTTTCCCCTACTGAAGAATGATCCTGTCTCCTTGGCAGCTGGGTGACACAGTTAGAGAGAGTGACTGGTCTAAAATCAGGAAGACCAAGTTCAAATCTGGTCTCAGACCCTTACTTACTAGTTGTATAACTTTGGGCAAGTCGCTAACCTCTGTTTGCCTCAGTATCTCCTATAAAAGGGGGGGATAATAATATCACAGTACCTCCCAGGGTTCTTCATTGAAAAGCCTCAGCACAGTGCCTACTTTATAAATGGTAATTGCTATTATTAACTCCCTATTTGCTCTAGGATGAAATATGAGCCTTTTTGTTATTTAAAAAAAAAAACCTTCATAGCCCAAGTCTAATCTATTTTTCCTGATTGTTTCCACATGCTCTACATGCAGGCTAAATTGTCCTTTTGATTCTTTTCTGTGCTTTTCTGTTAGAAGTAGCTCTAACCAGTTTGCAAAAGCCCACTGTTAAATTTTCAGTGGGCATCAACATCTCAGAAATTATCAATTGCTACAAATCAGTCCTTGATTTGTTGATTTCTAGATTTAAGAAAGTGATGTGGAAAATGTTAATAATGCAGACTAAAGTAAAAGTATTTATAAACACTTCTTGTCCCTCCTCCTCCACCTCCTGCAGTGAGATCAGTGTTAAACATTTACATTATTTGTCTGCATGGTTCTAGAAACATTGCTTGAGTTCAAGAGAAGTACAGTAGAGGCTCAGGGAATGAAGTCAAGTGACTGTATTGATGTTTATAAAAGACTTTAAGGTTTGCAAAGTGCTTTGCAAAGTCTCTCATCTCATTTGAACCTTACACTACCCCTGCCTGCTGGCAGGACATTACATCTCTTGCTTTAAAATTGCTTTATACATCTCTTGCTAAAAATTGCTTTAAATTTTTTTCTCAGTCATCTTATGGGATATTCACTTAACAGACACTCATTTTGGGGTGGTTCCCCGCAAAACAATTTACCACTTAGGTTCTAGGATTATCCTGTAGAACCTCATTTCTAAAACTGTAAAATCATAAGTTACCACTTGGTTGTGGTATGCTTCCCATGACCAATCAGCCAGTATACATGGACAACTCTTTACTAAGACTGTGTGAACAGTGACTAAAAAACATTCTCCCCATAACCCCAGGAACATATTCTTCCAGAAATACACAGAGTATACTGGTAGTGTACCAAATATGTTTGGAATATGTGACCAGAATAATTCACATCTCCAGAATGGCAGGTCCCGGAAATCTCTCTCCTATGGAGCACTTGCAGATGTCCCCTTGGTACACTATATCTGCTGGCTGAAGAGTTTAGTTGTGCTTTCCAAGGTCGGCTTTTCTCCACTTATCACTCTCCTATTCCTTGACTCCATAACTACTTCTCTTTTCTGCTGCCTGGGGTCCAGTTCCTCAATCCCGCTACCTGCCTCAGTGGACTTCCTCTCAGGATTTATTTCTGTCTAGACTCAGTGTGTGGTTTTTCTCCCTCTACTATACATCATATTCTCCTGAATGAATTCTCCTTTTGGGTTGAATCTTTTTGGACAAGTAGCTGTGAGGCTATGCTTCTTAGTCAATGTAAAGTAAATTGGTATGGAAAGAGGGGTCTTCTCCAAGTAGGATTCAAGTATACAATGTTATGTTTGGCATTCAAAGTCCTTCATAGCCTAGCCCCCTCCCTGCCTTTCCAGTCTTCTTCCACCTTACTCTCCAACCCAGTAACACTATCAACTGAGTGATGACACTCAAGACATGTCATTTTTCCACACATTTTTTCCTGGCTCTCCCCCATTCCTGGAATACTTTCCTGTCATTCCTCTGACTTCTAACCCCCCTAACTTCCATCAAGTCCCAACTAAAATTCCATATCTACAGGAAGCCTTCTCCAACACCTCTTAATTCTAGTGCCTCCCCTCTTTTATTTTCATACATATATATATATATATATTTCCATATATATACATATATTATATCTTGTTCTCTGTGTGAGTGTGAGTCTGTATGTGTATATAGGAATATAGAAATATAGAAATATATTTATATATGTATATATGGATCCCTCTGTCAATTATTAAAACTTGTTTATTCTTCTTTTAAAAAGTCTCAAAATCCAACTCTTTATTTTTTGTGGAGGAATTAGCCCTAAAACTTGTGTCTTTGATGAATCCATTCAGCTAAAAGGATATAAAGTATCTTTGCCTTTAGCTCTAGCACTCTCATCTTTTTACTATCTGGGCCTTCTTTGATCATTGAACTCAAATGGAACACTGTAGCTCCTTCCTGTGCATCTGTGGTTTCTGCCAGCATCACCTCCCTGGTGTCATGGTCTTCTTTGAGAACAAAGGACAAACATTATTATGCATTTTGGGGCTCAGTTCTAGCACTCACTTCTCACTTTCCCTTCTACTCCCTTTCTCCATTCCACACACAGCCACATGAGGTCCACAACACTCAAGTGTGCAACCAGATAAAAATATAATTGGGAAATATTTAATAAAATAAACATGTAGTAAAATATAAATAATATTTATAAGTATTCTAAGTCAACATGTGTCCAGCAGGGAGCTTTACTGTGGTTTAGTGAACACCCCCCCCCCATTTCTATCTCAATTTGATACCAGTATTCTAGACCAGGGCTGTCCAAAATGTGGCCAGCCTGTGGGTTTTAATTTTCACATGTGAAAAAACAAAATAATAATTTGCATTGACATGTATATTAGATTTTTTAATTCCACCAATAATAAATAATCTCATTGATGTTTCTTTTCTTTGGTGTTTTTAAGCAGTATTGTGGACAGAACACATCACATAGAATTTTCAGTTGATCTGTGAGATGCGTACCCTATACAATGCAAACTAGTCAGAGTTCACCTACCTTCATCCTGTTGTGTCGTCGCTTTGTTGTTTTGTGTGTGCTTTCATGCTTTGTACCTTTAATTGTCATATTAAGGATGTGAGTCCCCCCACCCTACTCTCTAAGACATTATGAGGCAACATTTTATTTTTATCTAAGAACCTTGGCTCTGGAGCCCTCATTTTTTATTCTGGGTGCAACGTTTGAATAATTATTTTACTTTAATGCAGCCCTAAGATAACCTAAGGTTGGACAGACCTTTTCTAGACCATAAAAATGTGTTTTCTAATGTTTACTTGCAAGGGAAAGATCCCTACTACCACAAATTGTGCAGCAGGGCTAAGCATTACCAGCAGACAATGAATGAGCCTGACTCTGGGAAAGCAATCCCTCTGACTGTGGTTTTTCCCCAACCAGTTAAGCTGATGACTCTTGTCATGGAGGTGACCCTGAATTCTTGGAATCTATGCCAGTAGAGCAAGCAAGCCTTTGAAGTGATAGACTGTATACCTGTTTTCAAAGAACAACCTGGTTAACTTTGCAAGACTCCAAGTTTGGCAGAGAGGCAATAGATTTTTTAATACTAAGAACTCTCAAAGAGAGTCAACAAGTTAAAGAGGAGTTGAGTTGGGATCTGCAGCTGTAGAGAGTCCTTGTCAATGAAAACCACAGATTCTTGAAACATAAAAGTATAAATGGAAACACATACATATATACATGTATGTGTGTGTATATAAATATAATTATTTTCAAAAATAATGTGCCAAGGTGCCAAGTAGAAAATGTAAATTGAAAGAGAAATTTACCTAGTCTTATATTTTGAGGTCCTCTTAGGCTAATATATTGAGCCAAGATTCTCTTTGTAGTAGTTTTTCACTCATTTCTGACTTCCTGTGAGCCCTTTTGTGGCAACTAGATGACATAGTACTTAAAGACCAGCCTGGATGCAGAGAGCTATTGTTGTCCAGGTGTTTCAGTCAGGTCTGAATCTTTGTGACCCCATTTGAGGTTTTCTTGGCAAATATGGGTGGCACAGTGGATAGAGTTCTGGGCCTGGAGTCAGGAAGACTCATCTTCTTGGATTCAAATCTGGTCTCAAATACTTATTAGTTGTATGTTCCTGAACAAGTCACAATCCCAGTTGCCTCGGTTTTATCATCTATAAAATGAACTGGAGAAGGACATGACAAACCACTCCAGTATCTTTGCCAAGAAAACCCCAAATGGAATTACAATATGACTGATCAACAACAATGGCAAAGATATTGGAGTGATTTGCCATGTCCTCTATTTCATTTGACAGATGAGGAAACTGAAGCATTTGGGGTTGTGACTTACCCAGGGTCACACAGAAAACAATTGAGGCCAGATCTGAACTTAGGAAGATGAGTCTTCCTGTCTTTAGATCTAGCACTTTATCCACTACACCACCCAGCTATTTCAGGGTTCTCTAGGCTTTAACAAAAGGACCTCCCAGAAACCATGAAAATGTTATAAACTCTAAATCCCCCACCAGGAAGGATACCATCTCCCTCAATCTAAAATGTCTAATCCTTTGTGGGACCAGATGAAAATGGCAAAGCAGGCACTGGAAATCAGGTAGCCTAACTCCCAATTACTTTTTCTATTATACCATACTTGATTTAAAAAAAATTTTAATTAAATTTTATTTTCATATCCACGTTCTCTGATTCCTATCTGCTTCTCTCCCCTACCCCACCCCCAATTGATAAAGGAAGAAAACTCATACCCCTGTTATAAACATGTATAGTCAAGCAAAATGGCTTCCTGCATTGTCTATATCTCAGTCTGGCAGCAGGCTTCATCATAAGTCCTCTGTAATTGTAGCATCCTCTGTGTTATATTACTGATGCTTTGTATTCTCCCCTATTAGAAAATAAGATATTAAAGGGCAGAAGCTGCCTCTGAATAATCTTGATTTTCCCTCCCTCCATCCCCAAAGCATTTACTACAGTGTCTTATACCTAGTAAGCTTCACGTAATGTTTATTTAATTAATTTGTCCCAAAGTGTCATGAGCACCGAGAGTAACCTGTCATGCCAAATCTTTGACTAGAGCAAGGAATGACCAGGTTTGGGGCCCACAGATGGAAATCCCAACCTAGGAGGTGCTTAGAGGTTTTCTGTAGACCTTCATTTCTTGGCCTACAGAATAAAATCCAAATTCCTGAAGGACCTCTGGGCCTTTTCCTCTGACTTGAAGCTGAAATCTCCTCTATATGCTTCCTTCCCTTATTAGAATGTGAGTTACTTGACATCAAGGATGTAATGTTTGCCTAGTTTGCCTATTTATAACCTAGTGGCTTAACACACTACTTTACACACAGTTGGGCTTTATAACTAGGCATTCAACATTCAAGGTTTTCTTCAATCTGGCCTCAAATTTTTTTTAGGCTTATATTCCATTTCTCCTTCCCCCTAAAAACTCTACTGTAACCACATTTGTCTTTTTAGTGATTCCTAAATATTTTTCTTGTTATTCAGTCATTTTCAGTTGTGTCAGACTCTTCTTGACCCCATTTGAGGCTTTCTTGGCAGATACTGGAATCGTTTAACCATTTCCTTCTCCAGCTCATTTGACAGATGAGGAAACCAATACTAATGGTGATTTACCCAAGGCCACATAACTAGTAAGCTTCTTCCACCAGATTTGAACTCAGGAAAGTGAGTCTTGCTGACTCCAGGCCTTGCACTCTAACCACTGCTCACTCCCAAATATACCTTGTCCATTTTTATTCTCCAGTCTTTGTTCATGCTATTTTCCCACTGAGAATATATTCCCTATTCCCCTCTACTTATCTAATTCTATCTATTTTTCAAAGACCTGCTCAAGTATCACCCACTTTGTGATGCCTTTTCCAAAGTAATCCCTGTCCTTGAAACTTCCTAAGCATAATTATCACGGAAAGAACAAACACTTGAAGTCAGAAGATTTGGGGCCAAGTTCCAGCTCCAATATTTCATAGTTTTATTACCCTAGGCAATTAGTTAACTTTTCTGAGACTGTTTTCCCATTTGTAAAATAGGGATAATAATACTTTCTCTCCCTATTTCACAAAGTTATTATGAGCAAAATGCTTTGTAAATTTTAAAGCACAATAGAAATTGGAGTAATTATTAATCTCACATTTAATTTAACTATTTACTATTTATTATTTTACCTACATCTCCCTTCCCCACCCCCCATTTTTATAAATACCTTGAGGGCTGAGTTTTATATATTATTATAACTCCAGTGCTTTTTACAGACATAAAGGGTACTCAATAAATGTTTATTGGTATTGTTAAATGTTTATTTATGAGACTCCACTGTCTTCCTTCCCTATCTATTGTCTAAAACAGGGGTTTTTTGAATCTATTTCCTCTCTCTGTAAAAGAAACGCTATCTATCTCAAAACTTCAACAATAAAAGGCAGAAGAGAGATCAATTTCTCTGAGATTTGAGGCAGTTCCCTAGCCTAAGCCTGAGAAATAGGACCATGGACCTTTGATGTCCTTTCCAACCCTGTGATTCTATGAAGACTCATCCACAAATACAGGCAACAGGCCAACTGATTGGTTTAGAAGAAGGAAAAAAAATGGCTTTGTGCTAATGCTGGATGGAAAGAGTGTCCAATATCAAAGGTAAAGTGGCCTTTGGGAGTATGATGCCAAATAGGACTTCAAAGGGGGTAGGAAATATTTTATCCTTTTTAATTAAACCAGTGACCTTGCCTTTTCTCCACCTAAGTCATATAGGACATCTAGAGAGGTTATTGAAGGAATTCAAAGTAGAAAAGGAAAGTGGAAGAATAAGTGATTTTAGCGAAAGGCTTAACAGAAAAAAAAGGGGAGAGGAGAAGAAAAAGGGGCAGGTAGGTCAGACAAAAAACCAGAAAACCATTAGTGTTTAATCACCTGGTCAAACACTAACTACCCCCAAGACCTCTCTATTGCCTCCCCACTTCCCCCCTTAATAATTTTTTATTATTACTAAGAGACTTGTTTTCTTGTCCAAGAATAGTCTATATACAAATCACGGTGATGAAATATTTTATTTAGTAGTTTATGCTGTACAGAAAAAAAATACTCAATCATCTTTTTTTTCCTGGATAAATCTGACCTGGTTTAGTTTTTAGCGCAATGAATGGAAACACTTTTTCCTAGATTCTTCTGGTTCAGTAGAATGGGTCATTATTGGGCCAGAGGCTCAAGCTAACTTTACAGTGCAGGTAGCAGTGTGTTACTTTAAAAACAAACTAAATAAGCCAAGTGAGGGAGAAGGACTGGGACAGCAGCCTAGGGAAGGAAATAATATTCCTGCCATGCAGGCTTTGGGAGTTGTAGGTAACCTCTTCCTTTTCTTCAAGCCACATGTGAAATCCCCAGGTGAAGTCATTAGATTTGGGAGATACTGAGGGACTAATGGTAATGTGAAAGGTACAGCTAGCTAGCCCCCAAAGCAATCCTACCCTCTTTTCCAACCTATATAGAAACAACCCTTTGACACTAATGACAGGATTGGGGTCTACCTGCCCTTGGAGACATTCTCCTCCTAAGTATGGCTTTCAATCAGCATTTAGACACATATTTAAGCATCTATTTTAGGAGAACTATTGGAAGTAGTAGCCCACCACTCTACATTGGAGGGGTGGGATGCATGAACTAGGAGGATGAGCTACCCTGCCATGAACCCCCAGTTTATGTGATAGGGAGGTCAAGCTGAAATCTGTGTTAAGGCTCCCAATGTGATCATCGTTACTCCTAACAGCTCAGCCTATAATTGATATCACCCCTGTAAGTAGGAAAGTCCTACTGAGAGGGACAAATTGAACTGGACTGTACAAGAAAAAAAAAGACATGTGGGCTAGGAGCTAACTGCTAGGATTCAGAAACAGAACTAAGAAGTTTTCCAGCAGACTTAACCTCTGCACAAGAGTAAGAACATAAAAAAAAACCTTGTCCCCAAAGATTCCCCTTTCTTATTCCTGCTTTTTCCTCTACCTACCAGTAGGCCCTTTTTGGGCCCTAGCAGCAGCACCAGCAGAAGGATTAGTTTTCTGAGTATCACAAGTTCACAATAGATGCCTCTTTATTTCCAACAAGATCAACCATTCTATCCTTTCTCAATTTCCAAGGTCCTCAGAGCCAATCCCCCATTTCTAGACTGTGACCCAAACCAGTGACCATCATAAGACAGGGAGTCTTGGGCATCCCACCCATCTTTCTCCCAACCCCACCCTCCATTGGAGTAAGGTGTCCTGTCCCTCACTGTAAGTTCTCTGTGCACTTTTCTGTACACATATTTACACATACATATATATTTATATATATTATATATTATTTTTCTCTTTCCATATATGTCATATGACATTTCCCTCCCCCCATTCCCAAATCTTGCCTGTACCTTTTTCTCTTATCTAAGATGTCTAGTATTGTAAAGGAGGTGAATAAAGGTCTTGTGGATTTCAGTGGGTTCCCTCAATACCACCACCACCTTCTTCAGTCTTCTCATCCCCCCCATCTGTACCTGTAGCTCTTCTCTCTTTCCTTTCCTCACATTCCCAGATAATGGTTAGTGGAAATGTGAGCCATTTCCTTAAAAGCTATATATATCCAGAGGCACAACTCACAGTTTCAAAGAGTATTAAGTCTTATCTGGGGACAGAGGCTGTCCTCTATTGAAGGCTTTCAAGATTGGGTTGGAGAGTGAGATCCCTGCCATATGGGTAAGGGGATAAGAGTGCCAGACCAAAGGAGAGTCTGCCAAACAAAGTGCAATTTACAGGCAGGCCTGGAGCTGGAGGCAGGATACAGGTAGGGATGGGACCATTGAAAGAAGTCAGTGAATTGGATTCCAAGTTTGCTTACTGTCCAAACAGTTGGGAAGTCTGAGGAATTAAGACTGAGGGAATAGAGGGAGGGAGGAAGAATGATCCATGTAAGGGGGTGGCAGCTATGTGTAGAAGAAACCAGATGGGTGGGGACTGATTAGGAATACCATATAGGTATGGACATTATATGTGAGTGCATATGTGTCCCTTTCTAGATATAAACACATACAGAAGAAATCAAGGAAATTTGACTCCAAGAAGGGAAAATTCTCCCTTCTAGTCCTATGGAAGCTTTCAAGTCTGCAAACCTCAACTCTATCTAAACTCCACCTAGGCCTATTTTATTATAGGCAGAGATTGATAGAGAGATGATATCAATGTCCACTTAGCAGTTAGGATTAGCTAAATCCAAAAGGCTCCTCATGGGTGGAGCTTATGCAAATGTAGTCAGTTTGTGATTCTGGGACCAGCCTGGAGATATTGTGAACCTGTCTACAAGTCTATAGGCTTATAAAAGCCAAGATATTGCTTCTTCTATAGCCTACCATCTTCTGATGTAGAGACAGGGTCTTCTCTCAGTTACCTCATTTATTGACACTCCACAAGAACCCTACAAAACTTGTCCCCATTACTTGCCTCAATATGGAGGCTTTCTTCAGTCTAAAAGCCCCAGTGGCTCTCCAACCTGGTCCCTACCAGGGAATGGATCAGAGATTTGGAGCTAAAAGACCTTAGAGGTCAGTTAGCCCACCTGATTTACAAATGACAAAACTGAGATCCAGAGAGTTTAGGTGATTTGCTCCAAGTCACACAATAAATGGCAGAATGAGAATTTGAACTCAAGTCCTCTGACTTCAAATCCATCATTCTTTCTACTGCATCACATCTTTGGGTGGGCAGTACTCTTCCTTGGAGAATACTTGTCCACTAAGTATCTGGGATCAAGTTCTGGGGGAACAGGAGAGTCGGGACAAGGCAGATCCTCTTCATTTTCCTCTGGGTCCCAAGAATGTCATGTTCTTCTTTCTAAGAGCTTCCAGATATTTGTCTAATGACCTGGAAACTAACTTGTACTTTTTAGAGGAGTATAGGGTGACTAGGGATGGTAATAGTGACTACCAACCATAGATCTTGGTTTCTGTCCAGTTCTCAATAGCATATCATCAACTCCTTGAAAGCATACCTAAGAAGCTCTATTCAAAAGCCTGGCGTATAGAAAACTTCTCACTTGGTCTGTCCAATTTCACCAGAGCTTCTGGACCTTGAGATCTGGTCTTCAGTGTAGCAAAAAATAAAGAAAAGTCCTTTTCTTCACCTCTCATTCACCTTGGAAAACAGAGTCACTATGGTAACGGGAAAGGGACAGTGAACAAACTCGTTAGAAGGGAGGAGTACCTAAGGATGGTTTCTGTCTGAAACAGCATCTTAAGACCTTTAGACGAGGTTCAGACCCCTGTGGTCACCAGGGTCAGATTCTCAGGGAATATTTGCATAACCTAAGGACATAAGCACCTGGAATTTGGACAATTTATTTTTTCCAATATCCTCAGTTTGAAGAATTTTAAACTCTTTAAATATGTGATTGTGATATAACTATATGCGTTGTAGTCATTTATTATGGTCAGTTCCAATCTTTGGGGTAAAGGCATCAAAGGCAGGAAAAGTTAGATCTGGGACCTAGAGAGAGGATCCACTTGGGGAATGTGAAAGGTGGCAATAAAGCCCATAGGTTTGGGTCAGAAGGGGGCGTCAGTCTCATTAGAAGAGGATGTAGTGTACTCTGTTGGAGTATAGCAGGGATACTGTGATAGGTTGATGCTTTATTCTCTGCCAAGTTACAGCATCAAGCATATCTAAGAATGTAGTCTCTAGAGTGACCAGCAGAGAGAGCCTGGGCTCAGGGAACTAGCTGGATGGGAAGATAGAAAAAGTCTTCCATCCTCAAGGCACTAAACTTCATAAATGGAGCAGAGTCCATCCATTCATCCAACTGCACTGTTCTCTTATGGAATCTCCAGTAATGGCTGAGATTTCCTAATCCTCCTCAGCCCAATCTACTCTGTCCCAAATCCCCCAAACCTTGGCTTAGATGTAGGGCTCAGACTCCAAAGGGATACTTGTTCCCTCAGGCTGGCCTAGGCAAATTACAGGCCACTGGGTGGAGGGAGATGTGATTAGAAGGGTGACTCTGGGGCTCTCTCCAATGAGTCTGGGTAGGACACCCCACCTGGAAGCTGGGAGAGAGAGAGAACAGACATGAGACAGGGAGGAGGGGAGAACCAGAGAATGTCTCCTCTGGCCAGAAGGGATGGGGGGAAGTGGGAGTCAAAGCAGTCAGACGTTGCTGATTCGTACACTGAGTGCACTGCCTTCCTTCCCTTCCTGTTCCCGGAATGACTCCTCTAGCTTGAGCTTTTCAGGATCCCCATAACGGACAGTGGTATCTCGGAGGCAGCCAGGTGGGGTCACTTTGACGACCTGATCAAAGAGGCTGAAGTCAGCCACATACTTGCCACTAGCCGAGAGTGAGATGGCAGGTGTGAATTCATAGCCCCAAAGGATCTCCTCAGGCAAGTAGGATGTGCGTACCTGGCAGGTGGCACTGGTAGATTCCACTGTCCCACTGAGAATTAGAACCAACTCAAAGTCCCCCTCACCACTTCGTAGGGGCAGGTCACGCAGAGGGCTGGATTCATCCACCACGTGGTAGAAAGTAAGGGGTAGGATGAGGAATGGGCTGTCAGATGCTGTGTCCACCTGGAAAGCCACATTGACTTGATTGAGCCGGATGCTCTCCCCCTCCTTAGTTAAATGGGTCTGGAGCAGCTTACCTGTCACCTGGCAGCCAATGAGAAGGCTTTTGCGCATGTTGGCTACACGGATCATGAGGCAGGGTTTGCCATCATGGGTAGCCACCACAGCATGCTGGCTGAAACGGATGGTCTCAGCTCTCTTCTTGGGCCGGGCAATTTTGGCCAGAAAGGTGCCTGTGATAAAGATCTCCAGAATGGTGGTAAGCACCAGCTGGGCAATGAGGAGGACAATGGCCAATGGACATTCTTCACTAATATAGCGGAAGCCATAACCGATGGTGGTCTGTGACTCAAGGGAGAAGAGGAAGGCACCTGTGAGTGTGTGTACCTGCACCACACAGGGTGTGTGGTTAGCGGGAGGCCCTAGCTCCAACAGATCTCCATGGGCCACAGCCACTAGGTACCACACAACACCAAACAGAAACCAGGTGCCCGCAAAGGTGGCAGAGAATAATAACAGCTTGTATCGCCACTGCATGTCAATGAAGGTGGTCCATAGGTCCTTGAGGTAGAGGAAGCGCTTGTCAGCGATGTGTTCCATGCGGATGTTGCTGCGGCCATCCTTGGTTAGCACCCGCCGGCGGCGCAGCCCTGGGCCCATTAGGGGCCGGCTCTCCGTCTGGGTGGTCTGGCTGTAGTACACCTTTGCAACTGAAGTCATCTGGAGAGGAAGACAGCATGGCAGAGGTTTATACAAGACCCTGGCCATTCTCTGGCAACCACCTCTAGAGAACTTCTGAAAATTCTATATTCTCTGAGGGTGAGCAATCAATCTGATCTCAGTTGTGACCACTGCCTCATCCCAGGATCCCCTGAAGGTGGAGTGAACAGAGACTGAAATGGGACCCATTGCTCCTAAATAGCCAAGTCTCCATTAGACCCCATGAAGATTTCTCCAGAGCCTCTTGGTTCTGCCCATGCTGGTGTAGTCATCAGCAGGAAAGGTCATCCCATTAGAGCATCTCCAGTTCTACACCCTGACCCTGGGCATGAACATGGATTTTTTTTTTGAAGAGTGCCCAGGCTGGACTTCTACTCCTCCCTCTACCAGCTGACTTAGGGCAAGTCCTACTTCTCTGGGCCTCAGCCTTCTCCCTGTCAAATGCAGAGGTCTCTAAGATTCCTTCCAGCTCTCAAGCTATGACCAGTGAAGACAGGGAGATATTTAGCTATCTCAGAAATAAAAATAGCTGACTATATATAGCGCTTTAAAGTCGACCTCTAATGCATGTTGGATGTGTGGGCCTGGACAAGTCACTTCACTTTTCAGTGCTAGAGGCAGATTAAAAAAACTATAAATTGCAGAGAAGGTGCTGACCTATACTGGTATAAGGAGTTTTTTCATCCAGGAATTTCCAGTGCAATCTTGGGTCCTGTCCCTATAACTTGTGTACATCATGTCTCTTGATCTTTACAGAACTCTGTGAAGATTTTATTACTGACAATTGAGGAAACAGGTTTAGAGCTGGCATTTGAACCTGACTCAAAGTTCAACACTTGGTCCACTACACCACAAGATTTCAAAAGCTGGTCTCCCTCTCCTTTGGACCCCAAACGATGCTTGGTAGTTCATCTCATGCCTAAAGGATGCTGTGTGTCACAGGTCAAGGTATGGACAGGGCTCATACATGCAGATAGGACAAAAGAAGCAAGAGTGAAGGAAGGTGCTCTCCTGAAGGTGGTAGGGCATTTTCTGAAGGGGCCCTTGGGAAAGATTGGCAGATTTCAAACTGGAGAATTGTTCTGGCCCAGGAGGGTAGAAAAGGGATTGAGTGCTAATCATTGCTGGTGTCTGACTAGATTTAAGTTCAGAACTGCTGTGCATCCTGCCTTGAAACAGGAGACAGTCTCCTCTAGACTGGACATGGGACCCCTGCCTGCCTCTGGAGTATCTTGCACTTTTCCAGGGGTAAAGAAGCATTGGTGAACTGAGCTTTTACATTCTGCCTGTGGGCCTGGCTTTCAAGGGAGGTCCTGGACCTCCCCTGGGCAGGTAATTTCATCTTGAGGAGTAGGGGTTAAATGAACACCACGAAGGCCTAATACTCCTGGGAAAACAGGCCACTAAGACCTTCAGAGCATTCAGGGATCTAGACTACTATGCTTTTGCCTTCCCTTGTTGTTTGAAAAAAATTTTAAAGATAATGGGGTAATTCCCTCTGGAACATAAAGCAATAAAAATTATGCCAGAACTTCTTAGGATGGTTTTTCTCATTGGTCTCAAGCTTTCAAGGGGAAACATCTCTGCTGCATTTGTAGTGACCCTTGAAAAAACAGGGCAGACACAGCCTCACTAGATCCCTTACTCAGCTCCATCTTCATGGGCAATAGGGCCTTTGGCTTCTAGCTGGCCTATTTGCCACCTCCGCCTGTTGTGTCTGCCACCTCCAGTTGTTGTATCTGCTGGTGCCAGCTGTTTTATCTGCCTCCTTCATCTGTTATCTGATGCCCCCAGCTGTTGTGTCTGCCACCTCCCACACCCAAGTGACTTGGCTCTTCTTGGAGAACCAGGGCCAGGAGTGCCTGCAAAAGAATCTCCCTCTCATCCCCTCTTTCTCCAACCTGGACCCAAACATGTGGGAAGGCAGGTAGGCCAAAGCTCCAAGGACCTAGTGGCTATGTCCCCACTAGAGGGTGGTGTAGTCCCACTCTCTAGGACTCAGATCAAAGTCAGGCTCAGAGAAGGGGGAGGGAGACCATGATCAGAACCATAAGAATTTAGATCTTGGAAAGGACTACAGAGATCACAGGATCATAGATTTAGAGATGAATCCATCTTATTAAAACTCTCCTTGGTTTTACAGATGAGGCTAATGAGGCCCAAAGAGATGAAAGAATGAATTAGTCTGAGGTCACACAGGAGCAGATAAAAAAGCTGAGATTTGGATATAAGGCAGCTGATTCTTGTCCAGGGTACAGTGGGTGATCAGCACCTGACCGCACAGGGGGCTTCTACCTGCTCCCTGCCCACTTTCCTTCAGTGAGCTGAGATGAAACAGCTGGGCTTAATCCCAACACTCATCCCCAAATTTCTCACCAAATGTGTTGTCAGGGAACACCCTTAACTATAATAGGGAGGATCCAATAATTTACCAGGTAGATTAATCTGTAATTCCCTTTCATCAGTCATCTAGTAAGTTTTCAAATTTGTTTTTATCTCCATTTTACAGACGAGGAAACTGAAGATCAGAGGGATAAAATATCTTTACTGTGGTCACACAGCTATCCAAGTCAATGCAATAATCATATCTTTAGTGTCTTTCTGCAAAGACAAAAACCAAATCAGTCCTAGCCTTCCAGGAGCTAATCTACCAGGGATCCAAAATATTGAAACCATGATTGGCATCTAGCTTTCCTGTCTCTTTTTCACTAAACTATGGGACCTCAGCATGAGGAAAGCAATCTGAATGTGCGAACCAATTCCACATACTCCACACCCACAGCTAATCCAAAAGGAAGTTAAACATGAGTGGGAGCAGCTAGGTGCAGCAGATAGTGCAGTGGATAGCACAGCAGCCCTGGAGTACAGAGGAATCAAATATGAGATCCAGACCTTGTAAAGTTGATCAGTCAGCTAAGCCAGCCACCATACATTTATCACAATTTTATTTTTTAGCAATGAATTTGTCTTCTTGATGCTATTTTGTAGAAGCTTCTATTAAAATTAGATTGCCTCTTCTTCCCATCCTGACTGAGACCCAAGGAAGAACTTGATCAAAGCATGCTGAGAGGCCAGTGGGAGCCAGGTTGGTAGGAAGGACTTTACTCAGGGATAATGCCCTGGATGAATGACATGAAGGCAATTAAAGGTGATAGCATTCTTTTTTGTTTCCTATGCTTACTTCTATTGCTTTTTCAGTCGGTCTTCTTTATTCTTCCCACTTCTCTTCTACACATCCACTTCCCACTCCCCTCACCTCCACCCTTATTTTCTGATTTTTGTGCTGTCTTTCATTTCTCATCCATTTGGTCATCTCATTGGATATATTTTCCCCCTCTTTCCTAGTTTCTTGTTCTTCTTTGTCTCTCTTCTCCTTTGTCGCTGTCTTCTCCTCACGAGGCTCTCCAGTTTCTTCTGTTGAGTTTCAGGAACACTTGAATTCAAATCCTATCTCAATTTAAGTGAACAAGCATTAAGTGCCTACTATGTGACAGGAATATGTTAGACATTCTCTCTCTGTCTCTCTGTCTCTGTCTCTGTCTCTCTCTCTCTCTCTCTCTCTCTCTCTCTGTCTATCTGTCTGTCTCTCTCTCCCTCTTCCCTCTCTTCTCTCTTCTTTTTCTTCCTCTCTATGTCTCTCTCTCTCTCTCTCTTTCTCTCTCATATATTCATATATAAGCACATATGTTTATGGTTGGGAGGATCACAGGAGGTAATCTGTGTAAAACCTTTTGCAAGCCTTAATGCTCTAGATAGCTGTAAACTAATAATATTTTGTTTAGATTTGTGATTTCTTTGGTGAAGGGAATTCATTATGAGGAAACTAACTCCCTCTAGCAATGCAGATTGGCAGTTGTTTAATCCCTAGGGTTATAGAAAATTCATTAAGACAACACCAAGAGATTAAATGACCTGCCCAGAGTCAGTCAGAGTCTGTACTTCAACGTGGGTCTTTCTGACTTTGAGACCAGCTCTTTATCAATTAAGAGTTTTATCAATTACACTTAGAATTTCTCTATAGGAAAGATAATATTTCAGAAGACATTGAATCTCTAATTATGAAAGTTTTCCCCTATTTTGAGCTAAAATCTACCTTTCTTCTGCCCTTTCCTACTACTTATTTTTCTTTTTCTTTTTTTTTTTTGCAAGGCAATGGGGTTAAGTGGCTTGCCCAAGGCCACACAGCTAGGTAATTATTAAGTGTCTGAGGCCGTATTTGAACTCAGGTGCTCCTGACTCCAGGGCCTATGCTCTATGCACTGCGCCACCTAGCTGCCCCTCTACTACTTATTTCTTCTGAACCAATCAGAGCAAATCTGTTCTCTATGTGATAACCCTCAAATACTTAAAAACAACTCGATTATATCTCCTCACTCCTCTTGTCTTCTCCAGACTAAACAACCTACATTCCTTCAGTAGATCACAGGTCATAGAAATGATATTCTCTCCAGTCTTCCCACCAGCCTAGTCACTCTGCTCTGAATTCACTAGAGTTTTTCCTTTCTGAAACATGTCCCCATTGCTCCAAGGGTGGACTGACCAGACCACCAGACAATTTTAGTCCATTCCCACTTGTTTTGTCATCCAGGGAAATGGGAAATCATTCCACAACCTCCTCTTGCCAGACTTGACTTTATATCTTTAATGGATTACCAATTCAAACTCAAACATTAGTCTGACCTGAAAGGCTCCCCAATGTAGATTTAGTATAATGCAGCATGTCTTGCAAAGACATCTAAGTTAGGGAAGAGGAGAATGGGGAGACTGGAGAAGATGAGAGGGGAGAATTGATGCAAAACTAGGACAAAGAAGAAAGACTGAGTTGTCAGTCTTTGAGGAAGAATGAATTGGATTTGGGATTTATTCTCTTGAGACAGATTTTGTTTTTCATTAATTTCTAGAAAAATAGAGAATATAGAAAAATGGAATCATATGAACAAAACTTGGAGTGGGTGAGTGGAGGAGGCAGGATGAGGGCTATGTGAATGTGTAGGCTCATTTGTGGTAGAGTCAAAATTGCTCTATCCCCATCCTCTGCCCTTCTTCCTTTTCCCTCCCATCCCTTGGCCCCAGTCTGGCACACAGGCCTTGGGCCCATGGCAGAAGAATAGGCTTTTCTTCCCTTGTGTCAATGTTTGGAAAGTTTTCATTGCCCGAACAAAAAGGAGAGAAAAGGCTTCAAAGTGTTTCCTGGGAGCCAGAGACCTCTGCTTGGCCCCTTCAGATCCCCCATGTGATTTCCGGTTAGGGGAAGGAGGGAAGGAGAGATGGGACCATATTAGAGGCCCTTCTCTAACCATCCAGCTCCTCTGTCTGGTGGGCTGATTTTAGCCGCTCCCTCTTTCCTCCCTCTCTCCACCTCCCAAGCTCAGTAATTCCCAATTTTTAGGCCATGCCCTCTGTCCTCTGGAAAGAGGGCACAATGTTCCTGCAGAGAGTTGCCCGGAGGTTGGCATTCAAGGGCTTCCCTCTCCCTGTTTGTAAATTGAGGGCATCAGGAGGGCAGGTTCCCTGGGGCACTCAGCAGATGGATACTGGTTCTATGCAACCCCCCCACCCTTCAAGATCACCAGGCCACAGTGGGGACCACACCAAGGAATCTGCCCTATACTAAGGTTGGCAGTGGTAGGTGCCTGGCAATAGCTGGGCTTCTTTTTGTGGAACTGGCTTAAAGGGTGACTAAGAACTCAGCTATAGTTGCCCAGGAGGATGAGTTAGAAATAAAAACTTCTCAAGCTTGAACCTCAACAAAGAAAGGACTGAAGTCAAGTGTAACCCAAAAGATAGTATTCCATTGCTTGCCCCCTGCCACCTTTCCAGTCCCTCTCCACTAAGGAGTCAGAGGAAATAAGATTAATCCAAAACAGAAGAGAGTGAAGTTAGGCTAGGGATAACTACATAAAAGACGGTATGAAGGACCTAAGAGTAGTGGATACTTAAGTGCTTGTTGAACTGTATTGAACTGGCTAAAGGGAGATTATAGTGTCCTTTTTCTGGAGCAATCCAGACAAGATAAGATTGAATCAAGGTAATAGACAAGAGGACTTCTTCTCTCTCTCACCCTTACTTAGGATAAATCTTTTCTAAGTTTTAACATCTCCCTCAACACCTCTCTGGGTTTCAGTTCTCTATAAGGAGACCCACATGAACTAGCCTTTGGTCAGAGAATACCTAGGCTCTAGAGCAAGAGAAGACTCTCTACCTAGAGGCCAAGGATGCTATAATCACTAGCATTTAAATGCTACTTTAAGATTTACAAAGCACTTCACAAATATTTTTGCACCAATAACCCTAAGGAAGGAGATGCTATTATTATCTCCATTTTACAATGAGGAAATGGTGGTAGCCAGAGGTTAAGTGCCTTGCCTAGATTCTGTCCCATAACCTTAGTCAATGACTTCTTATAGTTTCAGCTTCCTGGTAGATATTTTCCCCCAACCTCATTCTCCCCAGATCTAAGAACCTGGACTGGAAGATAGAGTAGGAGGAAGAAAACACCTTGATTTGGAAACACTAGAACTTCTTGCTGAAGAACCACTATAGGCAGAGCTCTTTGGGGGGGGGGGGTGTCACCTTAAATGCTGTTTGAATTATCATTTATCCCAAGTACTCCTTTCCTGAATCCTCCCCAAAATATTAACTGATGCAATTTCCAGATCCTCCCAAGAAATTCAAGACTACTCCAATGCTTTGTTTCTCTGCCCCCTATTCACCAATCTCCAAGCCCAAGAAGGGGTCAGTGGACAAGGTCTGGGAGATCAGGGTGTATTGTTCTCATAGATAAACATCTCCAATCTACTTTTTATCTCTCCATTTCCTTGGGTGCCTCCTCCCATGTAACTCCCTAGGCAAGAAGGGCTCCTGCAAACTGGTCTTGGGGTCATTGGAGGGGTATATTCTTTAGTTATTAAGATACTGAGTAGAGCTAAACTTCCCAATTTTTGTTACCACCACCCCCAATTGGGGCATGCACCCTTCACCTTCCTTAGGCTCATGACTCCAAGAAGCTGGCAGGCCCTGAATACTGGTCTGTGGCACGGAGATGGCCAGGCCCCAGGAGATAAGGCCTCTGGGAGTGGAGGCCAAAGCACTATTGAGCTGTCACCAGATCTGCCACCAGCATCTTGGGCCATGGCCCTATGGAGGAGCCAGGAAATCGGAGAGGGGCCTGAGCTTGTCGGACCGGCTCCTCAGGGGCTCCTGGCCCCTTGGGCCCAGAATGAGGCCATCCTGTCCTCCAGCAGGGAGAATTGAAGAAGGGCAGGAGCACTGTCCTTGCTCTCCTTATTTTCCTCATTCTCTGCCTCAATTTCCCTGCCTGCTGGAAAACCATTCTCTAGGGTATGAGGAAATAGTAAGAAAAAAGTGATTGGAAATTCTTGGGAGGAGTTTTAGAGGAAGGATAGAAGGCTGAAGGAAAATTGTAAAGAATGGAGTATTTCCAGGTGACAAGATCACACCCCAGGAAAAGCACATGTATGATGGCTTCCTTTATTTTACTAGGTTTTTTAGAACTGGCTGAGACCTCTAGAGGTCATTTCCTTTATCCTCTTTCAAACAAGGAAATCTCTCCTTTAGTAAGAGCAGTCATGAGAGAACCAATGATTCTCTCTCTCTCTCTCTCTCTCTCTCTCTCTCTCTGTCTCTCTCTCTGTCTCTGTCTCTCTGTCTCTCTGTCTCTCTCTGTCTCTCTCTCTCTCTCTCTCTCTCTCTCTCTCTCTATATATATATATATATATATATATATATATATACACCCCTTCCATATTCAACCACCCTTTCTAGGATCTGAAGCTCCTCATTGTTTGTGAGTTCTTCCTTCTTTCTGACTTCAATTCTCCTTTATTGCAATTGCAGCTTAACCTTTCAAAGGACTTAGAGATTCTAACTTAGGCTCTCCTCAACCTCTCTTTCCTCCTGATTTAATTTAACACTTGGTCTTAGAGTCTCCTCCTGGAATGCTCCCTTTCTCTGTGTCTTTTCTTAGTGAGTCCTTTCCAATACTCTAAAGAACTCTCTGTTTTGAGGGAGCCCATCTTTCTGGAGGATTCACAGTCCTGCAGGGGAAACCGAAGAACAAAAAGTCACAAAATTGGAGCCAAGAAGTTCAATATCAGAACCCCTGGATTCCTGTAATAGGGCTTGGGTTCTCTCATGCTTCTTGGGGAAATGAGCAGCTTTTAGGACCTGAAGGTCAAAGTCAGAGAGTTCTGGACCCAAAAGATGTCCTCCAGACCTAGCAAGCATCCCTAGGAAGTACACATGACCCTTCCCCGCCCTTGCTGTGCAAAGTCCCATGATACAGATTCCTGGTTACAGCTGAGAGGCAGTAAAGGTCCAGGTTCAACCTGCCTCTGCCATTTATGTACTTGTGTGACCTCAGGCAAGTCTCTTAACCTCTAAACTCCAGTTTCCTAATCTGTAAAATGAAGGAATTGGACTAGATTATCTATCAGATTTCTTTCAATTTAAATATGTGATCCTAGCCTTTTATCAAGAAAAAAGAAAATTGAGGAACAGGGGAAAAGATTGGGAAGGTGAGAGAGGCTCCCTGGGATTACAAAGTTTCTACATTTTCCCCCCTCCAGATGTATACATAAGTGGTCTTTGAAGTATGGTCAATTTTTCCACAGGCAAAAATGGGGGAGAGAAGGGAAAATAAGGCAGAGGCAGCAGCTTGATTGGTTGTGGAAAAGCACAAGATAGAGAACAGTAAATTGCCCAACTTGACTGGATTGTTCATGTCAAGAAACTGGGCCAGAAAGGGCCTGTCTGAATACTCCAAATGGAATTCCATGACTACTTTTCCTAGATTGGTTTAACCTAATGGAATAACTCATAAATGACCACTTTTCAACTCAGTTGCTTCATTTTTAACATAAAAATCACAGGAATGCCCTGCCCTTTCCCCCAAAGCCATTACTTCTTTCTTCCTGTTCTTCCCACAGACCTTTGTCCCTGGGGATGCTCCCAGGTCCTACAGAGTCAAGATGGGCTGTCCCATTCTATTAAAAACATCTGGTTGGGTTCATCTCATGCTCTTCCTCTATCACATTTCAGGTAAGTGGGTTAAAAGAAAGAATTAAGAATCTGTCATTGATTGGGACCAAAAGTAGGGAGGATGAAAACGGATGGAATTAGAGGGACTGTGGAACAGTGTAGGCAAGGACAATTACAGCTGTACACTGGATTGAAGAAGAATGGAAGTTAAATAGTTACTACCTTTCACCTTAACCTAAATTTGATCCTTTTGGGAACAGGGTGTATGGCAGGAGTGAGGGGAACGGGGCAAAATGATCTCATAGTAGGATATATTGAAAATGGGGCATAAAATTCAGAAAGGTTCAGAAAATTCCACAGCCAACAGTTCTCTAGAGAGTTTATCTTAGTTTCCAGACTCAATGGTCCTTTGCTCAGCATCATCCTTTCAGGGTATCTGCTCTTCACAAACACTTCCAAAAAGGAAAGAGAATTTTTCATCTCCTCCATGCCTGAGTGACCTCTAATCATTAGGAAGATTCTTTTTCTGTGTGTCTTAATCTAAATCCCATGTACTGATTTTATCTTTGGCAGAAATAGAGACCAAGGATCCTTAAAATTTCCTTCCCTTCATCCAGCACATAAATTTGGGATCATACCTTCTTCTCTATCTCAGGTTGCAGACCCCTTCAAAAAGAAAATTCATTCCTCAAGCCACTTTGATGGTTTCCACTTTCCACTTTTTTCTCTATATTCCTCATTTGGAGATATTGAGAGTGTCAGAAAAGAGGAAACTCAGAGACTAGAGGAGCAAGGAAGACTTTGCCTAGAAAACCATGGAAGCAAGAGCACACCGTCTCTCACTGTCCTCAGTGGGTTTGGCACTGAAAGAATGATGAGATCTTTTGGGGGACGATCCATCCTGAGAGAAGACAGCAGGAGGAAGAAAGGGATGGAAGCTAGGGGTCAGTGTTGGAGAGAGCAGGGGCTGGGGCATGAGGAGAGAGGGAGAGGGCCTAGAGCAGGCTGGGGAAGGAGCTGGGCCTTGGAACTTTCCATGCATTCTTTATTTTGTCACACAGCAAAGGAACATTGATGGTATATAAAGTATGCAAACAAGCAAATGAACTCCAGTTAGGATGTTAGTTTTATTGGTGTTTTAGAGGGTATTATCCCAAGCCAGAATCCCTTCCCTGATCCCCCTACTTCAGATCTTGGGACTCTCATCTTGGGGTGGGGATGCTCCTATGGTTTCCATCTCTGTCTCTCCAGAGTGGACAGAACCAGAACCTTGATTCCAAGAAGTGCTTCATCTTTGAGGGTTGTGAAGCTCAGTCCTATATGAGAGCTGCAATATCAGAAGGGATTAAGGCTGGATACGAGAAGTCTTCCTAGTATAAAAGCATCTGAGATACTGGGATGGACAGTTGGGGAGGTAGGGATTGTCGAGTTTCTCCATCTGTACAGCCCAAAGAATCACAAAAGGATCTTTCCAGGCTTCTCTAATAGGTGTTCCTCCAGCCTCTCCTCCCCTCTCCCATCTTCCTAGGTTGGTGGGGCATGTAAGGAAGAAACACATCCTCATCCCAAATACAGCTCTGAGGACTGAAGCAGATCCAAGGTGCAATAGCCACCCTGTGGGAAGTTGACTTGATCTCTTCAGGGGTTGCAGGAAGGAGGCCGGTGCCCTTTCTGGGGGTGGGGGGTGGGAAGGAGCCCGATAGGGGCTGCGGTGCCTTGCTCAGGAGCTGCAGGGAGTGTGCTCTGGTTAAAGTTTAAGCCACTGCTGGAGTAGTGGGACATTCCCAGCCCCAGGGCCACATTCTCGAGGTCACAACAAGTGCAAACTTGTTACAACCTGTGTCAGAGCAGGAGGGGGGTGGCAAGGGCACAGAGGTGGGGGGAGCTGAGGTGCCGGGGAGGGAAAAGGGGATGCTCTACAGCCAAGCACATGGTTGGGATGGGGGAGGGGGGTATGGGACACCTGTGCTTATCTGAGTGGGGCTCAGATTATATGTGCAGGTGTTAGCAAGATGTTTGAATGTCAGTGTTTCTGGTGGGACAGTCATGTGTGTACCTACAGATGTCTATGTATGTATGAATAGGCAACATATAATAAGAACTCACTTTTCTCTAGTGCTGTGAGATTTACAAACCAGTGCCAGGAGGTGAGTAGTGAAAGTATTATTATTCCCATTTGACCTTTGGGGAAACTGAGGTTCAGAGAGGTTAAGTCACTTGTGCAGGGTCACATAGCTAAGATATTTCACAACTAGGATTCATCTCCAGGTCTTCAGGGATCTTTATATTCCACAATGCTGCATCTCCAGGAACATGTCTGTGTGTGTGTGTGTGTGTCTGCATATATGAGAGTGTCTCTGTGTATGTGGGGGTATGTGCATGCATGTATGAGGCATACTCATGTGTGCCTGCCAGTATGTGTGTCTGCATATATAACTGCCTGAATGGAGGTGGGCAGGGGGAGGTCTTTCTGTCTTCATCCTATCTCAGGGGTTTGGGAGAATAGAGGAATGATAATTATTAGACCATGCTGAGTATTGTGGGCATGGAGGTGGGCATCAATGGAAGTGTCTCCTTCTTCCAGCCCCACAGGACCCACATTCCAAGCAGGAGTGGCCGCCCCCCAATCCAACTCCCACTGGAAATTCATTGCTCTGTCTGCATCTTTACTCATTGAAGTCAAAGCCTTGCCAACTGCCCATCTTTCATGCCTGACCCAGGGGTGGCAGTGCCCCCTGTCCATTCTCCCCACCCCCAAGGCCCCTGGCCCAGAGCCCACACCCCCACTCTCTCCAGCCCCTCCGGACACTGTTGGGAGGGGGGAGGAGAGGCTCTGAAAGCAGGTGACTGTTTGGGGGGAACTCAGGGACAGAGCCCCCATTGTGCCTGCCTCAGAGCCGCCTCAATGGAGAGCTGGGGCACAAAGCGGCTTTGACAATGGGCCCTGCATTAGTATGCAGGGCTGGCTCCTCCTCTGGCTCCCTGTCCCACAGTCTGGGAGGGTGTGTGTGTGTGTGTGTGTGTGTGTGTGTGTGTGTGTGTGTGGTTGTGGGGGAGTTGGGAGGGGGGATTCAGGGCCTTGATGGGGGAGGACTGGGTTATAGTGAGTTCCCCTAAAGGCACTGAACAGTAAAGAGAAAGAGGAAAGGGCTGAATCCTGAGTCTGCCAGTCATGCTCCAAACCCAAAAAATCCCAAGAAAGAATTTTCTAAATGAAAAAAATCCACAGAAACCCCTTAGGGATGGGAGAGGGGAAGAGGGGGCATAGACTTGGAAATATAGCACCCAGGCATGCCTCTAGAATGGGGAAAGGGAGGGGTCTGGGCCACCCACTCTCTGCCTTAGTTTCCCAGATGGTTTTTAAAGAGGTTGTGAAAATTTGAGAAACAGAGCTCTTTAGATGAAGTTAAAAAAATGCCAGAGCCAGGGATTCTGAAGGAGCTATAGCCACAGAAGTCTCCCTTCCCATGCTCCCCCCCACCCCAATGTACCCTGCTCACATGCTTCATGAAGACACAACAAGGCAAATAGAGTACCTTAGTTCAGCCTTTAAGTCAAGGGTATCTGTGCTATTTGTACTCATGCTCTGCGTCTGTCTTTCCTTTCTGTCTCCATCACAACCACTCTGTGTGAGCAGCAAGCAGAGTATCAGTGTCCAGACCTGTCCCCATTCACCCATTCACCAAGCCCCTTCATCCCCAGCTCCGCCTCCAGCTCCATCCCTGACCCAAGACACCAGGACACAAAGCAGGGAGGGAACCCAGGGGGTAGTTACTGGGGACAGCTGGCATGGGGCAGGCCCAGTAAGGGGTGAGACAGTTTGAAGGCCAGGAACAAAATAAAGGAAAACTATCTGGGAAGAGGTGAACAAGTGGGGCTAGGAATGCCACTGAGTCATAAAAATAGGGCAAAGAAACAAGATAGACAACTGGGTGGGCAGTTGTGTTGCTAGAAACATAAATTCCCTTCCAGCCCCAGTTTATCACCCAGACTATGAGATCAAGAAAGGGCATGGACTTTGGAAGGTAATATAATATTGGGGGATAGACAGAGACACCAATTTGGCTAGTTTTTCTGATCAGGGTGGAAAGAGCATTAGGAGATGAAAGAACTGAACCCATTTGATTTCCAATTCTGCTCCTTGGTTACTGTGTGATGTTTAGCAAATCATTTAACCTGTATGTGCCTCAGTTTACTATGCTTTAAAATAGAGAATAACAATATTTGGGATACAAATCACAATGGTCTATTTTGAGGATTAAATAAGGTAATATATATGTGGAAACTTTGTACATGGCAAAGCACCAGAAAAATATAAGTTATTATTACTTTCCAAATGGTCATCTTGAGGTGCTCCTGTTATCTTCTTGTGACTTCAGGCAAACCATTTCATATCTCTGGGTCCCTAAGGGGAACCACTGTCCCTGTATCATAGCAGCCTAGTGAGTCCTGAACTCCAAGGTCAGGCTAGAGCCAGACCAGTCTTGGTCAAGGACATAAAACATTTGACCCAATATGACAAAGGCATCAGGGTTTTCAGATTTCCCATTTCCACGAAAACGGTGTGGGACTGTGAGAAGAGGAGAGAAGAAAGATTCACTCAGGAGGTTCTGAGGACCAGCTTCCTTCCACAGCTAAGACCCACTCAAATTTCTAATAGCCTCCATGCTACTTTCTGGGATTTGGTTCTGGGAAGCAATTCTTCCTTCAGTTTAGATTTGGAGTCAGTTTAAATCTTTGATCTATTACTAGCTGTGTGACCTTGGACAAATCACCTTTGTCCACATGACCTCTCTGGTCTTTAGAGTCTTTATCTATAAAAATGAAAGGGTGGACTAAATGGCTTCTGAAGTCCCTCCCAGTTCTCTAAATCTATAACCTTATTGTACTTTATACTCATTGGATTTAGAAGTGAAGAGACCTAGGAGATTATCTAGTCTAACCTCTCCATTTCAAGATAACAGCTTCAGAGAACATTTACTTAGAACTTTAAAGTATGCAAATATTTTGCCTATGTTATCTCACTTGATCTTTACAAAAACCCAGAGAGCAATGTTATTCCCATTTTACAGCTGAGAAAACTGAAGCTAAGAGATGTCATGAACTAGCCCAAGATCATACAGCTCATATCTGAGGCAGCATTGAAACTCTCATCTCCCTGACTCAGAGTCTAACACTTTTCCTACATACCACCTACTTGCCTCTGATGAGGAAACTGAGACCCAGAGATGGGGAATGACTTACCCAAGGACACAGAAATAAGTTGAAGAGCTGGGATTCAAACCTAGATCTTCATGCATTTACTAGAACTTCTTCTACTAAATTATTAGCTCCTTGAGTGTAAAGACTTCACTTTATGGGGCTTTGTACCTTCTCCAGAGTTTTATATAGTGTTTTGCATAGAGTAAGATGCTAATTAATATTTTTTTCAGTGAATAAATGATGAAAATAATCTGAAGTTCAACTTTCCCCATGTTGCAACCTTTATTATTATTCAGTTGTATCTGACTCTTCTTGATTCTATTTGGGGTTTTCTTGGCAAAGATAGTGGAGTGGTTTGTCATTTCCTTCTCTAGCTCATTTGACAATTGAGGAAACTAAGGTAAATGGGGATAAGTGATTTACCCAGGGTCACATAGCTAGTAAGTGTCTGAGGCTGCATTTGAATCAGGCCTTTCTGACTCCAGGTCCAGTTCTGGGCAGGAACTTCTGCTTATCTACTCCATGTCTGAGTTGGGGCACTTGGAGATTATCTCAGGTAAGAAGTTATACTCAGCTAACTCCATGTCTGAGAAGGAAAATGGAACACATACCAAATTTAAATAATTTAAAATGTTAACACCATAATTAATGAATGTGATATCCTGAATGATAAGTGGGCTTGAGCATGAAGAGGGATGCTATAGAGACTCATGCTTTCGTGGAAACAATCTGAGAAGCCTTTCTAGATAAGGTGAGTCAGGAAAAGTTTGGGAGGAAATAGATCCGAGGTTGCTGAGAGAAGGAGAAGGGGGCTCCTCAACTGGAAAGGGTGGGGGAGTGGTGTCAAGGTTCAGGAGTGAGAGAGGTGAGGCAAGGTTGAACAATGGAAAGGTCTAGTTTGTTTGTTTAAAGGAGGGAAATCTTAGTAGATTAGGAGAACTAGATGGGAAGAAGATCCCAAATACACAGCAACAGCTTCTATTCATTTAGAATTCCCTTATAATTTACAAAATTCTTCCAGAACTAATTTATTACATGTGATTTTCACAATAATTCTGTCACATGGGGGAAAGCAGATATTATAAAGTGGGATTCCATTTTATAGATCAGGAAATAGAGGCTCAAAGAGTACCTCATCGCCTAAAAATGAGGGTTAAACTAATGCTCAATAAGGTTCCTACAACTCTAAAATTGTGATTGTAAACTCGAGACCAGACCCTGAGGCAGCCTGGGACAGTGGAATGAGTACTGACTCTAAAAAGTCAGATGAACTTGGTTCAAATTCCAGCTTGGCACTGGATACCTGTGTGACTTTGGGCAAGTCATTTAACTTCTCTGATTTTCAGTTTCATCATCTGAAATGAGAAGGCTGAATTAGGGGGATCTCCTAGGTCCTTTCTAGCTCTGAATCTATAATTTCAAGACACAAAGTAGGAGAGTCAGGATTTGAACCAACACTTTTGGCTCCAAATGCAATGCCCCCCCCCCCCCATTCTGTACATCATGATGCCTTTGATGGAAAATCTATGATTAGAAAGTGTTCGTTGTGTGTAAGATGATTGTAACACTGTGAGGATCTAAACAGAAAAGGACCAGTATCCAAACAAGGAATAAGAAGAGTGATTCTCTGAAAGGAGTAGATTTAAATAGAGAGAGGCCAAGTGAAGGCTGTTTCAGGTGTCCAAGCAGAATGAAAATTGGGCTTAGATGAGGTTGGAAAGGTAGAGAAGGACAGAAAGGCATGTTCAGCCTTTAATAGAGAAGGCAGGAAAAGAAGGACACAAAAGTTGCTTAATAATGTAGTGGGGGGGGGGGGTGAACTGAGAAGACTTGAATCTGCTACTTATTATCTGTGCAAACTTGGGGAAGTCACTTAATTTCTTGAGCACTATCTCATTTGTTAAATGAGGGGGTTGAATTAGAGGATTGCTGAAGTTTTTTCTAGTGGTCTCTTCTAACACTAAAATCCTATGGTAAAACCCAGGGATTAATGTCATTGGCAAATTTGGCAATGGTGGTGGGGAATTGAAGAGCTTAATTTTGGATATACAATGCAACCCTGTGGGAAAGAGGAGATTTGGAACCGGAGATGTGGAAAAAGTGGTGAATGGAGTTGTGGGATTGAGGGGTGAGATCTCTCTACATGTCAGACATACACTTAACATACAGTAAATTATCACTTAATAGTTGGTGATTGAATTCAACAAAATTTATTATGTACCCATAGGGTACAAGCCTGAGAGAAGTCTTCGAGAGGTAGGTCTCAGGTAAAACCCACTTTAAGAGGTCAGGAAGAGAAGAAAAAGAAAAGGTAGAGTGATTGGATTAGAAGGAAAAAGCATGCCTAGGACACCTATGGCCATGGTCATATCTATCCCTGTCCCTGAGACAGTGCCAAATGAGTCCATAGGAGGTCACCAGGGACAAGATCATAGCTTCCTTCTCCTTTTCTCTTCTTGATGCTCTATATTTCAGATATTTATGCTTCATGCTCACATTTTCTGTGTTCATCTGCCCTCACTGGAGAAAGGAAAGTTCAGGTGCCATACATAGATGTATATATACATATATATGTATGTACTATATATAATCTATATATGGAGAGAATATGTATATATGTACATATATATAATTATATATATATATATAGTAACCTCTAAGAGCTTTAAAGATCACAATTCAGCCTTCTTGACCTCCTCCAGATTCCCCAATCTTCTATTTTCCAGACAGAGCAGCAGACCCATAACCTCTTATTTCCCACCCAATAGAGAAGAATTTAAAGAAATCACTTTATCTCTCTGGGCCTCAGTCTCTCCATCTGTAAAATATAGGTCTTATGCTATATTATCTCTAAAGCTCTTTCTGGATCCAATATTCTATTAGATATTAAATATTTGCTTTGTTTTTCCAACCACCAGCATGGTTTCTAGATAGGAAGGAAGGGAGGAAAGGGAGGAAAGGAGGGAGGAAGTAAAGAAGAGAGGAGGAAGGAAAGAGGGAAAGAAGGAAGGAAGGAAGGAAGGAGAGAAGCACACACTGATTCAGCATTTGACTTGGGGCACACGTTGTGATAAGCACTGGGGGTACAAATACAAAAAGAACAGGCCCTTGTTCTCAAGAATAAGATGGCCTTCAAAGGGCACTGAAAAGCAGGTGGGGATAGAGGATGGTTTTGAAATCCAGAGAAAGTCAGGACCAGGACCAGGATGACAATAAATCCCTCCACAAAATGAAGTCTCTTGGGGGAGTTCACTAATGGGAATTAGTCTTCTCTACAGAGTCATTTAAAGAATACATGGGAGGACCAAGAAAGGGGAGAGAGATACCCAAGGATAGAGATACTTTGGAGGAGGGTTACTTAAAGGTAAAGGGGAGGGGACTTCAACTTGAGCAATGAATGATGTCTGGTAAAATTTGATATCTCCAGTATTCAAAAGCTACCTCCCCACCCCATGCTGATCCTCCAATCTGTACCAACTAGGAGAGGGACTGTATAGTTGGTCCAGAGACAGGGGAATAGACAGGATAATGTCAAAAGAAGCTAGTCAGTTCTGGTTCCAACCTCAGAGAAACCCTCTCCTTTACATTTACCTAAGACCCAAATGAAAACATTTTCCTATTCTCTGTCTACACATCTATCATTGCTGGGGGCTTGGATCTCCTTCTTCAACCTTCCTGAGGTCCTATCTCAGCTCTGTGTCCTTCCTCTATCCAAGGCCTCAATCTTACCCTGCCACCCCAACTACTTGACCTTTGTCTTGGCAGGACCATGGACCAATCAGGCAGAAGAAGAATCTAGGCCAGGGGAGGAGTGGGTTCTAAAAGCTGTTTTTTTTTTCCTTCTGCCCTAAATAACTTTGGCAACAGGTTTTGGGGGCTCCACTACCCAGCTCTATCCTCTCCAACTAAACAGACAATGCCAAAGGGTCACTTCCCTGCTTCTCCTTGTGTCTAAGATCCAGGTATCTTCCCAACCTGATTCTAGAGAGCCCTCTATAGTCAGTCACTTCCCATTACCTTACCACCTTCCAAGATCACCAATCTCAGAACTTCAGAGTTGAGACAGGTTGGGAGAGAAACCTGATGATCCCTGATCCTCAAATCTTGGACTTTTTGAGCCAAGGGAACAAGCAGAGAAGATCCAGGAAAACTAGCATCCTGGACATCTGAGTACGTTTGTCAACCTCTTCTCTCTACTAAGCTCTTAAACTTCATGTTGACAAAATGGGCTTCATATGCAGGGAACAATGCAAAAAGGTATATTGTAATTGGAGGGAAAGCAGAGGAAGATAACTGCCTTTCCACACCTAATATACACCTCCATGTGCAGTGGTGTGGGTGGAATCATATCACAGCAAGGGGGCAGATGGGATTCAGAAGAAGGGAGACAAGAACAGGATATAAATGGCAAAACAGTAATGGCTTTTGCTCAGGGTGAGGAGTGAGGGGGGGTCAGGCTTTGTGCCAAAGCTACTATAAGGAATCTGGACCATTCCCTCCCCCTCCCCATTAGTGGAGTCATTGCCATTTGATATCCACAGAGACAAGCTGGCTACTGTGGGGGGTGGGGGGGCGGGGGGAATGGAGGAGAAGGAGGAGGGATGACTTTGAAAACAGCAGTTCCTTTCAGGGCCCAGGTTGGCAGGGGCTTCAGGAGGCTAGACAGCCTTGGAGCCCCCCCCCCTTTCTTCCCACCACTGCCCTGGCCACCAAAGGGGTTGGGGAGAGGACTTGGGAGAAAAAAAAACTGACATCCCTCAAGGCTATATCTACTGCTTCTGTTAACCATCCCTGGCCCCTCTCCCTATCATAACACCTCCCCCACTACCATTCTGAAGAATTTGCTGTAAGCCAAGACACCTGTTTTCTCCCAGGTCCCCTAAACTTCAGTCCTATCCAACCCCCAATCTAAATTCAAAAATCATCACGGCTGACCCTGAACAAAAATACAGTATGGTGACCACAAGTAGGTTGGGAATGTGCTTAGAGATCCTTTACTAGCTGCTTTTGCTGGACCATTCAGAATATCTAGGTCCCGGGGCTAAGATTTTTGTGACTAATCCTGGTTCTGCCTGGTTGGCACTGGAGCACACCCTCTGAAACAATCTCCCCTCAACCTCTCCTGGAGTATTTCCTCCTTTCTGGCTTCCTAGGAAGATACCTTCCCAGAAAAGAAGCATGATGTAGGAAAGGGTTCAGGAAAACTGGGTTCCTTATAGTTGGCTTCACTATTTACCACCTGTGATCAAGTCACCACTTCAGTTTCCTCAACTGTGCAATAAGCTTAGAGTATCTACAAAGTCCCTTCCGGTTCTTCAACTATGATGCTATGATGCTCCCACTCCTCACTCCACCTCTGAGAACAATCCCTCCCCAGCCCACACCTGGGCTGAAATCTCATCTAAGGAAAGGATAGAAACGACCTTAATTCGCTCCCCCTGCTCCAGATAGAAAGTTCTCATCTTCATCGTTACCCAAAGTGTCCACTGATTAGTGCCCTGGCAAGGGGTGGAGGTGAGGAAAGAGGAGTATAAAGGGGAAGGGGAGGAAGTCCCCCCACCCTTGTCTCTTTCAATGGGCCATTTCTCCCGGTTTGTTTTGGGCGTCTTCAAATGGTCCCACTGCTCCCTTCACAGAGCCTGCGATTAAACAGTTGGAGGTGGGGTGGTGGAGCAGAGAAGGTCACAGGGGAGTGGGTGTACATGCTAAGGAAAAAGCCCTCAAGCTAGGAATGGGGCAATGGCACTCGGCAGAGATGGGCATCAGGTTAACTCATTCCCCAACAAGAGAGTCGTGTTTCTGCCAGTGTGTGGTCCAGCGCCAGCGCATGTCACCATTAGCATTTTACAATGTGGGGAGCCAGACGGGGGCTTCTCGGGGTTCCTGGGAGGAGGGAAGCCCTTCTTGTCATTCAGGGAGCGTGTGTATGAGGGGGGTCGCTGTGTCACAGACTGAGGGGCTGTGTCTCAAGTTTGTGACCTGGAACTCCTGTGGAAGCGGTGCGGTGGGGGGAAAGGAGACAAGGTCCGGAGATTCCCCCCGCCTCAACCCTGGCTTGGGAAGCCGGTCGGTCACAGCTGCTCCTCAGGGGTCCCCTCAGGGGCTCCTCTGGTGAGCGAAGCTGAGGACCGGGACGTCGAGGTCCGCGGAGGGCTGGAGGAGAAGTCTCTGGAGTCGGGGTGGACAGCCCGCCAGGTTCCGTGCTGGAGCAGCAGCTTCTGTCCGTCTCCCCCGATTCCCCAGGGCAGGGTCGCCGCATCCCTTACCTTGGGTCCTGGGCAGGGAGGCACCTGGGGCCGGTGGTGGAGAGCACCCCCGAAAACTTGCCTGACGGGGCGGGCTGGAGGCTGAGCACGGACAGGAGCTGCGGGACGGGCGGGGCCCGGCTCTTAAACTGGACCAGTCGATCAGATAAGGGCTGGGCCGGGGCCGGGGCCGGGGCCGGGGCCGGGGCCGGGCCGGGCCGGGGGCAGAGCTGGGCCGGGTCGGGCCGCCCCCTCCCTCCTCAGCGACCGAGCCAAGTTTTGTGTGAATGGTGGGGCCACGGCGTGGGGGGGGGGGGGCGACTGAGGGATGGGGGGATGGGCGGAGGCGGGGGGGGGGAGGGCCAGTGACCAATAAGATAGTGGAGCGCTGAGGACCTGTTGCTGGGATTGGAGGGGGATGAGTCGGGGGTGGGGTGAGTGGGCCAGAAGTGGGGGAAACCGAGCAGCAGATAGGGAGATGAACGGACAGAGAACGCGGACAGACGGCCAAACACGAAGTCGGAGAAATGCGGGGAGCAAGGGGGCAAGATGAAGAGAGAATCAAAGCAAAGAGAAAGAGGAAGCAGGAGGGAGTGAAGCCGGAGCTGGCCCCTTGGGGGGGGGGGGGAATGTGGGTGGGAGGAGTGGAATTGAGGTAGAGTTAATGAGGTGGAAATCAATTCAGGAAGGACCCGAGTTATGCTGAGGCTGCCCGGAGAACAGCTCTTGGGGAGGGAAGCTGGGCTGGGGTTCCTGCCTGGCCTTAGGGATTTGCCAATGATGGCCATTCCTTCATTCATTCAGCAACGGCTGTGTTCGAGGCTCTGTGAGGATTAAAAAAAAACAAAATTACTGTGCCAGGAGACCTGCTCTAATGGGGGTGTAGACCGCTAGTTGGAGATGGTGTTATTAAACCACTGGACATTGTCATTCACGAGGCAGAGTTCTAAGGGTACCTTCCAGCTCTACGATTCTGTGATTCATTCTAGTAGGAAAGATAAGACACTGGTACAGACAAATAAGGTACAGGAAATTTAAAATGAAAGTCACAAGGTTCATATAAACTAAGATGTGGTTTTGATTTTCCTCCATTTAAAAATCATTAATGGTTTCTAATTGCCTCGCTCCTTAAATTCAAACTTATTAGACTGGCATTCAAGGCCTTCCACACAATCTGGTCGTACCCTATTTTCTCCAACTTTATCCCATACTCTCCCATACCATTCACTCTAGTCAAATTGTGCGCCTGGCCCCTGGCCCTCTCACAACCCCAAATGCACACTCAGTTCTATACTGTATCTTGTTTGCAGTGCTTCCTAAGCCTAGAATGTTCTCCCTCCCCCTTTCTTCTTGCTAAACTCTTACCCATTCTTTAAAGTCAAACTCAAATACAACATCTTGCAGGTAGTCATCCCTGAAGTGTCTTGTTGTTGAGACCTTCCTCTCCATCTCACAAAGACTTCTCTGTGACCTGCATTACTTTAAGACCATTTGTTTCTCATCCCTCTTTTACACTTTAAATTCCATTAGCAAAGAGTGCCACTAGCAAAGAGTGGATTTGAATTCTAGCTCTGTCACTCATTATCTATGTGATTTTGGACATTTTACTTCTCTCCTTAGTTTTCTTCTCTGAAAGCAATATTTTTCTTTGTGATTGCATCTCCAAGATCCCTTCTGATTCAAAACCTATGATACTGAATTGATGAATCTTGTCTCTCCTTCATACCAGTGGCACAGTATTTATCGAATGAATAATAATAAATAAATCAAGGAAAAGGAGAAAATATTTGCTACTGGAGAACAGTAGAGAAGGCATTCAGGAAGAAATGGAATTCAAGTTGGATCTTGAAAGATGAGTAAGTTTTCCCCAAATAAAAATAAGAGGTGAGGAAGGAAGTCAGGTGGAGGTAGCAGGTGGCAAAAAAGCATGTCAGAGAACAGTAAATTGTCCCATTTGGCTGGACTATTCATATTGAAAAACTAGGAAGCTGAGAAGCTGGAAGATATTATGAGATAAAACTGGAGAGGAAGGTTGAAGCCAAATTATGAAAGGTCTTGAATGCCATGCTAGAGTTCGCTCTTTATTTTGAGGAGCCATTACTAGTTTGTTTTTTAATGGAAGTTTGACAAGGTCAAGTTGGAAGTCCTTAGGTGTAGAAGTGCTGAGGCCCTAGAGTCAGAGAAAACAGGAAGCTATTGAAATAGTCTAGCAGAAAAAGTAATGAAGGTCTGAAGTTAATTTAAACTCCCCTAACAAAGTTTTAATTAAGTTAATGGGAAGAAAGAGAATAAAAGCTAGAGTCAGAAAATACTGAAGGAAAAATCAAGATAATGTAAGGGTGAAGGAGGGAAGATTAAAAATTCACAACATCCTACAATGTCAGAACTGGTTAGAATTTAGCCCAAACATCTCATTTTGACTCTGAGAAAACTAAGACCCAAAGAAGAAAAGGAGTTTGCCCAGAGTTATACAACTACCTGATCAGTGGCAGAGCCAGGGTTAGCTAGTATCATGCATACTATTTCTACTACACCCTAGATGACTGGAAAATTAGTGGTGCTACTAACATTTCAAAAAAGACTTCTGTCACTCTCTCATCTTATAAGCATGACAAGATCTGGATGACAGTGAATACTGAAGAGATTGTCCCAAAGAGTAGTAATCAGTGAATCTGTGTCAAAGTCTGTTGGGATGTTCCTAATGGAAGACCACGGGGTCTTAGTTCCATTCTATTTAATATTTTTAGAATGTCTTAGTTGAAAATTTTGATGACATATTTAACAAATTTCTGGGAAAAAGAAAGCAATGAAGGATAGATAATGTTTGCCCTTCATTCTTGAAGAAGACCATGACATCAGGGAGGTGATGCCATGACAAGTACATGAACTGGATTTGAGTGAGGGGATGCTGTGTAAGTCACCAGTCTCACTTTCTTCTCCAGAGTCATCTGAGTTCAGTGGCCAGATATGGATCAGGATAACTGGATATGACCCTGGGTGTGAAGCAGTCAGGATTAAGTGACTTGCCCAAGGTTACATAGCTAGTAAGTGTCAAGCATCTAAGGTCATATTCAAACTCCCATTCTCCTGACTCCAAGGCAAGTGCTCTATCCACTGCCCCATCAGAAAAAAAAATATTTACAGCATAACATAAATAAAATATAAAAACATAAGACAAATATAATTTTGCAGTACTTAGAGGAACTTACTCATAATTTCAATCTATTGAGTTAGTAAACTAAGACCTGAAGCAAAAAACTGATAAAGTGAATTGCCAAAAGTTACACAATCAATAGCAGAGCAGGGATTTGAGTCTCTGATTTCAAATCCACTTCTACTGTGTAACAAAAGTAATTAGGTGACACAATGGATAATTCACTAGATTTGGAATCAAGAAAAGTTATCTTCTTGAGTTTAAATATGGCCTCATATACTTATGAGCTATGCCATCCTGGGCAAGTCACTTAACTCATTTTCTTCATCTGTAAAGTGAGCTGGAAATGATAAACCATGCAAGTATTTTTATCAAGAAAATTCCAAATTGGGGTGACAAAGATTTGAACACAACTGAAATGACTCAATAACAACAATAAAACAGTACTGTGATGGAAATTTTTTTTAAAAAGCATCTACAAAGTATAAGATGCTTAAAATGTGGATAGAAAATGATTCATGTGAAAAAAGAAAAAAATTAACTTATAGACAAGCATATATAAACCCATACTATGTATCAGGTGCTTCTGCAAGGAATTGAAAATACACAGACAAATGTGGGAAATCCCTACCCTCAGATACTTTACATGTTCAGGGGAATCACCCTGTACATTTACAGATATAAAATAAAAGCAAGATATGTTGGGTAAGAGAATCATTAGCAACTGAGGGTATCAGAAAAAGCTTCACCGGTAGTACTTGAAATAAGTCTTGTAGAAAACTAGGTATTCTAAGGGATCATGATGATAAGAGAGTAGATTTCAGACATAAAGAACAACAATGCAAAGACATGAAGTTGTAATTGAAATGTATGAAGAATAGTAAATATGTTGGTTTGGCTAGACCATTAAGTACTTAAAGAAAAGTAATGTGCAATTAAGACTGGAAAGGTAGACTGGTTCCAGCTAACATTAAGACTTCAAATGTGAAACAGAAAAATTTATATTTTATACTAGAAGCAATAGGGAGTCACTGATGTTTAATGAGTAGAGAAATTACATGAACAGACTGGCAACTATTAAGAGGATGAATTGGAGTGGCAAGAAATTTGAGATAAGGGAACCTGATTAGGATGCTATTGTAATATGTGAGATATGATGAAATTCTGAAATAGGGTAATGGTTGTGTAAGTAGAGAGAAGATGATGGATTTAAGAAATGTTGGAGAGATAGAAATGGATCTATGTGATCACATAATAAATGGATGGAGTCAGTGAGAATGAGGAGTGGAAAATGACACTGAAGTTGAGAATCTTGGTGATTGGAAGGATAGTCACACTCTCAAAAGAAATAGGAAAGTTTGAAAGAGGGATAGACATGAGGAGGGAAGATAAGGTGTATTCTTTTTGGATATGTTGAATTTGAGATGCCTATAGTTCATTCAATTTGAGAGAAGGAGCAGTAAATCAAGTAAGAAGAAGAGGAGGGACAGAGAGAGGAGCAATATTAAAAACAGAGAGAAAAGAGAGTATATTAGGGAAGAGGGTGATCAACTGTTTCAAATGCTCCAAAAGAAAGATAAAAATCAAGGAAAGACTATCAGATTTAGTAATTTAGAGATTATTGGTAATTTTGAGAAGAAAATTTCTTTTTTTTGTCATTCAAGAAAGATTTTATTTATTTTGAGTTTTACAATTTTTACCCTAATCTTGCATCTTGCTTCCCTCCCCCCACCCCTACAAAAGGCAGTCTGTTAGTCTTTACATTGTTTCCATGGTATATACATTGATCTAAGTTGAATGTGATAAATTTGTTTAAATTCTACAATTCTTTCTCTGGATACAGATGGTATTCTCCATCACAGATAACCCAAAATTGCCCCTGATTGTTGCACTGATGGAATGAGCAAGTCCATCAAGGTTAATCATCACCCCCATGTTGCTGTTAGGGTGTACAATGTTTTTCTGGTTCTGCTCATCTCACTCACCATCAGTTCATTGCAAATCCTTCCAGGCTTCTTTGAATTCTCATCCCTCCTGGTTTCTTTCTTTTTTTGTTTGTTTGTTTAAGTGGCTTGCCCAAGGCCACACAGCTAGGTAATTATTATTAAGTGTCTGAGGTCAGATTCGAACTCAAGCACTCCCGACTCCAGGGCTCGTGCTCTATCCACTGCGCCACCTAGCTGCCCCCTTTTTTTAAAGAAAGATTTTATTTATTTTGAGTTTTACAATTTTCCCCCATTCTTGCTTCCCTCCACCCCCCACAGAAGGCATTCTGTTAGTGTTTACATTGGTTCCATGTTATACATTGATCTCAGTTGAATGTGATGACAGAGAAATCATTTCCTTAAGGAAGAAATACAAAGTATGAGATAGTAAAATTACATTATAATATAATGCTCCCCCCCCCCCCCCAATTTGATGGTAATAGTCTTTGGTCTGTTCAAAGTCCATAGTTCTTTTTCTGGATACAGATGGTATTCTCCATTGCAGATAGCTCAAAATTATCCCTGGTTGTTGCACTGAAGGGATGAGCTAGTCCACCAGGATTGATTATCACCCCCATGTTGCTGTTAGGGTGTACAATGTTTTTCTGGTTCTGCTCATCTCACTCAGCATTAGTTCATGCAAATTTCTCCAGGCTTCCCTGAATTCCCATCCCTCCTGGTTTCTAATAGAACAATAGTGTTCCATGACATACACATACCACAGTTTGTTAAGCCATTCCCCAATTGAAGGACATTCACTTAATTTCCAATTTTTTGCCACCACAAACAGAGCTGCTATAAATATTTTTGTACAAATGATGTTTTTACCCTTTTTTATCATCTTTTCAGGGTATAGGCCCAGTAGTGGTATTACTGGATCAAAGGGTATGCACATTTTTGTTGCCCTTTGGGTGCAGTTCCAAACTGCTCTCCAGAAAGGTTGGATGGGTTCACAGCTCCACCAAGAATGTATTAGTGTCCCAGATTTCCCACATCCCTTCCAACACTGATCATTGTCCTTTCTGTCATATTGGCCAGTCTGAGAGGTATGAGGTGGTACCTCAGAGATGCTTTAATTTGCATTTCTCTAATGAATAATGATGTAGAGCAATTTTTCATATGACTATGGATCACTTTGATTTCCTCATCTGTAAATTGCCTTTGCATATCCTTTGACCATTTGTCAATTAGGGAATGGCTTTTTTTTAAAAATTTGACTCAGTTTTCTGTATATTTTAGAAATGAGTCCTTTGTCAGAAATACTAGTTGTAAAAATGGTTTCCCAATTTACTACATTTCTTTTAATCTTGGTTACAGTGGTTTTGTCTGTGCAAAAGCTTTTTAATTTAATGTAATCAAAATTATCTAGTTTGTTTTGTAATGATGTTCTCCATCTCTTCCTTGGTCATAAACTACTTCCCTTTCCATAGATCTGAAAGGTAAACTACTCCTTGATCTTCTAGTTTGCTTATAATATTGTTTTTTATATGTAGATCCTATATCCATTTTGATTTTATCTTGGTATAGGGTATGAGATATTGGTCTAATCTAAGTTTCTTCCATACTAACTTCTAATTTTCCCAGCAGTTTTTATCAAAGAGAGAATTTTTATCCCAATAGTTGGACTCTGGGTTTATCCAACAGCAGATTACTATAATCATTTCCTGCTATTGCACCTAGTCTATTCCACTGATCCACCACTCTATTTCTTAGCCAATACCAGACAGTTTTGATGACTGATGCTTTATGATATAATTTTAGATCTGGTAAGGCTAAGCCACTGAGAAGAGAATTTCAATTGAGTAAAAGTATGAAGTCAAATTACAAAGAGTTGATAATCAGTAGAGAGAAGAGGAAATGGAAGTAATGAGTGCAGATTGCTTTTTCTAGGAATTTGGCTGTGAGAGGTAGAAAGATAGAAGATTTTAGCTCAAAAGGATGACTGAGTTAAATGAGATATTTTTAAAGCTCTTAGTACTGGGTCTGTTATATAGTAAGCACTTTAAGATATTTGTTCTCTTCTCCCTAGTGGTTTAATAGGGGTTTTTACAGAATGGGTAGGCATGCAATTTAGGTGTACTTGTCTATCAGTATCAGGGACTGAACAAGCACATGGGGAGAAAATGAAGATTAGAAAGTGAAGGGAGAGAGTGAGGAGACAAATTGTTAAAGACAAGATTGGATATGGTATACAAAGGTACAAGTAAAGGGTTGGTCTTGGTGAAGAGAATGACTACTTCTTTATCAGACACTAGAATGAAGACAGAGAAGAACGACTCGTATCAAGAGGTTGTAAGGTATAGAGGAGAAAAGAGAAAACTGCAGAGAATGGTTTAAATTTTTTCAGCAAAGTATAGGAGAAAGTCATTGGAGGAGAGGATTGGAAGAGGAGGTGGTTTCTGAGTCTTGAGAAGAGAAGGTATGGAACAATTGTTATGGATCTTAGGATAGAAAATCACTCTCATGACTTAAAAAAAACAAAAACAAAAAACTAGAAACTTTAGTAAAATAATATGATTTAATGAAAAGAGTCTTAGAGTCTTGGAGAATTAGGATCAAGACCTAAAAAAAAGAGAATTAGGATCAAGATCTGCATTTAGCATTTTTTTTAGCTTACTCAACCTCTCTGAAATTGTTTCTTTAGCTATAAAAGGGAGATAGTAATACATACATTTCTGATCTTATTTGTTGCAATAAAAAGAGATGCTCTATAAATTATAGCATGATTAATATGTGAATTTATATTTTGATAATAAATAGCATTGATATAGCATTTCAAAGTTTGCAATGTGCTTTACATGCTTTATATCACTTGATCATCACAACAAACCTGTGGAGTAGGTACTCATTTTCCTTTATAGACAGGCTAGAGCAAGATTGAGTGACTTGCTCAACATCACAAGGCTAATAAGTATCTGAGGAAGGATTTGAACTCAGGTCTTCCTGACTCCAAGTCCAGCTCACTATCCACTGAGTCATCTAGCTGCTAAACTTACCATGAATTAACAGTTTAACAAGGTAACCAAAACTCCTTTTTTTTAATGTTTTTTTTTGCAAGGCAATGGGGTTAAGTGACTTGCCCAAGGCCACACAGCTAGGTAATTATTAAGTGTCTGAGACCAGATTTGAACCCAGGTACTCCTGACTCCAGGGTTGGTGCTTTATCTACTGCACCACCTAGCTGCCCATCTCTTTCAGTTCTAATATAGATTTTAATAATATATTTTAAAGTTAGAAACCAGATTGAGATCTAGAAGAATGAAAAAGAAAAGGTAGTGCCATGGAATACAAGGAAAGAAATATTTCATGCAACAGGAAGTGATCAACTGTGTTAAATAATGCAGAGAAGGTAAAAAAGAATAAAACTATTGATGGCCATTAGTAATCTTTAGTGATCTTTGGGTGGCTAGGTAGGCAGTTAGGTGCTGAAGTAGATAGAGTGCCAGGCCAGGAGGCAGGAGGACATGAGGTCAAATCTAACCTCAGACACTTCTTAGCTGTATGATTCTGGGCAGGTTGCTTAACCTGGTTTGCCTCAATTTCCTCATCTGTAAAATGAGCTGGAAAAGAAAATGGCTACTATCTTTGCCAAGAAAATCCCAAAGGGGGTCAAGAAGAATTGGACACCACTGTGTCCAATAACAAAGTGATCTTTGAGAGATCAATTACAACAGAGTTCTATAGGGAGAAGCCAGATTACAAGGGGTTGAGGATTGATTGAATGAGTGATGATGCAATGGAATCAAAGAAAGTCGACTATTCTTACAAGAAGTTTGATAAAAATAGGGACATCAAAAAAGAGGAGAGATTATGAAAGGAGAGGTAGATAGTACAACTGTTTGAGAGATTAGCTGGGGATTATTTTGTTATTTAGAGAAAACATGTTTATAGGAAGGGGAACAGAGTGAGGGAGAAGTTGGAGGGGAGAGAGAAAGAGAAAAAGAAGGTAGAGAGAGAGAGAGAGACAGAGAGAGATCGAGAAAGAGAAAGAGAGAGTAATTGATAGGTTGACACAGTAAGGTCCTGAAGAATGTAGTCTTAAGGACCCAGGTGAAGGCATTAGTGTGAAAGAAAGGAAGAGAAGCTGGTAAAGAAATGGATATGATCTGACAATTGATTGGATGTGGGGAGCAGTTAAGAAGAGGAAAGAGTTGAGAATATGGTTTAGACTTTAGAGACTGGATAACTTGGAGAAAATCAGGAGAATAGGGAAAGAGGCAGTTTTTGAAAGGAAGATAATGAGTTCACTTTGGGACAGGTTAATCTGGGCCAAGAATCAAATTTAAAGAAGAGGACTGGGCTGCATTTGGAAAACTACATAGTATTTTCAATAACCCCAGGCTATTGATTTACACACACATTTCTTTTTCTGGTGGGGCAATGAATGGGATTAAATGACTTACCCATAGTCACATAACTAGTAAGTATCAACTGTCAGAGGTCATAATAAACTCAGGTACTCCTGTCTCCAGGGCCAGTGCTCTATCCACTGTACCACCTACCTGCCCCTACCCAGGCATCTTAAAACAAAAATATTTTTTCATTGATGCTATAAGAATTCAAATAATGGAGGATGATTCAATAAGGACTCAAAGACTCAAAATCACAGGAGACCCAAAGGTTTTGGAGAGAACCTTGAGGCCTAAGCAAGGGGCAGCATATTACCAAAATTGCTTTTGATGTAAAAAAGTGTTACAAAAGAAAAAGGAAGTGGACTAGTTATGCAGCAAGAGGAAAGGCTACTAGATGGACAGCATTAGGACTGGCACAATGTCTAAGGAATGTTAAAAGATGTAGTTGAAAACTTCCAGCACTTTTGGTCTATGTTTGGCTATTCTCTGATCTTTGCTTCCCATTATCTACCTCTGTGCCTTTGTAATGCTATTGCCCATATCTGGAATGCACTGTCTCCTTGCTAAATCCTCTAAGAATCCTTAGCTTCCTTTTTCCTGATCCTCTCATTGTTAATACTCCCTCTTTCCTCAGAATGTCTTGTATGTTTACATGTTGTCTCCCTGGTAGAATATAAGCTCAGAACAGTTGTTTATAAGTCAATTTTTAACAACTGGATCTCTGGGGAAGAAATGTACATAGGATACCTTTTAAAGCTTAATTTGTTTTGTTGAAATTTCTCCATCACATCTTTGAAGTCTAGACAATAAACAAAACAATAAATCAAGCCCTGATTTGCAGCATTTACTGATTTCTGAAGCATAAATACTCACGCACAAAAAAATTGAACAACCGGCTCTCTCCAGCCTCTGGAGCTGGCTCCAACACACCTCTGACAGGGACTTGCCTAGTTATCCTGGCATCCAGCATTGGCCCCTGGCACATGGGACTAACTTAATGTGTATTGAATTGAATTGAATTGTTGGATTATGTAAGTGGAGGATATCTCTCCAAATTATGAAATAAAAGAGCCATTGACATAGGAATCTGTACTATTGGTAGTAGATTAACTAGAAAATGTCCAGCAGGTGCTAGAGAAGCAAGCCTAGTTAACACTTGAGAAAGATGGGGAGATTGGAGGTAGATATATAGCTCTAAGACTCATGTCTACTGATATGAATCAGGAGAGGAGAAAATTGAATCCAGAGGAATAGATCAAATAACTAAAGAAGAAAGGGAGAGTTGGTAGATCTTAAGGCAAAGAAGGGGAGTTCACATTTAGCAGTCTGAAGCAAGAATAGGAAGAACAAAGTGAATTTAGGCAGAGGAATCAAAGACGTAGAAAAAGAAACAAGAGAACCCAGGAGGCAAGGAAAAAGAGTCATCTAAAAAAAGAGGGTGGGAAGTAATGACAAGTAAAGTCAAGTAAGATAGGGACTGAAGAAGGTCATTGGGTTGGGTAATGAGAGAAGTTTCCAAAGAGTGGTGGGGAAAGTAGCCAAAGACTGAAGAGAGTTAGTGATGTGGAATTTGAGGAACAGGAGGATTGAAGTGGACCTTGGAAGGTGATATGAAGCTATGGAAAAAGATGGTATGATTATTTATTGGAAAGTAATTGAAGTTGGTGGTTCCACAGTATAGAAGTGGCACTAAATGCAAGGAACAAGTATTTAAGTAAAGCATGATTCTTCCTGATGGTAATTTAAAAAGACAAAAAATATATGGTGAAGTAGATAAATTAGAAGAGAATGGTGGATTTACCTATCATGAGTCTTCCCTTTAGTCTAATCTATCCTCCATTCAGCCATCAGAATGGTTTTTCTAAAGCATAGGTCTTATTATCTACTTCCCTACTCAGTAAACTTCCCTGATTCCTTATCACTTCCAGGACCCAATACAAAATTCTGTGGCATTCAAGGCCCTTCATAACTGCTCCCTCCTTCAACTTTCCAGTCTTTTTATATATCCTATACTCTCAGGTACTCTTTAGGCAAGTGACCCTTTACTTTAGTCAAGTGACATCTCTGTTGTTTCCTGATCCATCCTCAGCTCTGGGCATTTTCTCTGGTTGAACCCCAGGCCTGCAGTGGTTTCCTTCCTCATCCCTGCCTCCTGACTTCTTTGTCATATTTCAAGTCTTAGTTAAAATACTACCTTCTCAATCCCTCTTTTCTTGTTTATCCTGTATATAGCTTGTTTGTACCGCACTTTTTTGCATGTTGTCTCCTCCATTAGATTGTAAGCCCCTTGACTGTCTTGCTTTCTTTGCATCCCCAGGGATTAACACATTTTGGTAATCTTTCAGTGCTAGAGCATGTTATGTTGAAAAATACATGTTTTCTGCAAGTTTTATTTGTTATTTAGTTGTTCTTTTAGTTGTTTGTTATTTAGTTAGATTAAGTTATAGGGTAGTTAGGAACATAAATTGCAACTAAAATTATTCCCTTGTGAAATTCATATTTTGGCTCAAATTTGGCAAAAATATTCTTTTTTTAAAAAAAAGATTTAATTTATTTTGAGTTTTACAATTTTCCCCCTAATCTTACTCCCCTCCCCACCCCCCACAGAAAGGCAATTTGCCAGTATTTACATTGTTTCCATGGTATACATTGATCCAAATTGAATGTGATGAGAGAGAAATCATATCCTTAAGGAAGAGACATAAAGTATAAGAGACAGCAAGATCAGACAATAAGATATCAGGGTTTTTTCCTAAATTACAGGTAATAGTCCTTGGTCTTTGTTCAAAATCCACAGTTCTTTCTCTGGATACAGATGGCATTCTCCATCACAGACAGTCCCAAATTGTCCCTGATTGTTGTACTGATGGAATGAGCAAGGTTGATCATCACCCTCATGTTGCTCTTAGGGTGTACAGTGTTTTTCTGGGTCTGCTCATCTCACTCAGCATCAGTTCATGCAAATCTATCCAGGCTTCCCTGAATTCCCATCCATCCTGGTTTCTAATATAACAATAGTGTTCCATGACATATATATATATATATATATATATATATATATATATATACATATATATACATATATACTACATTTTCCCAAGCCATTCCCCAACTGAAACACATTCTTTGCCATCACAAACAGGGCTGCTATGAATATTTTTTTTGTACAAGTAATGTGTTTACCCTTTTTTTCATCATCTCTTCAGGGTATAGACCCAGTAGTGGTATTATTGCTGGATCAAAGGGTATGCACATTTTTGTTGCCCTTTGGGCATAGTTCCAAACTGCTCTCCAGAAAAGTTGGATGAGTTCACAGCTCCACCAACAATTAGTGTCCCAGATTTCCCAGGACCCTTCCAACAATTATCATTGTCCATTCTGGTCATATCGGCCAGTTTAGTACCTCAGAGAAGCTTTAATTTGCATTTCTCTAATAAGTAATGATTTAGAACAATTTTTCATATGACTATGGATGGTTTTGATCTCCTCATCTGTAAATTGGCACAAAATATTCAACACTGGAACAAAAGAAAAAAAATTTCAGGGGGCAACTCAGTGGTGCAGTGAATGGAGTACCATCCCTGGAGTCAGGAGGACCTGAGTTCAAATGTGATGAGACCTTGGGCAAGTCACTTAACCCCATTGTCTTGCCAGGAAAAAAAAAAAAACTTCAGCACCTAAAGTGCTAATGAAATCTTGAGACTTCTCATTTAAATGCCTAGAATAAAACAGAGACCTCTAGAAAATCAACTAAAAGCCTAGTTGAACAATTAAGAACTTCTAGATGAATTTTGTTATTTTTCTAGCTTTTAAAATAATTCTTTGATAGTTTGATTAGTATGGCACTGAGGAAGTAAAACTTCATAGAATTATTTTTTTGTTGACTAAGTTTATCTATGAGCAAATAGTATTTCTCCAATTATTTTGATCTCTATTTGTGAGAAAAGTATTTTTGATTTTGTGCTTATAGTCTCTGGGTTTGTCTTAATAGGTAGATTCGCAAGCATTTTATATTTTCTGCAGTTACTTTGATTGAAATTATTCCTTAAATGTTTGGTAGAATTCACTTGTAAATCCATCTAGTTCTAGGAATTTTTTCTTAGAGAGTTCATAGATGGCTTGTTCAATTTATTTTTTCTAAGATATTGTTATTTAAGTATTCTATATGCTCTTCTGTTAATCTGGACAGTTTATTTATTTGTAAATGTTCATCCATTTTCATAATAATAATAATAATAATAATGTTTGTCCTTCGTGCGCTAAGAGGACCATGACATCAGGGAGATGATGCTATGACAAGCATATGAATTGGATTTGAATGAGGGGTGCTATGTTAAGTCATCAGCCTCATGTTCTCCTCCGGAACCATTTGGAAACAGTGGTCAGATATGAATCAGGATGACTGGAGATGGTCCTGGATGTGAGGCAATCAGGATTAAGTGACTTGCCCAAGGTCACATAACTAGTGAGTATCAAGTGTCTGAGACTGGATTCCAACTCACAACCTCTTGACTCCAACACCGGTGCTCTATGGGTGTCCAACCTTTTAGCTCTTCTGGGCCACATTGCATGCTAAAGGTTGAAGAGGTTGGACATCTCTGCCTTAGATTGTCAGTTTTACTGTCATATAATTGAGCAAAGTAATTCCTAATAATTGCTTTAATTTCATCTTCATTAGTGGTATATTCATCCTTTTCATTTTTGATATTAATAATTTTTTTCTTCTTTCCTTTTTTTAATTAAATCAACTAATTTCTATTTTATTGGACTTTTTTCATAAAGCCAGCTCCTAGTTTTATATATTAGTTCAATGTTTTGTTTTGTTTTTTACTTTCAATAAGCAATTTTCCTTTCTAATATAGTTCAGGAGATGAGGAGATAGTTAGACAATCTGTGGAGGGGTGGGATTGAGATAGGGGTTGAGAATAGGTAGAATGAAGTTCTTTGAAAGCAGAGAATGGGGACTTTTTTAATCTATGTGTCCTATGCAAATATGGAAAAGAAGCACAGCTACCTTTCAGTATGCTGCAGAAAGGAAAAAATGTGAATATATAGTGCTTTGCACTAAGGAATTGGTATAAAGGGAAGAGTTATCTTAGAAGAGAGAGACAGGGGAGGCTAGGTGGCACAGTGGATAAAGCACCTGCCCTGGAGTTAGGAATACCTGGGTTCAAATCCGGTCTCAGGCACTTAATAATTACCTAGCTGTGTGGCCTTGGGCAAGCCACTTAACCCTATTTACCTTGCCAAAAAACCTAAAGAGAGAGAGAGAGAGAGAGAGAAGCTCAAAAGAAGGAGAGGGCTTTATAGAGTTGGATCCAAAAACTGGCAGCCCCAGGGGAACTAGCTGTAGAAGAGTCTAGAGCTTAGAGGTATAAAACTAAGCTCTGGAAGAGAGGGGAGCTATTGAGGAGGGCCATCAGCTCCACAAACATCCTAGAGCAGAAAAACCAGGTTGATGGCCCTAAAATATTCACATACTTTGTGAGTATGTCTCAGGGAAGTGCTGAGAAAAGGTTTATTCTTTCTCCAACTTTCCCTCCAAGTGCCTATCTGTCCTGCAGACACACATTATAATCTGCTGTTTTGTTTCTAGTAACCTGAATTTTGTCTCAAACAAAAAGAGCCAGGGGTTAACTAGACAAAGATAGAAACGTAAATCTAAGCTGAAAATTCAACTTCTGCCTAAATCAGGAGTTCTTAACCTTTTTTGTGTGATGGAACCCTTTAGAAGTCCAGTGAAATCTCAGAATGCTTAAAAAACATATACTCACAATTTAAGAAAATTCTTAATTTCAGTTAAAGGCTAGTTAAAATAAAGATGTAATTTTTATTCTGTCCAAGTTCGTAATACCCTGCATCCTCCAAAATTTGTTTTCTATACCAGCCTAATAATTCTTTGCCTAAATATTAAGATTTTTTTCCTAATTGGGTGCTCTGAGAAATTACAATTGCACTCATAACTTTTTGTCTAAAACTCTCCCTAAAACAGCAGAGGAGGGAATAATATGTACCTTAGGGGCCATTATTGTACCTAGGCTTAAATAACTAGGTACTAACATTAAAGGCAGCTAAGTGACTCAGTGGATACAGAGTTTAGCCTGGAGCTGGGAAAACTAAAATTCAAATTAAGGCCTCAATCATTTTCTAGCTGTGTGACTTTGATCAAGTCATCTAACCCTGTTTGCATCAATTTCCTCATCTGAAGAAGGAAATGGTAAGCTATTTCAATAATGTTAAGAAAACCCCAAATGGAATTACATGGAGATGGATACAACTGAACAATAAATTGCATTAATATATTTTAAAATAATCAAATCTTGAAAAAAATTTTTTTGCAATCTCAGAATTTTAGTAGAGTATACTGCACTTGGGAACTAGGGCTTGATAAATGAGTGCTGAATTAAGGTCGAATGAGATAGTGGAAAGAACAATGGACTGACTCAAAGCCAGAAGACCTAAATGCTTGTCCTGGCTCTACCACAAGTTAGAATTCACTTCCCTATCAACCCATTTCATGCTTCTATTTTCAAATTAAGGTACCTTCAACCTCTCCCCTCATCGTCCTCTGATTCTTCCCATTTTATAACACTCTGAAAAGAATGGTATTTTTCCCATACCTGCTATTTCAACCACATTTTACCTCCCAAGGCCCCATTACCCCAAATTTCATTCAAATTGTCACTGTCAACTTCTCTCTGCTCCTGTTTACTCCTGTTTAGCCCTATCTCTCCCCCCTCTTCAGGCATTCTACTTCCTCTAGTTTTTTGCTGAAACTGCTCCATATTCTGCATGGTAAAGCAGATTTAGAGTCAGAGAACATAGATTCATATCCTATCTTTGTCACTTAGAAACTGTGAGACTTGGTCAAATCACTTTTCTGACCATCCATTCCCTTAACTATAAACTAGAAATAATAATAGAACCCACACCTACATTTTTCTTCGATCATATATACAAGATGGTTACACTTTTGATTTCATCATCATTTAGAAAATGTTTTATTTCTATAAACAAAAAGGTGAATCCTTAATCTGGTTATGATCATCTAATTTTAATCTGTCTATGTGCCTCATTTCTGCTAAACCTCTTTTCTTTGTTTCTTTCAACATTTGCAAAAGTGTGTAATTTTATTTAATCTAGAATTTAATCTAGATCCTTGAGGGATAGAGCATCCCTCAAATCCTATATCCAATGATCTTAGAAGGAAGCTTGTTTCTGAACTTTGCTCAAGCCATTCCACTATTTCCAAGAGCCTAGATAACTTTTCCTCTGATCACACTTGTTCTTTTGGGTTTCCCACCGGAGTTATTTGTTTGTTTCTTGCTTTGTATACTTAAGTAATCTTTTGCCTAAATAGAATTCAGTTTCATCCTGAGCATAGACTCCTTTAATTTTCAGAAGAGTTGTATGTTCCCTCTGGTTTTGTAGGCCTCACTTGTGGCCAGCAAAAATGACCTTGGACCCCAGCCTTCCAGATATATTGCTATTCTAGAAGTCCAGTTTTCAGGCAAGCCCCCAAGGCTCCAAGATGGAGGAAACAGAGAACCTCTTTTCATCTTCACATGAGCTCTAACTCTGCCATCTCTCTGTGTTTTCCCAGAGTATCATCCTTGCTGTTCCTAGCACATAGTAGGCACTCTATAAATACTTGTTCCCTTCTTATCGTCCCCTTATAGAAGCTTGACTGAGAAAGGCAGGGATAAGATATAGAATGTAGCTTCAGTGGATTGCATAGTCCAGTAATTGTAGGAGCAATATGCTAGAGGAGATGGAGGGGATGGCTTAGAGGTTACAAGTAGAGAAAATGACCTTGGTGAAAGTCATCAGAGCCTGCAGGAAAGAATAGAGGGTGAAATCAAAGGGTTTTCAGAAACAGAATAGGGAGTAGAGTTTACAATTCTTCCTTCTCAATCAACCCTAATGACAACAATTTAACTTTTACCCTATCTTCTACTCTTGAATCCCTTTTCCTTTAGTCTCATCCATGCTGTTGCTTTGCCAGATCTCAATACTGAGGACAGTGAAGATACTCACTGTCTTTATCTTCATCTACTTGCATTCAGCTGAATAGTGCTGGAGGAAGTTAGAAACAGTTCTAATTTATATTATAATATGGCAACCAGGAAAGGTAGAATTGGATAATGAGTCGAGATATGATATTAGAGTTAAGAAGACCTGGGTTTGGTTCCTGTGTCAATACACATAAGCCATGTGACCCTGAGCAAGTCACCTGTTAGACACCCCTTCCCAGAAAACAACCCAAGACAATAAGTTGCAAAGCAGGTTCTGATTGAAATTGTTAGTGGGAATTTCCTCACCAGGAATCCCCCTATTAATGAGCAGCTCTGAAAGGTAAGTACTGTTATTATCCCCATTGAGGAAATTGTGACAAATGGAGGTTAAGTGACTTGTCCAAGGTCACAAAACCACCACTACTACTAATAGTAAGCAATTATATCTTCTAGGCCCTTATAAATACTTTCTCATTTAATCCATACAACAACCCTGTGAGGTAGATTTTATTATTATTATTCTCATTTTACATATGAGAAACTGAGGCAAATAGGATTAAGTGACCTGCCCAGGATCACAGAAGTACAAAAAGTCTGAAGGCAGATTTGAACTCCTCCTGACTTGAGTCCTGGAATTCTATACACTGTACCACCTAGCTGCTTCTTGGAAAAAGCTGTCTTTACTGTTGTGTCCACTTCTCCTTCTTTATGGCCTCTGACCTCATCACTCAACAAAAATTGCTCTTTGCAAAGTTAATTCTGATGATCTTTCCTCATCCTTTTTTCCTCTCTGCTGTGTTAATATGGTTGACCTCACATTCTATTCCTATACATGTTCTTCTCTCTGATTTTTATAATATACTCTTCTGGTTCTCCTGCTTCTTACTCTTCTTTGCTAGTTCATCATTCTTATAATGCTCCCTAATCATGAATGTTCCTCAAAGTTCTATCCTGGCTCTTTTCTATTCTTATTCGATGTCCTCTTTATTCTTTTACTTGGTTACCAAATTACCTAACCATGTGTTCAATTAGCATTGTATACAGAGGACTTATATGTACATATATGGATATGGATATGTGTGTATATATGTATAGATATGTATATATCACAGGATCATAAATTTATAGTTGAAAGGGGAAAATCATCTATGGCTATGTCTTATTGATTCTCTCTCCACAATATCTCTTGCATTGACTTCCTTCTCTCTATTCACACAGCCACAAGTCTAATTTATGCCCTTCTCATCTATCTAGATTATTGCAAGAACCCCCAAATGTTTCCCCTTATTTCTTCTCATTCCACTCCCCACCCCATCCATCTTCTTTATTTTATTTTTTTCCAATTACATGTAAAGATAAGATTTTATAAGATTTTTGAGTTCCACATTTTTCTCCCTCCCTCTCTTCACATGACAGCAAATAATCTGACATAGGTCATACATGTACAATGATATTTAACATATTTCCATATTAGTAATGCTATAGAAGAAGAAGAAGAACAAAAGGGAAAAACATAAGAAAGATAAAAACATTTAAAGTTTTTTAAAAAGTGAAAATAGTATGCTTTGGTCTATATTCAAACTCCATAGTTCCTTCTCTGGATGTGGATGGCACTTTCCATCATAAGTCCCTTAGAATTGTCTTTGATCATTGAAATGCTAAGAGGAGCTAAGTCCATCTAAGTTGATCGTTATACAATGTTGCCATTAATGTATACAATGTTCTTCACTCAGCATCAGTTCATAAAAGTCTTTCCAAGTTTTTCTGGAATATACCTGCTCATGATTTCTTGCAGAACAATATTTTTCCATCACATCCATATACTACAATTTGTTTAGCCATTCCCCAGTTGATGGGCATCTCCTCAATTTCTAATTTTTTGCCACTACAAAAAAACTACTATAAATATTTTTGTACATATAGGTCTGTTTCCCTTTTTTTGTGATCTCTTTGGGATACAGACCTAGTAATGCTTGCTGGTTCAAAGGGTATGCACAGTTTAATATTCATTTGGCTTCCAAATTGTTCTCCAAAATGGTTGGATCAATTCACAACTCCACCAACAGTAGATTAGTGTCCCAGTTTTCCTACAACCATCTAATATTTACCATTTTCTATTTTGGTCATATTAGTCCCAACCATCTTCCTCACATCTGCCAGTGATCTTCCTAAAGCACAGATCTGACTATGTCATTCCCAGGTGCTGAAAGTTCCAGGGATTTCCTATTGCTCTGCAATCAACTACAAATTCCTCTTTTGAATATTTCAAACCTTTCACAAACTGACTCTTGCCTTTCTAGACTTGTTGAAAACTATTATTTTTCATACACTCCATGTTCTAGCCAAAACTAGCTTACTTGCTCCCCATATATAACATTGCATCTCTATCCCCAAACTTGTACATTCTAACCTTGGAATGCACTCCTTCTCACTTCTATCTCCTGGAATCCTTTACCTTTTTTTTAAGGTTTTTGCAAGGCAAATGGGGTTAAGTGGCTTGCCCAAGGCCGCACAGCTAGGTAATTATTAAGTGTCTGAGGACAGATTTGAACCCAGGTACTCCTGACTCCAGGGCCAGTGCTTTATCCACTGCACCACCTAGCTGCCCCTCCTTTGCCTTTTTCAAAGCCCTCTTTGAGGACTTTCCTTACCAACCATAAAATGATTTCCAAATGATTTTGTACATAATTTTATTTACTTATATAACAAAGACCTGGAGCATGCTCATATTTACCCTTATTTCAGAGTTACACAGTGCAGGCACAGAAATTCACTGCCTTTTAGGAAAGGCTTCATATAGGAGGTAGCATTCAAGTTAAGCTTTGAAGAAGACACAGGGAACTTTAGGACTCTGCCCTGTAAGTGTATGTGTATAATAAGCTTGTACTGTGTGATGAAGGAAAGGCCTTTCTAATTGACTGCTGAACCTGAAGACTGACAGTTCAGGGCTAGAGGAACTGTAGGGTGACCCTAACTCTAGGTCTCCTTCTATCCAGCTCTAAGAATGCGTATATTATACTACCTTGGGCTGTCTCCTAATCCAGTGACTTTCTTACCCAGCCGGAGTGGCTGTTAACACATCAATACCTCTGCCTCTTTGTGTTCTTTCCAAATCATAAGGAAATGAGTAACCAGAAAGGGAATTGTTCAGATGATAACACTGTGAGGATCTTCTTTAAAAAATTTTTTGATCCATGCTTATGATCTTTTAAAATTTTTATTTTATTTTTATTATGAACTTAGACATAACAAAATGAGTATTTTTATTTACATTGAAGAATAATAAAAGCAACAACTAACATTTATATAGCACTTACTATATGCCAGATGTTTTACAATTTTCTCATTTGATCCTAACAACAATTTTGGGAAGTAGGTACTGTTATTATCCCTATTGAAAACATGAGGAAACCAAAACAAATAGGGATTAAATATCTGAGGCTGGATTTAAAGTCAGGTCTCCCTGATGCTAAAGCATTGTATCACCTAGATGCCTAGTTTAACAAGACGATCCTACGGGAAACGATAGCTCTCTATAATATACAGCTTGTTTTTTATTTATATTTATATGTAAATGTTTATATATATATATATATATAATGTGCAGCAAATATAAATACATAATTATGTACATATAATAAATTTAATGTGTAACTTTTAAAATTGTCCTCCTTGTATTTGTTTATAATGTCATCTTTTATATCTAAGTCATGTAGTCATGCTTTATTCCTGGCCTTCTTTCTGCTATCTTCTGTTCATTTTTTGTTTTTGTTTTTTTTGCAAGGCAATGGGGTTAAGCAACTTGCCCAAAGTCAGCTAAGTTAGTATTAAGCATCTGAGGCCCGAATTTGAACTCAGGTCCTCCTCACTCCAGAGCCATTGCTCTATCCATTGCATCATCTAGCTGCCCCTCTTCTGTGCATTTTTTAATTTTTTTTTTGCAAGGCAGTGGGGTTAAGTGGCTTGCCCAAGGCCACACAGCTAGGTAATTATTAAGTGTCTGAGGCTCAGGTACTCCTGACTCCAAGGCCAGTGCTCTATCCACTGTGCCACCTAGCCGCCCTCTTCTGTGCATTTTTAAGAAAGATAATTCAATGGCCTTTCTTTCATTTCTTTTTCTTTTTTCATTATCCTATCCTTCTACCTCTTCTTAGTGCACTCTCCCACCTCCAGCCCATTAGAAAATATCTAAACAAAAATAAAGACTTTCAAGAAATGTGGATGGTTAAACAAAACAAATTTCTACTCTGGCTAAGTCCAAAAAAATTTGTTTCATTCTGCATCTTAATTTCATCCCCTTTCTCTGCAAGTGGACAGCAAGTCTCAGCATCAATCCTCCTAAATAGTAAACTTTTGCCCTTAGAAGTTCTTAGGCACTTCAGAATTGTTTTTCTTTATAATGTTATTGAATATATATAATGCTATAATGTTAGTGTATAGTGACATTCCTTATAAAGTGATAATGTTTTTCTTATATAATGTTATTTTACTCATTTTTCTCTGCCTTAGTTAATAGGATTCCTCACAGGCTTCTCTGAAACTTTCCCTTTGTCATTTCTTGTTTTTTTGGTTTGTGTTTTGTTTTGTTTTTTTAGGTTTTTGCAAGGTAAATGGGGTTAAGTGGCTTGCCCAAGGCCTCACAGCTAGGTAGTTATTAAGTGTTTGAGACCGAATTTCAACCTAGGTAGTCCTGACTCCAGGGCCAGTGCTTTATCCACTGCGCCACCTGGCCGCCCCTCCCTTTGTCATTTCTTAAAAGTCAATATTCCATTATATACATAATAAGTTTTAGTTATTCTCTAATTGATGAGACTCTCCTTAGTTTTCAGATCTTTGCTACAATAAAAAGAGCTAATATTAATATTTCATACAAATACATTTTCTTTTTTATCTCTTTGATTGCATAAGTTTAAATCATGGTGGCTCTGGGTCAAATGATACATATAATTTGGTGACTTTGTTGGGGGGGAGGTTCCAAATCGCTTTCCAGATCAGCCGAGCCAATCCACAGATTCATCAACAGTACAATAATGTGCCTGTTTTCCCACAGCCTCTCCAACTTTTTTCATTTTCTGATTTTGTCATCTTTGCTTATCTGATGAATATGAGGTAGAAGCTTAGAGTTGCTTTAATTTGCATATCTCTTATTATTAGTGATTTGGAGCATTTTTTTTTTAATATAGTTGTAGGGGCAGCAAGGTGGAGCAGTAGCAGATAGAGCTCTAGCCTTGGAGAACAGAAGTTCAAATCTGGCCTTAACCACTTGTCACTTTCTAGCTATATGACCTTGGGCAATTCACTTAATCTTGACTGCCTCACCTCCTTGGCCATCTCCAGTCATCCTGATCCATATCTGGCCACTGGACCCAGATGACTCTGGAGTAGAAAAGTGAGGCTGGTGACTTAGCACAGCCCACCCTCATTCAAATCTAATTCATGTACTTGTTATGGCATCACCTCCCTGATGGCATGGTCTTCTTCAAGAATGAAGGGCAGGGGCAGCTAAGTGGCGTAGTGGATAAAGCACAGGCCTTGGAGTCAGGAGTACCTGGGTTCGAATCTGTCCTCAGACACTTAATAATTACCTATCTGTGTGGCCTTGAGCAAGCTACTTGACCCCATTTGCCTTGTAAAAATCTAAAAAAAAAAAAGAATTAAGGGCAAACATTTTTATTATAATATGGCTATTGAAAGCTTAGATTTCTTCTTTGAAAACTGACTATTCATATCCTTTTACCATTTATCTATTGGGGAAAGATTTGGGTTTTTTTTATCAATTAACATAATTAGAATATGAAAACATTAACAGAGAAACTAGCTGCAAAGATTTTTCCTCATTTAACTTGTTTTTTTCTAATTTTAGCTGCATTAATTTTACTAGTGCAACAACTTTTAAATTTTATGTGTTTAGGATGGCTAGGTGGCACAGTGGATAGAGCACCAGCCCTGGAGTCAGTAGTACCTGAGTTCAAATCTGGTCTCAGACACTTAATAATTGCCTAGCTGGATGGCCTTGGGCAAGCCACTTAACCCCATTGCCATGCAAAAACCTAAAACAAAAAAAAAAATTATGTGTTCAAAATTGTCCTTTTACCTTCTATGATCCTCTTTAGCCCTTGTTTGGTGATGAATTCTGACCCTATCCATAAATCTGAAGATAATTTTATCCTTGCTTCTCAAATTTAATTCTGTTTCAAGCCTCAAATTAATTTATCTTTTATATCTATATCATAAATTAATTTGAGGCTTGAAACAAAATTTCTGCCAAACTGTTTTCAATTTTCCCATTCTTTTTTGTTGAAAAGGGTTCTTAACCTGATTGTTATAATCTTTGAGTTTACTGAATACTTTTCTACCATGTTTATTTGCTCTTGGATGTTGAAAACTTAATCTGTTCTACTGAAGTATATATATATATTTTTTAAAAAGTACCATGTAGTTTTAATGATTATTCCTTCGTACTGTAGTTTGGTTTCTGCTACTGCTTGAACCCCTTCCTTTCACACATTTTCCCCATTATTTCACTTGAGATTTTGGGGGGAGTTTTTGTAGTTCTAGATGAATTTTGTTGTTTTTTTCTAATTCTACAAAATAATCCCTTGAAAGGAAAGAAACAGATATTTGCCAAATGTTTTACTATGTGCCAGGTGCTTATTACAAATATTATCTCATTTCATCTTTGCAGCAACTCTGGAAGGTAGGTGCTTTACAGATGAGGAAACTGAGGCAGTCAGCGTTTAAGTGATTTGTCAGGATCACACAACTAGTAAGTTCTCAGATCAGACTGGAACTCAGGTTTTTCTTGATTCCAAATTTAGCACTCTAGCCACTGTGCCATTTAGTTACTTCTAAATAGTTTTACTGGTATGGCACTAATTTAGTAGTATTGTAATATTTCTCCAATTATTTGCCTGTCTTTTTTCTTTAATGAGCATTTTGTGCTTTCTAATATTTTATACACTTTAATTTAATAGAATTTATCTTCCTATAACTTTTGACTGGGTTTTATGGTAATATATAAATTCTGTATGTTTGTTTTTATGTAAGATTTATCTAGATCTGAAAGTGATACAGTGAAGTTGCTCACTATTATAGTTTTACTTTTATTTCTCCCTGTGATTTGATTAATTTTTCCTCTAAGTATTAATATGTTATCATTCAATATATACATGTTTGGCATACAGGTACACATATTATTAACATGTATATAAATATGCATATAGATATATAGATACATACAATAAATATGTGCATACTATATACATACATAAGTACATTTAAATTATATATACATAATATATAGATATACACATATTGAATATATTATATATGTATGTTTATATATGTCTATAAAGATATATACTATGGATTTATATAGTATATAGATACTATAGATATAGATGTATGTCATTATCTATGAACTATTTAAGCATTATATAGTGTCTCTACTTACCTCATTCAACATTCATATTTTATTGTTGCCTCATCGATAAAAATGGTATATATAATTAATATGTGTGTATATATATGTACATAATATATACCTTCCTATGTTTTTCTGAATTCTATGTTTGCACTTCAGTGATTCTACTCTGTTCTAACCTTTTAGTCAGGATTGTTTGGAAGGCCTCTTTTTCATTAAACATCTATTTTTCCCCTTGTAAGATCATGTTGTTTTGACAGAAATCTTATTCTTGAATACAACCCTTTATTTTTTGAATATTATATTCCCTTCCTTATAAGTGACAGCTGACAAGTCTTGAGTGATATTAGCTATAGCTCCTTGATATTTGAATTCTGTCTTTTTTGACTATGTATAGTATTTCCTCTCAATGGAAACTTTCTGGACACTCTAGATTTTGTTTCCTGGGAGTTTACACCTTGAGATGTCTTTCATGCAGTGACTGATGTTATATTTTCTATTTTTAATTTAATCTCTGGTTCTAATTGATCTAAATAGTTTGCACTTAATGATTTCTTGAAATGTGGTATCCAGTCTTTTTGTCCTAGTAGATATTTCAATGATTTTAGGATTATCGCTCCTTGATCTGTGTTCTTAGTTGTTTTTGGTAGCATATAACTTACATTTTTTTCTTTTTTTTCAAGGTTTTTGATTTTACTTTTCTATTTATTATTTCATGGATTCATTGCTTTCAGTTCTAGTCATTATAAATTTCAAAAAGGTAAATTATTGTGTAATGTTCTAAACTATTCATTTTCCTTACCATTCTTCTCTCCCTGGCTATTGTTTTCTCTAACATTTCACTTATTTCATCTCTTCCAATTACCTAAGTACTTCTCATTGTCAGGTCATTCTTTTCTCTGAGACTTTATTTGGATATATAGAGTTAATCTTCTCTTCTGTAATCATCTCTTGTACTTTTCTCAGTTCAAAATATTTCTTCATTGTGTTAAGTACTTTCTTCTCTTTATTCATGTCTCTAGCCTCAGATTTTGAACCTTGTATTTGAACTTTGTATTTAGGTTAGATTGCTCCCTTTCATCCTCCTAGATGTTATGGGCAAGTCCTACTTAGTTCTAAATGTGGTGCATTAAACGAGGCTCCATCTTCTGCAGCAATTACTGGATTTGTTTTCAGTCTTCTGGGGACTCACACTGGTTCCGTCTTTAATTCCTTCTTATGTAATTTGAATCTGGATTTTGTTATATTCTGTGCTGTGAGCCAAACAGGTCCCAAAAAGATGTTGAGGCTAGGTGCCTTGACCCTTTCTCTGGCTGTGACTCAAGATGTCTGTGAGCTGATTTGTTCCTATTCCTACAGTGCCTTGGGCAAGGCTGCCCAGGTACTGAGTAGCAGCTTAAGCCTTGACCTTCCAGGATGTTGCAGACTGCACTACCTGGGCACTTACCTAGTCCAGGCTCCTTTGGGGCTTCCCATGGGGCTGTCTGATTGCTGACCACCTGGGTGTTGTACTGCCTATGAGATATTGGCCTGGCACTGTACTCAGCTCTGCCTTCCTTAAGGCCCACTGGCCACTGGGTGCTGAGCTGCCTGGGCACAGTGCCTGGGCACTGATCTGGCCCCATCTCCTGCTTTTCCTCTGGCAGATGGCCTATGTGCTGAGCTATTTGGGAGCTGGCCTCATCTTGTTTCTTGGTCTGGGTCCTTGCCTTGGTTTAGGATTGCCCAGAGCTGTTTCTGCTCTGAGGCTCTAAAGGACTGGTAGGATTTCTTTTGTTGCTGTTTTACTATTTTATTTTTTTGTTTTGTTTTTGCTGCTGTCCTGAACTGGATAGAGGAGCTTATAAACATTTCTCTTTGGTTTTATCATTGTTCCTTTTGATGCATCTCTAAAACTTCCCACGGATACTGTGTTCAGAGGTCTGTGTCTGAGGTTGTCATTGGAGTGTTCAATAAAATAATAGCAGCCTACAGTCATTGTAAGGGCAGTGAGGTGGGACAGTGAATAGAACTCCCAGCTAGAGTCAGAAAGATCTGAGTTCAAATTCGGCCTCAGATATTTTTGAGTTGTATGACCCTTGGGAGTGTCACTTAACCCTGTTTGCCTCAGTTTCCTCATCTGAAAAATGAACTAGAGAAGGAAATAGCAAACCACTCCAGTATCTCCGCCAAGAAAACCCTATAATGGGGTCATGAAGGGTCAGACATGGCTGTAATGAATGAACAACAACAGCTGTAGAAGTGCCTGTATCAGGAGAGGATTGATAGATCAAGGAAAGACATGGAGTTACCCGAGGAGGACAGTAGCTTCAGGGAGCAAGACCACTGGTGGAGGAGAGTATCCTCCCGCTATGAACTCAGAAGGGCCTGAAGCCTGGGATCTTGGGGAGTCAGCTGAGCAGCCCATTGGGCAGAGAACACTCACAGGGAAATTTCCTCAAGATTCCAGGAAGGACCAGGATCTGAGAATCTGTTCTTGGCACTTTTGAAGTTTTCCATGGGCTTTTTTTGTGTGTGGAGGGGAGTGTTATATATGAAATATTTATTTATATGAAGTTTATATATTTTTATGAAGTATTAGTACTAATGTTGATTCTAAAGTTAATTGAGGGACACCTAAGTGGTCCAGTGGATAGAGCACCAGCCCTGGAGTCAGGAGGACCTAAGTTCAAATCCAGCCTTGGATACTTAATAATTGCCTAGCTGTGTGATTTTAGGCAAGTCATTTAACCCCATTGCCTTAAATAAATAAAAAAAATTTAAAATAGAGGATATTGTCTGATTATTAATGGAAAGCATGCTTGGTTGAGGGTTAAAAGACATGGGGAAAGAAGCCTAACCCCTCAAGATTTCCCTGAGGACCCTAAGACAAAGTATAGCAATTGTTCAACTCCCATCAAAACCCAACTTCCCAATGTGAGTTCCTTTTTGGGTGAACCCAGAAAGGGTGTGCTGTCTAAGGCGTGCCTGTCCTCTCTAGCTGCTCCTGGATACAGGAAGATTTTTGATGCTGTAGTTGGTGTTCCCCAAACTTAGCACAGTTCTTGGTGCTGATAGGTGATTTAATAAAAGCTTGTTGCTTGGTTGATTGCTGGATTGACTACCTATAATATCTGTCTCACAAAGTTGTTACAAAAGCCTTTTTTTTCCATTTTAAAGCACTATATAAATGAGGCTTTCATTCTACTTTTTTTTGAAATTTTATTTTATTTTACTAATTACATGCTATGGTAGTTTTTCAACATTTATTCATTTGCATATTTATAAGTACCACATTTTTTCTACCATACTCCCTTCCTTCTCCCCCCTCTCCATGGTAGCAAGCAATCTGGTAAAAGTTGTACATGTACATTCCTGTTTAACATAGTTCTATATTAGCCATGCTTTGAAGAAGGAATCAGAACTAAGGGGTGAAAAACCATGGGAAAGGAAGAAAAAACATAAAAGGCATTTTTGTTTTTTTTTTACAAGGCAATGGAGTTAAGTGACTTGCCCAAGGTCACACAGCTAGGTAATTATTAAGTGTTGGAGGCCAAATTTGAACTCAGGTCCTCCTGACTCCAGGGCTGGTGCTCTATCCACTATACCACCTACCTGCCCCTAAAAGAAGTTTTTACAAAGGGAACATAGTATGCATTCAGACTTTGTGATTTTTTTCCCTCTGGATGTGTATGGCATTGTCCATAGCAGGTCTCCCAGGGTTATCCTTGATCTCTAAACTACTGGAAGGAGCTACCTCCATCACAGTTGATCATCTCACAATGCTAATGTTCTTTTGGTTCTGCCCACTTCATTCAGCATTAATTCATGTCATTCTTTCCATACTTTTTCTCAAGTCCAACAACTCATTTTTTCTTATATAATAACAGTATTCCATAATAGTCATATTCCATAAGTTGTTCAGCCATTCCCCAAATGATGGGCATCCCCTCAAAATTTCAGTTCTTTGAAACTACAAAAAGAACTGCTATAAATATTTTTAAACATGTGACTCTTTTCCATTTTTTAATGATCTCTTTGGGATACAGATCTAGTATTGGTATTGATGGATCAAAGGGTATGATCAGTTTTTTGACCTCTGAGCAAGATTTTTCTCCAAAATGGCTAGATCAGTTCACAGTTCATTAATGTCCCAATTTTCCCACATGCTCTCCATTGATCATTTTTCTTTTTTCTTTTTTCCATTTTTAGCCAATCAGGTATGTGTGAGGTAGAAATCATAGTTGTTTTAATTTTCATTTCTCTAATCAATGATTTGGTGCATTTTTTATATGACTATACATAGTTTTAATTTCTTCATTTGAACTGCGTGTTCATATCCTTTGAGCATTTATCAATTGGGAAATGACTTTTAATCTCATAAATTTGATTCAGTTCTCTATATATTTTTGAAATGAATCCTTTATCAGAAATACTAGCTATGGGGGTGGCTAGGTGGTGCAGTGGATAGAGCACCAGCCCTGGAGTCAGGAGTACTTGAGTTCAAATCCGCCCTCAGACACTTAATAATTACGTAGCTGTGTGGCCTTGGACAAGCCACTTAGCCCATTGCCTTGCAAAAACTAAAAAAAAAAAATACTATCAGTGAAAATTATTTCCCAGCTTTCTATTTTCCTTCTAATCTTGGCTGCATTGGTTTAATTAGTGCAAAATCTTTTAAATTTAATATAATCATCCACTTTGCAATTTATAATAGTCTCTATTTCTTGTTTGATCATAAATTTCTCCCCCCTCCATAGATCCAAACAGAAAGTCTTGTTTTCTTAATTATGGATGGCATTGTATGGTATTGCCCTTTATGTCTAAATCCTGTACCCATTTTGACTTTATTTTGGTATGGGGTGTGAGATGTGAAACTGGGCCTAGTTTTTGCCATTGTATTTTCCAATTTTCCCAGAAGTTTTTGTTAAATAGTGAGTTCTTACCCCAGATATTAATGTCTTTTAGTTTGTCAAACAGTAAATTACTATAGTCATTTTCCATTCTGCTTTTTACAGTTCCAACTCAAGGCTCTTTCCTTCAGGAAGGCTTCCTTCCTTCCTTCAGGTTCATACTCCTTTACACTCCCAATGATCAATGCTTGTAGTTCTATTGATCTTCTAAATGTTGGCTTTTTCTCTGTCATTAAAACATGAGCTCCCTAAAGGCCAAGAACTAGGTTCCATTTTGGGTGTATTAGTACATAAGAAGTTATGTTCCCCTGACCATTCAATAAAAATTATTGATAATTGGACAGGTGAGGTTAGCCCACAGGAAGGACTTTCTAATCACATGAAACACTAGAATGGGGAGAGTTAAGCAAGTGGTAGTCTCTTCTTTCCTCAAGATCTCTAACAGCAGGAGAGAGCTTCCCTAATAAATATCTTAAAATGAATTGACTATGACAACTCAAGAACACAGTCAATCTTAGGAACCTGTTTTTCCCTCCTCTAGGAAATGGGGCCAGGTCCATGCAAATGTGGCCTTGTGAGGAGTTTGATTTCCTTTGCCCAAGACCCTGGCACAGTGGTGCCAACTTGAGCTGCCCCTTGGCAAAATAGATAGGGGCAGGCGAGCAGCATCAGGCTCAGATGACAGGGCTGTGGCCAGGAGGCATGGATGATGAGTGGGGCTTTAATAGCCTCTCTGATGCCAATCTTGGGCTGAAAACCCGATATTTCCACTTAGAACAACAAGAAACATGAAGAAGGTGGGGCACTGATTTGGGGAATGGAGTGGGGTGGGAAGGGTATGTATCTGGAGTGCCCCCTGCAGATCACAGGTGCCAGGATGGAGGCAGAAGACCATTCTAATGTTTATGAAATGTCCGTTGTCTGAAGGGACTTGTCCATGAGCTGGGGAAGGATATACCCTGCCCTCAAGGATCTTATAATTCCCTTGACAGGATTGGTTCTGATTCAGAATAGAATATGCTAGGTACATAAACCAGTACATATTGTATATTATGGAAGGCAGTAGGATTAGGGATTGGACAATCTTGGCTAAACTTTCATTTGACAGATGAGAAAACAAAGTACCACCGACTTACTTGCCCAAGGGTAAACACCTCAGGAGTTGATTGGGATTTAAACCAAAACTCTCTGATCCTCAGTCCAGGTGCTCATTGAACTACATCTCTTCAGAAAAGGAAATCCCAACCATATCCATGGTTCATTCTTCAGTGGCCCCAAACAGTGACTATAATACTTTAAGGTCCTCTCATTTCATCCCTGTATATATTCTCCCCATTGAAGCAGATTGCAATCTTTCTATAACTCAGTAAATACTCTTCAAGACATACTAAGAGTGAAAAATGTATCATATTATAGTCTCTCTTGTGATGAGGCAAAGAGGGGAAAGGAATAAGGATTTATAGAGTGCTTCCCACCTGTCCTACATAAGCACTTTACAAATATTATCTCATTTGGTTTTCACAACTCTGCAAAGTAGATGCTATTATTATATCCATTTTACAGTGAAGGAAATTGAGGTAAACAGAGGCTAAGTGACTTGTCCTAGGTCACAAAACTAGTATTTAAGGTCAAATTTGAACTTAAGCCTTCCTGATTTTAGGCCCAGCCCTTTATCCACTGCCCCACTAGCTACTGAATAGAATGAAGGACTTAAGAGTCAGGAAGACAATTCAGATTCACACTTACTATAGTTATGTGACCTGGACAAGTTATTTAACTACTCTGTGCCTCAGTTTCCCCATCCAAAAATGGGGATAAAATAACATTAATCTTATAGGTTAATAATCAAATGAGTTAAATATATGAAGAACTTTTAATAATCAAATGAGTTAAAATATATGAAGGACTTTTCAAAGTTTAAAGCACTATATAAATGTTAGTGATGATGACGATGATGATGATGAAGAAGATAAATCTTTCTGAATCTAATGAAGAAATAGAAATTCAGGGGTGACTAAGGTAGTACAGTGGATAAAGCACTGGCCCTGCAGTCAGGAGTACCTGAATTCAGATCTGGTCTCAGACACTTAATAATTATCTAGCTGTGTGGCCTTGGGCAAGCCACCTAACCCCATTTGCCTTGCAAAAAACCTAAAACAACAACAACAAAAAAAAAAGAAATCCAGTTCATGACTAGACCATGTGATAGAACCAGCCACCTCTTACCTCTTCAAGAAACCAAGGTTAGATCATCCATGCTATGATGAGAAATCAAAAAGTAGTATTATGGGAGAAACAATAATGGTGGTAATGGAAATAGTCATAATGGCATCTTCTGATTCTTTATTGTTGAGACATGGGGCTGTGGAGCTATTTAGGGATAAACTGAGCTCTGCCGGGTCCTCCCACCTGGAAAGTCACTTGGAGCATGGGTCCTGTGAAAATAGCCAACTCATCATCAAAGGAAGGAACAAACATTTATTACCCACCTATTATATGCCCAGCCAATGCTAAGAGCTTGATAAATAGGATCTCACTCAATTCTCACACCAGGTATTATAATCCTAATTTTACAGATGAGGAAACTGAGAAAGACCGACTTAACCAAATTCAATAGTTTGATACCTGGGTGGCTAATTTGGGAGGGGAGGGAACATAAAGAAATCCATTATATAACAGGACAACAATAACAATAATATCTAGCATTTATCTAGTGCCTCCTGTGAACCAAGCACTTGCTAAATGCTTTAAAAATATGATTTCATTGAATCTTCACAACCCCAGAAGGGGGTATTATTATGACTTCAACTTACAGATAAGGAAACTGAGACAAGCTTACTCAAAGTCACAAACTAATTGGTATCTGAGGTCATTTTTGAAGTTGCCTTTTTTTCTGATTTCATGACTAGTGCTCTAACCATTCTGCCTACCATCCTCTGCCTCTTGAGATGAGTAAAGGTATTACCCACACAGGGGGAATCATGAAGTTTGGGGTTTTTTAAAAAGTATTTCAGCTAATGTTTCCTATAGTATGATGTATTTTTTCAATGTTTTCAGATTATTTCAAGATGATGAAATTGTCCAGAGAATTGGGTAATATCTTCATTTGATAGAGAAAGAAATTGAAGCACAAAGAATTTAAAATTATTTATGTGACACCCTAGATCTCACAGCTAATTAACAATGAAACTAAGACTAGAACCTCGGACCCTAACTTTCTACCCATCAATATTTCCTCAATACCTGTCCCAATCCTCTCAGTCACCCCAGGCTCCCTCCCTCAATCTCCCTTGAGCACTCCCTAGGATAAAGTTGGACTAAAACAACCTGAAGTATCCTTGGTGGTTTGTATTTAGTCAGGAATAGCTCATTTCACTTGTATCTTGCTAAAGTAAACTAATCCCACCTTCCCCCTTGGGGGATATCCTCAGGAAGCCCAGCCTCTATCTTCTAACCTATTAGATCCCCCAGTTTCACAAAAGGAAAAGGAGTATCTATAGCATGAGCTGATTTCCTTGGTGGCAGAGGGGGTAGATCTGTTGCAAGGAGTGAAGAGGCGGGTGGTAAATATTATCTAAAAATAACCATAGTGTGTTGATCAACCTCTAGTGGTACCCAGGATTGGGGGAAAGTAGGGGGAGGGCGGGAGCCGTCGCCTAGGAGGCCACCAGACTGGTTACCGTGGAAACAAGCAGGAGCAGGGGAGCCTGGGAAGTTAGGATGACACAGATAGCGAGTCCTGGTCGGAGCTGCCGCTAAATTTAGGAAAAACAGTGGTGTCCTCGACTTCCAATCTCCTGGGGGGGCAGCCCTGGGGGGGAGGTGTCAGGGGCATGGACGCCACCCCCTGGGGGGCCCTGCTGCTATCTCTTCTGCTCCCCATGCACTGTGAGTTGAGTTGTGGAGGGGGGGATTCAGGGTCTGGGGGCCCCGATTTTTGTGGCAGTAGGGCGGATGGGATGAGGGATGGAATGTCTGGATCCCTTAAAATCTCTTCAGACCACCTTGTGGATGATTACTTCCCCAATACTCATGTACTCTACTTCCTTTAGTGGTTTTGGGAGGTGGAAGTGATACCGAGGGGGACTGAAAGACTGAGGACCTTTGGGAATGGGGAAGAAGAGAACCCACAGTGGATAAGGTATATATGTGGGGGAGGGGGCAGGGAAATGCAAGGAGAGGCTGGGCAGACCCTGGAATGGAAAGTGTCTTTTGGGATCTTTCTACCCCCTATAAAGGAGAGGGTAGTAATTGGAAGAAAGGGGTTAGGATTGGAGTCAGAACTCGCCCTAACGAGTTCTGGAATAATGGGTGAGGGGAGAAGATTACTAAAGAGGAAGCTGAATGCTTAGATTTCCTTCATAGTTCTGAGCAGGAGGGTCATCTAAGCAGACAGGATGAGAGAAAGGACACCTGGGACCCTAGTGAGGCTGGACCACTTTGCGGGGTGCCAGGGACTTGTGGGTTAGCCGGGTTGTTTTTTGAGTGACCTAGGGCCTCTGAATTGGCAAATGCTTAGAAATCACTCCAGGAGGACAACTCCAGCCGCAATGGAGGAAAAAGGAGGTCAGTGATGGGGGGGGAGGGAAAGAATTGTTTGTTACCTTCCTATTCAAAGTTGGGGTAATACTACACTCTGTGATTAGAATGGTGTTCCCTGAGCTTTCCTGGAGAATCTCTCTAGGGATAATCTGCCTCCTAAACCCTGAAGGCTTATTCAGGTTCTCCTCTGATAGAGAATATGGCTGCAGGAACTTTAGGGCCTGGAGTTACAAATTTAGGCAATTTTTCTTCAGGTCTTGGACAGATTCTAAAGCCGATAGCACCCATCTGTAAGTCCCTCTTTCTTCAACCCCTCCTCCCACTTCATAATATCCTTTTCCTATTATAGCCATCCTTTTTCATTCTCTTCTCTGTATTCTACAATTATGTAAACTATGGATCTGGATTGATTTGGGGATGGAGTCCAAATTTCAGGTACTGATTGCTGAGCAAGGTCTTTTATGATGGAGAAAAGAAAAGGTGGGGGTAGAAGGACTAATAAAGGTGAGCTTTCTAGAAAAGGCCAAAATTAGGGAAAGAGAAAGAGTGGGCCAGTCATTGTGAGTTAGGAAGCTATATCAAGTACTAAAAGAGATGAGGAAGAAGAGACTGAAGGGTTTGGAATGTAGACTAGAGTTTCATTTAATCTGATTGAATATATTTTTCCTAATGGAGGAACTGAGGCACACTGGGAGACAGAACCTACTGCCAATTCCTGAAGATACAAGTCCAGCCTCACTTAACCTCAGTTCTGTTGCTTCTGCCCCCTTTCTTCCTGGGATCCTCATGACCTGTGAGAGGGTATATCTCTCTTCTTTGTTTTTCAATGACTTCTGAGAACAAAATCAAGAAGAAATTGGGCTGACCTTGCAGCAGAGAGAATGATGGTTAGACTTCAGTTAGAATTTTTAGATGGGGCTTCCTAATGCAGAAAGCCTCCACTCATTTTTCAGTCTGAGTTCTTTTTTTCTCCCCCTTCCTAGAGATGCAAAATAGTATTAATGGAAAGAGTATTAGATATAGTCAGAAGATGAATTTGAGCCTTGACTAGCTATGACTGTGGAGAGAAGTCACCTCACCTCTATGACCTTCAGTTTCATCATCTGTAAAATAAATTTGCACAATATTCCCTTTCAGATTTATTGTGGAAAGAACTTTGTAAACCATAAAAGTCCCAAATAAATAAGAACTATTATCTCTTTGTGGGGGGGGGGGGGATAGAGGAAACGGAGGTGAGAAGGATGAAGGGGAAAGAGTCATTTTTAATTATTTCCAGAATAAAGAGAAAAGAATACTGGGAAAGCAGTGATGAAGAGAAGAAGGGTGGTCTGAAATGATCCGGAGAGGAATATGTTATAGTTTCTGAACAGCATAAAATGGCAGTTGAGTAGGGGGAGATAGTAAGGAAGAATAAGGAATAATTAGTAAAGTGAAATATATTCAGCTCTGGGCTAGGATGTTCCCACCAGACTAAAGAATGTTCAAATAAATTCAATTCAAAGGCACAAACATTTATTTTAAATAATAATAACTGACATGTGTATAACACTTCAAGTTTCACCAAGCGCTTTGCCTATTCCTTTTTGTGGTAGGTAGCATTGGTACCCCATCCTCATTTTATCTACTAGGTGCAGGACACTGTTGGAGGTGTTGGGAATACAAAGACAAAAAAATGAACAGCTTTGTCCTCAAGAATTCTACTCTTAGAGCTGGAAGGGACTTTGGAGATCATCTAGTCAAAGCCATCATTTGACAGATGAGGAGCCTGAGGCCCAGAGAGGTGAAGTCAGTGTCACCTTGCCCAAGGTGACAGAGGTAATAGCGGGCAGGGTGGGGATTGGAAGTCAGGTCCTCTCATTCTAAGCCCAAACTCCTTTGGCCTTCCCAGGCAGCTGGCAGCCAGAACCCTGGGGAGGTGGAGTGGAGGTGGAGGTGAAGGGAAGGTGGAGGTGGAGGTGGAGGTGGAAGGGGGCTCTCCGGGCTGCCGTCTCTTGGGGCCTCGCCCTAACCAGGCACTGCCCCCTCCATCCCCGCAGCCTCCGAGGGGCTTCGCCGCTGACATGGCCCAGGAGAACTCGGCCTTCTCGCCGGGGCCCGAGGAGCCCCCCGCCGGTCTCCCCCGCGCCCTGGCGGCGCGCGCCGAGCCCCGAGAGCCTCCGGAGAGGCCGCCCCGACGGGGCCGCCAGCGCTACGTGGAGAAGGACGGCAAGTGCAACGTGCAGCAGGGCAACGTGCGGGAGACCTACCGCTACCTGACGGACATCTTCACCACCCTGGTGGACCTGCAGTGGCGGCTCAGCCTGCTCTTCTTCGTGCTCGCCTACGCGCTCACCTGGCTCTTTTTCGGCGCCATCTGGTGGCTCATCGCCTACGGCCGAGGGGACCTGGAGCACCTGGAGGACACGACGTGGACGCCGTGCGTGAACAACCTCAACGGCTTCGTGGCCGCCTTCCTCTTCTCCATCGAGACGGAGACCACCATCGGCTACGGGCACCGCGTCATCACGGACCAGTGCCCCGAGGGCATCGCGCTGCTGCTGCTGCAGGCCATCCTGGGCTCCATGGTCAACGCCTTCATGGTGGGCTGCATGTTCGTCAAGATCTCGCAGCCCAACAAGCGCGCCGCCACGCTGGTCTTCTCCTCGCACGCCGTGGTGTCCCTGCGGGACGGCCGCCTGTGCCTCATGTTCCGCGTGGGTGACCTGCGCTCCTCGCACATCGTGGAGGCCTCCATCCGTGCCAAGCTCATCCGCTCGCGCCAGACGCTGGAGGGCGAGTTCATCCCGCTGCACCAGACCGACCTCAGCGTCGGCTTCGACACGGGCGACGACCGCCTCTTCCTCGTCTCGCCGCTGGTCATCAGCCACGAGATAGACGCCTCCAGCCCCTTCTGGGAGGCCTCGCGCCGGGCCCTCGAGAGGGACGACTTCGAGATCGTGGTGATCCTTGAGGGCATGGTGGAGGCCACTGGTGCGGGGACCCGGCACGGGGGCAGGGGACCGGGCGGGGGCCGTGGCCTGGTGGAGAGTGGGAACGGGGCCGGGCAGATGGGCAGGGGCTCGGAGGGCAAGAAGGCGAGGTCGGAGGGCGGACAGAGACATAGGGGAAGCTGTCCCAAAAGCTGAGCCATAGAATGGAACATGGGCACCGGCGGAGAATAGCGGGCTTGGGTAGACACAAAATCCTTTAGAGTTCGTAGGGACCTGAAATATTGGCTAGACTAGAACAGGAATCTGTTTTTACAGCCAATCTAGTGAGGGAAGAGCAAGCGAACAAACCTGGACACCTCCTGAGGGAGCCCATTTCACTTTGGATGGCTCAAATTGTCAGAAAAGTTTGCTTATTTGGACCTGAAATCTATCTCTTTGCCCCTTCTACCTTTTGTTCCCAGCATTGGTTTCTGAAATCAAGAAGGAAAAATCGAATCCTTCTCCAGTGTAACCCCTCACATATTTGAAGAAAGCTATCGCATACATCTAAGTCTTCTTTTCTCAAAGGGAACTATCCCTAGATCCTAAGAGGACTTAATCTCCAGCACCCTTTGGATGCTTTCAAGCTTATCAACACCCTTCCTAAATTATGGCACCCAGAATTAAACACAATATCCCAAAGACAAACTGATTAGGGCAGAGTACAGCAGAATTATCACCTGTGTCCTCTCAACACAACCTAAGAATACATTCATTTTTTTGTTTTTGTTTTTGTTTTAGCAACAGACAGGTTTGTGGGAGATAAGGGAAGTACATAGTTAGGGGAATGGATGAACAAAGTCACAAAACAGAAGAGGGATTGGGGATGCTAGAAGACGGGGAATGTTAAGTTGAATCATGCCCAAGGTTGTGAGGTTTGGCAGGAATTAGAGCCAGGTAACTAGGGGAGGAAAGAAACAGTTGACCAGAGAGCTAACATAGAAGAGCAGGGGCTGAGCCTGGGAATGGAAGAAAGGTAATTAAGTGACCTTAGGTGGGATAGAAGGGATAAGGGAATAGAATCTTGGAGTGGGGGACCAGTGACTTGGGGGATCAGGATAGGGAGGACATATGGAGTCAGAGAAATGGATTGTTTAAAATGGTCCTAACAGCCAGCCCCTCTCCCCCTATTCTAACTCTCCTTCCCAGTCTTCCAGAAATTGGGGGCTGTTGGAAAGAAGCTTAAGGTGAGTAGAGAATGGTACTCAGTCTTTGAAGAATCTTTAGGCTGAGACACCTCCAGCCCAGAGATCATTCAGAAATTGCTATGGAGTGGTCGCAGGGTTCCTGCTGCCCCCTGGTGGTTCCTTGCTGACAAACAGCTGTCTAAGAATCAAGCTCTTCCACACTTCCACACTTCCACACCTCTCTCCCCCAGTATTTCTTATGTCCTCAACCCTATTACTTTACTATCTCCCCATCATCCCTAGTATTTCTCTATGTCACCATTCCAGTCTTTTCCCTTCTCTTCCTAGTGATTCCTTAGCTATTGGCCCACCTGCCCTTTTGCTCATCATTAACCCCCATCATTACCTGTTCCTCTCCCCCACACTACCCCCAACCTAATTCAAATAGTACTCTATATTCCAGCATCCATCACGGGACAAATAAAATCTTATTATTCCCAAATATATCTCAGCCAACAGGTTCACAGTGTTTAAAGGAAAACTAGTATTCTCTGGTAGACCTTTACAGGAGAAAGGTCCAACTTTCCTGACCTTACTCACTAATACCAAAGTGTTGCGGTCAATTCCAGGCATCATACTTTAAAAAGGATGTTGGAAAAATATGTCTAAATAATATGTCTAAAATATGTCTAAAAGAACATAAAATCTTGTCATAGCAGAAATAATTGAAGAAATGGGAATTGTTTGATGTGGAAATTGTAAGGCTATGCAAGAGCTGACTTCAGATCTATGTATGACTACACAAGAGAATAGCCTTATTCTCTGCTACTCCAGAAGGCAGAACTAGCAAGCTTAAATAGGTAGAAAATATAAAGAAACACATCTTGACTCAACAAATTATGAATTGACCAACAATTAGAGTTGTCCAACAATGGAACAGGTTGTTTCTCAAAGGACCGTCTGTAATCCTCATTATTGGTAATGTTTAAGCAGAGATTAAATATGTGTTCCATCTTTTGGGAAGACTGAGGAAGATCTTGTAGAGACAATCACTGCATCACAGGAGCTAAAAGTTGTAAAGGATTTCAAAGGCTGTCTAGTCTAAACCATACTTGATCAAGGATTTCCTTTATAACACCATTTGTAAATAGTTATTCGGCATTTGTGGAGAACCCAATGGAGAACCCAATTTGCCAATCAAAAAGTACCTATCATAAGAGAGGCAAAATGAGAGGCAATGCAACACAGTGGATTGAGAGCAAGCATTGGAATCAGGAAGCCCAGGTTTCAAGTGTCATAAGCTGTGTTACTGTGAACATGTCTAATACAGTGGGGTCATTTTCAAGTCATGCCTCCTTATCCTCTTTTCATTAGTACTTGGACTCTGCAGCTGGGAGCCTGAGCTCTAATAGGTGAATTTTTTTGTCTATCTTGCCTGGAACCAGGCATCTACTTCATTTTAAAGCTATTTTTAAACCGTGCAACAACTCACATACCCTGCCCATTTTCTTTCTCCCCTTTAAGTGTTTTCCTCCTTAATTTTTTTCTCTCTGGTCCTATAGAGCAAAACTGGATTATTGGGTCATAGTTACAATAGACAAGCTTAGGCATGATGTAAGGGAAAGGTTACTAATATTTGGATCTATTAAAAATAGAATGGGTTACCTTATTAGTTAGTGTGGATTCCTCTTTATTTGAAATCTTTGAGCAAAAGTTGGATGACTTATTGTTGGTTATGTTGTACAGGGAATTCAGGGGTGAGTTGAACTAAATGGTCCCAGAGGTTCCTTCTAAATCTGAAATTTTGTGATTATATTATGAAGTTCATAATAAAGACAAAGAATGGATTTGGGAACATGGAGGAAGTGAGGGGAGAACAGAAGAATATGAAAAGTAAAGGGGTTTTCATATGCATTTCTCTAAGTACTGCTATGGGTAACTGAGGTGAAAGAAAAGTATAGTCTGGGGAAGCTGAGGGGGCTGATGAACCCTCTGGAGAGTCTTACTGCTGAAGGAGGTATCAACTTAAATATTAAAGTGCCCAGTTATGAAGTGGGCAAAGAGTGTTAGGGTGGAAAATAATGCCTACAAACTATCCTTTTAGTAAAGTGTTATATGATTTTTTTGTTTGTTTTGGTTTTGTTTTTTGCAAGGCAATGGGGTTAAGTGACTTTCCCAGGGTCACACAGCTAAGTAATTATTAAGTGTCTGAGGCTGGATTTGAACTTAGGTCCTCCTGTCTCCAGGACCAACACTCTAGCTACTGTGCCACCTAGCTGCATCTAAGCTTTTTCCAGGAATAAAAGTCAATTAGTTCATCTTACCTTTTTTGTTTTTGAAAAACAAGACATTTGCTTTTCTCTAACCCTATATAGCACCTCTCCCATTCTCCAAGAGCTTTCAAATATTTTGGAGGCACAGGATGACCATCTGTCAGTTGTGTCAGTATCCTGGATGTTACAGCCAGGAGCCAAGTTATCAGGGTCTTTTGATTTCTTGTTGTTTCTTCTTTGTTTCAAAGAGGACCCTGCAGTGATAGCCTGCATGTTCTACAATATTTGTCAATTTGATATGGGTGAAGTACAGGCCCATCATTGCCTTAATTTACATTTCTCTAATCATGATTTGAATTATGTTTCCATGTGGCTGTTGCTAGCTTGAATTTCTTCCTTTGAAAACTACCTATTCATATATCCTTTGACCATTTATTAATGGTAATATTCTCTTTTTTTGTTTGTTTCTGTAAGGCAATGGGGTTAAAGTGACTTGCCCAAGGTCACACAGCTAGGTAATTATTAAGTGTCTGAGGTCAGATTTAAATTGGGTCCTCCTGACTCCAGGGTCAATGTGTTCTATCCATTGTGCTACCTGACTGCTTTTTTTAATGTAATTTCCACTGATGAAATCATGTTTCTCATACTGAACCACTTGACAGTGCCAAAGATTTTTTGATGAGTACTTTCTTTTTTTTCATTTTTAATAACTATGCCTGCTAAAGGAGGCAGGCATCCATTATCTACAGAAGCAATGACCAGGATTCATCCCCAAAGGGATTGCTCCCCAGGATGATGGCTTCAAGGATAGGTTGGTGGTTTGGCAGGTACTCTCACTCCTTGTATTCTTGGGTTGATCTGTGTGTTGTTGACAGTTGGTTAGCAATTGGTGAAGAAGACGGGACTCTTCATAGTGATTGCTTTCCTCAATGATGGCTGTAAGGCCCTGGTTAAAAGCCAGGTCTGGGGTCTGGGGACTCTTAGCTTCAGGGGCCTGGGATATCTTTCTCAGAGTTTGAGGGAGGGTAATGATGACAATGTTTTGACTTGTCTGGCCCATACTGTTTCCTGTCTTATTGCCCTTAGAGCACCTTACTTCTTCAGTAGGCTAGCTTGCTTCCTTGTAGATGACAGTTGGTAGAGATGACTGTCCTCTTTTCCACAAGAGTTATCTCCCCTTATAATAGCTTCAAGGGCTGGAGCAAAGCCATTGATCTGGGGGATGCTGCTATTCCCAGAGATCTTGGACCTGTCTGCCCATTGGTGGCAGATGGTCTTGGTAGTGGTTAGGAAGTGACTGCTCCTCTCCTCTCAATAACATAAGCTCATAGGTCATTAAAGCACTTCCTCATAACAACTCTGAGGTGTAGGTAGCCTAAAGTATCATTATATACCTTTTTTAAAAAAATATGGTCTATAAATTTCATATTTTTATGGAATTTCTAGTGAAGAACTTCTCTACTAATGCAGATTGAAATTATAGTCTTAGTAAATTTTCCGGAAGTACTAAGAGTATAAAGAATTTATCCAGGGTTATGCAGTCAGTATATTTGTAGAGATGGAGCTCAAAAAACAAATCTGAGGCCTGATTCTGACACTCCCTCTCCTCTAGACTCTGCTACTTTCCTATTCCCATTTTACAGATCAACAAACTGAAACTGAGTGACTTGTCAGACAGTTAGTATCAAAGGTCTCTTGAGTCAAACCTTAGTGCCATTTCTTCTACAAAGAGGTGGTGTGAGAGAGTGAAGGGATTCCTGGGCTGAGGATCAGGAAAACTTAGTGCTGAGTCTTTCTTACCTCAGCCACTCACAACTTGAGCCACCCTGGGTGATCTTCTGAGCTTAGGTATTCTTATCTGTAGAATAGGCAAAATAAGTACCAAATGCACAGGATTTTCGTGAGGTTCAGGCATTTGTAATATATTTTTATAAACCTTAGAGAATTATATTGCTGTAAACCATCATTACTATGATTGCCTATGAGGTCTAATTTGCTTCCTTGAAATTCGTCTCTCTAACTGCCTCTGATTATTACCTGTTCTTTTCTGTTTGGACAACTGAGGTCATGTGTTTTAAGGATTTGCCTCTCCCATAAAAGAATGCTAGTCATATGCCAAGCAGGAGCATTTCTTAGTGACTTGGATGCTACAGGTATTAGGTTAGGCCCTCAGGACACAAAGATCATAGTAAAAACAGTTCTTACTCTCAAGGAACTTACATTCCCATAAGGAAGATGACAGGTACATTTCTAAGTTTATGCAAAATAAAGACAAGGTTATTGAGTGGACTGGGAGGGGTCCTGGTGATAAAGGAAAGTTTCATTAAAAGGTATTACTTGATCTGAGTCTTCTCAGAGGTAGAAGAGAAAGGAAAGAATTGAAGGTAAGGGAAATGATCAGTGTAAAGACATGGAAACAGGAGATGGAGAGTTGGCTGAGGGTGAGAACTCGTCTGTCTGGATAGCAGGACTAATTATAATAAGCCTGAAAAGATAGTCTGGGGTCATCTTGGGAAGAGCTTTAATAATAATAATAATAATAATAATAATAATAATAATAATAATAAATGTTTGTCCTTCATTTTCAAAGAAAACCCTGGCATCAGGGGATGTGATGCCATGACAAGCATGTGAATTGTATTTGAGTGAGAGGGGCTGTGCTAAGTCACCAGCCTTACTTTCTCCTCCAGAGCTGAGTCCAGTGGTCAGATATGAATCAAAACAACTGGAGAGAGCTCTGGATGAGAAGCAATCAGGGTTAAGTGACTTGCTCAAGGTCACACAGCTAAGCAGTATCAAGTGTCAGAGGCTAGATTCAAACTCCTGTCCTCCTGACTCCAAGACCAGTCCTCTATCCACTGTGCCACCTAGCTGCCCTGGAAATAGCTTTAAATGCCCAAAAGAAAGAAGAGGAAAAAACATTTATTAAATATTTATTATGGACCAGTCACTGTGCTAAACACTTTACAATTATTATCTCATTTGATCTTCACAATAAGCTGGGAAGTAAATACTATTTTCATCTCCATTTTACAGTTGAAGAAACTGAGGCAAAGAGCAAAGAAATTACTTTCCCAGAGTTTCACAGCTACTATAGCTATAACTACAAGCCCAGTATTCTATCCACTGGACTACCTAGCTACTTTGACACAGCTAGGGGAGATTACACTTGATTCTAGAGGCAATATGGCACCAATGAAGTTTCTTGAGTAGGGGTGTAATACTGTCAGATCAAAGATTTAGGATAACTAGGTGGCACAGTAAATATAGAGCCAGTCCTGGAAACAGGAAAAACTGAGTTCAAGTCCAGTCTCAAGACAATGTTAAACTATTTGCCTCAGTTTCCTCATCTGCAAAATGAACTGGAGAAGGAAATGACAAACTATTTGAGTATCTTTGTCAAGAAAACCTCAAATGCAGTATGAAAGAGTCAGATAAGACTGAATAACAATAACAATAAAGCTTTAGGAAAATAACTTTATGAATTGTGTTGAGGATTGATTGAAGAAGAGAGGGACCCAAGGCAGAGAGACTAGTTAGGGAGCAATCCAGTAATCCAAGTGAGAAGAGATACAATCCTGACCTAAAATGATGGCTATGAATGGAGGCAGGGGATCAATTCAAGGAATTGAATTTATGATAGGATGTGAGTCTTTTTTTTCTTTGTTGCATGTTACAGATATAGATGTAACATAGGCATCCATGATACAGGGTTAATGTTTTGTGGACAGTTTTTCCTCCTTATCCTTCCCTTTTCATTTTAAAGCCCGCTTGATCATGTTCCCTAGACTCCAAACAAATATGTTTTACCAGCCCTTGTCAGGTCTATCTTATCCCTGTCCTCTTTTTTGGGAAGTAGTCTCTTCTTTTACAACTAAGAAAACTGTGACAATGAAAAGTTAAGTGACTTGACTACAAAGAATAAAACTCAGATTCTCACATTTGAAGTGAGATGAAGAATAGTAGATAAAATAGTTGTAGAAAAGATTGCTGCACTTGGAGAAGTGTTGGACTAAATGACTTACAAGCTCCCTTCCAGAGAATTTTAATAGCAAATGGACATCTCTGTAGACATCAATTCTAAAGATGTTGTTGTTGTTGTTGTTTGTCCTTTGTTCTCTAAGAGGATCATGACATCAGGGAGATGATGCCATGATATGCAAGTGAATCAGATGTAAGTGAGGGAGGAGTGCAGTCACCAGCCTCACTTTCTCTACCATTATCACCTGGGTCCAGTGACCAGCTATGCATCAGGGCAACTGGAGATGACCCTAAATACAAAAGGAGACCTTGATCTTTTTAAAGATAGGGTTTTTAACAGATCTCAATTTGACTGAAGCAATGCCCATTCAATGATTAAGAATAGATCATGGGAAAATATGAAGAGATAGGAGGTGGTTGGAAGATGAGAATGAGGACCAAAATTTTTTTTTTTGCTTCAAGCTTTTTTATTACCGTTCCAAAATGAGAAAAAGTCTATTTTCCAAATTATCTTCAAATAAAAATAAAAAGAATTGGGTCTTGGGTTTTATTTTCTTACTATTCAATGTAGTCAACAGACATTGTTTCCTTGATATACTGTAGAATTTTTTAAAATGTCAAAGATTTGGTAGAACTTCATTCAATCAGTCACTCAAACAAGCAAGATAGCATTTATGCATCCATCATTTTCTGGATTGTTGGTAACCTGTGCATATTTTCCCCAGATAACTTTGCCTCCTTGTGTCACAAGTCCCAGTTCACTCACATTCACTTCAATGACAATTCCTTTGGTAATAACACCCAAAGTTGTATATAGTGGGGAGGAGGGATTCTTCTTCACACCAAGTATGGGTAAGCAAAAAAGTGGCTTCAAGTTCAGGATGAGTTACATGAGCCTTCTTAAAACGCAATAATAAATCTTTCATATTTCAGTGGTTTTCGAGTAAAACCATCTCCAACAAAACAGACTTTAGTAACCATTCTCTTCCAAGCCTTCTTTCTCTTTCTTGTTTGAATAACCTTTAACACTTCTGTTTCTCCTTGGGCACAAACTTTTGGCAAGGGCACTTCCCATTTACTAGCTTTCTCTTTTCATTTCTGTTTAATCATGTTGGAAAGAACTTTGGCTCGAGATTGTCCCTCTCTGTCCAGCAAATATGCAGGTACTGCTCCTTGGGGAGTTTTTTCATCATTCTTTTTCTTGGTATTTCTCTTTTCATGCATCTTGATAGTCTTTTTCATCTGAATCTTCTCAGCATTGCCGCTGTTTATGGTAGAGTTTGGCCTTTAAATCAATCATTTTCTGTGCTTTTTTTGAACATTCATGAGTCTCTTGGCTTTCCTTCTTTCTCTTTTTCTCATGGTAATCCAAGCGATAGCCATACCATTTTCAGTGTAGCTCTATGTATTCATTCTGTGGCATGTTGGTGACTGGGGGCCCATCGAAGAGCCATCAAAAATGCTTCCAAACTTCAGAGTCTCTGCCGGTAGTGACTGACTCCCCCCAGGAGCCGGAAAAGAAAAAAACAGGACCAAAATTTTGACAAATCCAAAGTATAGGAAAAGGATAGGAGAGGATGTCCATTTTAAAGTGGGGAAGAAACAAAAGTTATGTTCATAGGTATAGAATGAAGATCCTGAGTGCATATGGAAGTGTCTCTCAAGAACAGGAAGGCCAAAGGGGCCTTGAGATGAAATAATGTATTTGGGGATGATAAAGGGAAGGATGGGGGTAAGGGAGCCCTTTCTTGACTCCTTCTATTCTCTTCCATTCCCAGGGATGACATGCCAAGCAAGGAGCTCATATCTGGTGGACGAGGTGCTGTGGGGTCACCGCTTCATGTCTGTACTGAGCCTAGAGGATGGCTTCTATGAGGTGGACTATGCCAGCTTCCATGAGACCTTTGAGGTGCCCACACCATCCTGCAGTGCCCGAGAGTTGGCTGAGGCTGCTGCCAGGCTTGATGCTCATCTCTACTGGTCCATTCCTAGCCGGCTGGATGAGAAGGTGGAGGAGGAAGGGGCAGGAGAGGGGCCGGGCTGGGGGAATGGAGGAGAAAAGGAGAAGAATGGTCGCCTGCCCCCCCCAGAAAATGAGTCCAAGGTGTAGCTATAACCAGAGGAGGTAGGATACACCCTTCCCCCACTACCTCCCAATCCCCGGTGTCAGACAGATGGCCAGGGTTAGGACAGACAAGATGAATGGTTGCAGAGAAGTCTAGGTATAAAAAAGAAAGAGAATCTAGAAAGGGATTGGATGTTTCAAAGGGCCCCTTAGAATCTTAAGTCTAGGATCTACACTGGGGAGAGAGAGCTGGTGCCATACTCAAATGAGAATCCATGGAGATAGGGTGGGTAGGTTAGGGATGGGCATACATTTGAGTGGCAGAGGATCATATCAGTTTTTGGATGAGAAGGTAGGAGGGGAGAGATATGATCTAATGAATGTATGTATCACTAGCTGGGGAAAAGGCAATTTTATGAGAAGGTGGGTAGAGAAATGGATGGAATGTTAAAATTAGCATTAGAGTGGATTAAATTGTTGAATGGATTGGGGATAGGAAGTTGTGTGGGAAGCTAAGAAGGATAGATGGATGGGTGGATGGAAGGAAGGACAGACAAACAACATGGACATTAGTTGAGTGGATAGGAGAGAGTGGCAGAATGGATAGAAATGTTAATAAATGGAAAAATAGAAGGAAGAGAAAGGAATATAGGAACTCCTTCAGTCTCATGGTAAGGCAGAAAGCTCTGAGTTGAGATTAGAAGAGAGAGAAACTGTGCCTAAGGTGAAGAAAGAGAACCATGGGTCTTCTGATGGATTTTTTAAAAAAATTCTATATTAAGAGAATTACATGAATATACAGATATATTTTTAACTGTGGGGTAGGATGGGGTAGTAAGGGCTTGGGGGTGATCCTAACACTGTCATGTAGTTCCAGTGCAGTTTGGGATCTAAGGAGGCTATTCTGGGAGAGAAGAGAGAGCACTGAGTGGTGATAGTCATTCAGAGAGGGGTTATGTAAACCAGAGTTGAAGAAGGGCATTCTATCACTTTTGTCATTGAACAATGTAGGAGATAGAGGAAAGAGAGAATCAATTAGTGCTATTGACTATACAACTGTGTGTGAGAATTGACCCAGGTACAATAGAGGCAATTGGACACAAGAAGAACAGGCACTCATCCTTGCCTTCTATTTGGTAAGAAAGAATACCCATGTGAAAAAAACGGAAACAATAAACCAGACCAGGAATATCAATTTAATTGAGACTGAGGCCAAGTGCTGAACAGCACCAGATAATGAGCATACAGGTTGGAGAGGGCAGTAGATTTGGAAAGCACCTTTGAGCTGAGCTCTCCTACATTTAAGGATCTGGGCTACCAGGCAGAGAAGCTAGAATGATTTATAGGGCAGAAGGAATTTATAGAGTCAGGAGGAATGGGAGCAGAACCAGGGGAAATGGAGTCCCTGAGCATGGTAGAGAGAAGATGACCTTGCATCTCAGGCTTAAGGCCTTGGATTCTGTAGAATTGGTATCAGAAACCATTGATGGTTTTTCTTTTTCTTAATTTTTTGTTTGTATGTTTGTTTTGGTGAGGCAATGGAATTAGAGCCCCACAGCTATTAAGGATCAAGTGTCTGGGGTTGGATTTGAACTCAGGTCCTCCTGACTCCAGGGCCAGTGCTCTATCCACTGGGTCACCTAGCTGCCCCTATTGATGATTTTTCAACAATTCAATAAGCATTATTATGTGTCAGATAATAGGGTTACAAAGACAAAAATTTTTAAAAGGGCAAAAATGCCCTCATATATTCTAGTGAAGGTAGACATACATGCATAGAGAAATATGTAAAAATATAGGGAGAAGGACCAGACCAGTGATTTCATCAGAAAAAGAAACTGGTGGTTGAAGAATTTCCCTCTCCAATTCCTCTTACCCAAGTAATAGTTGACACCTTCTCTGTAATAATCTCAGTAAGATCTCTGAAAAGATGACTTGTAACTTGTCTAAGGTTATTTATCCAGTCAGAGGCAGGACTTGACTTGTCTCCCTAGATTCAAGGCCAGTTCTCTATCCACTATGCTTATATATAGTAGAGAGGTAATGACTATAGAAAGAGAGTGTGTAGAGAGAAGCACAAGACAGGATGGGGAATCATGGAAAGGCATCCACCAAGTCGTGGCCCTTGATCTGAGCCTTACAGGGAGCTAGACAAGAGGTAAGGATGGGGAAGGAGAACATTTCAGAAGAAAATGTGTCTAGGGTGGGGGAAGAAGGGAAAGGAGTGGAGAAAAAAGAGAGGATCACAGAGGACAGCCTTTGCAAGAAGAAAAAGAAGGATGTGCATGGGAACAGCAGAAGAGTGATGATTATGATAGAAATGTACTTTGGGAAGATTTGTCTGAGGGTGATTGTGGGATGGGTTGTAAGGAAGAAAGAAAGGGGGAGGGACTTGGAAGGCAATTAGGAAGCAATTGCAGTAACTCATCCATGAGGGAATTGGAGGAAATGACATTTAAGTTGGGTTTTAAAGGTTTAAAGATTGAATTTGAGCTTGGGTTAATCTCCTGGGACTGATTCATGAGGAGACAGGACCTGAAAGAGGTGGCTGTGGAAAGGGAGACAATTTCTTGCAGAAGGCTAACCAGGCTGTAGTAATGGATAGAATAAGAGGAATGAAGCAAAGAAAAGATTCAGAGATGATTTTGACTGGTTGTGGCCTGCTGTCTGTCTGTGCTGCTCCCACCAGGAGCCCCCCAGAAATAATCTCCCTTTCATATCTTCTCATATCCTGCCTATCCTACCCCTTCAACTCAGTAATTAAAAGAGCAGAGATTTGTGGTACCAGATCATGAGTGATAAGGGTGGGGGCAAAGCTCAGATGGAAAGGTGTGATGAGAGAGAGGCAAACCTCCGGGGCCAGTTTTTTTTATAGGACGTGAAAGAAAATATGACCTCTGATCAAAAGCTACCCACATTCTTGTCCTGCATGCCCTCAGAAGGGAGGGAAGACATATACAGTGGTACTGGTTTAGCAAGGGCCCTTTGCTTTATAACTGTGACTTCATACTCACTCCTGTTCTTTAATAAACTTACAGCCCCTCTGGGGGAAGATCCCTAGCCCCATGATGACTGCTCTGTTCCACCTTCTGTGTGTGTGTGTGTGTGTGTGTGTGTGTGTATGTGAGTGTGTATGTGAGAGAGAGAGAGAGAGAGAGAGAGAGAGAGAGAGAGAGAGAGAGAGAGAGGAGGGGAATGGGCAGGGATGGGAGTAATGGGAGATGCTCCAAGACCAATATTCTTTTATAGAAGGAAATATAAGACATTTAGGGTACTTTCCAAAGTTATTGTAACTACTAATAGTATCAGATGATAATTATTTATGCTTAAGATTTATACCATACCTTACATACATGTTTTTATGTGATCCTCACAACAAATCATGTGATATAGGTCTCATAGGAATTTTTGTCCTCATTTTGCAGATGAGAAAAATAAGACTGAGAACTGAAGTGATTTTACCATGGTCACACATCTACTAAGTATGAGAGGTAGCATGTCTGCAAAATGTGCAAGAGACATGAAATTGGGAGGCAAATTTAAAGATCCCTGTATATCTGGATGTTAGAGGCAGGATTCCAGAAGATTCCAGCAGACTAATATGATGGAGTTAATCTACTTATGTCAGCACTGCCATGACCCATGACTTCATCCACCTGGCCAGTCCCTCTGCCAGTGTAGATAGCAGCTCTCTTGAATCTGAATTGCTGAATCCATGTTCATAGAATCTTGTGGTTAACCTAGTAACATTTCCCTGTCACTTAGCTATGTTGGTCATCACTGAAAACACCATTTGGCAGTTTGGTGGTACAGACGAAAGAATGCCAGACCCACAGGCAGGTAGAATTAGGTTCAATTCTACTTAACCTCTGCTTCCCCATCTGTAAAATGGGGGTAACAATAAAACTTACCTTCCAGAGTTGTTGTGAAGATCAAATGAAATCATAATTGTAAAGTATCCAGTATAGAGTCTTATAAATGTTAACTCTTACCTCTAACATGAAAACCTTTCAGTATGGTCAAGATTTGACAGTCATTTCATTCCACAGAACATTGCCTCAATTAATAAGACTCACCTCCATGATATGATGAAGCATTGGAATGAGACTTTGGGATTTGGGGAAAAGGATCTAGTCAGATGAAATTTAGTTGGGATAAATGTAAATTCCTACATTTGGCTTCAAAAACAATCCAAGACTAGGATGAAGGAAATTCAGATCCTGTAAAAAGAGGTATAGGTTTCAATGGGTTGCTAGGTGAACTTATCAATAGCATAACATGGCAACCCAAAACAAAACTGCATTCCTATACTACACTGAATAATATAGTGTTCAGAATAAGAGAGATGAGAGTAACTGCCCTCCATTCTGGGCAAGTCCTTTCTGAAATAATGTATTCCTCTCTGGATACCATATTTTAGGAAAGACATTGACAAACTAGAGCACCCCCAGAGGAACACTATTGACAGGGAAACCATGCCATGTAAAGACCATTTGAAGAAAATGAAATGGTTAGTCTGGTAAAAAAAAAATTAGGGAATTCATGTTAACTGTTGTCAGGTGTTTGAAGGACCGTCACATAGAAGAATAGACATGTTGTGCTTAGCCCCAGTAGGTATGACTAAGAACTATGGGTGGACATCACAGAGAGGCAGATTTCAGTATAATATAAGGAAAAACTTCCTAAAAATTCAAGCTGTCCAAAAAGGAACTGCCTTAGGAAGTAGTGAGCTCCCTGTAGGTGGAAGTCTCCAAGCCAGGATGGGTGTCCACTTTTTGGGGATAGTGAAAAAAAAATCTTGTTCATATTAAAGTCACAGAATTCTGAGCTGGCCAGGGCCTTTGGGATCATCCGGTCCAAATCCAAGTTTGCTCTGTTTGGCATTAAGGGACAGATGTAGAACCAAATGGGGAGGGGGAGCTACATAGTCAAGCCCCCTGGTTGTAGGTTGTTTATGTCCTCTATACACATGCGCCTCACCTGGTGCCTGCATATAGTAAGGGCTTGATAAATACCTTATTTAATTATAATACCTGAAAAAGGAGAAGAGCAAAATAGATTAACTTCAAGAAATTGCAAAACTCCTTTAATGACTTTAAACTTCTGCTAGAAACAAAAATCCATCTTTCCAATATCAATATTCTGTCAGTTTCATGGCTTAATCAATACATCAAGATCATTTGGGATTACTTGGAAGTTGTCACCACAAAAATAACCCTGTTCAAAAACCCTCTGGCAATAAATATGAGTTAAAGCATAAACCAGAGAGATGGGCTGTATGCTTGCCAAAGGTTTACCACTATGAGAGAGGAGAAACAATGTAAAGTTCAGTTTGAGGAGAGATTCCACATGAATGATGAAGCCTTCTAGATGTTCTTGTTTGTGTATGATATTTTTCTGATTTCATCAAACCCAAGAATAATACAGAGCCTGGACTCTGTGGTGGTACAGTGGAGGGACAGTTAGGTGGTGCAGTAATAGAGCACCAGCCCTGGAGTCAGGAGGACCTGAGTTTAAATCAGAGCTAAGACACTTAGTGATTGCCTAGCTGTGTGACCTTTGGCAAGTCACTTAACCCCATTGCCTTAAATAAATAAAAACATTAATAACAAAAAAGAATAATAGAGAGCCTAAGGATAGAGATCTAGAAGCATTCAAAAGAATTTGGCATGTCCATCTACGCAAGGAAGACCAAGTAGATAGATATCCTATAGAGTACGGTTTTAATTTTTTTTTCTATCATAGAAGTCTGATAAAGCCTATAGATCCCTTCTCAAAAGGGCTCTTTTACAAGTTTCCCAGGACGTTATATGGCATTTTAACCAATGACAATTTATTGGTGTTGCTATAGGAAGCAAGACATGGAAGGAATTCCTAGTCAGATTAAGGGGTATATATTCTGCAATCCCTCCCAAATCAAAGATTCTATGATTCTTAGTTCAGTCTTGGAGTTGAGAACCATGGTTGCACAAAGAGCACCAGATTAGAAACTAGAAGAGACCTGTTTCTAATCCTAACAAGTTTTGTGATCTTGAACAAGTCATTAACTTGTTTGCACTTTGGTTTGCTCATCTCTAACAAGAGGAGTTGGATTAGGTGATCTCTTCTATCAGTGATATTAAATTCAGGGATTAGGAAAGTGAGTGAAAACTTACTCCCAAAAAGAAGCAATTCAGAGGAACCTTTATGTTGCCTGGAAGCCGGAAAAATCAGGTAGAATGAGTTGTGAGGTGGGGCCAGTCTGTGAAATCTCAAGAGCTGGAAGCAGAGTTAGATATTTGTGTGACTGGATACACAGATCAGAAGTGGAAATACTCACACTCATATACGCTGTAGTTTCTAGTTCTCTTTTTTCCATTTCCCAGGTTACAGTCAGTGACTTCCTTTTTATTGTTATCACAGGCAGAATGAAGGACATGAAGAAAGATGGGTAGAGGGTGCTATATCTGGTCCCGGGTCCAGGAGATAGGAACTATGAATGGAAAGGGAAGAGTTGGGGACTGTTTAAAAGTAGGGAACCTGCTTCAAATATTTTCTATTCCCCAAAGGCTGAATTGAGTGGTCAACAGAATTGGGGTAGTTACTTGATCTCTGAGTCTCACCTATGTTTGGAATCCAGTTAAAGCTCAACTGAACAATAATAATAGCCCAATCAACACTTGTGACCAAGGGATCCCCTCCTGGCAGAGTACAAGGGCCTGAGGTCAGGTGCTATGTCAGATTAAAGGGGGATTTCAAAGAATTTAAAGGTCATTAACATCAATGAAAACGTTAATCTTTTCTACAGCATCTCTAATAAATGTTTATACAGGGGCAGCTAAGTGGCACAGTGGATAGAGCACTGACCTTGGAGTCAGGAGTACCTGGGTTCAAATCTGGCCTCAGAGACTTAAGAATAATAACCTAGCTGTATGGCCTTGGGGAAGCCACTTAACCCCATTTGCATTGCAAAAATCTAAATAAATAAATAAATGTTCATACAGCCTCCACTTTCATACCTCTACTGTGGATGCAACTCATACTGAGTTTTTAATTCAGCTTTTTAATTTATTTTTTTATTTTTCAAAATAGATTTATATAATATGTGTCCCAATTCCATGTAAAAATAATTTTTACATTTTTAAAAACATTCTGAATTTCAATTTTTCTTTCTATCCTCCTCACCTCCCCCTCCCCCACTGAGAAGGCAAACAATTTGATATAGGTAATACAAGTGTAGTCATGCAACACATTCCCATATTAGTCATATTATGAAAGAGAACATAAGCCAAAGAAACACAAGAAAAATAAAGAAAAAAGTTTTAAAGTATACTTCAATCTTCATTCAGATTCCATCAGTTCTTTCCCTGGGGGATGAATATTACATTTTTCATCATTAGACCCTTGTAATTGTCTTAGATTATTGTATTCCTGAAAATAACTAAGTCGTTCACAACTGATCATTGTACAATATTGTTGTTACTGTGCACAATATTCTCCTGGTTCTTCTCATTTCACTTTGCATCAGTTCATGTAAGTCTTTCCAGATTTTTCTGAGAACATCCTGCTTGTCATTTCTTATAATACAATATTATTTCATCACAATTATATACTCCAACTTGTTCAATCATTTCCCAATTGATAGAGATCACCTTAATTTCCAATTCTCTGCACCACTAAAAGAGTTGCTAAAAACATTTATATACATATAGGTTCTTTTCCTTTTTTTAAAAAAAAAATCTCTGTGATACAGACCTAGTAGTGGTATGTCTGGATAAAATGGTATGTACAGTTTTATAGTCCTTTGGGCATAGTCCCAAAATGCTCTACAGAATAGTTGAAACAATTCACAACTCTAACAACAATGTGCTAGTGCCTTAATTTTCCCACCTCCCATCCAATATTTGTTATTTTCTTTTCTGTTATATTAGCCAATATGATAGGCGGGAGGAGGGAAGTACCTCAGAGTTGTTTTAATTTGCATTTCTCTAATTAATAGTGATTTTGAACATTTTTTTCATATGGCTATAAATAGCTTTGATTACTTTGTCTGAAAACTGACCATTTATCAATTGAAAGAATGGTACTTATTTTTATAAATTTGACTTTGTTTTCTATGTATCTAAGAAATGAAGCCTTTATCAGAAAAACTTGCTGTAAATTTTTTATTTGCAATTATGATCTGTATATTTCCCTCCAGCCAATTTTCCAATTTTTTCTTACTTTCTATCCTTTCACCCTGTCCATCCTCAATAAAGTTTTGCTTCAGGCTACCACATCCCCAATCTGCCCTCATTCAATCTATCTCCCTTCTCTTATCTCCTTTCCTTCCTACTTTTCTATAGGTTAATATAGATTTCTATACTCGATATTTTTTGAGACCATTACTATGAGAGAAAGGTTCAAAAGTTCACTTCTACCTCCCCCATCCTCCTCTAGACAAACTTTTTATGTGAGATAATTTACCCCATCCTACCTCTCCCTTTCCTCTTCTCCCAGTGCATTCCTCTTTCTAATTCCTTATTTTCATTTTTTTAGGTATCATCCCATTATATTCAACTCACACCTGTCTATTTATACTCCTTCTTACTGCCATAATAATGAGAAAGTTATTAGAAGTTATAAGTATCATCTTCTTATATAGGAATATAAACAGTTTAACCTTATTGAATCCCTTATGATTTCTCTTTCCTGTTTACTCTTCTCTTGACTCTTTGAAATTCAAATTTTTTATTCCATTCTAGTCTTTTCATCAAGAATGCTTAAAAATCCTTTATTTCACTGGATATCTATATATTTTTTTCTCCTAAATAATTATATCTCAGTTTTGCTGATTCTTGGTTGCAAGTTTAGCACCTTTGCCCTCCAGAATACCATATTCTTTCATGTCAAGTTGCTAAATCTCGTGTTATCCTGACTTGTGGCTCCACAATATTTAAATTGATTCTTTCTCGCTAGTTGTAATATTTTCTCCTTGACCTGGGAAAATCTAGTCATAATCTTCCTGAAAGTCTTCATTTTGGGGATGATAATTGGTGGATTCTTTCCATTTCTGTTTTACCCTCAGGTTCTAGAATATCATGCTATTTTGAGTAAATGCAATTACTAGAAAGATTTTTCTTATATTAAACAGATTACTTGTCTCCCTGTAACTTCCACCCATTGATTACAATTTTGCCTTCTGGGGCCAATTCTCATAGTTTCTCATATTTCTATCTTTGCTTTATGGCTTGTAAAATGTTTATTTGCCCTGTGGTATAAGTGCTAGAGAAATTATCTTTATTTATAAAGATGTATAAATTTAGAGAAGTTGATTGACATGACCCACTTCCCACCACATTATATGGCCCATTGCAGCCTAAACAACAACCCTTTAGATACTTGTGCATAGAAACCCTGTCTCTCCCAAGCCTTTTCTCCAAAAACTAATGCCAATTTCCTCAGCCCATCTTTTATGCTATGATGTTGGGTCTTCATTATCCTCTCTCCTCCCTAGGGTATCCTTGATTTTGTCAGTCAATGTTTATCATAAAATATGGCACAATAAATTAGCCACATTATTCCAAATGGATCCCACCCATACAATGGGACTATCACCTTTCTGGACACTGTCTCTCAAGGTAGTCTAATTTTTAGCTACATCATCACAATGCTGAATCTATACTGAATTTATATTACAATTCATTGGAATTTCCAAATCTTTCCCACATGAACTGCCCCATTTCCTCCCTTCTTATTTTTGTACAGTTGCCTTTTTTTTAACCTAAGAGTAGAATTTTATTTGTCCTTAAAATTCATCTTATTATTATCAATACATTTCAGTCTTTAGGGATGTTGTGATCTTTGATTCTGGCCAAATGAGATATTTGCTTCCTTTCAGCTTTCTCTCATACCAAAATTGCATAGATACAAGTTACTGATAAGAATATTGAATAGAATAGAGCCAAACAGAGCATTAGAGAACTCTGCTAGGTACTTCCCTACAGGTTGATATTGATCCATTAATTTATAGGTTTGTCGGTCATTACTATCTCTCCCCTATGGCTCCCTCTCTACATACATATTAACATTCATTCTTTCTAGCTCCTTAGGAAAAGAAACAGGAAGGATATGCTTCGTACCACATTTTATTTTAAAAAAATTTATTCACATTTTAGAAAAACCAGTTTTGGGATAAGGGATAAGGGCTTGCCCATGGACGGGGGGGGGGGGGGGGGCGGGGAAGGTCAGAAAAGAGAGCCAAGATCTGGGGGCCACTGGGGAAGAGGGCACTGGTCTTCACTTGAGGCAAGTAGAAGGATTGGGGTCGTGCCTGTGGCTTCAGAAAACCTCCCAGCTTGGCAAAGCAGAAGGGAAATCTTGGTCTCCCCAAATAAAATAAATAAAAAGGGCAGAAGACAGAAGGACCAGACGGGGGTAGAAGGTAGAAGTTTAGGCAGCTGAAGTTGGACTGGAAGACAGCTTGTACCTAGAGAAAAAAGAGAAAAAATTGAAGGAGGATGTAAAAGTGAATCTGATATCCCAAAGGAAAACAGCTTGAATAAATATGTGGGGTCCTAGGGAAAGGACATAAGGTAGAATTAAGGCATCTAGTGTTGTAACCTCTCTTCCAATGAGAAAAGGTCAGGAGGAGAAGGAGCAACTATGTATGGAAAGAGTTCAGGGGTCCCAGGACCTCACCATGGTGGGGTTGGGGTTCACCGCTTTCTCAGTCTTTTCATGAAGCAACAAGTGACAGTGCTAAGGATGGTGATCCCTGTGACCAGGGCAGCCCCTGCACCCACCAGCAGGGGCACAAACAGAGTGTCCAGGGCTGAAAAGGGAGAAAAGAAAGAGGATCTGTCAGTGACATTCCTGCCCTAGTGCCCCTCCCCACTTTCAGTAACTTTGATTCTCCCCAAATTCACTCCTCTGATTCTCAATAAGCCCTCTACCTGTGACCTCTGTTCCCACAGTTCATGGTGGACTTAAAGAAATCTCTCATTTCTAGAAATTCTCTTTTTTCTCACATATAGCCCTATCTAAGGGCAGGACTCAAAGGGTGGAGAGCAAATGCATGGAGGTCATATTACAACAGTTTTACTCACGACGGGTGTAGGGGTAGACAGAGATGGATTCAGAGCGGGCACTGCCAGCTTGGTACCAGCTGTAGTCGGCATGCTGCACCCAGGCGCTGGGGGCGCAATGGTACATTCCCTCATCTTGTGGCCCCAGCTCATGGAGTCTCAGTCGGTAGCTTCGAGGCCCAACCTGCTCCACACTGACAGCACCTCCACCTGGCCGGATCCCTAGCTCGGCCACACCATCCCGGCCCATGGCACCAACCGGCTGGGGTGGGGATGGGACCAAGTCTGGCTCCCCTAATCGCTCCACCCACCAGCTGGTGGCCAGTCGAAGTCCTGGGGGTCCCCCTGTCACAGAGATGTTGCAGAACAAGGAGGCTGTCTCTCCCCGGTACACTATGCCTCCTGCCAGCCATGCCACAGCTTCTAGCACCACGCCTGTGAGGCACAGGAACATGAGTCAGAAAATGTCTAGAGCATTTGGGGGAGGAGCAGGAAATATGGAATATTCACCTTTCCCTACTTTATCTATTATTCTGCATAAGCCAGAGTTTTGGGCAAGGGGGCAATCACTTTGGCTGAAGAATGAACAGTGACCACATGGATACTACTTGGACAGAGGAAGAAGTTTCCCTGGAAATCTCTGGGAGGGTGATCTATGGGCATCCTCCATAGGAGCCTTCTTCATGCTGATGTTGATATTACCCGCCTCAGGTCATCTGTACCCTCTTACCTTCTTCTCTCACATGCACAGGGAGGGGCCGAGAACGAACACTAGCAGCCTCCCGAAGCCGGGTACCAGGGCCCCGAACATAGGCCCGTGCCAGGCAACGGTATGTGCCTGCATCACCAGGCCTTGCTGCCTCCAGCCGCAGACGGTAGGTAATAGGTGCCACTTTTTCAATGGAGATATGTCGGTCCTCATAGCCTGGGCCCAGGCTGCCTATGCCCTCTGTGTCCAACTGGGCCACCAGGTGACCAGGTCCAGGGGCCCCTGCAGGTGCCATCTCCCAGCCCACAGAGTAGGCAGCATGGGGCCCTGGTGGGGGCAGTGCCCCTGATACATTACACAGCAGTTCTAGGGGTTCTCCAGGGCCTACCCGCTGCTCCCCAGGGCCTACAACCACGGCCAACTGGCTGGCTGAAACACATAACAGGGTTGGGGAGGGCCAGAGGAGGAAGAGGCAATTACTAAGTTGTCAAGACACAGGATTCTTCAGCCCCTCCAATCCTGACTTGAATTTCTCGTCCAAAAACAATGTCCTTAAGACAGATTTCACCCCCATCCCCCTTTTTTTTGTGGTGATGAGGAAAAGGCAAATAGCACAGACTACATCAGAAAACCCTGTCTTCATCCTTAAGCCATGTGCCTCAGGCTTGACCACACCCAATCTGGCTAACCAAGTGGGGGAAGGCCCAGAAGCAGCCAATTAGGGTATCTCTGCCAACCCACTTTGCCCTCCTAGCAGGAAATGGGTTTCTGAAACCAGCCTGAGTGCATCCTGCTCATTTTACCACCTGAAACACAGTGGGTCCCTACCCCTGTCCCAGTTCCTGCTATGTCCCCTCTAATCCCAAGCCAGATGCCTACCCTGGTTATAGAACTTACCAAGGGTCTGCACATCCACGTGAGCCAGCACTGCCCGCTTCTCCCCAATCTGGGCCCAGCTGCCATCGGGGTCTTGGATCCATTCAGCGGCTGTGCAGTGGTAGGTTCCAGCATCCTCTGGCTGGGCACCCCCCAGCACCAGCCGGTACCGTTCAGCACCCTCTTTGCTCAGCCGCAACTCTCCTGCAGTCAGTCGTTCGGCATAGGGTGCCCCGGCCTCCACTGCCAGGTCGGGTCGAAGCCCTGCCACCTCCTGTAATGTTGCCCTGCCCACAGGTGCCTCAGGCACTGCCCGCCCAAAGGACACCGCCAGGTGTGTATGTTCCTGTGTGCTTGTCCGGGCCACACAGCCAAGAGCCAATTCTTGCCCCTCTGGCACTACCAGGCGTGGAGGTGAGGATGGGCCCTGGCGGCCTCGGGGCCCTGGAGGGGCAGCAGATACCTGCAGTACATCTGGAAGGACTGAAAGAATAACTAGAATAAGGAAGCTGAGATTTTAGGTTGCACACACACACACACACACATACGCACACATATGTTCTATTTCCCCAAACATCTGCATCAGATAAGGAAAACTTGCAAATTTCCCTCTTCTTCAACCAATCCAGGCAGAGTTCTCCAAGTGGAAGAGTCGCTCCAGCACTGGAAGGCCACTAGGCTTTCTGGAGACTCCCGGGGACTTCCCCAACCAGACCAAAAAGGGAAGAGATGCCGGAAGGCAGTGTAACCCTATGGAAGGAGGCCGAGGGCCTAGATTCTAGCCTTTGCTTCTTCACTGATAAATGGTTGATCTCCATCTTTAAGTTCCCTTCCACATCAGTGATTCTTTAAGAGAGAGAGTACTCCACCCTCCCTTGCCCCAGCAGCCCCGGTACCTCTCAATTCCACCTTGCCACTGTAGCTGCCCAGATATCGGGCATCAGTAGATGGGGTGTAACACTCATAGACACCAGCATCTTGGGTCTGCAGGCGTGAGATCCGAAGCATTGCAGCATCATCCTGGAGTCGCTGAACCTGAATATCGCCTGATGCTACCCGGGACCCAAATATTGCGTAGGGGAAGCGACTGTCCCGTGTGCTGATTATACCCAAGGCTGACTCTGGTGCCTCTGGTCGGTAGAGAAACCATTCAAAGTCCTGCTGGGAGGGACCCTCATAGTTGCTGACATTGCAGGAAATGGAGATGGCAGTGCCTGCCACTCGATACAGGGGTCCCTTAGGCATCACCACCTCTCGGGCACCACACATGTCTGCAATGAACATCAAGGATATCAAGGATGATAGGGTTCCCTGATAATCATCAGGGGAAGAGAAGCCCAGAGGACATGGGGAATACTGGGAGGGCCCCTGGGTAAAAGTGGCAGGGCCAAAGAGACTTCACTCTTCCCGGGTCCCCTCTATTCTGTTTACCATCACCATGACCCCTTCAGAGATGGCATTGTGAGGGTGGGGGTGGGTTTGTGGGAAGATTATGGGATTTCCAGGGTGGGAATGGGCATTTCCTATCATATATTCCACTGACACCATCTTGCTTCTCTGCCCTTAAAGGATGGAAAAATGAAAGAAGGTCTGGTTCAGAAGGGTCCATTGTCTCAGCTGTTCATATTAGTAGGGGCTGTGCCACCTGGGGCTGTGGAACAATGGAGCCAGTAGCCCCGAGCTGGGCAGGGCCTGGACGCAGATGGAGTCATTTCTCCTCCGGGGACAATGCACTGTCCCCCATTACTCCCCTCTCCAGCTGTGGACGGTGAGCTCACTGATTTCTCCACCTCAACAGACAGATATCCCTGCAGCTGAGGCCATCAATGCCAAAGCCTGCCCTCATGAGAGTCATTATGCTCTCCTCCCCTCCCACAGAATCTTGACATCTCTTCCTGTACCCTCTGCCAGCCTCCCCAACTTATCTTACTGCTGTTGGCCCCTTCCATCCCCATGAGCCTAAACAATAGTGCCTGGCTTGCATGGTGATTTACATCTAATTTACATTTTCATTTCACATCTAGCTTCATGTCAACTCTCTCCCTTTCCCCTCTCTAAAGTTCTCATAGGCTGAGCACCTCCCCCCTTTGGAAGATAGAGACAAGAAGGGATCCCCACAGATGGCCCAACCCCCCCTCCCCAAGACCTTCCTTATTGAGCTCTGCTTTGGGTCAGCTCCCTCTCCCTATTTCTTCCACAGCTCCTTCTGTTCCATAGAAGCCAATATTTCTTTCCAATATTTCTCTAGTTATCTCTCCCTTCCAACGTTCCCAAAAGAGTGTCCCTGAGGATGAGGATTAGGACTGGAGGGAAACAGAGAGGCTGATCCCCCTGATCTGAAAAATCTGGGCTCTTACACCCTCCAATCATCTAATTCTCTTCAGCCTGGAATTCTTCCTCTTCACCAAATTTTAAGGAGACCAGAGACTGATGAAGGGACTTGAGAAACCTTGGTTTTCATTTCTCCTAACCATTTCTAACATTCTCTAATATTCACTGCTTCTTCTTTCTGACTTGATCACCTAAGGGTCCAAAGAATAGGGGTAGGATTAAACGAGGGTCTTGAATTACAATGCACGCACTTAGTAAATTTAATAGATGCTTATTGATTGATTGATTGATAGTGGATGGAATAATAAAACTCAGTCTTTACATTTAAATCAGTCTATCCAAATTTTCTCATTGTATATTTCCAACTGCCCAGTGGGAGAGGTTCATGTAATTATTATCATCTCCATTTTGCATCTATTATCCATAGATAATTTAAATAATTTGCCCAAGGCCAAAAGGCTTAATTCTCTTTTCCACTTATGCCAACAATTTCTATTCCATCTCAATACTAATGGTTCTATAAGCATGAGCAAGTCACCCCACCACTCTAGGACTCAATTTCCTTATCTGTAGAATATAAAGTTTAGATGAGATTATTTCTAACTTCAGTTTCTAGAATTTTATGAGTCTGTGAGTCAGAAGGGCCTAGCCTCCAACTGGTTTCATAACCCAGAAGACAATAAAGAGAATGAACCACTACCAAGTTACCTAACTGCAACCAGGTCTGACCTCCTGTTTATAAGAGGGGTTCTTCCCACCCCCAGATTCCTACAGCTGCATGTTGATGCTTCAAGATCCCCATGGGAAAACACCCCTCATCTTTGGAATTAGCTACTCATTATAAGGTCTACCCCAGCTTACTTCCTGTCCCTCCTCCTACACTCCCCCCCCCAAAAAAAAACCTCTTAGGATTCCCGCTTGAACATCATACTGTCAATTGGGAAAAGCAGACTATGTGCTAAGCAACCAGTTCCTGTGGGTCCCTATTTCCCCAACTGCCCAGCCCCAGGGACTTCCCAGGCAGGAGAAAAGAGACATCTTTCCCCAACAATCATGACCCAGCAGTCCACTCAGCTGAGCCGAGGATAAGGCAGAGGAGTTTGGGGATATTGTGAAACATCAGCAGATCTTTGACCTAAAAATAGGTGACTAGGACAATTATTCCTAATACCTTACCAAGTCAGTCTCAAATACTGAAATAAATCCTGAAAAATGAGCTGGGCATCAGTTTTTCTAAATTTCAAATACAATTCAATCCTTCCATTGTTTTCTTTCCTCCAATCCTCTCTGCCTTCTCTAGGAAGCTCTCATATGCAGGCCAAATAAACCTTAACTGGTTATTGACTGGCATCATATATTGCTGTACATGTTCCCACGGCAATCTTTCAACTAAGCTTGGCAGGCCCAAGGCCCAAATTTCCTGCCTGCACTGGGTAGTACCCTACTCACTACAATGCCAGAGGCAAAGGGTGCTTAGAGATCTTAGAATTAAAGACTCCACAGAGACCAGGCTGTTATTATGAGGGACTGAGTTGCCCACATCCCTCCTTATCAACATATTCTGAAGCTCAGAGTTGGTAAGATTGGAGGATGGGCTGGATTAAAGCAAGGCTACTAAGAAAGTGCCCACAACTGCCCCATAGCCTAGCTACTTAACTACAACTATTAATGGAGTGGACAAATGGTTGGGGAGGGGGAGAGATGAGAGATCTGGCTAGAGGGGTTGAGTCTGAGGAAAATTAATAGAGAATAGAAGATTTGGGATAGAAGAGGAGAATAGGGAGATGGAGAGGAGCATCAAATGGAGCAGGGTCTTGAAACCCAGGGCAGTAAAGAGAAAAGAGAGACTCAACCCAGCTGAAGAGGGGGGCAGAGGGGTCATTGTCCCTAAGGAGACAATCTTCTGGTGAAGTCAAGGGGGGCAATTAGGGGAGACTTCAAAGATTCTGGGCAGAGCCAACCTCTTGGCCCACTGTCAACTGTGGGGCAATTACGAGGGCGGGCACTGCCCACGCCTAGACCAGACACAGAAAGCTGCAGTGCTCCTCGGATCTGGCTCTGCTGGCATGGAGAAGAGAAGAGCACCCGGGTTGAGGGAGTGGGCATAGTTCGGTGGGGTAGCCCCTTCAGTAGCTCGCGTGTCCTGGGCCAAAGAGCTGGAGAGGAGGAGCCTGGAGCCAGGAAACCCCTTTCCCTTCCTATGCACCCTCCTCCGAATCGGGAGGACACAGAAGCCAGTTGGGCACAGTCCTGCGCAGCCAAGCCGGGCTCTGGGGGAAGCCGGGGGCAGTGGGTGCGCGGCCAGAGGCCCAGCGAGGCCGGGCCGGCTCTGGGGGACACTGAGGACGCCCCGCTTCCCGTCAAGGCTGCCCGCCCGAAACAGCGCGGGGGAAAGGGGAGGGTCAAGGTTCAGGTGGGAAGGGGCCGCGCCGGGCGGCCGAGGCGGGCACGAAGGGCATGGGAGGTCCGCGGCGCCTCTTTCTTACCGAGCATGGGCAGCAGCAGTAGCCACCACGGCGAGCGCCCGGGGGCTCCCATGCTGCGCGCTGCAGGATCTGGGGAGGATCCGGGGGGCGGCTCGGGTGCTGGGGGGCCAAGGGCTCGGGGGGCGCATGCCCGGCTGAAGGGAATGAGTTGCACCAAGCCGGAGCGGCCGTGTCCCCTCCTTCCTCTTCCTCCTCCTCCTCCTCTCCCCCCCCCCTCCTCCTCCGGCTTTCCCTCTCCCTCCCTTCTGGCTTCTGGGCCTGGCCGGCCCCACCTCCGGCCCGCACGGCTCCGCCCAGACCCCGCCTCGGCCCCACCTCTCCCCGCCCCTTCTGCAGGGGCCAAATGGTTGGCACTGCTCTCGGGTCCTGCTTCCCCTTGCCCTGCCCCTTGCCCTGCCCCGACGCCCGGCTCCGAGGCCCAATCTCCTCCGGCTTGCCCAAGGTCCTCGCCGGCCCTCTATTTCTGGAGAAGAGCGGACCCCTTGTAGGGAAGGAAGAAACCTAGAGCAAATGCCGCCAGCCAGGGTTTGGGAGCCAGCTGTTTCCTGCTGGGTTTGGGGGGGTCTTCCCCCTGGGAACCCTCGTGGAGGGGTCATTGGGGAATGGAAGGGGCGAGCGGACCTGGGATAAATGAATAGGCAGGCCCAGGAAGGAGGTTGAGAACTCACTCAACACTTCATGGAAAAATGAAGAAAAGAGATTGAAAGAGAAAAAAATGAATTGAGAGAGAGACAGAGAGAGACAGAGAGAGACAGAGAGAGACAGAGAGAGACAGAGAGAGACAGAGAGAGACAGAGACAGAGACAGGAAGCAGGAAGGCCCAGGATTGGGTGAGATCTCTTTCTAGATTCCTTCCTATCTCCCACCTGTGATTCCTAGAATCATAAGATTTAAAAATTGAAAAGAGAAACCTGAGATAGACATCATCCAATTCAACCCCTCATTTTGCTGAAAAGGAAACTGAGGTCCAGAGCTGAGCAGTTTTGTGTTCAAAGTCACCTACTTACCAAGGAACAGAGTTAGAATTCAAACTGATGCCCTCTGACTCCAAATTCAGAGTTGTGGAATCCCTAAGTTTCCTTTAAGTTTCTGTCAGGCACCAACCCCCAAACTTCTATCCCACTCTACCCCCAGCTTCTTGGTTCTTTCTCCCCACACTACCTTGTATTCCTTTTGCATGGATTCTGAATTATGGTGGTACATTTTGTCACTTTCACTGGAATGTAATCTCCTTGAGCACAAGGACCACATAAATTTTGGTTTTGTACTCCCTTTATTTCTCAATAATAACAGTCTGGTCTTTTATCATTAACATCTAGAGGAGTCACATAGGCAGTTGGCTCCTGCTGTAAAGCCACTCTGCCTGGCAGAGGAGGCAGGTTGTAAGAACTGGGAGGAAGCAAAGGAAGAACTTCATCTCTAGGTCTCTTTGAGAAAGGTATCCTTAGTGACTGAGAACAGAAGGCCTTTGAGAAGGAGCTTGAGACCTCAAAACAGGGAAGGAAGTCCCTTTCTCTTTCTAGTACCTCCAAGATTAAGCCAGGTTGGGGGGATAAAAAAAACAGAGCCCTCATTTTCACTGATACTCTGCTGTAGAATTTAAGAAATCAATGCAGCACTTTTTAGAGGATCTCAAACTACACTCTGCTTCAAAAGCCATATTTTTAAATAATATTTTCCTGATGAATTATTATATAATGAATATTGAATTAAATTGAATTATGTGATGGTGACTCATGAAACATCATCTTAGAAAAGCCAAAATAGTGACCCCAAAGGTCAATAGAAAGGGACATAGTTTGTAAAAGTATGTGGGTTATAGCAGATTACCAACAATGATTTTTTTTTAATGAGAAATTAGCATAGTAGTACCAAGGATTCTCTCTAACTAGATAATCCAAACAAACTGGATATTTGTGACTTCCATACATGTTAGTCCCTCTCCCACCTCCATTCCTTTGCACCCTAAGTCTGGAATGCTCTTCCATCTCACTTCTGTCTCTTGGAATTTCTAGCTCTTTTCGAGGTTCAACTCAGCCAAAGTTTTTTTCTGATCCTCCCAGTTATTGGAGCTCTCCCATCCTTTGGGGGGGGGGATAATTTGTATTTATTTGTAGGTAATTTATATTCACTTATTTATGTACATCCTATTTCCCCCCAGTAGAATGTTAAGGGTAGGGACTACTTTTTTATTTTTTGTAGTCTCACCACCTATCACAATGCTGGCTTCTTCTAGTAGGCCCTTCAAACAAACCTATATAATTAACTGAATTAGGATCAGAAAAAAGCAAGTCTGATCCTATAGTGAGAATGAAAGATGACAGATAAAAAGAGCAAAGGCTGCCCAGATTTGAAATAATATTAAAAGAACTAGAGACAGCATGATATAATGCACAGAGAACCAGTCCCATATTAGAAAGACCTGGCTTTATGTTCTACTGATAGATTAAAGGTTTTATGACTGAGCAAGTTGCTTAACCTCTCTCTCAGTATCCCTAGGTAACTTTCTAAGATTGGGGTCCTTACCTTTTTAATAGTAGTCTAGTGAAGCCAACAAGTATTAATTATGTGCTAGACACTGTAAATAATGTTTTTAAATGTGTAAAATAAAACTTACAAAGGAAACCAATTATATTGAAATATAATCATCAGTAGCAATGATCAACTTTGAAAGACTTGTTCACTCTGATGGATACAATGATCCACCTTATAATTCCAAAGGACCCATGATTAAAAAATATTCTCCACCTCCCAAGAGAGAACTTGTAAACTCTGGGTACAGATTAAAGCATATTGTTTTTCACTTTATTTTTCTTGCCTTCCCCCCCACTGGCAACATGACTGATATAGAAATGTTTTGCATGACTTCACATGTATAATGGATATTATATTGCTTGCTTTCTCATGGTTGGGGGATGGGCTGAAGGAAGGAAGAGAATTTGGACCTCTTAAATACTATCATCAAACTATTTTTAAAGAAAGTTCATGGAATGCCCCCCCACTCCCAAGTTAAGAATTCCTATGATAATTTGCAAAACAATCTTCATTGGTAATGGGAGTTTTCTATGCCAGTAGAATCACCAGTCTGATTTTTCTGCTACCTAGTAAAAATAGAAGGTCTCTGTTACATTGAATGGACCTTCTATGCAGGATTTATGGAAAGATATGACCAAGAACCACTAATGATCAGAAAAGAGGGATAGGTCTTGATGTACTTCCTCACATACCTTCCCACCCCCTCCACCCCCTATTAGTGGATAAAGGACTTATCCTCATTTCTTTCCCAACTCTTTCTATTTTTTCCCTTCAAAATGCCAAAACTCAGCCCGGGGACTCATGGCTTAGGGATGGAGGCACGGGGTGGGGGTAGGGGAAGAGCTAGGGTCGTTCTGTTTAGGGTTCCCAAAGACTCCTGTTTCCCCAGTCTGTGAGTCCTAAAGGCCATCAGCAGGGGGCGCCCATAGTTCAGTCCTGGCGCAGCACACCAGACACTTATGTAACTTAAGAAAAACAGGCCTGGGAGGGGGAGACAAGGAGGGAACATGAGAGCATACACAGAGACCATATGTCCCTTACACACAGAGGAGGTACATTACACATATAGACTCAATGTAACGTCACCCTCAAGCGCTCCAGAGGAAAATTAGAAACGCAGACATGCAGGGATACATTCGAAAGGAAGGAAGGGTAGTAGAAAATATTGTATTTAGAATCAAAAGTCGTGGCTTTGAATCCTGACCTGCTAGCTGTCACGATCTCTCTAGTCCTCGGTGTCTCCTGTTTAAAAAAAAGAGAGAGATAACTAGATGATCTCTAAAATTCGTTCGAGCAATAAAACACCACGATTCTATATGATGGGACCTGAGAATAGCAGTCAGCATCTCTAGCATCTAGCTCTCAACACCTGGACCTGCACTAGTTAGTTAGATAAGACTTGGCTCTGCAGGGGAGGATGAGCAGAAGGCAGCCCTGAAGGAGTGCCAACACAGACTCTAGGTGACTATGGCATGGGTTAGCAACTGAGATGTAGACACAGATGTGTGGGGTGGGGTGGGGTGGGTGGGTGTTGGGCACAGCAGTGCCCTTTCAGTTTCTGTGTTTGCTGCCCATCACCAACTTGCCACCCACTCCCCATCTGCTGCTTAATGTCGACATACACTTTGCACAGGGGCTGAGGCATCCTAGCATCACATGTTCCCAGAGGCAGAGTCACGTGTCACTCATCCACCCACTGATGAAGGCACACATCCTACCCAAGAATATATCAGACACACAGCAGGATATACAAAAACAAATGCAATGATCATACATGTATAGCTTATATTAGATTGTTTTTTGTCAGGGGGAGGGGGGAGGGAGAAAGATGTGAAACTCAAAACTTTGCCAAAAAATAATTTTTGAAAATTACCATTGTATATAGTTTGAGAAATAAATAAATAAAATATTTTTTTTAAAAAAACAAATATATGCACACAGTCCCAGGCTCCGACCCACTGAGAGACACCTACAACATCTAATATACACAGATAGTTGAATAGATATGATTTCATCTATGTGTATACTCCTTCCACCCACACAGATAGAAATAATAGGGAGCCTTTAGATAGCACTCTACTTACAATGCATTTTAGCTCCCTGGATACTTAGAACAAACTTGTGAGGTTGGTGAGGTATTATTATCTCTATTTACAGATTAAGCAATTGAGGTTCAGAGAGGTTGTGACTTGCCCAAGGGCACATGGCTAGGAAATGGTATTAAATCTAAATCTTCAAACACAGTATTTGTTCCACTATATAACTCCTTAATACCGCCAAACCTTAGTCATAGGGTTTTGGGGGTACTCAGGTGGCTAAACTCAAGTAGCCATATTTCTAGTAATGGGCTTCTCTGAATTTACCTAGGCTAGTCCTTAGACTAGCTATCTTTGGGGGTCTTTCTTTTGCCATCTTTGGGCAGCTAAGAGGCTTGGTGGATAGAGCACTAAGCCTGGCATCAAGATAGACCTGAGTTCAAATATGGCCTCAGACACTTACTAGGTTTAGGATCCTGGACAAGTTGCTTAGATTCTATCTGCCCTGGTTACTTTAACTGATGGGGATAATAATAACACTTACCTTTTAGAGTCAAATGAGATAACATTTGTGAAATCAAATAACATGGCAACACAGTAGTCACTTAATAAATGCTTGTGTCTGTCCTTGAAGCCTTTCCACCTAGTGCTCTGCTGGTCCATATCATTAAAGAACTCTGGGTCTTCTACATGCCTTGTAAGCACCTTGACAATAGATTGGTTCATTCTTTGCATTTTTATACCCAGCACCTAAAACAAAGTAAAAACCCAATGTAATGAGTCCCAAAGTCCACTAGTATGGGACTCTGTCCTCCTTGGCAGAAATCAATGTCCTATACCTGGGTGAGAGCAAGAGAGAAGGTTGGACTTTAGATGCTTCAAAAGAGAAGATGGATGATGCCAATCCTATTTCAGGTTGTTAAAATTAAAATAAGACTCTGGAAAGCAACCAACATGAGAAGAATGAGTAGTCATATCACTTGCCTATCCCTAATCTGCTACATTAGCCACTATAAAGAATTTCCCTTTTAGGTGAGATCTGAGACTCTTTTGGTTGAGTTATCTTGCTCCTAATGGGAGAATTCCTTTTTTCTGTAGTATCTAGTATATCCTTCTCTCTCTGTGTGTAATTTAATCCATATACACACATCTATATAAGTATATATATATATATATATATATATATATATATATATACTTTCTCTGATTTTTGCTTTGATTAACCTTGGATAAATGGATTTCTTTGTTATTTCCTATGAATGTTCATTGTGGAACTAGTATTTGATGGGAAAAGTCAAAACCTGGATATAAAGCTTGGATCCTCCTTTCTCCCTGATAAATGAATGTTAAACAGAACCTGAAAACCATATCACCAAGACTAAAAATTTTTAAGGAACAAATAGAAATAATTGTCGCCCAGCACCCTTCTCTCTAAAGAGCAGAGTCATCAAGATTCTTCTAGTCACCTCTTGCTTCTCCTCCTGGCTGGTAATAAAATATTACTTGGAAAATGGGAGGAAAAGAGGGAAGAAGAGGTTAGACATGTATTCTGACTCCTTGTGAGCCACACAATGACACCTTCATGCTATATAAATATAGAGAGAATAGCCCTCGCTATACTAATAAATACTTGTTGATTAATTGCTGTCATTATGACTCATGGGAGAAGTATTTTAGAAGAGAACAGATAGATTAGTGATATATCCATACATATATACATAACATTGTTTACACTCCAGAAACATGTATAAAATAGATATACAAGGACATAGCTAGAAATAGATACACAGAAAGTCTCCATAAACATCAAAATATTTATAGTGGCACTTTTTGATATAGCAAAGAATCTGAAACAAAGTAAATACCCATCAGTTGAGGAATTGTCAAACAAATTGTGGTACATGAATGTAATGGAATATTTCTAGGTTATATGAAATGTTGAAAATCATGGATAATCAAAGCCAAGAAAACAATAAACACAATTATTGCAATAATATAAATGGAAAGAACAACCACTGAAAAATAATCAAAAGTGAAAGTTGCAAAATGACAAAGAACAAGTATAGTCTCAAAGAAGAGATATAAGAAGGTATTTCACTTTTTTCTTCTCCTTCTCCCACTCTATGGGTATGGAACATTGCAAATATTGTGAGGGGTTTTTTTTTTGATGGTTTGATTGGTTTTGCTGATTTTTTTTCTCTCTTCCTTTTATTCTTTAAAATATTCTTTGTTATATGGGGCAGCTCTCTAAGGAAGGGGAGGGGAGGAACATCAGAGGAAATTTAGATGGTATAAGAAAAACCAAACGTTCAATAAAAATTTACTTTAAAAAGAAATAGATACACATAAAGTCATAAATCACACTCTTGTGTACATTTGATTCTTTCTTACCAATATATGTAAATTTAGTATCATGTCACTGTAGTGGGAACCAAAATAACCTTAGGATGTCCAATGATGAGATAAATTTATGAGACTTTGTCCCCTCAAGTCCTAAAGAGTTATGCTTTCACAACATTCTAAACAAAGATTCTAGATGGACAGACACAGTGGGGCTGCATTTCACTCACACACACACACACACACACACACACACACATGCATACATATCACATCATATATTTGTATTGTGTATAACCTCTCTCTTCTGTTTCTCTGACCCAGATAAAAGCCATTGCAGTGGGGCTAGATAGATGTACTTTTTGATTGGACTTCTGCACCACCCCCCCATAGTATCCTGGGTAGGATTCTCTCCCCCCACCACATTATTCTCTATTGCTTCCCACCCGATATTTCTAAATTCTCCATTAGGGGAATCAAAAAGACAGTTTCAAGAGAGAGAAGAGAAAGAGGAGGGAAGTGATATATAACTGCTGGGCTTGGCATTTTCCAGTTCTTGAGTCTTTGAGGGGAATATTGCCCTTTCCCTGCCCTGGCTCATTCCTGCTGACGCCCACTATGGAATGTCACTTATGGATCCCTCTCTCAGTTGGAATCCCCCCACCCCTCCCTCTTCTAATAAAGTTCTTTGCTCTATTGAGCCTGAATCTAACCCTTTCCTGCACTCTACTCTCAGTTCTCTAAACCTTTGCCACATGAGAAGGATCAAAGGATCATAGATTTTTATAGCTGGATTGAACTTCAGGGATTCTCTATTTAAACCCCCTCATTTTACAGCTGAAGAAACTAAGTCCCAAAGTGGAAAAGTAATATCCCAAGGACCCACAGGGGAAACTGGGGCCCTGGAGGGAATTAATTGGGGAAGAGAACTATTGAGAAGATCTGGAATTTGAGACATGTCTCCTACTTCCCTATCCTCCTTATTTTTTTAACAGGTTGTGGTTAGAACTTGTAATTTCAACAGAAACCTTCCTGAATAATGTCAACTCAGCAACTCAGCAGAAATTTATAGTCTTAAGGACATTGGGAAGTTAAATCATTTGCCCCAGGGTCACATAGCAGTTATCTGTCTCAAGGAAGGATTTGAAAACAGACTTTTATCCACTATTCCATACTATTTCCTTAATCCCACTATTTTAGTCAATATGAAATTAGGTTAAAAAGAACATAAAGGGTTTTTAGAGGTAAAAGAGGTTGCTTAGGAGTTGTTTCTCTGCATCACTGGAGTCTGGATCTGGATTGCTTATACCAATGCTGTCTGACTTCTGGCTCCTCCTCAAGCTGTCACACAGCTCTGCCCTAAAATACAAGTACAAATTGATGTCCAAGAACTGCTTGGGAACCCAGAAAAAGAAAATATCCAGAAAAAGGATCCATTTACAAGATCTAGTTTGGGGGCTTTGAATCAAAATTCTACCTCTACATGCCCACCAATACACACAACATGGGCATACTCATCTACTCAGAGGCCAGCCACTAACAAAGCTGCACAGTTTCAGGACCTGTGGTGAAAAAGATTGCCTTTTGGGAACTTTGAGAGGGAACTGGGTATCCATTCAATTATTTCCTTTTCTGGGGAAGAGAATGAATGAATGAATGAAACATTAAGAGGTTACTATGCACAAGCCCTAGGGGAAACATTGGGGACACAAATAAAAAAAGCAAGGCAGTGCCTTTTTTCAAGGAGTTCCATTCTAATGGGGAAGAAAACATATATGGAAGGTTTCAACTGCAAGTCAGCTGGCAAAGTTCCATGGTCCTTTGAATGCAGTGGCAAAAGAGATGTTTGATAGCTCTTTTTTCATTTTATTTACACCAATAAAATCACATCAAATTTTGATGTTGAACCAGTTGATATTGTCAAAGACTGGTGGCAAGAATTTGGAGGGACAATCTTCAGGATGCAAGCCTGCATTTCTCTAGAGATAGACTTCAAAGATGAAATCTGAGGGTAGAGATAGACTTCAAAGATGAACTCTGAGGGTACTGGGTGTGAAGCAATGCTATTCATAACGCTTTGGGGTTTAAGGTTCTGGGTTGTCCCAATCAGGGTCCAAGAGGAAAGAGAGAGTGGTCAAGGGATTGGTTTGTCTGGCACATGATGCCACATGCCTCTCCTTCAGGGTGCCTCTTGCTTCTGTTAGGCTAATTTTCCTGCCCTGTGAATTAGAGTTGGTTAGTAGTTGGTAGGGATGACTGGTCCCCCTTTCCATAGAAGTTGTTTCATCAGATGATCACCGTGTGATCTGAACTAGAAGCAAGAATGATGCTCTAAGTAATGCTGCAACTCCCAAGGTTCCTGGTCTGTTGATGGTTATTAGTTGGCAATTGTTCTTGATGGTGTTGAGGAAGATGGACCCCCTCCTTACAATGATTTCTTTCCTTAATGATGACTATAGGGGCAGCACTAGAAGCATGTCTGGTAGTCTGAGGACACTGCCATTCCCAAGAGTTGGAGAGGAGATAGAGGTCAAGATAGTGATGGAGTTTTGACTTACCTGGCTCAAGCTGCTTCCTGTCTTATCCTCAGGTGCTTTTGCTGTTATGTGATAGTGTTTTTCCCTTTCTCTATTTGGGGGGGGTGTGAAGAAGAGATAATTTCTATTTAGATAGATGGTTAGATAAGAATATAAGCAAAATCACTTAAAGTTTTCTAGTGACCAAGAGGTTTCCTAATTGACTGAGATAGCACTACAAATTAAGAAAAAACTTGGTATAGTGAACCATGTGGGTCAAGTCCAAATGGCAGGTGGGAAGGGTTGGATCACCTAGCCTGTTTTTTAGGGGGAGGGAGAGGTCACAAGAAAGCAATATATTAAATATGAGTTTTTCAACCTAGAAAGGATCAGGAGAGTGAACTTTAAAGATTAAGTTAGCTATTTCACATACCATGCAGTCTATCTAGACTTGAATCTTGTGTATGTATTTTTAAATTATATTTAATACTAGTGTTAGGGTACAGTGAATAAAGTGCTGGGGCTAGATTCAAAAAGATCTGAGTTCAAATCTAGCCTCAGACATTTACTACCTATATGACTCTGGGCCAGTCACTAAACCCTATTTGCCTCAATTTCCTCATCTGTAAAATGAGCTGGAAATGGCAAATGAATTTGGTATCTGTCAAAAAGCAAAAACAAGAAATAACAAACTGAAATGGGGTCATGAAGAGTCAGAGATGACTGAAATGGCTGAAGAACAATACTAATCTTATCATTTCTAGAAACTTCTTTCCCTTTGAGAATAAGTCACATTCTTGTTGCATGTAGTGATAGAAAAAGAAAGGAAAAGAGAGAGCACATGATTTAATGAAGCATCTAATTACAGTAACAGTAGCAGAATGTGGGGCTTGGTTCTGACAAATCTCTGAGACCAGGGAAGCCAGGACCAGGTCTAAGTCTGGGGAACCAAGGAACATATCAAGATTCAGATTACTGGGTATCTGGCTCAGAAACTATTGTCAAAGAAGTAGCTGTCACCAATCCCAATACACAGAGTTCCCATAGCCTATAGTTTCCTATTCTCAGCACAGCCCACCACACAAAACATTCCTCAGGGAACACTTGGAACATGGAAACACACACAGACTCACAGTGAAAATTATCCAGGTAACCAGACTTCTCTATACTGCAAGGCCATCTTTCCAGCAACATCCATTTTCCAACCACAATCTAAGGACCAGTTTAAAGAGCACCAGTTCAGAGTGGGAGAGAGGTTGGTGTCCTTATTAGGACTATTGGCAATGATTCCTGACTTCTTTTCCAACTGCTCTGCTGCCTTCCTGATTGGAGAAAACAAAGCAGGCACAAGGAGCTCCGACACTCTAGCCAAATGTAAAAGATATGGGATGTTTGGAAAGCTACAAGACAAACAATACAGTTGGGTTGATTCTGAACTGGAAAAATGTCAGAATAGTATTGACCTGGAGTGTTCCAGGGATCTGTCTTTGGTCCAGTGCTGTTTAGTATTTTTATCAGTGACTTGAACTGACAAGTTTGACTAGCACACAGGTCAGATTTGTAAATTTTTTTTAATGAGAAGGAAAATGAACATACTGAATGACAAAGCTCGGATCAAAAGAAATTTCAAGATAGAATGTTTGAATGAACCATTAAATGAAATTTAATATGGATAAATATAAAGACCTATACTTAGTCTTTTTGTTGTTCATTCAGTTTTCAATCATATGTGAATCTTTGGGGTTTTCTTAGAAAAGATACTGGAATGGTTTGCCTTTTCCTTCTCCAATTCATTTTCAGATGAGGTAACTGAGGCAAACAAATTAAATGACATGCTCGGGTTCACAAAGGTAGTAAAGTATTGAAGTTCAGATTTTCTTGACATTGCATCACCAAACTGCCTATATATTTAGTCTGCTCCACAAATGTAAGATGGGAGAGGAGTGTTTAGATAGAAGTTAATCTGAAAAAAATCTGAAGGGTTTATTGGAAGTCTCTGTCCTAGATCCTCTTTTTCCTAGTCTATACTATCTTCCATGGATTCAATTATTAGCTCTATACAGAGCTCCTCAGATCTGCATATTGTGTCCTCATCCTAAGCTCTCACTTGAACTCTAGACCTGCATCACCTATAGGCCCATCAGACATCTTAAACTAGATGCCCCACAAATATTTAAAACTCATTTTGTCTAAAACTGAACCCCTTTTCTGAAAACCTGAAAACCCTCTTCCTTTTGAATTTTCCTATTATTTTCAAAGATACCATCATCTTCCCACTAACCTTGGTTGCCATCCTATCTTCTCATTCACCTTACAAATCTGGTCCATTACCAATTTTGTTATTCCTATTACCTCACAACATCTCTTATAGATATCCCCTCTTTTCACACTCACAACCATCACCTAATTCAGGACCTCATCACCATCTCTCAATTGAATGATTGCAATGCTTTTCTAATCATTCTTGTCCCAAGTCTCTCCTCATGTCAATACATCTTCTATTTAGAAGCCAAAGTGATTTTCCCAAAGCAGAGGAAAATCTGATCCTGTTATTGCCCAATTTAATTAACTCCAGTTGTTTCCTATTATTTCCAGAATCAAACATAAAGTCCTCTGTTTTGCATTTTGAACTTTTTATAAGGTGGCCAGTCACATCCTGTCTTTTGAGTACTCTTATACTTTCTTTTCCTTTGATATACTGGCCTCTTCTCTATTCCTCTCTTGCAACATTCTATTTCTGCCTCTTAGAATTCCTTGATTCCTTCAAGATTCATCATAAATGATACTCTCTGAGGCCTTTCCCAGGTCCCCTGAACTTACTTTGTAAGATTGTTCTTTATATATTCTCTATGTATCTTATATGTACCTGTTTATTTATATTTCACTCTCCCACTAAAATGTAAGCTCCTTGAGAGCAGGGTCTATCTTTTCCTTTCTTTGTACCTATCTCCCTTTGTCCCACTCCCACCTACCTTTAACACAGTGCCTGGCATGTAATAAGCACTTTAAAAATGCTCAGCTTGAGTCAACAATGTGATATGGCTAATAAGCTGACAGTGCAATTTAATAAGATCTTGGGTTGAATTATGACATACCCAGTGTCCAGAACAAAGGAATCTATATACTACATACTTTGACTTAAAGATAATATCTGGAATATTGTGTCTTGGGGGGAGCCACATTAGAAAACACACTGATAAGTTGGAGAGTGTTTCAAAAAGGTTGATCAACATGGTGAAGAACCCCATGATCATGGCATATAAATGTCTGTTGAAGGAACCAGGGATGGTTGGCCTGAAAGAGAAAAGATCATGGGAAGAAATGATAGCTGTTTTCAAATATTTGAAAGGTTGACATAGGGAGGAGAAATTAGATTGTGGGTGTTTTTGTTTTGTTTTGTTTTTGCTGGACCCCAGAAAGCAGAAACAAGAATAACAATCCATGTAGAGGCAGATTTATGTTCAATGTGAAGAAACATTTCCTAACAATTTAAGCTGCCCAAAAGTGGAATAGACTGCCATGTGAGAAAGCCTGGAGGGCTTCAAACAAAAGTTAAGAAAACATTTTGATAGTATAATAGAGGACACATCCTTGTTTAGCATAGACTGGATTGAATGATTGCTGTGGTCATTTTCAGTCAGATTCTGTGTTTCCTGATAGATGGAGAATGATCTTGGGAATTCCTCCTTACTACAGGTCTTATCTCCTTAGAATCCCCACCCAGTGTTTCTTCTTAAATATCTCAGAATATAGTTCTTGTCTAGTTTTTAGCCAATGGAAGTAAAAGGTTACCGGCTTCTGTGTGAGTAATCGGGGTAACTTTGCGTTCAGGTATGTGTTAATCTCTATTTCACTCTCACAAGAAATATAAAACAACATAACAGTAATCCAGTAATGGTGCATTATAATGCTCCTTTAATTTCATTGAGTCATACTCTAAAACCAATACTCTTTCCAGTATATTGAGACCATTTCTCTCTGTCTCTGCTTCCCCAACTTGTGGAATGGGGAAAACCAGCTTTATTTTCTATGGAAGTCAGGCAAGGAGGCAGAGTCCAAGTATCAATTATTGAAACTGCTTAATCTGCCCAATCATCTACATCAGGATGTGGGGATGTAGAAGAGAGAATTTTGTCTGGATACTAGTGGGAATTAAGGCTGATACACACACATAATGTTTTTGCTTTTTAAAAATCAGATATGAATTCAATCTTCCCCTTGAAATCTTGGTTGATGGAGGAGTAAGTGACCTTGAGTTTTCAAAGGTGTGCCAGTGGAGCTCAAGGGCTGGCAGATCTTAACAATTTGGGACCACAGAACTAGAACTGGAAGAACCCCTCAGAGACCAGCAAGTTTAGCTCCCCTCATTTTACAGAGGGACAAATTGAGGCACAGACTCTAGAGCACAGGAGCTGAAATTTGAACTTGATTCCAACTTCAAAATATTATCCTGAGACATCTGGTGGTAGATTAGATAGACTACTGGGTTGAGAGTCAGGAAGATCAAATCCAGCCTCAGATATTTATTAAATGTGCATGTCACTTAACCTCTGTTTTCCTCAGTTTCTTTTGACTATAAAATGGGCTTAATAATAAACTCTGCCTTTCAGGGTTGTTGCAAGGATGAAATTAGATAATAATTGTAATGCACTTATCTCATGGCCTGACACATAATAGGAGCCATATTCTCTCTTCCCCACCCCCCACCCCCAGCCCCATCTGTGTTACAGCAGTTTCATGGGTTGGGCTGTGTATCTGCTCTAAGGGAATCAGCTGGCTATATCCTGGAGAGACTCCCACATGATGAGTTTTCCTGGTCATAGCACTTATTAACCTGAGATTCATGAACTTTCTCCTTAAAAAAAACTTTACCTAAATGAATTGGTTTCCATTTTAATTTATGCATTTTATTTTATGCCATTTAAAACCTTCTGAGGAGTCCATGGACTTCACCAGACTGCTCAAATGATCCATGTAACAAAAATGGTTTAAAAATTCCTGCTTTAAAATATCTACTCAGATACTGGGGGGCTGAAAAGGAAGGAATTTATTAATCTACTATGTTCCAGGCACTTTACAATTATTACAATATTGATTCTCACAATAACCCAGGGATGTGGGTGCTATTGTTATGCCCATTTTGAAGCTCAAGAAACCAAGGCTAGCAGGAGTTAAATGACTTACCCAGAATCACGCAGCTAGTAACAGTGATTGGTTTTGAACTCAAAGTTTTCCTGATTTCAGACCCAACATTCTATTTACGTGTCATTTAAATCAATAAATTTTAAAATTAACTGTTTTTTTAAGTTCCTAAGATAGTGTTGCGTATGGAGAAGAGATCCAGAAGTAAGAGGTATTGGCCTCTATCTGAAGAGAACATGAAGTATGGGCTAGGAAAAAGGATCTAAGAACGTAGAATTAGTATAAGAAGGGTCTCAGCTCCCCTTGAGGAGGTTCCTATTCTTTGAGCTCAAATTCCAACATCACAGTAAAGAAAGACAAATGAAGCTGTGTCCAGGACTTAAGCCTCTGTGAGGCCTGTGGAAGAGCCGGAAGAAGCTGAAGGGAGACAACACAGCCTCCTGATAGGAGGAGCAGGGGAGGCGGGGTACTCTGGGCCAGCAGTTGGGTCAGATCTCTGGCCAAAGCAAACCCTCCTCAGGGGTTGGGGTGCCGCTCCCTCCTCCTCCCTTCAGATTTAATCAAAGGCAAACAGGAACCCTAGAGGGACCAGCTGTGTCCCTTGATCCCCATGCCCAGCATGGACTATTAACCCCAGCTTCCCTGCAGCTGATACCATATTTCTCTTAGCTTACAAGAACTTTGCAATCAAATTCAACCAGTGTTCATTGTTATATGAATTAATTAGTATTGGAATGCACAAAAGGTCTCCAGTCCCACCACCCCCACCTTGTAATGTCCCTCAGCCTTTACTTCTTCCCTTTCAGGGTCTTTCTAACCCTTTTTGTCCTAACCCTTGTCCTTTCCCTTCATTATGCCCCCAGACTATGTTACTTTTCTCCAGAGTCCCCCATCCCCTCCTCCAAGTGTCTACCAGTCTCTGCTTCTTCCCCTTCAATGCCTCTCCGACCTTTTTCCCCTACCCCAATTTCTCCCAGCTTCTGCTTCTTCTCCTCCTTAAAGTCCTTCCAAAGTTAACCCCTCTCTCCCAATGTCTTCCCCCAAGCCATTCTCATCTTCCCCTGTATCTTTCTGGCTTCTCTCCCCAACCACAGTCTCCCCTTAAGGCTCTAAGAAACCTTTATTCTTCTCCTCTCAATATTGTTCCAGATTCGTCCCTGCCCAAGTTGTCTTCCACTGACTACAGAAACTAAGAATTGAAAGAATCTCTAAAGCATTCCTGAAAAAAGTATTATCCCCGAAAACCTCCAGTGAAAACTACTGCCATGAGAGGCCTCCCTTTTTACTTAGGGATAATGTAAATTATCAGAAGGCTAGTTTCCTTTTCTATTGATCAGAAATCTTCATCTTTGCAACTTCCTTCTACCAACAACTCCTAGTTCTCTTTTAGGCCAAGGAGAATAAATATAATCTTCCTTCTACAAAAATCCCTTTGAATACTTGAAGACAAAGATCTTGGTTCCTCCAATGATCTCAATCAAGGCTTTCCTCCATAACCTGCTTTCCAGCTTACATGTGGAGTTTTGTTCAGATCTAAGATTTTATCAGTTTGAGGAACTGCTGATATAGAAACTCTCTCCAGTAATAGACTGAAACATAGATACATCTACAAATCATATCAGCATATCAATTAGCAAACTGCCTGTGCTATGGGCCAAGCACTTTGTGAGGCCTTTGGGAACTTACAATCTTTTAGGGTTCCTTCCATGCCAAGAAATGAGTTGATTCATTGTTGGTGGAATTGTGAACTGCTACAACCATTCTGGAGAGCAATTTGAAACTATGCCCAAAGTGCAATAAAACTGTTCAAATATCATTACTAGGTCTATATCCCAAAGATATAGAAAATGAGAAAAATGAGAAAAGCCTCACAGTTCAAAAATATTTATAGTAACTCTTTTTGTTGTGGCAAAGAACTGAAAATTGAGGAGATATCCATCCATTGGGGAATGGCTGAACAAGTTATTGTACATAAGTGTTATGGAGTATTATTGTTCTATAAGAAATCATGAGCAACTGGACTTTAAAGAAAGACCTTCATGAGCTGAAGGGAGCAGAACCAAGAGAATATTGTATACATTAGCAAAAACTTTGTGAGATGATCAACTATGTTAGATGCAGCTCTTCTCAGAAACTGAGAGATCAAGGACAATCCTGAGAGACCTGTTAAGGAAAATGCCATCCAAAACACTACTGGAAACAATTAGCAATTTTAGCAAACTTGCAGGATATAAAATAAGCCCTCATAAATCCTCAACTTTTCTATGTATGACTAGCAAGATACAGCAAGAAGAGCTAGAAAGAGAAATCCCATTCAAAGTAACCTCAGACAATATTAAATACCTGGGAGTCTATTTGCCAAGGCAGATTCAGAAACTTTTTGAAAACAATTACAAAACATTTCTCACACAAATTAAATCAGATTTAAATAACTGGGCAAACATCAATTGCTCATGGAGAGATAGAGCTAATATAACAAAAATGAAAATTCTACCAAAACTAAACTACTTGTTTAGTGCCATACCAATCAAAATTCCAAAAAAAATTACTTTAATGAGTTAGAAAAAGTTGTAAGTAAATTCATATGGAGAAATAAGAAGTCAAGAATTTCCAGGGATTCAATGGAAAAAAGTGACAAAGAAGGGGGCTTAGCCCTACCTGATCTAAATTTTATAATAAAGCATCAGTTATCAAAACTGTCTGATATAGGCTAAGAAATAGATTGGTGGACCAGTGGAATAGACTAGGTGTAAAAGCAGGAAATGATTATAGTAATCTGCTGTTTGATAAACCCAAAGAGTCCAGCTATTGGGATAAAAACTCTCCCTTATTAAAAACTGCTGGGAAAATTAGAAGTTAATATGGAAGAAATTTAGATTAGACCAACACCTCACACCCTTTACCAAGATAAGATACAAACGGATACAGGATTCAGACATAAAAAACAATACTATAAGCAAATTAGAAGATCGAGGACTAGTTTACCTGTCAGATCTATGGAAAGAGAAGCAGTTTATGAATAAGGAAGAGGTGGAGAACATCACTAAAAACAAACTAGAGGATTTCAATTACATTAAATTAAAAAGCTTTTGCACAGACAAAACCACTGTAACCAAGATCAAAAGAAATGTAGTAAACTGGGAAACAATCTTTACAACTAATATTTCTGACAAAGGACTCATTTCTAAAATATACAGAGAACTGAGTCATGTTTTTAAAACAAAAAGCCATTCCCCAATTGACAAATGGTCAAAGGAAATGCAAAGGCAATTTACAGATGAAGAGATCAAAGCAATCCATAGTCATATGAAAAATTGCTCTAAATCATTACTTATTAGAGAAATGCAAATTAAAGCTTCCCTGAGGTACCACCTAACACCTCTCAGACTGACCAATATGACCAGAAAGGATAATTATCATTGTTGGAAGGGTTGTGGGAAATCTGGGACACTATTACATTGTTGGTGGAGCTGTGAACTCATCAACCTTTCTGGAAATTTGCAACTATGCCCAAAGGGCAACAAAAATGTGCATACCCTTTGATCCAGCAATACCACTACTGAGTCTATACCCTGAAGAGATGATGAAAAAGGGTAAAAACATCACTTGTACAAAAATATTCATAGCAGCCCTGTTTGGGGTGGCAAAGAATTGGAAATCAAGTAAATGTCCTTCAATTGGGGAATGGCTTAGCAAATTGTGGTATATGTATGTCATGGAACACTATTATTCTATGAGAAACCAGGAAGGATGGGAATTCAGGGAAGCCTGGAGGGATTTGCATGAACTGATGCTGAGTGAGATGAGCAGAACCAGAAAAACACAGTACACCCTAACAGCAACATGGGAGTGATGACCAATCTTGATGGACTTGCTCGTTCCATTAATGCAACAATCAGGAACAATTTGGGGCTGTCTGCAGTGGAGAATACCATCTGTATCCAGAGAAAAACAACTGTGGAGTTTGAACAAAGACCAAGGACTATTACCTTAAATTTAGAAAAAAACTGCTATCTCATTGTCTGATCTTGCTATCTCTTATACTTTGCATTTCTTCCTTAAGGATATGATTTCTCTCTCATCACACTCAATTTGGATCAATGTATACCATGGAAACAATGCAAAGACTGACAAATTGCCTTCTGTGGGGGATGGGGGAGGAAAGTAAGATTAGGGGAAAATTGTAAAACTCAAAATAAATAAAATCTTTAATTTAAAAGAAAAGAAAATATTATGACAGGCTTCTAATTTATTCTACTATTGATTTTGTAACAAAGTAAAATTATTCTAAAGAAAGGAAAATGCCATCCACATTCAGAGAAAAAACTATGGATTCTGAATGTAGAGCAAAGAACACTATGTTCACTTTTTTTTAAAACTTTTTATGCTTTTTCTTTTTTTTTTCTCATGGTTCTTTTTATCTTAGTTCTAATTTTTTCTCTCACAATATGACTAATATGGAATTATGTTAAACATAGTTGTACATGTACAACTTTTACCAGATTGTTCCCCGTAAGGAAGAGTGAAGGGAGGGTGACAGAAAAATGTGGAACTCAAAAACTTGCAAATGGATGAATGTTGAAAACTACCTTTGCATGTAATTGAAAATAAAGAGGAAAAAAAGAAATGATTTGTGGAAACTTGCTGTGATCTTTCTATGTGTCAGAAGCAGAATTTGAACCCAGATCTTCCTGACTTCAAGGCAGGCCCTCTACCTGCTAAGCTTATCAGTAGCTGTACTTTAATATAGTCTCTATCCTTTTCCAGTTTAGTTTCCACAGCTCCTCCTCAGAGAGAGAGGGGTTGGCTTCCTGCTCCCCTAAGGGCAGCTGTACCTACTTTCACAGATTCTCCCTTTCAATGATAGTGCTACAATCAAGTCTTTCACATTACTTCTGTTGCTTATTGATTAGTTGATTCAGGAAGGCTAGGAGATGGTCTTTACCTTAGTAGTAGAGCTGAGTGTGCCACTGGACCCAGATGACTTTGGAGCAGAGAGTGAGACTGGTGACTGCATAGTCCTCCCTCCCTCAAAACCAATTCACTTGGTAGTGGACAGGTGGGGAAATGGAGACATTGTGCGTGTCATATCCAGATAAGCACGTTTGCCCTGGACCCAACATGTCTCCTGAGACAATGAAGCTTATCTTTCCCTCCTTCTCTTTCTCTGTGTGTGTGTCTTATTGTCTTTCGATATCTGTCTCTGTGTCTCAGTTTCTGTCTCTGTTTCTCACTGTCTCTCTGACTCTGTATCTTTCTTTATTTCTGTCTCTGTCTTTGTCTCTGCCTCTGTCTCTCTATGTCCCTGTCTCTGTTTGTCTGCTCTGCCCTCCTCCTCCTCCCCCCCATCCCTAACAGGGGAAAAACAACAGAAAGAGATTCAGACCTGGAGAGAAAAGTCAAGGATGTAAACATAGGAGAAAAAAAAAAACAAGACCCAGAGATAAAGAGAGAAAGAGATTTGGAGAAGCATAGATGAGATTGGGAAGAGAACAAAAATTAGAGACAAAGAAAAGGAGAACAGGAGAGAGGTAGTGACAGAGGAAGAAGAGAGAAAGAGAAACTCAAGAGACAAAGGAGAGAAAAAGGAAAGAGAAAGAAAGACAGATGCAGGCAGAAAAAGAAGGGTGAAAGAAGAAAGATGTTTGGTTTAGGCCCAGGAGGTGGGGGTGGGGGGAATGATGATAAAACCAAAGATGGGTGAGGCTCTAGGAGGGTGAGTTAAAAAAGGCTAAAAGAGCTCCCGGTACTCCCTTCCCCACCCCCACCTCTTCCCTCCCTCTCTCCTTCATGATCTTGAAACAACCTTCAAGTCTGGGCTGGAGGCCCCAGGAGGTCAGTCACTTAGGAAACAAAACTGTTTCTTGGAGACCTTGAAAGCCCATCTGCAGCCGATGCACGTCCCCAACCCCCGCTTCCCTGGTGTGTGCCTGCACACATACACATTCTCTCATAGAATCTCACGTAGACACCCAGCTCTCTCACAACCAGTCACACACACACATATACATATACACACACACATACACACACTCTTGCCCATGCTTCCACTCTATTGCACACAGTCACATACAGCAACACACAGATTTTCACATACTCCCACATATTTAGATCCAAGCTCCCACATACTGACACATACACACATACTCTCCCTCTGTAAATGAGGTCAGGCTATAAAATAGAGGCAGTGGGACATAGAGCAAGCACTGAACTAGACTTGGAATCAGGGTTCCAAGCTTAGCTCTTTCACTTCCTACCTGTGCAACTCAGCCTCAGTTTCTTCTTACGTAAAATGGGAGTAAAAATACTTTTGCCTACTTACCTCAAAAAGGCATGAGGAAAGCATTTTGGAACACCTCTAGTACCATTGAAATGGGAATTTATTATTAGTAGTAAATAGTTTGACTTAGTGTTTGTTAGCAAATGAGGTTCTTTTAATCCTTAAGAAGTAGTCTCCCCTTGGGGAGACCATAAACTTCCTTCTTTCAAATTTACAACCATTGCTCAAAATCCTTTTCAACTCTTCTGAAGTTGCTGTCTCTTATGCAAATGTCCCCCTTGACCTGCCCCTTCCCTTCCACTCACCTATAGTTTAAAATTATCTTCCACATTCGCATATTAATACATTAACAAGCTAACATACATAAATCTATATGTTCTCATTCTCACATACATTCTCAAACTCCCAGTCAGTTCCCTTGCTTCTTAGCTCTTTCCATAGCAAACCAAGCAAAACTGTAATTCCATCTTATTCCTCTTTATCCCTCTACCAAGTCAAATATAACTTGTTCCCCTTTCCATTCCTCCCAATTCAGAGCTGCCTCCTGGCCTGGCTTTCGGCGATTTCTCAGCTCTGATTCTCCTTTCAATTTCAACCCATCCCCCTGTCATTCTGGACCTTTCTCTTCCCCCTCCCCCTCCCCATAAATTCTTCATTACTCTCCCCTAGAATCCTACTTTGCCAAAGGCCCCAGTCCAACCGGATGCCCAGAGGAAGACAGTAGCCTGAGCCAGGTACCCCAGATTCAAGAGGGTGAGAATGTCCATGCTCTAGTCCCAGATCCTGGGGACTTTGTCATGGTGGGCTAGAAGGGATCTCTCTGAGTGAAGAAAGAAAGATATTGAATTCCAGGGCAGATAATATATTTTTCCAAAGGAGAACAGAAGCACTAGAGATTGGGAGCCAGGAATTCCACACTTAGACTGCAAGGCTCCATGCCCACTGTGGCCCTCCTTCTCATCTGGTGCCATAGAAATCCATGTGAGCAGCAACCCAAAACCCACTGTATTAACTTTGGGTTTGGGGGCAAGCAAATATATGAGACGATGGTGCTGACCCCTACCTATGCCCATTGAGCAATTAGGAGAGGATATAGCCCTACTTTTAAGGCAACAGATAAGGAAAATCAGTTTTCTTGGTGTCATCATTATTATCACATCCATTTTATATTTATTTATTTATGGATTGATTGATGTTTGTCCTTCATTCTTGAAGAGGACCAAGTCATCAGGGAGGTGAAGCCATGAAATGCAAGTGAACTGGATTTGAAGGAGAAGATGCTATGCAAAGTCACCAACCTCACTTTCTCCTCTGGAGTCTTCTGGATTCAGTGGCCAGATATGGAACAGGATAACTGAGATGGCCCTGGATGACAGGTAGGGAAACTGAGACTCATGTAAGTTTAAGTTTTTCCCATGGCCACATAACTTCAAGTAACAAAATGAGAATTTAAACTATGCTACCTGATCTACTCTCTTTTCACTATTCCATACCGTCTCTAAAGGATGCAGGCATTTCAGGGTGACAAATAGGATAATACTGGTTTTGTTCTCAACACTCAGGCTAATGATCTTCTGAAAGATGCATAGTGTAGTGGAAAGAACATTGGTGTTAAGAATTAAAATAGGTTTATGATCTAGGTCTTCCTCTCATTAGCTGTATGACCTTGGGCAAGTCACCTTCCCAATTTGGGCCTCAGTTTGCTCATCTGTAAAATGAGGAATAAGAACTAGATGAACCTCTATGGTTCTCATGAGATTATTTTTAACCATATTCTTCACTAACCCCACAAATTAGAGAAACTGAGGTCTAGAGAGGATCAAGACCAGAAGATAGTCCTGTTGCTTAGTTGTGTCCAATAAAAAGGTCCAGCTATGGAAGACAGATTAGCCTCCATTCATCATCTAGTCTCTTCCTCTAGGCCAGATGTTCTCCTCAGTCACCCTAATGACTGGAGTACAAAAGAGCTAACATCAGCAATGTGCTAAGCAATTTTTTGTTTCTCAAAGATTGTCTCATTTGATTCTCTCAACGATCCTGAATTGTTGGTGCTATTTTTATTCCCATCTTATAATTGAAGAAACTGAGGAAGTCAGAGGTTAAGAGAATTGCCCAGGGTCACATAGCTAACGAGTGTCCCCAAGCCCAGTACATAGTACACTGTGCCACCAGCTGCCTCTAGTTTTTCTCATATCCTTGTTCTAACACATATCCTTCCTGGTATACACTATCAGTCCCTTCTTTTTCACCCTTTCCTCATATACCGATAGTTATCTAGAAAGCTAAAACTAAAGTTTTTCTTTCTTTGTTCTTTGTCTCTTCTTCAGGTTGTATTATAGGGGAAATCATTTTCAGGGGAAAGAGAGGGCATGAAGTAAGGGTGGTTCTGCTCTACCTCCAGCAGGCATGTCTATTCGGAAGTGGGCCATGCCCCCACCGGATCCCTGTAATGGAAAATCCCAGCGGCATAGCAGGAAGGGGGGGGTCAGTTATTTGGGGAATTCAGGCAGGGGCCTTGAATAGAGAGATCGGATTTGCCAGAGAGAACAGGCAATAATCCCTCTGTGGGGAGCTCCTCTCTGGAGTCAGGGACAGACCTGACTCAGCCTTGGAGGAGCCCATTGCCCACCCCCCACCTAGGACCTCAGCTCCTCTGACATACTCCTCCAGGTTTTCTTCATTTTTCCTCCTCCCTAAACCCAGAATACAAACATTCCCTTTTGTAGGTATCTCAGTTCCTCACTATCTGGAGAGCCAGGAATATATACTATTAGAAAATCTTGCCTTAAAACAGCCTTCTTCTCTGCTTTTACCTATTCCCATCCCAGAAGAAGGAAAAATTTGTTAGGAGACAGTGGGCGTTTTTTTCCCTTCTTCCTCTCTCAGTTCTTTTCTTTATCCCTCTCTCTCCGTTCTTTCTACCCCTTATAGTGACAATGATGTTCCCAGTCTACTAATTCATTCAAGGATCATTTTACCCATCCTGCCTTTGGAATAGGCACCCTCAGCCTGAGTCTCCCTACCAGAGGAGAGTCCTCATTCTTCACCAGGAAAGACATGCGGGTTCAAAGACTGGATTCCAATGACCTTATGCAAGTCCTCTCACTTCAACATCAGTTTTCTTATCTGTAAAACTAGAGCACTGGATGAAAAGACCTCTAAAGGCCATTCCTGCTCTAAATCCTCTGACTTGTTCCAGAATCTTATATTTCTCCCAGGTAGGAAAGTCTTGATGTCTAGTCTCAGTCATTCAGACTTCAGCATTTTGAGTCCTCACTGGAAATAACTTATAATAATAATAGCATTTTTATAATACTTTTAAGGTCTGCAAAATACTTTACAGATAACTCCTTTTATCCCCATAAAAACCATAGGAAGTAGATGTCATTATTATTCCTATTTTACAGATGAGGAAACAAAGTCAGCCAGTGATAAAGTGATTTGCCCAGGGTCACACAACCAAGAAGTCTTTGAATTCAAGTCTTCCTGACTCTAGGTCCAGTTCTCTATCTGTTGTGCCACTGGGCTGCCTTACTTACCCTTGTGACTCAAAAACTGTTATTAAGTTGATTTCCTGACCTTCTTCCCATTCTCCATTTCACCTTAGTGAAATGCCCCCTTAGTGCCCTCTTCCCATCTCTCTTCCTTACCCTACCCTCTTCAAGCAATTTTTCTTCTCTTGATTCTATCCCAAATGCCAAACCAAGGATGGAGAGTTAAAACTCTTGGGTTCTTAGGGAAAGGAGCAGGAAGAGGTCACCTCATGTACCATCTACCTGAAATGAATCCAACGGTACCTAGGGATACTTTGTGGCCTTGGTCTGCCCTTCCCTTACCATCTCTTCATCTTGAGTTCTGCTTGCGCTCCTGGGAAAATTAGATGCAGGATTTGGGATTCTTCTCTGTGGCCTAGTATTTAGCTTAGGAAGCTGGTAAGAAAAGCAGGCAGGTTTATCTTTTAACCCTTATTAGAAGCCCTTGCTCTACCTTTTCCAGATCTGGGGGTACCATCTCAAAAAGTTGTTCAAGACTTCATAATTGGTTTTTCTTTCAATCTGCACAAGCATCATGTCTAATGAACTGAACACTGGATCTAAATTCTGATCTTGGCTATGCCACTAACCTGTGGGTGACCTTGGGTGAGTCACTTAACCAGTTTCTTCATTTGCAAAATGGGCTAGGCAGTCTCTTCCAGCTCTCAAATTACATAGCTCAATAGACTCCTACATAGGTGAGGGTTCTGGGTTCTAATTCCTCTCTCTTACTACCTCCCACCCCTCCCCCTCCCCTTCCCTCTTCATGGGACCTCAGGGTTGAGGAACTAAATGAACAGATTTCCCTCTCATGTCCTTTCTGTTCTATAAGAACTACTTTGAAGAAGTTCCACCCTCTCCTCATCTCCAACACCCCCCCAAGATCTCCCCACTCCCCTGCTCCTCTCTGTTAGTGACTGCCAAAGGCAAGTCGGGGAGACAGAGAGAAATTGGGGAGGGAGGGCAACCATCAGGACAAGAGGCACTAAGGGGCTGGAGGGGAGGAGCCCTCAGGGATCCTATTTCAACAAGAGGCTCTTTCCCGAGCAGGAGGGGGGCGAGAGGGGGAGAGAGACCTATTTAAAGCTACCCTGTTACTTCGGCTGTCTCTGTCCGTCTGACTCGATCTCCGCCTGTCCGAGTTGACGATCCTTCCCATTGGCCTCTCCGTTCTCAGTCCCTGCAGCTCCTCTGCCCCAAGATGGGCCGTGGGGTGAGTACCCCTGAAAGCTGAGCCCACCCCCTCTGCTACCATGACTCTTACCAAGCATGGAGCTACGAGGAGGGAAGGTTGGCAAAACAGGGACCAAGGATGGGGGGGGGGTGGAGAAGAGAGTGTGGGAAGTGGGAAGGAAGACCCAGGGAGGCAGCTCAGAGGAGGGCACACTCACACACTTACACACACACACACACACACACACACACACACACACACACACACACACAGACCTATCCCCTTCACAGAGATCTATTCACATTACAGTCATAGACTCCATCTCTCAGGCTCCAGCCCACCCTAAACATGGTCAAACTTACTCATTAATCCTCTTCCTAACACTCCTGTATCCCCATCCATTTGCTGCTTTTCTTTCTCCTACCCTAAGTCAACTGAAGGGTCATCTGGTCCTGTTTGTTCCCAGGCCCCAAAAGACAGTCCCCTGGGACTGCCCATCAGAGAGGGTAGAGAACCCGCTGGCTTAGTGAGGGCTGGGAGGGGCGGAAGCTATAGGGCTTAAGCATCTCATTCTCTGGGTAGCCAAGCAGCTCCGGACACCCCGTTCTCTGGATCCTGAGTGCCAGGGACAGCTGGGAGAGGTGGGGGGAGGAGTGAAGGCCCCCCGCCATGTCCTGGGCAGCATTGCCCTTGGGCTTAGGGCTATGCCCGGGAAGGATTTTCCCAGTAGTTTGTGAAAGCAATCTGCCCCCTTGTCCCTGCCCATGCAATTCTCAGACGAAAGGAATTCCTGTTAAGCAAATTAAAGACCTCCTCTGGGCACTATCTTTTTAGCCCATGGGAGGTAGGGCCTAAGTTTGGGATAGTTGGAAATATTATTTCCATCTGTGGAAGATTGACCCTAACCCCTTATACATCACAGCATTGGCAATCCCTTTCCTCTGGGAAAGGGCATAGTAAAGAATGGAAGGCTTCTAGAGCAAACCTAGAGCCAGAAGTGGAGAGACTTCCCAAAGGACAAGGGGACTATAAAGGGTCAGACCAGGACACATCTGAGTTCAACAGCTGAAAAAGCTGTGGGGTGGGGACACCAGGGTTCCTGGTCTTGGATGAGAGCTATAAATAGAGAATGAGAGAGAATCACAATACGTGTGTGACCCTGTATTTCTATGTTCATGACTGTATCTCTGTGTATATGTGTAGATGTCAGAGGATGTGCATTTGTATCTGTCAATGGAAATGTGAAAGTATGTCAATGGAACACCACTTGTGACAAGGCCCAAGTGTAGCTGCCATCCTGTATTGGGTGTGTGTGAACTTGTGGACTTGTGGACTTGAATATTAGTGTCTCAGAAAGGAATTTCATCTTTAGGACATTAGATGTCTTTGGGAGTTTATTTAGTCCTGAGTCTTTCAGCTGAACTTGAATTTCAGAATAGCAGGAGGGGTAAGTCTCCTGGAGGAGTGAATTCCCAATGTGCCTGCCAGGATTATTTGGTAGAAAGACTGGATGAAACAGTCAAAGATGGGGAGAGGGTCAGGCAATAGGGTTCACAGCTGGGGGAGACAAGCTCTCCCACTGATTTTCACTTTAGGTTGGCTGAGTTTCCTCCAAGAGGTACTGGTGAGAAAATAATGCTGAGTAGGGACCCAGGAATGAATTACAGGAAAATGAGTCCCATGGAAGCTGTAGAATGCTACAGCTCACTGGCTAGCCCCAGTTTTAGTCCCTCACCTCCCTGACCCTGAAACTCCTCCTTTAGTGATTTAAGTTGTAATAATAGCCAGGTGGGGAATGAAAACAGACTGTTTCAGCTAAAGAACGCAGGATGAGATAGGGATGGCTATAGCTTGGATTCTAGCCCATCAGGGAGGACCACCCTGTTCTCTGCAATACTAAAGATCCTCAGATTCTGGTTTCTAGGGTGCTGCTCTCCAGTCCAGAATTGTCAACTTCCCACCAGTCCTATAAGGGGAGAGTCCCGCTGGTCCCCAGTCCAGAGCTGGTCTCATCTCACCTCCCACAGCCATGAGGGAAGGCTGGGAGGTGGGGGAGGGAGAACTGTGGTGGGAGGGGGATGCCGGTCTTCTCCAGCTGCAGTAGGGAGGTAGGGTTGGGGGGGGCAGATTGGGCTGATTTCCAGTCGCCCCCGCTCTGTCCTAGCCTCTGGCTTTCTCAGAAAGAACTCACTGTTCTCCTTCCGCATTCAGGACCCTGAGAAGGGGAGAGTGGGTAAAGGGGAGGGGAGGGGGGGTTAAGAGGCAAAGGGGTCCTTCCTTCCTCTCTCCCTTTCTTCCCTAGGCTGCCGCTGGCCCTGGCTCTCTGCGGGCTCCTGGCTCCAGAGTTTGAGATGCCTGCCAGGACAAGAGGAGGGGGGCAGAGGGGGGTAGTCTGTCCCAAGCTCAAGGCCTTCTGGGGAATGGAGTGGGATTGTGGGGGTGGGGGGGAGAGGAGGAGCTGCTAAGAGCAGACTGTATCCTATGGTCAAAAGTTTCTTAAATCACTAGGCTAGTGATCTAAAACAATATATGTATATACACTTGAATCTAATTTTCACATCATTCCTTTTATGTCAAAATACATATTAAATGTCCCTAACTTTGGTCCTTGTCCCTCCACCCCAAGTATTATCACCTTACCCTGAAGAGTTTGTCCAGTCTAGAAAAACTATAGTTTGGTCCACAGACTTAATCAATCCCCTGACTTACCACTGTCCCCTTGCAGACAAGCACCTGCCTCCCACAAAGTAAAAGGTCAGGAAGTTCAAAGAACTAAGGTTCTCATTTATAAAATTGGTCTAATCTTATAAGTTGTTCACAGGTCCTCCTTAGGGAATATGGGAAAGAGAGAAAGGTAGGACTAAGAAGGAACCAGTCACAAACTCCACCATATAGTGCTGAGGAAGAAACTGAGGCATGAAGATAGAATGAACCTGGGTGGTCCCTTAGTAAGGTTGGATTGGGTCCCAAGAATGGAGCCAAGAATTCTTGACTTCCAACCAAACCTTCTCAGTCCAACCTTCTCACCACAAGGTCACTGTGTCCCTGAGTAGGGGTGGAGAGAGGAGAATGGGGAAAGTTGAAGTGAAAAAGAGCTCTTTCTGGTGAGTTCTGAGGCTATTCTGGAGCTGAGTCACCCTGTATGCTGTCATTATTCCTGTAATATGCCAAAGTGGACCTATGGGCTGAGGCCATCTTGGAAGGAAATGTTCCTTACCTTGGGATGCAGTCTCCTCAGCTTGGAGGTACCTTAGCACAACCTTGAAATTAGCCCAGGGCCTGGCTCATGGTGCTCAATAAAAACTTGTTGGTTTGACTATTGTTTGAAATGGGTTCCCAGAACCTAGATCCTAAATTTGGAAATTCTTATTTGGGGAAAATATCAGGGTTCATTTCTCATACTGGTCATGTCTATGAGTAGAAATGTGACTGACTAGAACCAAAAGGAACTCGGGATATCATCCTACCCCAGGAAAGGAAGGTGAAAATGGCAACCAAGGGCAGGCTTTAAGGGTAAATAAGGCTCCCAGAAAAAATACCCTACACAATTCCCATTCCCCAGATTCCACTCCTCTATTCTCCAAACTTCTCACTCCTCCCATATCATTGGTCTACTCTCTTAGACTTCTCAGTCATAAACTCAGATCCTCTTGCTCCCCTAAGCCCACAGACAGAACTTCTCACTACACTCACCCTTGCCTTCCCCAAAGCCTGTCTCTTCTCCAATTCAATCAGCTCCTTTGTCTCTCTCGAATGACCCCAAGATGATCCTAGTAAAAGGACAAAGAAATCCCAAGGCCAAATACAGTTCTCCTAGTTTGCCAATTTCTATTTTTTTCCCTAAAGAGCCAAGGATTTCTCCAGGCTTGATTTCAAAATTAAAAGATTACAAGTTCTTTGAGGACAGGGACTTAACCATTTTTATCTTTGTAGTTATCGCCTGTTCCTTACTCATAGTAAATACTTAATAAACTTTGAATTGAGTTGAATTCATAGGGCCATGGAGCTGAAATGAACCTTAGATATCTCCTAGTAAAAATAACCCCTTCATTTTTACAAATGAGGAAGTTCCAGAGGTAAAATTACTTTTCCAAGGTCATATATGCACTAAGTAGCAAAGCCAGGATCAAACCAACTCCTCTTGACACTAGATCTTGTGCTCTTTCCATTGTATTCCACTTCCTTCAAAACCTCATAGAGGGGCACTTAGATGACACAGTGGAATCAGGAAGGCCTGAGTTTAAATTTGACTTCAGATATTTTACAAATCATGTTTCCCTGGGCAAGTTACAATCCCCATTGCCTCAAAAACAAACAAACAAACACTCATGGAAAATCCTTTGGTTCTGGATCAGCATCCTTATCCTTAAGGGAAGAAATCTCTGGTCCCTCTCTTCTTTCTTCTTAATTCCCTAGAATCAATTAATTCTTTTTGTAGACTGGCCGAGAGTATTCGCCTGCTGCCACCACCACAGAAAATGGGGGAGGCAAGAAGAAGCAGAAAGAAAAGGAATTAGATGAACTGAAGAAGGAAGTAGCCATGGTGAGGGAAACTGCCTATTCTAAAACCTTCCCTGTCTTTTCCATCCTTTGAGATGGGGGGAGGGGGAGAGTTATGTCATACCCAAGGATGATTACCTGAAAAGTCCTAGATCCCTTTCATGCCCATAGGCTCAACAAAACCACTTTTCTGAATTCCTTTCTCTACTCATAGTAATTGTCTGCTTTCCCCTCAGGATGACCACAAGTTGTCCCTGGATGAGTTGGGCCGAAAGTATCAGGTAGACCTGTCCAAGGTAAGTTGGGGGGGCGGTTTCCCTTGGGGGTAGGAAGAAGAGCCCTATTTTGCTCTTGATCTCACTCACTCACTGAAAGGAATGTCCCCTAGCATAAAATGGTCTCTGTCCTCTCAGTGTTACAGTCTAGGAAGGGTACACAGAATGTTAGACTTAGAAATGGAAACACCCTAAGAGATTGATCAACCTGCCCAAAGACATTCAGCCAGAACCATTGTGTTTGGTCTCTTGATTCAAAGCCCCACCCCCCCATTGATCCATCACAGGACTAATATCCATAAGACAATGGCATATTGGGAATGATGGATTCCCTCTCCTTGAACATCTGACAAAAGCTCAATGATGTCTCTTTGGGTATGCTATAAAGGGGATTCCTGTTTAAGTTCAGATAAGACTATTTAATTTCTGGACTCTCCTCTAGCACCCAGATTGGGTAGTTCTGTCAAATGATAAGCTGTGTGGTCCTGAATGACAAACAGATTTCCCTTCAATTTCCCTGGTGAGTGGGAAAGTATTGAGAGGAGAGACCTCTTTAACTGCCTTCACTGGGAGCCTATCCTGCAGGTCTTTGGGACATCCTTAGATGTTCCAAGACTGACCCTCTCTCTACAGTGGGCTTGGAGACCTTCCCTTCACTAGACCTTGGGCCTAGTAGGGAAAACCCAGATTTGGAAGGGGTGAAGGGGAGAGCCATGAAAAGGAGAAGAGAGGATAAAAAAAGAGGAAGGGTAAGAATCAAAGGTAAAAGCAATAAGAAGTGGTAAGGTATCTCTCTTTACATCCCTGGTCCTGATTCAATATCAACAGCCTATTCTATTCTTCAATAAAGAATCATATAGAATCATCAAAGAGGAAAGGACCTTAGAAATAATCACTGAGACTACTCTTTTTATCACCTTTCCACAGGGCCTCACCAACCAGCGGGCACAGGATATCTTGGCCAGGGATGGGCCAAATGCTCTTACTCCACCACCTACCACTCCGGAATGGGTCAAATTCTGTCGGCAGCTCTTTGGGGGTTTCTCCATCCTGCTCTGGATTGGGGCCCTGCTCTGCTTTCTGGCCTATGGGATCCAGGCAGCTATGGAAGATGAGCCATCCAATGACAATGTGAGCCTAATGTCCTGGTTGATCTTGCCTTCCAGCCCTTATCTTGAAACCCCTCAATACCCAAACTCTAGCCCTAGACCCTTGAGCAGAGTCCTTCATTTATAGAACTTGAGACCTGGCCGGGCAGTGACTCAGAGATGAGGCTGGCTCCTGAGCTGATGCTAAAAAAAACAAGCCTCATATATTGTAATCAGCAGTTTATAAACTCTACCACTGCCAAGGCAAAGTGGTAGGAATAATAATAATGATATTAATAAGAAGACATGAAAGCTTAGTGATTAAAACACAGGACTTAGAATGCAGAAGAGATTAGGGTTCAAATGCTACTGCAGATCTTTACTTATCTGGATGACCTTAGGTGTCACTTAACCTTCAGCCTCAGTTCCATCAATAAAACGTTCTTGTGAAGATTAAATGATGTACATAAAGCCCTTGGGCACACTATAAAGTGGTATATAAATGGAAGCTCATGTTTCTATAACACTTGAAAGTTTGCCAAGTACTTTTCTTACAATAATCCTGTTCAATAGTTAGAAGAAATATTATTTCCATGGAAACTGAGATACTGAGAGGTTAAGTGATTTGCCTAGGATGACACAGCTGGGAATCACATAGAGGATTCCAAGCCTAGGGGTCTGACTTTTTTTGTCTCCCCAAGTCTATCAGGAAGGGGAATTACCTTCATCCTCACACTTACCTTCTGAGGTGGCCCACTCAGTGGGAGCCAAACAACACCGTGCTGGTAAATATTTTATGACAGGCTCTCCAGTGGGAAAAAAAAAATGACCCTGTGACACACTTTTAGGATGAATTTGCAAAAACATTTTCTCTATCACTTTAAGTCTAGACAATCAACAAAACTGTAAATTAAGACTTGATTTGTAGCATTTTCTGATTTCCAAGATGTAAATACTCATATTGAAAATTTAGCAACCTCTTACAAGCCCAAACTGTCTCAAAACACTACCAGAACCAGAAATCTTAGGTTTGTCCATAAAATGTTTATATTCTGCAAGGCAATCTGCTCCTACTCTTGAGCAGCTGCTTTTCTTGGGATTAGGTAGGAGTTAATACTTTTTTTCCCTGTTCCAGCTATACCTGGGTGTGGTCCTGGCAGCTGTGGTCATTGTCACTGGCTGTTTCTCCTATTATCAGGAGGCCAAGAGTTCCAAGATCATGGATTCCTTCAAGAACATGGTGCCACAGGTAGATGACAGACTTGGATTTAGGATTAGAGATATGATTTCTGAGGGATATGATCCCATCTGTTTCCCCTTTGCTAACTTGATAAGGGTAAAATCAATTGTCTTTTCACATCATGGTAGATGGGGAAAAGGTGGGTAAGGGTGTGGAAAAGAAGGAATGGGGAAGGAAGGACTAAAATAACATAATGGAGGTCTGGATGGTATAAATGCCCCTACTGTCTTCCCATAGCAAGCCCTGGTGGTTCGAGAGGGTGAAAAAATGCAGATCAATGCAGAGGAAGTGGTGGTAGGAGATCTGGTGGAAGTGAAGGGTGGAGATCGTGTCCCTGCTGACCTCCGGATCATCTCTTCTCATGGTTGCAAAGTAAGTAGATGGGGTCAGATTGGCCATATTGGTGTAGAATTGAAAGAATTACAGAAGATGGGATAGGTCAGAGTAAACCAATTGTCATCTGATCCCATTCAATAAAATCCATCTGACCTTATCAGTAGAGTATCTAAGGATTCTCTTATTCTTTGCTTGTTTATTGCATCTGTACAGCTGTGGTGACTTACTGGTACTGACTTGAACTTGAAATCCAATTGGATATTACCTCATAAACTTAAATCCTGTTTAAGGTTTATTACCTATTCCATTGAAATCCTGTGGGGGGGGGAGTACTTAGTAAGCTTTAAAATACACTATCAAAATGAACTGTTAATACATTTTAAATTACTCTAATAAAATAAACATGCCTAGTGATTATAGAGATATGGACTAGATAATTGTAACATTGGGGTATATGAAATTAGACCCAAAGATGATAGTAATATAGATTTAGAGTCAACCACATAGTTCAAGATTCAAACCAGTCCTCACAACTGCAAGTCCTGGAATCTAATAATAGCATCCCAGAATTAGAAGACCTCAGATCTAGTCCAACCTGCACCTGAAAAATAATCCCCTCTACAACATACCTAACAAATAGCAATCCAATTTTTGCTAGATGATTTCTTAATAAAGAGGAAAATACTGCCTTCTGGGGTTTCTCATTCCACCTTAGGCTAACCCATTTTACTCTGACATAGCTTTGAATTGTTAGGAAGTATTCCTTACACCAAGTCTAAATTTGTCTCTTGAATTTTAATCCCTACCAAATAGTTTTGCCTCAGGAACCAAGAAGACAAGAAGACAGCCATCATTTCCCTGTAAAGCTTTATCTTCTTTTTTAAAGAAAGATTTTATTTATTTTGAGATTTACAATTTTCCCCCCATTCTTGCTTCCCTCTCCCCACCCCCCACAAAAGGCATTCTGTTAGTTACATTAATCTCAGTTGAATGTGATGACAGAGGGGCAGCTAGGTGGCATAGTGGATAAAGCATCGGCCTTGGAGTCAGAAGTACCTGGGTTCAAATCTGGCCTCAGACACTTAATAATTACCTAGCTGTGTGGCCTTGGGCAAGCCACTTAATCCTATTTGCCTTGCAGAAACCTAAAAAAGAAAAAAAAAGAATGTGATGACAGAGAAATCATATCCTTAAGGAAGAAAAATAAAGTATAAGATAATAAAATTACATAATAATTTAAATTTTTTTCCCTAATTTGAAGGTAATAGTCTTTGGTCTTTGTTCAAAGTTCATAATTCTTTCTCTGGATACAGATGGTATTCTACATTGCAGATAGCCCAAGTCCCTGGTTGTTGCACTGATAGAATGAGCAAGTCCATCAAAGTTGATCATCACCCCTATGTTGCTATTAGGTAGGGTATACAATGTTTTTCTGGTTCTGCTCATCTCCCTCAGAATCAGTTCTTGCAAATCCTTCCAGGCTTCCCTGAATTCCTATCCCTCCTGGTTTCTAATAGAACAATAGTGTTCCATGACTTGCATATACCACAGTCTGTTAAATCATTCCTCAATTGAAGGACATTCACTTAATTTCCAATTTTTTGCCACCACAAACAGGGCTGCTATAAATATTTTTGTACAAGTGATTTTTTACCCTTTTTCATAATCTCTTCAGAGTATAGACCCAGTAGTGGTATTGCTGGATGAAAAGGTATGCACATTTTTGATGCCTTTGGGCATAATAAAAAATTTCTCTCCAGAAAGGTTGGATGAGTTCACAGCTCCACCAATAGTGTATTAGTGTCCCAGATTTTCCACAACCCTTCCAACATTGATCATTGTCCTTTCTGGTCATATTGGCCAGTCTGAGAGGTGTGAGGTGGTATCTCAGAAATGCTTTAATTTGCATTTCTCTAATGAGTAATGATGTAGAGCAATTTTTCATATGACTATAGATCGCTTTGATTTCCTCATCTGTAAACTGCCTTTGCATATCCTTTGACCATTTGTCAATTGGGAAATGGCTTGTTTTATAAAGTCTTATCTTCTGTAAGATTATCAAGATAATCTTTCTGGGCAGTTATCATTAGATTTCTTAACCACCTCATTACTCTTTTCTGAATGCTCTACAGTTTATCAACGTCTTGAATCTTGATATGAGGACTCAGATGAAGTCTGACTAAGAAAGTACTGCTGTCTCCCATCAGGCTTTGACACTATGCCTCTTAATTCAGCCAATGATCTCATACAATTCCTTGATTTTTATATCACAATGCTGACTCATATGAAGTTTGCAGTGGTCTAAACCTCCTGATCATTTTCAGTGGGGTTTTTTTTGTATTCCACCTTATACTTACAGAATTGATTTTTTTAACCCAAATGTTAAGATTTTATATTTCATTTGTGAAATTTCCTTTTCTTAGATTTGGCACAACATTCTATTTCATCCAGACCTTTTTGGGGATACTGACTCTTTGACTTTAGTTTTAGTTTTTTCTTTGTAGCTTTCCTTTATCTGTTCATTTGATAAGTATGCCATTTATGCTTTTATTCAAGACACTGATAAAACTATTAAATGGTGCAAATCAAGTACAGGGGAATAAGGACAGTTCCCTGGGGAACTTCTCTAGCAACTAACTTCCATGATGATATTGAACTATCCACAAAGATTCTCAGGGAGACATTATGGAAAAATGGAATGCAAGCACAGGTTTTCTGATTATAGTCCTAGTATTTTTCCATTGAATGAGGCTGTTTCTAAAATATTTTGGCTATATGTATCTGTGACTAAGGAGATAGATATGCTTTTTATCTGTGTAAATAAGGGCAACTAGGTGGCATAATCACTAAAGTGCTAGACCTGGAGTCAGAAAGACTCATCTTTCTGAGTTCAAATCTAGTCTCAGACACTTACAGCTGTATGATCTTGGGCAAATCACTTAACCATGTTTGCTTCAGTTTCCTCATCAGTAAAATGAGCTTGAGAACGAAACAGCAAACAGTACCACTCCATTATCTTTGCCAGGAAAATCCCAAATGAAGTCACAAAGAGTCAAACACTACTGAAACAAGTGAACAGCAATATCTGTGTAAATGGGAGTCTATCTGAGGAGTCTTCACACTACCTCTCTATCCTTAGGTGGACAATTCATCACTGACAGGCGAGTCAGAGCCACAGACCCGTTCCCCTGAGTTTACTCATGAGAATCCCTTGGAGACCCGAAATATCTGCTTCTTCTCTACTAACTGTGTGGAAGGTAAGAAGCACAGACAGAATGACTAGAATTCTACAAAGAAATGTCTGACAAAGGAGAGTAAATAATACTTTGAGTGACTAGTCCAGTTCCATTATCAATGACCTTGTCTGTACCTAATAAGCAAGTAAGAAAAGCTTCATAGAGAGTAATCTGGACTCAGCAGATGCTGTCTCCCTTCTCATCTGGGACAGTTATTTACAAGTGATAGAACTGAGAGATGAAAAACAGAGAACAATGTGCCTTGATAGCCAGGGAGCCAGCAAGGGGAATAGTAGCATGATGTTGTGGGATGGCTGCTAGTCTTTGAGTCAGGAAATCTGACTATGGACCCTGGCTTTAGTAAATGATTGTGAGGAAATCACTTAGATTTGTTGACTATCATGGGGTCCAAAGTTTAAAGCTGGAAAGGATATGAGTTCATCTGGTCCTACTCCTAGGTGAGGGAACTGAGTTCGAGAGAAGTGAGCTAATTTGCCTAAGTCATGCAGGTAGTGAGCAAGGATTCTAGCCCAGGTATTCAGAACTCGAGTGTTCTTTCCTTGGAACCAAATTTTCTCCTTAGCTTTGCCATATGCAAAATGGGAGTGATACTTTCACTACCTCCCTAAAAGGAAGTAAATACTTTGTAACCCAAAACTACTATATAAAAAGGAGCTAGAAGTTGGATAAAGGGGAAATCCTGTTATAGTTCATAGGAAATAGAACTGGAAGGGATCTTGGGAATCATTTAATCTGGTGATAGCAAATTCAAACAGAAATGGGGACCACTAATTCATACATAAGGATCTCTGCAGGAGGCATACTGACTTTGTTTTAAAATGTAATATTTTCTGTTTTATTTTATTTTATTAATTATACTTAAATTGGTTTTTACATTTAGGAGGCTGGAGGGCCATGTGTTTGACTTCTTTGATCTAGTCTCACCTACTTCATTTAACAGAGAGGGAAACAAGGCCTAAAAAAAGTAAAATGACCAGAAATGAACAAACTAGAGATTAGAGCCTCATATCTCTGACTCTGATTCTGCTAAGTCACATCTGAATTGGCTTAGTCTCTATTGATGCCCGCAGTCTCATTTCCTTTCACCTGCTGCCCTCTTATCTTTGCCAGAAGCATGATCAGGAGTAGAATCTAGTTTCTCTAGGCTAAGGAGCAGCCTAAATAGAGGTAAATACAGTGAGGCTGGCATTGCCCCAGCAGGACTGTCTCCGGGGACGGGGGCAGGGGGGTGGTGGTTAAAGGAAAAGACCAGGATGCTTTCAATTGTTGAACCCAACAGAGGGCAGAGAAGGCTCACCTGGGAGGCAGGGAAGCAGGGCTGACTAACTATCCCCACTGTCACCCTGAACCTCTAGGGACTTTTAAGAAGTTCTAGAAATAAGGTCATGAGTACCAGTGACCCAGTACCAAGCTTCTCCCAGGGGATCTTGGATTTGTCTGGTGATATATCTTTCCTCAACTTGAATCTTCACTCTCTTGTCCTAGAGAAAGTAGCAAAAGTGGTGTTTACCTCTTTCCAACTTAATCAGAATCCTAGACCAGAAGGGAGGGTTAAGGGGCAGCTGTTGGATTAGGGAAACCTTCACATACCAGGTGAAGCTCTGCATCACTTCTAGGAGGGTGTCCATGTTAAGTTGCCAAATACTACCTGTGCTTCCCTGTCCAAACAAATCATTGTCTGATATAGATAGACTTGATTGTATTCTAAAGATCATAAGAATTAGAAGAACTTGAGGGATCATCTAATCTAACCTGATCATTTCACACCTGAAAAAATCATAGCCAGGTGGCTAGGTGGCACAGTGGATAGAGCACCAGCCCTGGACTCAAGAGTACCTGAGTTCAAATCTGGTCTGACACACTTAATAATTACCTAGCTGTGTGGTCTTGGGCAAGCCACTTAACCCCACTTGCCTTGCAAAAACCTAAGAAAAGAAAAAAAAAGAAATCATAGCCAAGTTTTAAACACAGTTCTCCTGATTCAAAAATCCAGAACTCCTCCAGAGATATCAGATATGAAATTGATCCTGATAACTTTTGTTTTCACAGCCCAGATCAGGGGTGATCAGGCCCAGTCCAGACCTATTGGCTTTAGAAATTCTATGACCTTACTGGTCATCCAGTTCCTTTCATTCCAGTGTTATTAAAGGTAGGAAGAGACTAAAAGTATAGGAGGAAGAGGTTGGAGAAACTTGATTTTGGACCTTTGGCCTCTTAAAGTAAAATTCCTTGGCATATCATTCTTTCCTTATCCATATATTTCACAGAGATATCTGGAGGTCATAGTCTTATTGGCAGTCAGGTAGTATAGTTATTAGAGAAATCTATTTGGAGTAAGAAGACCTTAGTTTGAATTCAGCCTTGGTCACTAGCTAATTTTTTTTGTTTTTGTTTTTTTGTTTTTATTAAGGATTTTATTTATTTTGAGTCTTACAATTTTCCCCCCATCTTACTTCCCTTCCCCACCCCACCCCCCACAGAAAGCAATTTGTCAGTCTTTACTTTGTTTCCATGTTGTACATTGATCCAAATACTTGCTAACTTCTTGAGAGTGAGTAAAGGCACTTAAGCCTCTTCAACTAAAAAGTGGTATAAAAAATATCAGCTATCTTCCAGTACTGTTATGAGGATCAAGTGAAATAATGGTTGTTAAGTATTTTGCAAACTTTATATAAATGCTAGTTATTATTATAAAACAGGAACGGAACTTAGGAGTTACCTAGTCTTCCCTTTCCCTTCATCTTACAATGAGGAAACTAAATCCTCCCAAGTTTACAAAGTAAGTTGGGGAAGTGGGATATGAACCCATACATTTTGACTTTATATTCTCTTTCCACTGGAGTATAAGTTCTGCTTATATTAAACATCATTAACTCATTTTACAAAATACACTATTAGGCAAAAACACTGTTACAAGGGGCAATGAGTTCTACATTTTATGTAGGGGCAACTGATGGGTTGAGCAGTATTAGAGCTGGACTCATGAATTTTGGACCACTAATTTATCAATAATTTTATTGTGAGGCAATGTTAGTTGAGGAAATATTATGTAGAATTTGCCTAGATATCAGAAATACAATTATAAACCTCATTAACACAATTTTTTCCACCTACACCTTTCCCCCTAGACCCAGTTAATATCTATATTAATGTAGAGTTTTTGTCATTTGCTTTGGGTTTTCCATCATTTGTAGTTTTTTTTCAGTAAAACTTGACAAAATATTGCATTCCTCCCCCCAGTTCCACCCCCTCTTAAAACTCTGACTTGGAAGAACAGACAAAAGTTCTTAAACATTGATCTAATTAATTCTTAGTACTCCTTGGGTGTTTGACTTCTAAGAGCAAGGACCCATAAGAAGATTTCTTTGTTTCTCTGAGTAATGAGGAACGTCCATGATAATCACGCTGTCTCTAATCACGCTGTCAGTGTTCTGCTATTATTGCTGACAAGCATTATACAAGCTTAACTTTTTTAATCTCCTGCAGTTCACAACTTTTCCATTATTTGCCATATATCTTCAAAGGTGCTAGGAAATATGAGAGGGGGCTCCAATGAATTTAGGTAAGAGGAGTTGGGTAGTATCAGCATGGTAGAATCTCAGAAATGGGAAGGGGCTCCAGAGGTACCCTGGAAAAAAAAGTGACTTAGTTGACTTTGCACAGCCCTCCCACACTTAAATCTAATTCACCTGCATGTGTCATGGCATCAACTCCTTGATGTCATGATCCTCTTCAAGAATGAAGAACAAGGGGCGGCTAGGTGGCATAGTGGATAAAGCACCAGCCTTAGAGTCAGGAGTACCTGGGTTCAAATCCGGCCTCAGACACTTAATAATTACCTAGCTGTGTGGCTTTGGGCAAGCCACTTAACCCCGTTTGCCTTGCAAAAACCTAAAAAAAAAAAAAAAGAAGAATGAAGGACAAACAACAACAACAATGGCTCAGGAAATACCTTTCTACACAGTAATTGATTGGTGGGGGGGCAAGACTGAGATATATATACATATAACCCATCTATATGACCTCACTAACCAGTTGTGCTATAAGACAACAAGATGGCTATAAATCCCTTAAAAGTATAATAGGAGGTGCTATAGAGGCAGTTAAATGACTCATTGTGTAGAGTCTACCAATCAATTGCCCCTACATAAAATTTATAACACAATTCTTTTAAAGCTCAGCACCCCAGTAGTAGTGTTTCGTCTAATATTGTGTTTTGGAAAATCAGTTCATGATGTCTAATATAAGTAGAGCTTGTGTTACAGTGAAACAAGGCTATAAAGTCAAAATGTTTGAGTTCAAATACCATTTTCCCAAGTTACTGTGCAAACTTGAGAGTCACTTAATTTCCTCATAGGGAAGACTCAGTAACTTCTAAGGTTCCTTCTTGCTTTATAGGTTCGGGAGTCAGGGAGACCTGCCTTCAAATATGACTCAGACACTTATTATCTGTGTGACCCTGGTCAAGTCTTTTAACTCTGATTACCTCCAAAACAAAACAAGAAGAAAGATATGATGAGAAGATGCCAGTAATGAAAGGCAGGAGACCTGGGTTCTAGTCTCAACCCTGTCCCATCCAGGGGCAAATCCTCTCAGCTTCTTTAATGTTAAATGATTAGAGCAGTTGATTTCTAAGTCCCCTTCTTGCCCTAATATACATTTGAATGAGTATAGTAAAACACACACACACACACACACACACACACATACATAAACACGTGAGTGTGCTCTGCTGGCTTGATCCAGGTGGCCCCTTCTTGTATGCAGGTACCGCCAGGGGCATTGTGATAGCTACAGGTGACCGGACTGTGATGGGCCGCATTGCCACACTGGCCTCAGGCCTGGAGGTAGGTCGCACACCCATTGCCATGGAGATTGAGCACTTCATCCAACTGATCACTGGAGTGGCTGTCTTCCTTGGTGTCTCCTTCTTCGTGCTCTCCCTCATCCTGGGCTACAGCTGGTTGGAGGCTGTCATCTTCCTCATCGGCATCATCGTGGCCAATGTGCCAGAGGGGCTCCTGGCTACTGTCACTGTGAGTGCATAGTACTGGAAAGGAACAGGGGTATGAATAGAGATGGGGTCATCATTTTATCAATAATTAGGGATGCTTGTTCCATATTGCTTTGTGAGTCTTTGGTGACTTGACTTGAACAGAAATTCTTTCTAGCACAGTTGTATTCCACAAGCCTTTGACTGTATAGCAGAAGTTTGCAATTACCTAGAAAATTATGATTGCAAGAAGGAAAGACAATGCAATATTATGAAAAGCATGTAGAATTTTTAGTCAGAAGACTTGGGTTCTAATTTCAATTCTGACATTCCTCTCTGAGACTTTTACCTCATTTATAAAATGCCTAATACTTCCCTCTCCAAAATCCTTTCCCATGGGAAGGAAACAAAGAATTTATTGTACCAAGATAAGCATTGTGTTAGGCATTTTATAGCTATTGTCACATTTGATTCTCACAACAGCCTTAGGAGGTGGGTGCTTTGTGATCCCCATTTTATAGTTGAGGAAACTGAGGTTAGTATAGATTAAGTAACTTTCCCAGAATCACACAGTCAGTATGTGAGGTCAAATTTGAACTCCAGACTTTGTGATTCCAGGAACAGCACTTAATCCATTGTATCACCTTGTGTTTATTTTGTATAGTAGAAAAGGAATTTGGGTTCATCATAGTCAGGAAGACCTGGGTTCAAGTCCATTCTCTAATAATTACTATCTGTGGAAACATGGGCATTACTTTGTGTCTCTGAGCTTCACCTATAAAAAAGAAGATAAGAATATTCATGCTACCAACTTCACAGGGTTGTTTTAAAAGAATGGTGGAAACCTTAAAATTCTATATAAAGTAAACTAAATATATATAAAGATAATGTGATGACTTCTTTGGACCCCAAGTCAAAAGATCTGAGTTTGAATCTTACTCCAATAGCTTACTAGGTTCTAAACAATTTCATTTCATGTTCTGAAATCTCCATGTCTTTATCCTCAAAACAAGGATTTAAAATATTTAAAATTCATTCCCTCAAAGGATTATTGATAAGGGGCAAATTAGATCATATAGGTAAAAAAGCATTTAAATCATTGCTTTGCTATAAAAATATATAATGCCTTATGGCTTTTTAATTTATCCTCATCATTAATATCATCATCTCATTTTGTATCTCTCATGCATTATATTCCATAGAATAGGTATGTCATATTAATAACTGTTTATTTAGTTTCTTATTATTTTTATGGGGATATTAAAGCTCAAAAGTTAGGTGTCTAATTCATAGCCACAGTATTAGTAAGTGGTGGAAATAGAGCCCAAATGCTGGTTTTCCAAAACTTTCAGGTTGAAGACCTATACCATGAACAATAACCATGGGGATCTCTAAAATAATTCAAATAAAGAGAGCTGGGGGAGAGGGTAAGGGTTGAAGCCTGAAGTGAATGGTCCATCTGCTGATTCAATCTAGCTGTCATTTCCGATTCTTGGCTATAAATAGCAGCCATATTAGATGCATTATGAAGTCACCTTGGCCTCTAAAGTGATGGCAATTGATAAGGTTGAAGTCTAGAGGGAAGGACCTGGACAACTTGGGGTATTGTAAGTTCAAGTCCCATAATCAAAGGGACTGTTGTTCTAAGCCTGTGGAGGGAGGAAAGAGTGAGGAGAATGTTGGTCCTGAGAACCCAGAAACCCTAGCATTTACTTTCTGGGGCAGAGAGTGGGAATAATCATCCCTAACATCACTCCTTCCATAGCTCTGACCTCAGCCTCCAAGGTGGCCCATACCTTGCAAGCAAAAGTGTCTCTGCTTATTCTCCACTACTCTTTACCTAATATCTGAGTGGTATAGAATGAAGGATGTGGGGGAGGCTAGGTGGCGTGGATAAAGCACCAGCCTTGGAGTCAGGAGTACCTGGGTTCAAATCTGGTCTCAGACACTTAATAATTACCTAGCTGTGTGGCCTTGGGCAAGCCACTTAACCCCATTTGCCTTGAAAAAACCTAAAATAAAAAAGAATGATGGATGCATGTCTAATTGCAACTACTCAACTCTAAGTCTATGAAGTCTATTATCAGGATAAGCTGAGGGGAAGGAGGAAAAAAGAATTCTAAGGAGGGGAGTTAAGAAGCAAACTCACTCCTTACCCACTCACACATATGCATCCACTCCAAACTGAGTTTGGAGGCCTCTTGAACTTATCTTAATCTGCTTTGTGTACTTAACCTTCCTACTACCCTTCTGGAAACCATGAGCTATACAAATAGCCCCCATTTTCTCATTACTCACTTATTCCTGAACTCTCAGCTACCACTGAAACTGTCCTCTCAAAGGTCACCAATGACCTAATCATCAAATGCATCAGCCTTTTCTCACCCTTCTTGGCCCATCTGTGGCATTTGATACTGACATTGCCATTCCTTCTTAAAACTCTCTCCCTTGGCCTCAAGGATACTACCCTGTCCTGTTTCTCTCTCTCTCTTTTTTTTTTTACCTATTTCATTTCTTCCTTACCGCCTTGGACCACCTACAAGCCTTTGGTTGTTCTCTAAGGTTTTCTCTTTAAAATTTTTTCCACTCACTGCCTTGTTTTAACCTAGCTTTTTTTTTTAGCTTTACCAGTATGTACATTACTTCCAAATCTCTTATCTATACTTGACCCCTCAGCAGGATTACAGGAACTGTAAAATTCACCTATCTACCAGATACTTACACTTACATTCATATCTAGCTTTTTTTTTTTCAATAGTAATATTTTCCCCACCAGAGGCATCCTCAGATTTATTTTTGACTCTTACTAGTCCCTTATCCCCACATTCACCCAGCTGCCAAATCCTGAAGATTCTAGCTCTGAAATGTCTTGCTCATCTCATTTCTCCTTTCTCTTCCTATGTCTTCTTTCCTGAGAACCTGACTTCAAGTCTAGAACTTATTCTAAATGCATCTACAGTGTTAGATGATGTAAGAGAATTAAGCGTTAATAAGACAAAATACAGGCAAAGACTTTGAGGAGCTTATGATCTAGTTGAAGAAATAAGACAAAGCACACAAATAACTTCAGTACAAGGCAACTGATGTGCTACTCATCTTTGATACTTCAATCTGTGTTCCTACTATCGATATAGAATACAACCTCTCTAGGAACCAAAAAACAACAATGTACTATGGAAAGAATATTGACTCATAGGAGATCAGAGTTTAAATCTCACCTCTGACCCTCAATCACTCTATGATCTTGGACAAGTAATCTAACTTCCCTGGCCTCAGTTTCTTCATCTGTAAAATGAGGAGGCTGGGGTTTCTTTCAGCTATACTACCCATACCTAGAATCAGGAAGACTCATTTTTCTGAATTCAAATCTGGCTTCAGATCCTCACTAACGGTATTATACTAGCAAGTCACTTAACTCTGCCTCAGTTTCCTCATCATCTAAAAATGAGTTGTAGAAAGAAATGGCAAACCAGTATGTTACTTTTGCCAGGAAAACCCCAAATGGGGTCATGAAGAGTCAGACATGACTGAAAAATGATTGACAAAAGTGGCTAAAACATTGAGGTTGCATAGGCTCAACCTGGGGAGGAGTCTCTTCAGACTTAGCTAAGTTGTTCATGGATAGTAGACATAGTCTATGGATGCACCCATACTTGAGGCCTTTCCAATTTGGCAAGAGTTGTTCCACTGGTATAACCTTTGAGAATCTGATCATGATGAGATCTGGGAACAGAATTTTCAAACTAAAGGATAAAATTATAACATACGGCGCGGCTAGGTGGCATAGTAGATAAAGCACTGGCCTTGGAGTCAGGAGTACCTGGGTTCAAGTCTGGTCTCAGACACTTAATAATTACCTAGCTGTATGGCCTTGGGCAAGCCACTTAACCCCATTTGCCTTGAAAAAAACCTAAAACAAAACCATAACATGCTAGGAGATACAGAGGTATCCTTAGATGAGGTAGCTTCTTGGAGTAATGGGAAGTAAGGTTGGAATGACAGAATGGGGTTATATTTGATAAAGAGTTTAGACTTCATTCTGTCCAATGGCAATGGATGTCATTGGAGATTTTAGAGGAATATTGAGATATGATACTTTAACAGTATTGTGAGAGATGAATTGTAGAAGAATAGCTTAGAGGCAAGGAAATTAAAATTATAGATTTAGGTTTGAAGACACCTTAGAAGTTATTATAGCCTCTGCCTTTTGCTGAAGATTCTGCATTTTACTAGAGAAGAAAAGAGATTTACACTTAGGTAATAAGTAGTAGAGTCAATATTTTAACCCAGGTCTTCTAATTTCAAAACCAGGATGCTTTCTACCACACCACACTGCCTCTTGACTGATTAAGAGTCTACTTTAGCAGTCCAGGACAATAACAATATGGGTCTCAACTAGAATGATGGCAGTGGGAATAGAAAGGAAGAAATATATGAAAGACATTTCCAGATGTAGAAGCAAAGGCTTTACATCTGATCGGTTTTGAGGGCAAATAATAGAAATAATTCAGTAGTAATTCTAAAATTTCTGAGTAACCTGAATAACTTAGAGAAACCATAATGAAGCAATAAGAAAGGAGACTTGCCTTAGAGATAATATTTGGTTTTATGTATGTTGAATTTGAGGGTCTGCCAGGACATCAGGTGGAAATGTCAATTAAACAGTTAGAAATATGGTGATCTAGATATCTTGAAGTTCAGGATAAAATTTGAGATTGGAACTCTAAGTTTGGAAGTTGAGGCATAGAAATGATAATTGAACCATGGGAATAATTTAAAGTCTAAACCAGATAGTTATCTGTCATAGCTATTACAGATGTTTGAAATGGGTGGGAGATTGGATGAGTAGAACTCTATAACCCTTCCATCTCTAATATTTTATGATTGTACTTGAGCCAGACTGGTTTGATTATAATTTCCATGCAAACTGTGCCTATCCCTACCTTCACATCTTTGCTTAGATCATTTCCTTCTATATGGAATGCACTCCTCCTTCTCCTATTTGCATTCTACCTATCCTTAAAAGTCCAGCTCAGATCTCCCCTTATAACTTCTCTTCTGATATTTATTGCCTGTTCCATCCATCTGACTCAATATATGCCGAAACATATATACACATGCAAATGTGGGGAAAATATATGATTTTTGTCAATGCAGAGGATTTCTCAGGAGAAATTCCTTCCATCAATGCATATTATAATCCATCTATAACTTATATCTATCTGTCTATCTATCTATTTATCTATTTAATCTGTCTATCCCTATCCTTAAACATGTATATATGAATGTGAATGTGAATGAGAGAGAGTGTGTGTGTATAAGGGAGAATGTTCCAACATAGGATGAAAGTAAAGAAATTCTATGGAGAATTCGATAAAACTATCCAAATTAAATAAATATACTTTAATACTTAATGACTCCAAAGAAAATATGGGTATGTGGAAGATGGCAAAAATCTGTTGAAAAAAACATAAGCAATGGATGAAGAAATGAAAAAGATGAAAGAATTACAGAGTACACAGAGGCCTATCACCTAAATATCGACTACTTTATTCAAGATGACAATCTGGAGGCAAACTCTTTTAAAAAAAAAATGAAATTGACTATATCCTTATAGAAAATTTCTGCCTACTCTATGGAAGACGTTTCTGAGTCAGCTGTTTATTTACTATTAGACAACTGATGGTTAGAGCAGAGATTGCTAAAACTTAATGCCTAATTAAAAGAAAGAATAAAAATGGAAAGAAATTATGACTAGCAATCAAAGCAATTCTAACCTGATCTATCTGACCTACTTAAATGAGATACAGATAAAAGCACAGATATTAACATGGACTATCACCATTTCCTATGAAAATTTAACCAGTTTAAAGCAAGGCAGCTTGAGGCAGTGTGGCAGAAGCAAGAGAGAGCTGCCCTCAGGATCAGAAAGCCACAAATTCAAGCCACATAGCTGACACAAGCCATATATATGATCCTGGAAAAATCATTTAACTTCCATGTTCCTCTTGTAACTGCCTACAACCATAAGTTGCAGAGAAGGTGCAATCTATATTAGTAGAAGTTTCTCCTTGGGTGTCCCTACACTGATGAAATCAAAAGTCCAATGTTTTGTTATTTTTTTTAGTTGACACAGTCATGAGGTCAAAAGCATGAAGATCCCCTCCCCCCAACTTGTCTTCTTGCCAAGAGAAGAGATATAGCAGCCAAGAGCAATACCAGTTCAAAATATAAACTCATTTGCAAAATGGTGTAGAGAAGGATGGAAAAAAGGAAGGTTAGGAGGGGCAAAAATTCCCTTAAGTGGGAGAAAATATAAACTTATAGAAAACTCGATTTAAGACCCAATTAGTCCAGATCATTCTGAGAGCATTTAAGTATGAAACTAGAGGGATAACTAAAGTTTTAAAAAAGGAAAATATCTGTCAAAAGAAATCATTTTCTTTTTTCTTTTTTTATTTAATATTTATTCTCATTTTGTACAATTAATGTTATTTTTACATTAGTAAAATATTCTTGTTTAAGAGTAAATGAGATACCCCCTCCCCCAATAAATATAGATTTGCTTCAGCAATAAAGTAAAGGGGAGAGAAAAAAATTAAAATTAAAAAAAATAATAGTAATAATTGTAGGTATGGCCAGGTGGCGCAATGGATGGAGCACCAGCCCTGGAGCCACTAGCACCCGAGCCCACATCCGGCCCCGTACACCCAACAATCACTCAGCCGTGTGATACGTGTGATATGCAAGCCACCCGAACTCCACTGCCCTGCAGAAACCAAAAAGAAAAAGAAAAAAAAGACCCAAAATAAAATAAAATAGTAATAATAATAGGGGTGGCTGGGTGGTGGACAGAGCATTGGCCCTTGAGCCAGGAGCACCAGGGTTCCAGTCCGGCCTCAGACACCCAACGATCACCCTGCTATGTGGCCAGGCAGGCCACCCAGCCCCATTTGCCCTGCACTCCCCCCCAAAAAAATAATATTTAAAAATGTGCTTCAGTCTTTGTTCTAAACACCAACAACTCTGTCGTGCGTGGATCACGTTCTTTATGATTAGTCCATGGCAAAAGTTACTTCCATATTTTTCCAACATTGCCATTGCTGATCGCAACTCCCTCCTTTGGTATTTCTCCACTACTATGTACAATATTTTCTCTCTCCTTTCACTCTGACTCTGCTGTAGGGTAGCTGAGTGGCACAGCAGACAGATCCCTGGCCCTGGGGCCAAGAAGCCCCGAGTCCCCATACCACCCCTTAGGCCCAGAATCCACCTGGCCCTGTGGTCCTGGACAGGCCATCCAATCCCAGCCCCCTGCAATAAGTAAAAAAGAAAATATGTTATATCTGACTACTCTCCCCCTATGGTCCATCCTCTCCTCCATCACTCACATCCCCCCCTTCCCCCTGTCGGTCCCTCTCCTTACTCCGAATGCCTATACCCCATTGAGTATATATGCTGTTTCCTCTCCTAGCCACCTCTGATGAGAATGAAGTTTCCCTCATTCCCCCTTGCCTTCTCCCCTTCCATATCATTGCAATGCTCATTATAATAAAGAAAAGTCTTATTATGAAATATCTTGGCCTATTCCCCCTCTCCTTTTTCTTTCTCCCATTACATTTCCCTTTTTTTCTATTAACTCCATTTTACACCATATTTTATCTTTGAATTCAGCTTTCTCCTGTGCTTCAACTATAAAAGCTCCCTTTACCAGCTCTATTAACTGAGAAGGTTCATATGAGTATTATCAGTGTCATTTTTCTATACAGGAATACATGCAGTTCATCATCATTAAGTCCCTCATATTTTCCCCCTCTCCTCCAATCTGCATGCTTCACCCAAGTCCTGTATCTGAAGATCAAACCTTCTGTTCAGCTCTGGCCATTCCAACAGGAACATTTGAAATTCCCCTGGTTCATTGAAAGTCCATCTTTTTCCCTGGAAGAGGACATTTAGCCTTGCTGGGGAGTTGATTCTCAGTTGCATTCCAAGCTCTTTTGCCTTCCAGTATATTCTATTCCAAGCCCTATGAGCTTCCAATGTAGTTGCTGCTAAGTCCTGTGTGATCCTGACTGCAGCTCCACAGTATTTGAATTGTGTCATTCTGGCTGCTTGTAATATTTTCTCCTTGACTTGGGAGTTCTGGAACTTGGCTATGCTATTCCTAGGGGTTGGTTTTTTGGCATCTCTTTCTCGGGGGGATCGGTGGATTCTCTCCATTTCTATTTTGCTCTCTGCTTCTGGGATATCAGGGCAATTTTCCTGTAGTAATTCTTTGAAAATGATGTCAAGGCTCTTTTCCTGATCATGACTTTCAGGTATTCCAATAATTTTTAAATTATCTTTCCTAAGTCTGTTTTCCATATCAGTTGTTTTTTCAATGAGATATTTCACATTTTCTTCTAATTTTTCTTTTTTTTTTTTGATTTTGAAGTATTGATTCCTGATTTCTGGCAAATTCATCAATCTCCCTGAATTCTATTCTTTGTCTGAAGGATTTGTTCTCAGAGAGTTTTCTTATCTCTTTTTCCATCTGGCCCATTCTGCTTTTTAAAGCATTCTTCTCCTCCATAACTTTTTGAACTGTTTTATCCATTTGACCTAAGCTGGTTTTTAGCATGCTATTTTCTTCAGCATTTTTTTTATTTCCTTGACTAGGCTGCTGACTTCATTTTCATGTTTTTCCTGCATCTCTCTCATTTCTTTTACCAGTTTTTCTTCTAACTCCCTCATTTGATTTTCAAAGTCTTTTTTAATCTCTGTCATAGCCTGAGCCCAATTTCTGTTTTTCTTGGAGTCTTTAGATGCAGGAGCTTGTGCTTCCTCATCTTCAGACTGAGTATTATGATCCTTCTTGGGCTCATTTGCAAAATATTTCTCAATTGTTTTCCTCTTTTTTCTCTGCTTGCTCATTTTTCCCAGCCTGCGCCTGTTTTGGGGTGCTTCCTGATCTTTTGGGACACTCCCACAAGGGTCTCAGTGTGTGAGGCTCTGTCTTCCCTCCTGGTCTCTGAATAACCATATGCGCCCCCCTCTGCCATGGGGCTGAGGTGGGGGGGCCCTGCTGCTCTTCTTGGGGAGGGGGCCTAGACTGCGATCAGGATCTGAATGTGGTCAGAGCCCCAGAGTCCTGTTCCTGGGGCTGAGGACAAAGCTCTGCAGTCTCTCTCTTTTCACTCCCCTCCCTCAGCTCAATGGGCTCATGCCCTGGAGGCTCCTGCTTACTGGCTCCACCTGCTTCTGTTCCTGGATCAGGGATGCAGAAAGACCACGTTGCTTGCTGTGTGCCCTGAAGGCTGGGCTCCACATGCTCGCTCTGGCAGAGGTCCCCCGCTGTTCCCCCACTTTGTGCCCGGTGCTCCCCAGGGTGTAGGTCAGGAGACTCCCCCCGCTGCTGTGAGCTGTGGCTCCCAGCGCCCTGGGGCTGCCTCCGGGTGGCTGAGGTTCTTTCGCTCTGGTGGGCCACCCCTCTGGCGGGCCACCCCTCCGACCCAGGAAGCAGAGCCTTTCTGCTCTTTTCCAGGTTACCTTGAGTAGGAGAACTGCCTCACTGGGTCCCTCTATGGCTTCTGTCTCTGGAAAGTTTAGTTAGAGTCCTTAGCTTTTGAGTTTTATCAGAGAGCGCCTAAGACTCGATCCTTTATTGTCGCCCTCTTGGCTCCGCCCCTCAAGAAATCATTTTCTCCTTTACTGATAGTGAATCCATTGGGTTCTGATTATTAATATTAAATAAGGTATGAAATATGATAGGCTACTCAAAGGCATTTGCCACTGTCATGGTTTCATGCAAAGTCCAAGGTGAAGAAGCTAGTATATATAATGTAATTTAAGATTTACAAAGCACTTTGAAGATTGTCTCATTTGATCCTCACAATAACCCTGTGAAATATATGCTATCTTTATCTCCATTTTACAGATGATCAAACTGAGTCAAAAAGTGGTTAACTGGCTTATCCAGAGTCTTACAACTAGTAAGGAAAAACTCAGACTCATGACTCCCTAACTCCTAGGTCCAACCCTCCACAAACTGTGCCACAGAGTTGTCATAGGAAGGTGCTATAGCTGATTCTGTTTTAATATCACATTGTGCTGACCATATCAAATTGTGAAACCACAGAGCTTCCTAATCTTAAGCGTAAAAAGTTCAGATAACCATCCATAGTAGAAACTAAGTTAAAAAAGACTGCCTGTCATCCATTAGGACATGCAATTGAATGGACAGTTCATAAAGTTGATTCATCAATATATGTCTCCTATATAGAAATGATAAATGGATAAATGGGACTATATGTGAAAAACTATGTAAGGCTTTCAATAATCCCAAGCCTCTTAAACCAAAATTCCATTTTAAAAATACTATATTCTTCCAATGAAGTTACATGACTATAAATCATGGAATACCACAGACTTTGAAGAATGAAAATTGTAAAATATCCCAAACGGCAATGAAGAGATTCATGCTAGGCCTGACTAGACTGCAACATATTAATGACAATTAATTGCTGGGAAAGGATTTATAGAAAAAACATGGTCAAGAGTCACACAGTAGGAGAATGGATTATAGACAAATTACAGTCCTCACCACTGAAGATCACAGACAGTTAATCAAAACATTCATGTGTTCTGAGGGGCTTTTGTATTTTATCTCCCCATTTAGAGTATTAGCTTTTAGAGGCAGGGTCTATGTCTTATACATCTTTGCATCTCTTCATAAGTGCTTAGCAAATATTTTATCAAATAGATTTGTTGATGAATGAATGAAAGTTGGTGGTAGGTTTAGAAATAGAATTAGGGTTATCATGCCATCATTACAGAAAGACCATGCCTTCAGTCTTAGTCATTGATAACTTTCTCTAGCACCAGACTTAGTTCCTTTTTTACTTCTCTTCTCTCCTTTCCCCACCCCCACTCCCAACTCCCAACCCCTTCAGGTATGTCTTACCCTAACAGCTAAGCGAATGGCCCGGAAGAACTGTCTGGTGAAGAACCTCGAGGCTGTGGAGACCTTGGGATCGACCTCCACCATCTGCTCAGACAAGACAGGCACCCTCACCCAGAACCGGATGACTGTGGCCCACATGTGGTTTGACAACCAGATTCATGAGGCTGATACCACTGAAGATCAGTCTGGTGACAAAAATCACTGGAATACTCACTGGCTGGGAGGGTTGGGAACTGGGTGGGAGTATAGGGCACTAGAAGGAAATGGGGAGGATGTAGGGAGGAAGATTAAAACAGAGAACTATTTGAGTGAGGGGCATGGAAAAGGGGAATCCCATTCATGGCTCCCCCCATTTAGGCTTTCATGGGGCAAAGTGGAAAGATCTCTGGACATAGGAGACCAGGCCGAGTGTAAAATCTTAGCTTATCCTGCCATAAACCTCTTTTCTAATCTGTAAAATGGGGAATAAAGATTCTTAAACAACCAGCTCACCAGGTTTCTATGAGGCTTAATTGAAAATAGAATATCTTATAAAGATTATGCAAAATTCTATATAAACATAAACCATTATTATCATTATCATAATCGTCATCATCCAGGTGCCACATTTGACAAACGCTCCCCAACTTGGACTGCCTTATCTCGAATCGCTGGCCTCTGTAATCGTGCAGTCTTCAAGGCTGGGCAGGAGAACATCTCTGTATCTAAGGTAAAGAGAGCCAGGACTGAAGGGAGAAAGAGAGGATGTAAGAATTTTGGTTATGACTGTTACTTCAAAAGACTTCTTTCATGCTTGAAACCCCACCTTGGTTTCACCCAGCCCCCTACTTTTATTTGTCCCTTCTCTCAATCTCTTCAGTGAGGTCTCAGTGATCACTCTGTGACCACAGTGACTCCATGCCCCCCACTCCCCATACCAACCCTAACAAGCCCCCGTGACAATTTCCGTTTTGGCAGCGGGACACGGCTGGTGATGCCTCCGAGTCTGCTCTCCTGAAGTGTATTGAACTATCATGTGGTTCGGTCAGGAAGATGAGAGAGAGGAACCCCAAAGTAGCTGAAATCCCTTTCAACTCCACCAACAAGTACCAGGTGAGACTGTCCTAAAATGATGTAGGAGAGAGGAATGAAACAAATGCAAGAAGATGGGGGGGCCAGAAATAGCTTTCATCTCCATCGGAAACAAATGCTGTCAATAATTATAAGGGTCTACAGGCGGGTCTGGGGGTCAACTTATAAGGGAAAATACTTTTAGAGTAAGACTGGGTTGCTGCCCTTCAGATCAGAGATGAGACACAGATGATGATTTTTTTAAAATCTGAAACACAGATAATGATAACAGATAATATTAGATGGTAAAGGTATAAGAAAGACATATAATTAAAATTCATAGGAAAGAGGCGGCTAGGTGGCACAGTGGATAGAGCACTGGCCCTGAGTTCAGATCCAGCCTCAGACAATAATTACCTAGCTGTGTGACCTTGGGCAAGTCACTTAACCCCATTGCCTTCAAAAAACAAAAAAAGTTCATAGGAAAGTATTTGTTAGGGGACTGGAGTAAATGTTCACCCTCTTCTGCCTTGTATCTAGGTGACCACAAGCCTCACTCACCCTCCCTACTCCAGTCTCCAACCCTCCAGTCCATTCCCATACTCCTCCACCCCTAGCATCTCTTCATATCCCTCCAGGGGAATTTACCCAAATTCACCCAAACTAGGCTTGTCGTTAGAAGGGAGAAAGTTTCTGTCCTCAGGGCTAATATTTACTTGCTATAGGACCCAGGAAAATCCATTTTTCTTTTTTTGTGGTTCTCCACCTCCTCATCTGTAAATCAGAAATAATAATATTTGCACTCTCTGAATCATGGAATTGTGTGTTGTGGGGAATTGCTTTGTAGATTTTAAAGTATCATAAAAACTTGAATTGTTATCTCTAACCAGGACACTGTCCTCATTTCTTCTTATAATAATAGCTGGCATTTCTCTAACACTTGACAGCTTACAAAATGCTTTTCTCACAACAATTCTGTGAGATAGTTTAAAATAACATGTTTAAATAGCACCTTTAAGATTTAAAAGTATTATTATTCCCGTTTAATGGGTGGGAAAACTGAGGCTGTCACATGACTTCCTGGATGGGCATGGAATACATATATATAGTGATGTATATATGTATAATATATCTGCATATCTATGTATATACATACACATCATAGACATATACATATACCTAGACATATATCTATATATCACTGGATTTGGAATCAGAAGATTTGGTTTTGAATCCCGGCTTTCCCACTAACTAGTTGCATTTCTTCATAACCAAAGTAAAGGGATCATAACTAGATTCTCTCTGAAGTCCCTGCCAACTCTAAAATCCTATAGTCCCCTGTTCTGTGTTCTGATTCTAGTGTGAGGATCTGGATTCAAATGTAGCTTATCATGAGGCTCACCTTCTGTGCGCTGGGGGTGGGGGGGGAAGTCACCTAGCTTTCCTTGATCTGTTTCCTCGTCTGTAAAATGTATGTGGTGGATCAGATGGCTTCCCAAGTCCCTTCTAGCTGTTGACCCATGATCCCATGATCCCAAGTGTGGTGTCTTCTGATTTTACGCTGCCCTTGACCCCAGTCTTCCATTTTTCCACTGGCTTTGCCAGCCATTGTCCTCCCTGATGCCTTCTCTGTCCTTTCCACAGCTGTCCATCCATGAACGGGAAGATAGTCCACAGAGCCATGTGCTGGTGATGAAAGGGGCTCCAGAAAGGATCCTAGACCGATGCTCCTCCATCCTTGTCCAGGGCAAGGAGATTCCTCTGGATAAGGAGATGCAGGATGCCTTCCAAAATGCTTACATGGAGTTGGGAGGCCTGGGGGAGCGTGTGCTCGGTGAGGGATCAAGGAAGCAGACCAGGCTCAGAAAAGGGGAAGGGAGCCTCTTTCTGGATATCATTAAGTAGAATCGGTTGTTAACCTCTCCCTCATACCTCTCTTCCCCCTCCCTCCAGGGTTTTGCCACCTCAATCTACCCTCTGGAAAATTCCCTCGGGGTTTCAAGTTTGACACAGATGAGCTGAACTTCCCCACAGAAAAACTCTGTTTTGTGGGGCTCATGTCCATGATTGACCCTCCCCGGGCTGCTGTGCCTGATGCTGTGGGCAAATGCCGAAGTGCTGGAATCAAGGTACTAATCCCCTCCCCAACTTCCCTTCCCCCTCCCCTTCCTCTTTTTCTTCCCATTCTCTTCCCCTGCCCCTTCCCTCCTCTCTTTTTCTCTTTTCCTTCCCCTTCCCTCTTTTCCTTCCCCTTCCCTCTTTTCCTTCCCCTTCCCTCTTTTCCTTCCCCTTCCCTCTTTTCCTTCCCCTTCCCTCTTTTCCTTCCCCTTCCCTCCTTTCCTTTCCCTTCCCTCTTTTCCTTCCCCTTCCCTCTTCTTCTCTTCCCTTTCCTCTTCTTCTCTTTCCTCTTCCTTTTCTTCTTCCCCTTCTTTTCCCTCTTCTCCTTCCCCTTCTTCTCCTTTCCTTTCTCTTTCTTTTTCTTCTTTCAGTCTTCTCTTAGAACCCAGGAGCATAGGACTATTGCACTGAGAAATCCAAGCTCTTTCTGTCAGAGACCCATAATCTTTGTGTTCTCCCCACCAAGGTCATGGTTTCCTTCCCTGGGGGAGCTTCTCTCACAAACCCAGTTGTATGGGAAGCTAAGTGCACAAGCTGGGGTTACCCACAACTGGCTTGCCTCCCTATGCCCCTAAATCAAGTTTCACTCTAGGAGCAGACATCAACCCTTTGTGAGTCTCCACTTGGGATAGTCTATAGACTGAGGGATACTGGCATCCAAACATCTCCTTACTACTCACTCTCCTTGACTGCCACAATTTCCTATTTCCCTCTAGTTCACACACTTTTCCTAAAGTCACTCAGACCATATTAGATGCACATATTTAAATCATCACACACTATATCTACTTGACTTATTCAGTCCCAATCATCCAGAAGCCAGATCTACTACCATCATGCCAACATTACCAAAGAAACATTTTCATTCCTGAAATAGCCAGGAAATTTGGAGGCATGACAAGCAATGGCAAGTAGCTATGTGACTCCATGCTGTCTTCCCTACACCAATATCTGCTTTTCAACCAGCTCTGGGATTGAGCTCTTGGTTTTTCCTCTGCAGCAGAGAGGAGGCTCTGTCCTTCCATGTAGCTGGCTCCAAAGTCAGAAAACTAAAGCCTGCCTCTGATTCTTATTAGTTTTGGGGTTTTTTTGAGTTTAGGCAAGTTACTTAAATTCCTCAGCTTTCAATTTCAATTGTAAAATGAGAGGGTAAGGGATAGGAGGATGAATTGGAGGTTCTAATTCTTCCTCAGATCCTTCTTTCTGTATGGGCAAGGCAATTAACTCTGTTAATTGTATCTCTATATCTCAGCTTCCTCATTTGTAAAAAGAGTGTTGAACATAATGAATTATTTTGGGGGGAGGGTTGCAAAGCAACATGGTTTAGTGACTTGGCCAAGGTCACACAACTAGGTAATTATTAAGGATCTGAGTTAGAATTTGAACACAGGACCTCCTTACTCCAGGTTTAGTACTCTATCCATTGCTCCACCTAGCTGCTGCAAACATAATGAATTCTAAGGTTTCTATTTTCTCCTTGATCCTCCTGGAAAAAAGTTAAACCTTGCTTTTGTGTTCTCACTTCAATTCCTTATATTGGATGAATTTTTTTTCTGAACCATCTCCATCTCTACCATAATTTATTACATAGACTCATAAATGTTTAGAGCAGGAAAGAACCTAGGATGCCTTTCTCTCTTCTTATAAACAAACATAACATGAAGAAATAGAAGGCTGAGCCAGGAAATAATCAAATTTAATACCCTTTAGGATCTCTTCCTTTTCTGCTCTATATTTGACTTCTTTTTAGCTGTCCAAAGTTGTCTGAGGAGGTTCCTTCTCATTTTTCTTTTAAAGTCACTGAAGCAAGATTAGGGGGGAAATTGTAAAATTCAAAATAAATAAAAATAAAAAATGAAGTCACTGGCCTTTTTCTAGCCCGGTCATGAAATCTCTTCTTTTCTCTTAGGCACTGAAGACATAGTTTGGATTTTTCAAAAGATTTTTAATAGCATTTATAGGGAAATTAAACTTACCAAAATATGGTAGGAAGTACTCTAAAATACTGCCAGAAGCACCACCACCACCACCATCATCATCTCCATCACCATGATCATCATCATAACAACTTACATTCATCTATCTCTTTAAGATTTATAAAACATCTTAGATGTGATACCTTCTTTAATTCTCACAGCAAGGGTAGTTCGATTGTCCCTATTTTACAGATGAAGAAACAAAGGTTCCCAGTGGTATTGTCACTTGGTTACATGGTCAGTAAGTAATGAGGTGAAGACTCAAACTCAAATCTTCTGGTTTAAAATCCAGTGCTCTGTCATGTATAAGAAGGTCCAAAGCACAGGTGGAGAGTCCTAGACTTCCATAGATCTTGAGATTGTTTTTCTTTGAAGGCCAAGATGGAGAAGCTTGAAAAGGGCACAGCAGGACAATTAAATCATCTATTTTCTGTTTGCTTAGAATTCAAATCCCTTAGTGTAGGTATTGCAGTGTTTTAATCTTACAGCCTCCTAATTCCTTATTCATTCATTAAGACTAACCTGTGGCTTTTCTCCTCTCTGTGTCTCTCATTATCACCTGTGAATTGCTTTGTGTGGAAACCTCAGCATTTCCTTGGGTTCACAAGCACAATATCCTTTTGTATTCCATCCTCATGAATGAGTGGGTTGAAGCTCTTCTAGCTGTAGTGTGATATATAGCACTAAATAGAGAGCCAGGAAGATATGGGTTCAAATCCTACTCCTGACACTTATTTTACCAGTTATATAGACATAGGTAAATCACCTAACCTCTCCTGAGTCCCCTTTTCTCTGTCTATAAAATGAGAATTATAATACCTAGGGTTTTTCCTATTCTCCATGGTCTTTCAGATAGCATAGAAAGCAACTCAACCATCATATTTACCAGTTTTTTTTTTTCAGCACCTGAGGATGTAGCTCTATGGAGGTTGTAAGGGTAGGTGGTTATGAGGCTTAAATGAGATAATTGTAAACAAAGTATTTTGTAATTGCAAAATGTTGTATGAGTGTCAACTGTTATTATTGTCTGCCCTAGGGAATAATATATGTATATATATTTATGAAGTATTTATAAATATATATAGTATTTTGTTTACAAAGTACTCATTGATTTATATATATGAATATATGCGTATATGTATTCTTATATGTGTATTTTATATGTGTGAATAAATAGTATGAGTATACACACATATATGTATATGTGTGTGATTTATACATGTGTGACATATATTGTAGATGTCACGTATATATGTGTTGTATGTTATGTTTGTGTATGTATAAATCCAATGAGATAGTCAAGGTCAGTATTATATCTTCCTTTTATAAATGAGAAAACTGAAGCAAAAGAAGCTAAGTGAGAGGCATTATATAGACTCATGAAAAATATAGATGCCAGTCATAAAATTAGCTAATATGCAGAAATGCAGAGTCTAGACAAGCAACATAACTAACCAGAACTCCCAATGCCAGGAATCAAATTGGACATTACAGTTATTACTGAGATTTGGTAGGATGAAACCAATGACTGGAATTTGGAAGAAGACACCTCAGAGGGACAATATGTCATAATGGCTAAAAGGATGGCCCTGGACCCAAAAAGGCCTGGACTGCTTTGACCAGAAACTGGCTATGTGACCATGGGCAAGTCATTTAATCTTTCATCTGCCCAAGTGATGCTGTAAGTTGCCAGTCTATATCATTGCAGAAAGTTTTCACACCAGAAAATTCTCCAAACCATTCTCATAAGTCTGGCACAAAAAAAATCAAAAAGATAAAAGAAAAAGAAGAGATGAAAAGGGGTAGAGGAGTTAATATTGAATATTAAAAGGGTATATTTGAGTGAGGAAAATTAGGAATTAGAGAAGAGAAGTGTGATGGATAGTAAAAGCAAATGAAGGGAAGAACAGAAAAATGTTGTCATCTGACCACTTGAGCAGTGAAAGGAAATAAAGATTCAAGAAACAGATCCTAAGTATGACTGAGATGCATGATCAAGTAGTGATGGAGGAGGCCTTCAGTTATCCAGATATGTTTGGAACTCTGTCACAAAAACAGTGTAGCTGATAACTTACTGACTTGCCTTAAAGATTATTTCATCCTTGAAAAAAGGCAGAGGAATTTTTAAAAAGGAAAATATATTCTAGATTTGATTCTAACTAATATGAAGGAACTTGTTCCTGGGGTAGAAATGTTGAGAACTTTGGGAGGTTAGGAGCATTAAGCATTCCAGCTTGGAATTTATAACAGAAAAGGAGAAAGAGATCTGTTATGTAGTCTACATTATGGAGGAACATATTTCAAAGGGACCAGAGAAAGGATAATTAAGATCCCATAAATAAAATTTCTCAAGGGAAATAAACACAGAAGGAAAAGGAAACTTTCAAGAATGAAATTCTGAACAAATGAATTGTACTGAAGAAAAAGAGGAGTTATCTGAAAAGATTGGTTGATGAATTTCCTATGAATTCACATCAATCTAGATTTTTTATAAAGCATTTACAGAAGGCATAGGTGTGAGAAAATAACAGAATATAGATAAGTAGGCCAGTGAGGAAAGCTAAGGATAAAAAAGGGGGAAGGAGAGATTTGATTTATATTGGGCAAAAGAGGAGGATTAAAGAAGGGATGGGACCACTTCTCAGGATGGATGGGTTAATAATAACTCTTGGCAAAGAGAAGGTAGAGCTGCTGTTTTCATTTTGCTTTTGTTTGTTATTTTTTTTACCAAGAAAAATCATCCTTGGACTTGGAAGAACAAAACCAAAATGGCTAATAAAGAACTGATAATTAATATATTTAAAGAGATAGTAAGAGAGCATCCAGGTACTTGATCAAATGAGATACTATTTATAAAGAGCTAAGCAGTGTCTCTCACATAGTAGGAGCTTAATATTTTTTTCCTTTTTTCTTTGATGAATTCAAGTCACTTGCCCTGATGATGATGAACTACAATCTTGGAAAGATCTGGCAGATATGATTATTGAGCTATTATTGTTGTTCAGTCTAGCTCTCTATGATCCCATTTGGAGTTTTCTTGGCAAAGATAATGGAGTAGAACCATTTTCTTCTCCTTCTAAATTTACAGAGGAGGAAACTAAGGCAAGTAGGGTTAAGTGATTCTCCAAAGGTCACACATCTAGAAATTGTCTAAGAATTGAACTCAGATCTTTCCTGACTTTTGTCCTAGCACCCTAATCGTTGCATCCTCTAACTATCCTTGAATATTTTTGAACTATTATCAGTGATATTTTGAAGATCATGGAGAATAAGAAAGGTATCCCAGGATTGGAGAAAGGCACATAGCACAATTTTCAAAAAAGGAATGCAATCTCCAAGCCTATTTAGTCTAGTGAACTTGAATTCAATTCTTGAAATAATTTTACGGTATATTATTCAAAAGATGGTTAGTGAACTATAACTAGGAAAGGAAGTAATGATTATGAAGAGTCAATATATGGTCTCATTAGGAATAAATCATGTCAGACTAATGTAATTTCCTTTTTTTAAACAGTATTTACTAAACTGGTAGATCAGTGGAATATTATAGCTATAGATGTAAAAATGGAAGGTAGGTAGAATAGCAGATAGAGTACAGGACCTGAAGATTCATCTTCAAGAGATCAAATCCAGCCTCAGACACTTATAGCTATGAAAGTCACAGAACCTGAGAAAGCCACTTAACCCTATATGCCTCAGTTTCCTCCTCTGTAAAATGAGATGGAGAAGAAAATGGCAAACCACTCCAGTATCTTTGCCAAGAAAATTCCATATGGATCATGTTGGAAACAACTGAAAAATGACAACAACCACAAATATCTAAAAAAGTTTTAGCAAGGCATTAGTAGGCTGTCATGATATTTTTATTCAAAAGGAGGCCTTTGCAGGCCTACTCCAAAGATCTGTGTTTATCTTGTATTACGAAATATTTTTATTTTTTATTTGGATAAAGATGTATGTAGCATGCTTATCAAATTTGCAGGTATCACAAAACTGAAGAGTTAGGAAACATAACAGATGGCAAATCTATTATGGTTAAAAAATTTTGACAAACTAGAACAGAAGCAAATTGTTGCATGACCCACACACTAAGAATGGTTTTTACATTTCAAAATAAAGTTTTGAAGTGTAAAAAAATTCTTAGTTAACAGAAAGCAAGCCAGTTTTGGCTCTCGAACAGCAGTTTGCTAAACCCTGGGCTAGAGCATCAAGTTGAATCAAAAAGATAAAATATAATGGGGATAAAGTAAAGTCTAAACAAATGAGAATTTTAGTGATTGTAAGCTCATTTATGAGTCAGCTGTATGATATGGCAGCCAAAAAAACTGTGATCTTAGACTGTATTAAGAAAGCCATATCTCTAGGAATAGAGGAGATGGTCCACTATTATCCACTCTGGTCAGACTTCGTCTAGAATATTATGATGAATTGGAAAGTGTCCAGAGAATAGCAGTCATGATGATTAAGGCCCATATAAATTCATGCCATAGGAACAGAGGTCAAAAGAACAAGGAATGTTTAGTCTACAGAAGAAAAGTCTTAGGGGAAATATGATAATTGTCTTCAAGTATTCAAAGGGCTGACACAGAAGAGAAATTAAAAAGTATTTTGTTTGATCCCAGGAGGGAAAACTAGGGGTACTAGGTGGAAGTAGCAATAAGGTAAATTTAGATGTGATATAAGGGAATATATTTATTTTAAAAATTTTAATAGTATTTTAATTTTTCCCAATGACATGTAAAGATAATTTTCAACATTCATTTTTCTGAAAGAATTTAAGTTCCAAATTTTTCTCCCTCCCTTCTTTCCCTTCCTTCATCACCAAGACAGCAAGTAATCTGAAATAAGTTTTACATATGCAATAATGTAAAACATATTTCCATATTAGTCATGATGTGAAGGAAGAAACAGAACAGAAGGAAAAAAAGTGAAAAACAAAAACAAAAAATGAAAATAGTATGCTTCAATCTGCATTCAGACTCCATCAGTTCTTTCTCTGGATGTGGAAGCATTTTCCATTATGACTCAAGGAAATACATCTTGATTCTAAAGTAAAATGGGCTATTTCTATAAATAATTTATGTAATATGGGGATTTTTTACTTGCATACTGTTAAGTTTATACTTTTCCTATATTAAGCCAACCCTATGTTTCTTTTTTTAATTTTTTTTTTTTAGTTTTTGCAAGGCAGTGGGGTTAAAGTGATTTGCCCAAGATCACACAGCTAGGGAATTATCAAGTGTCTGAGACTGGATTTGAACTCAGGTCCTCCTGACTCCAGGGCCAGTGCTGTATTCACTGAGCTACCTAGCTGCCCCCAACCCTGTTTCTTATATAAATTCAACTTTGTCATAGCATATAATCTCTATGATATGTTGTTTTAATCTCTTTGTTAGTAATTTATTTAAAATTTTTGCATCTCTGTTCATTAGGGATATTTTGGTCTACAGTTTTCTTTTTCTGTTTTGATTCTCCCTGGCTTATAGATCAAGACCATATCTGCATCATAGCAGAGATTTGGCAGAATCTCCTTTCAATCTGCAAATGTAATGTAAAGACAAAATACATTAATAAAACTTTACAAAGAAAAATAATACTAATTTTTTAAAAGTAGGAAACAGATTGTCTCTCTGTGGAGGTAACTGAGCAAAGACTAGACTACCTCTCAGCAATATTAGAGAGGGAATTCTTTAGCAAAAATGGGTTAGACTAGATCACCATTGTGGTCCTTTCCAACTCTGAAATTGTATGTATTTGTGTGTTTCTCTGTGTCTGTGTGTTTGTGGTGTGTGTGTGTGTGTATATATGTTTAAGTTGATGTGAAGGGTACAATGAGAGGTGGGTGTTTATGTTCTGTGCGAAAAGCACTGGATTGAGAGGCAGGAGAGGCTTAGGTTTGAGTTTCAGTTCTGACTCATATGATCTCTCTGATCTTTGGTTTTGTCATATATTCATTGAGGATGTTAATATTTACACTCTCGACCTTGCAGACTTGTGATGAAAGTACTTTGTTAACTTTTTAAGATTTTTGTGGTGAGGGGTGGCTAAGTAGCGCAGTGGATAGGGCAGCTAAGTGGCACAGTGGATAGAGCACGTGCCTTGGAGTCAGGAGTACCTGAGTTCAAATGCGACCTCAGACACTTAATAATTACCCAGCTGTGTGGCCTTGGGCAAGCCATTTAACTCCATTGCCTTGCAAAGATCTAAAAAAAAAAAAAAAAAAAAAAGATTGTTGTGGGGAGAAGAGTAAAATAAAACAAGTCCCCTTGTTTCATTGGTATGTTGTCATTGTTCAGACATTTTCAGCTAAGTCCCTCTCCTCATGATTGCATTTAGGACTTTTTCTTGCAAAGATATCCAAGTGGTTTGCCATTTCCTCCCCCAATTCATTTTGCATTTGAAGAAACTGAGGAAAACAAATTTGAACTCAGGTCCTCCTGCTACAGTCCCAGTGCTTTATCCACTATGCCACCAAGATGTCTCCTGATTTAGTTTTTTTTTTTAGGTTTTTTTTTTTCAAGGCAATGGGGTTAAGTGGCTTGCCCAAGGCCACACAGCTGGGTAATTAGAAAGTGTCTGAGGCCGAATTTAAACTCAGGTACTCCTGACTCCAAGGCGGGTGCTCTATCCACTGTGCCACCTAGTTACCCCCTGATTTAGTGTTAAAATGTGATATATTACCTATACTTTGTTGTGCTTTTATTTCTTTTATTAAATTTTTCCCATTTTTGCTTTAATCTGGTTTCTGCAGCATTTGAGAGTTTTGTGGGTTACAGGCAGCCAGCAGGTTCCATAATCATTTACAACAGTCTCCATTTCAAACTTTAAAGCATATTGACTCTAAGAAACAGGCAAGTCCTTAGAAATGATCTTTATACAATCCTCATTTTAAGGATGAGGAAAATGATACCTCTGAGGGGCATTTACTTTGGCCAATATCATACAGCTAGTGAACATCAGTCTGGATTCTAACTCAGGTTTCCTGATTTCCATTTCAGTATTTTTTCCACCATCATCATATGTTTAGCAAGTGACCCGAACCAGACTAGACTCCACCTTAATATAGTTCTCCTCTCTTCATTACCTAGATCCTCCTCTTTTGACTCAAATTAACTTTAATAGAACTCCCTCTCTCTTCTTACTACTTCCTTTAGGTGATCATGGTGACTGGGGACCATCCTATCACAGCAAAAGCTATCGCCAAGGGTGTGGGCATCATCTCAGAGGGGAATGAGACAGTAGAGGACATTGCTGCTCGACTCAATATCCCTGTCAGCCAGGTCAATCCCAGGTGAGTCCTCTCTTGGATGTACCTGACCATGGATCAGCTACAAATGGCTGAACTGAGGGCAAATTATTAAATTTTCAGTTTGAATACTCACCCCTTGGAAATTGACAAACACTACAAATCAAGCCTTGAAATTTTTTTGTCCTGTTGATTGTCTAGAAAGTGTTGGATAAAATGTGCAGATTAAAATTAAAAGTGTCCTACACACATTTTTTTTCTCTTCGAGAGCCCATTGTTAAACATTTACCAGTAAGCCACTGTCCCAAATGTCATCTTTATCAGCTGCCCTGAATGGATACTTCTCCCATTCTATACTACTACTCAGAATTGAAACTCATAGTACCCATCCCTGGAACCCCCAAAGCCCCATGAGCAACTTGCTTTGACTACCTTCATGCTGAAGTTTTAAATCTTCTTGGTATTTATCCTTTTTCCAAAGGACAGCTCCTTTGGAAGTAAGGAAATGAAAAAACAATTCCAGAATAGCAGGACACGAGAACTGATGAATGAAGGGAGTTATAGTCTGGGACATGGGGAGAAAGCTCAGCTAAATTGTATGTTGTCTTCTAACCAATATAGGGAAGCCAAGGCCTGTGTGGTACATGGATCTGACCTGAAGGACATGACATCAGAGCAGCTGGACGAGATCCTCAAGAACCACACAGAGATTGTCTTTGCTCGGACTTCTCCACAGCAGAAACTCATTATTGTGGAGGGATGTCAGAGACAGGTGGGAAAACTGAATGGGATGAGGCAGGGCAGACTTCTTGGCTATCAGGGATGAATAGAAGGCCTGTCAGACATGAATAAATAGGATGGAGAAACTGGACTCAGGAAACTGAGAATTGTCAAGGGAATAACTAAGATGAAGGACCATGATGCCTCTGCAGGAGAAGAGATGAAGTGGAATCATCAAAGCATTCTTCAAATATTTGAAAGAGAGAACAAACTTGTTCTGCTTGTTCCTGAAGACAGAACTAGTAGTAATAGGCTAGTATATCATACAGTAACAAGTACTTCATAGCAGTCTAAACTGTATTAAAACCATTGAAAAATAGAATGGGCTATCTTGAGAGGGAGTAAATTCCTCATCTCTAGAGTTCTTCAAACATGGGTGGGGTTGTAGAAACAACATGGTGGAAAGGGGAGAAGGCATTGAATTTGAAGTCAGAAAGACCTGTGAGCCTCATTTTCCTCTTGGAGAGATGAAGGTTGGACTTGGCCACGAAGATCCTGTCCAGCTCTAAATATATGATCCCAGGTTAGATTAGATGCCCTCTGAGAATCTGGGATTCTGAAGCTTGGCTGAGTCTCTCCCTCTGATGGTGTTTTCTCATCAGGGAGCCATTGTGGCAGTGACCGGTGATGGTGTGAATGATTCTCCTGCCCTGAAGAAGGCTGACATTGGCATTGCCATGGGGATCTCTGGCTCGGATGTCTCCAAACAGGCAGCTGATATGATCTTACTAGATGACAACTTCGCTTCCATTGTCACAGGCGTGGAGGAGGGTGAGTAGGCTGCCCATGGCTGTCCTCCAATTCATTCTTGGCACAATTATCCCAGCTGAGTCAGATGCCAAACAGCCATCAGGGCAAGAAACCATTCTTCACTAAGATTTCCACACCAAAGGCTGGAGTGAAGGGGAGAAGGCTAAATTCCTATTCTCCTCAGACTGTCCTATTCCTGACATTTCATTCTGGTTTAAATCCTCTGCCCTTTCAGCCAGGATTGTGGAATTATAACATAGACAGGATTTGGACCTGGGAGAGACCTTAGAAGCTTTGTCCAGTTTCCTCATTTTACAGATGAGGAGACTGAGATTGAAAGTCTAAAGTGCCATAAGCAGTAAAAAAGCAAAACTGAAATTAGAACCAAAGACTTCTGACTTCAAATCCAGTGATCTTTTCACTAGATCACATATATCTGGTAGTTCAGGTAGTTAGCTTTTCCAGAGTCTGCCTTGGTCCTTCTCAACTTCAGGGTTTTTCTCTTTTATGAGACTGATAGAAAATCTGAAACCTATAGGGAAAATAGAGTCACAGAACTAAGAGATGGTCATTGATAAGAGACTTCTTTCTTTTGCTCATACTCTGAGGGTCCTGGTTTTATGAAAGCCCTTTCTTAGTATTCTCCTGTTCCCTCAATTATTAGAACTCAATTCAAGGGTCTGACCTACTTCAGGGAGTGTTTTGAGGGGGAGGGGTGGTCCCTCTGATATCTCTGATGCTCTAAGGACCTACCCACAGGTCGCCTGATCTTTGACAACTTGAAGAAGTCCATTGCCTACACTCTGACCAGTAATATCCCAGAAATCACCCCCTTCCTGCTCTTCATCATTGCCAACATTCCCCTGCCTCTGGGTACTGTGACTATCCTTTGCATTGACCTGGGCACTGATATGGTAAGTCCAGAGATGTGGTGGGGGGGGAAAGCAAGGTGTGAAGGAATTATCAAGTTGGGGGTGGAGGGACCTAAGGTAATTAAATGGTCTAATTATAACTCTTGTCTGGTAGAAGGAAGACAGTCTAAGAATTTTGCCTAGGAGTTGCTTCATAACTCTTCATTAATCTTAAAATTTCATAGTAATTATAAATATTTTTAATCTTACCAGCCTGTAAGCTCAATAAGGGCAAGGATCCTGCTCATCTAAACTTCATATCTGACTAGCATAGTGTTCTGTACACAGTAGGTGCTTAATAAAAGTTGGTTGAATTGAATTTCCATTTCCTCCCCACCCCCTTTCTTCTCTATTCAACTTCATCCATTCCACCCTCCTAGGTACCAGCTATCTCCTTAGCCTATGAGGCAGCTGAAAGTGACATCATGAAACGCCAGCCTCGGAACCCCCAGACAGACAAGCTGGTGAATGAAAGGCTCATCAGTATGGCCTATGGCCAAATTGGTGAGGTTTGAGGGATTTCATTGCCTTGGAGTGGGATTAGACTGTTATAGGACCCTAGATCTTTGGAAGGGATCTCAGAAACTATCCAGTTCAATGTCACTTTACAGTTGAGGAAACTGAGTCCATGAAGGTTAAGGGACTTGCTCATGATCACATAGTGTCAGATGCAGAATTTGAACCCAGGTCTTCTGACTACAGCACTGGTATTCTTTGTACTGTGCAACTCTGGCTCTTTCCCAACATTTGAGAAAGTTTAGCTCTCAAAATGGGCTCAAGATGAAACCCAATTTAGTGCTGAGCCTGCCCTTCTCTGTCCCAGTTGTCTTGTTTTCTCCTCTAACTCTTCCCCTACTCCTGTGGCCCTCACCATTCACAGGGATGATCCAGGCCCTTGGTGGCTTTTTTACCTACTTTGTGATCCTGGCGGAGAATGGTTTCCTGCCTTCACGGCTCCTGGGCATCCGACTGGATTGGGATGATCGCTCCAAGAATGACCTGGAGGACAGCTATGGACAGGAGTGGGTGAGTAACAAGGCAACAGAGAGATCTGAATGAGACTGGGTGGATATGGATAGTTTGAACAGGTATCCCCTTGACCCAGCTTCCTCATTCTGTTCCTAATTCTTGAGTCCCTCCTCTTCTCTGTCTCTATTCCCCTGCCTAACTCCTCTTCCTCTTCTCACCCCAACCTTCTTTTTGACTAACTTTTCCTTCTGGACAGAATCCTTCCCTCTTCCACTGACCCTCCTTTCTGACTAATCAACTATCTCCTATGACTGTACTCTTCCTGATAGCATTTTTCTTTCTACCCCAGAATCCCTCTCTTTTGACTGTATCCATCTCTCCACCTGGACTCACGATTCTCTCTTCTGACCTTGACTTCTGTAATTCTCTTCCCCCCCCCCCCCCCGAGCTTCCCTTCCCCTCTCATTCTAACTCCATCTGTACACTTTCTCCAGACCTATGAGCAGCGGAAGGTGGTGGAGTTTACCTGCCATACAGCCTTTTTTGCCAGCATCGTCGTTGTACAATGGGCTGACCTCATTATCTGCAAGACCCGCCGTAATTCTGTCTTCCAGCAGGGAATGAAGTGAGCCACCCACCACAAAGCCCATTCCAGCTCCCTCAAGCCTGGAATGATCCTATACCCCTGATTCACCCTGACCATGAGCTGCCCCACCTTTCCTTTGTTGGGATCAGGAGCAGATTTTAATCACTCAGCTCTATAGTACTTGAAGGTGGGGAGGAGGAGGAGGAGGAGGAGGAGGAGGAGGAGGAGGAGGAGGAGGAGGAATTTGGCAGCTTTAATTCTGTTTCCTAATGCTGGGTAGGCGCAAATCTCTGGAGAGTGCCACTCCTTCCCATCCCTTCTGTTCATTTCTCTTCCCTTACAACAACACATAGACTTTATAGAATGTTAGCTCTGGAAAGTTCCTTAATTGTCATTTAATACTGCCCCTATTTGTTAAAGATATGGAAATCAAATCTCAGAGAGAGAAAATTACTTACCCAAGGTCAAAGATCAAAGCCTTTTCCAGGTGGACTCTAGGTAGCAGATTTCATTCAGGTTACTTATGTAATCTTTATGGTCAAGGAACAAGATCTAGCCTCAGAAAGCTTCCATGACTGTCTATAGACCAAAACATGATTAAGAGTAAAATAAGACAGTGTAAAATAAAGCTCTAAACTGTAGGTGAAATTCAGGAAGATTAAAAGAAGATAAAATAAAAATATTTTTCAGTTATAGAAGGTAGGTATAGAGAAAGGGAAAGGAAGATGTCTCTTACAAACATTTCTCTTCTCTGACAAATTCAACAAACATTTTAAAGGCTATGTGCTAGACCCTGAAGATACAAAGATTTTAAAGGGTCACAGTCTTTAACAAGTTAGTTGGAGGGAAGAGAAGTGAGGGAGGAATATAACATATCCAGGAATAAGTGCAATACAGGGTCAGGTATGATAAGTGTGAGATTCAGACAAAATGTTCAAGGAAATTGAGAGGAAGAAGAGCTCATTTTCAGCTAGGGGGATCAGGTAAGATGTCTCTGAGATGGTGGCACCTCAGCAAAGCCGTGAAGAAAGAGAAAGATTCTGAAGTGGGAGAGGAGGACTGAAGTTTGAAGTTATCCTCAGTATGGAGGGTAGCCTGCATGAATACATGGGGAGACAAGATGGAGTTTGATAGACAGCTAGTGGTAGAAATTAGAGTTCATTAAGTCAATGACCTAGTAAATAGAGAAGGAGAGAGACAGAGAAAGAGAAAAAGAGAGAGAAGAAAGAACAGAAAGGAAAAAAGAGAAGAGAAGAGAGATAGAAAAGAAGGAAAAGAAAATGGAAAGAGAAAGGAGGAGAGAGAAGAAAAGAGAAAGAAAGAGAGAAGGGGAGAGAGAAAGGGGAGGGGGGAGAGAATAATTGTGTAGGCTGTGGGCTAGAGAAGATAGGATAGGATGGGATAAAAGAGTGAGTCATGGTATCAAGAGATAGGATTATGTAAAGAAGGGGAGTAGAGGAGAAGAGTGTCTCTATCACTATTTTCTCAGTAAAGTTACTTAACAGTAAAAGGTAGGAGGGATCTAAAATGAGATCTTGAGAGATGGCAGGGTTAGGAGGGTTTTTTTTTTAAGGTTAGAGAAGACACGTAGCACAAGCCCTGGAATCAGGAGGACTTTAGTTCAAATCAACCTCCGACACTTACTAGCTGTGTGACCCTGGACAAGTCACTTAACCTTTATTGTCTCAAAAATAAAGTTCAGAGGAGACATGTTCATTTACTTAAACCATGAAGAGGGGGCCAGTAGAAAGGACAAACTGAAGATAAAAGTGAGAGAGACTGGACTGGTTGTATAGGCAGTAAGGGATGGCATCCTAAGTGTAAATGGTGAAGTCTAGTCTTGAAAAAAGGGCCTGGTCAGCATCCTGAGGATACAGCCAGGCAAGGATGAGTAAAAATGAAGCAAGGGATATAGGAAGACTGAGGAGAGACTTCTTATTCAAGGGCTCAATTGTCTCATTAAAATAAGAGGTGAGGTCATCTGCTGAAAGGGAGAAAGAGAGGTGGAGTAATGATCTTGAGAGGAGAAGGTGTTGAACAGCTGCTGTGGGGTGTCTGCTAAGGAATCAGTGAGATATAAATTAAAAGGACTGCTGTGAAGTCAGGCTGAAGAGGCTGACTTGTGAGTAAGCACTTGAAGTCACTGAGACCAGAAAGGAAGGCTCCACTCTATCTTATCTTTGTCTTTGCTAGGAACAAGATCTTGATCTTTGGGCTGCTAGAAGAGACAGCTCTGGCTGCCTTTTTGTCCTACTGCCCAGGCATGGGCTTGGCCCTACGAATGTACCCACTCAAGTGAGTGCCCAGGAGGAGGCGGGTAAAGTAGCCCTCTTCACAGAAGCAGAAGGAATGTGGGTGGGGTGTGGGGTTGTTTCTGTGATCCTAGCCTGGGTTGCTCTGGTTGTCTGTCCATTTCTATGTCTTTACCACATATCCTGATCCCACTCTCTTGCTCCACCATTCTTTACAGGGTCACATGGTGGTTCTGTGCCGTCCCATATAGTCTCCTCATCTTCATCTATGATGAAGTCCGAAAACTCATCCTGCGGCGCTATCCTGGTGGTGAGATTCTCCTAGCCTCAGCATCTCCACTGGACTCCCAAGCCCCTAACAAAGCCCCCAAATCTAGATGTAGGCCATTGATTTTCAATGCCTTCAGGTCCCAGACTTTCAGGTGGTTTGGGACTCTATTCTCTTTCTAGGCCTTAAGACCTGAAATCCTGGCAACTTTCTTCCCCTGAGTGCTGTAGGGAATGTTGGAGGATTAGACTTCAAGTCTACCCTCACCTTTGATGCTTAGCTGTTCAACCATGGTGAAATCATTTCATCTCTCATGGCCTCAAAGTTTCCTAATCCTTAAAATGAAGGGGTTGTATTCAATGATTTCTAGGATCCCTTTGGTCCCTGAATCTATCATCCTATGATCCCTACTGCTCCTTCACCTGTAATTTTAGCCTTTTGGCCCCTCCAATTTCCACCCAATTTTCAATTAACTAACATGTTTACTTAGATGTTCTTACTCTGTGCTAGATACAAAGTTATCCCATTCTTCCATCCTGGTTATACCTAGACCCCCTCTGATTCCACTGCTAGCCCTTAGTATCTGTGACCTTTTCTTCCACCTTACCTCTTTCTTCACCCCCTTTGCTATTTTTCCAATCCTTTCCTGCCCACACCCTCCAAGGTCCGATAGCCCATCACTGCCCTGAGTCCTTAAGAAACCCATCAATCTCCCTCACTCTGAACTTCTCTCTCCAACAGGCTGGGTGGAAAAGGAGACATACTACTAAGCTGAGCAGAGGATGAACCAGGCACCAAACAGATAGGGGTGCCCTATTGAGGGTGGGAAAGGGTGGGTACATCTGAGATAAAGTTGTGGGAGGGTTGTGGGGAGGTGGGAGGGCAGCCCAGCCAATTGAGGTTTGGGCCAGGGTAGGATAGGAAAGGGGTTTAGGGTGATTACCCTGTAGACCTAACTGTGAAAAATCAGTTTAGACACTAAATGTTGGGATCCCCTCCCCAGATCCTACCCCTACTGTGTTCATCTCTTCTGCTCTTCATGGAGGCGTGGAATCATTCCAACTCTCCTTAACTCCCAGTAGAGATCAGGTTGTAATGGCAGGTGTCCTCAGGGACCTAGAACCACTATATTATCTCACCTCACTCTGTTCTCTGTTACAACCTTTTTATTTTCTCTCCATCCAGCTCTGTCCTCAATGATCCCTCCCTTCCCTGCCCCTGATCTCAAAATTGCCATTGATTTTCTCACTAGAAACAGGATTCTGTAAACAGGAACCTAAGAATAAGTCTTTCCCTATAAGGACTCCATAAGTAGGGAACAGTGTGAAACAGGTAGAGATGTTCTAATTCATAGAGACACAAGGCCAAATAGAGTACAAAAGAGAGGGAGGAACAGAAAAAAAGGGGAATCTTAGGAGATGGTGTAGGGATAGGATTAACCATCAATTGATGGTTACAAAAGAAACAGACAAGGAGACAGCTTGAAGAGGGCTTTTGGAACATTTGACAACTAAATCAATAAGCCTTGTCCTACATTTGTGTCCTTGTTGTAGAAGAGGGCAGGACCCCAATCAGCAGACATCCAAATTCTAATTTTTAAAAGAGTGGTGACAAATAGGGATTAAAAAAAAACAACTTAAGACACCAGTCACATCTTGAGCCAGGTGTTCCCAGTGAATACAAGGGAAGTGTTTCCCTCCTATTGTTCTTTGGGGTGGGATGATGAATCCTAAAGATCCTCTTAATCTTGTGGAAGAAAGAACCTACCAGGTCACTAGTCTTCGAGCTCCTTTGAGACCATTCATGTTCTGTAATGGTAAATGTGCCTAGCAATTCCATGCCTGCCATGTTCAACATAACCCTGAAGAAGAAAGAATCCAAGTTTTCAGAATAGAATTGTGGTCCCAAATATTTGACAATCCAAGGTATCACCTTGGTTCACAGTCTTTGTACAAAAAGGGGTAAAACCATTGCTTTAAGAATGCCCTTTGGTGTCTAGGAATGCAAGGCGATTTCTGACCAAATGCCCTTCATATAAGTCTGAGCACTCATCAACTTAATACAATCTCCCTGATTACCATATGGTAAAACATATGGTAATTGAACTACTTTTCCACACTACTACCAACCTAATACTTTCACTCTGGGCATTTTCAACCTCTTCCTCTAACTTTAGTTCAAGGAGCAAAAGCTATGTGTTCTAGAAAGACCCAGAAGCGTTGAACATATGAGAGAGAGAGAGAGAGAGAGAGACCAAAGGGAAAAGGGAGAGTAAGAGTGGCTACAAAGGGGTAAAAAACTAATAGGTAAGGAAGAAAAACAAATATAGAACAAATCCCATATCAAAATCCCAATGGACTATCCATATTCTTGAGTTGCCCTACCCTCAAACAGCATCCAAAAAAAAAAACCCTTTGGAATTATTATCCTTTTTTTATTATTTTTCACTAAAACAGATAATATTTTTTTAAAAATTGGCAGTTGGCTGAGGCTTGAAAATCTTGTTTGTGGAAAACCACCTTAATGTAAACTGAACTAGTTTGGAATTCATGAATATTCATACAAAAGCCTTTTTATTACCTATGGGGGGAAAAAACGGAGTTTGCTAAGTTAAATTAAACAATAGCATAAACAGGATTATTGGGGGGCATATTTAGTAGTCAAAGCAAATTATAGCCACTTAGGAGCATTTATTTACAATGAATTACTTTGAATGTGCTAATTACAAATGATTTTTATCTATTCATTAAAGAAGCACCAAGAGGCTTGGTGAACCTTTGTTAGCCTTTAGTTTGAGACACTGTATGTACTTTAAAAGTAATAAATGCATTTCCTTTTTAAAAAAAAGGGACTCTTTACTTTAGATATTTCACTAACTCAAACTCATCTTTCCTCTAAAGAAGCCATTTAACCTATTTGTTGTTATTGTTGTAGCTGTATTTTGCTTGTAGAGGGATAAAATTAAAAGACTCCTTCATTCAACAAATATTTAGAAATTTCTTGCTCTGTGTGAGACATGGTGTTTAGTACTAAAGAGATACAAAGTCTGGATAAAATACTATCCCTATCCCTACCATCATAGAGCTTAAGACTAGTAGGAGGACAAATTGCAAACATGAAGACCTAGAATATACAATATCACATGATAGTGCAATTGTTTTTTTTAGTCATGTCCAATTTTTTTGAGATCTCATTTAGAGTTTTTGAAATGCTACAAAGGTTTACCATTTCCTTCTTTTACATACTGCTGAGGAAAAAATGAGGAAAATGAGAATAAATGAGTTCTCCAGGGTCACATTGCTAGTATCTGAGGTCAGTTTTGGCCTCTGGAAGAGGAGTTTTCCTGACTCCACTTAGCTGCCCCACTAATAATGCATTAGAGAATTATAAAACAAAGTGTTTTGTTAGATTCTTTGGAATGGAACAGTCAAAGGAAGGTAACTTTTTTTAAAGGTGGATAGTACTTTGTCAGGGGAAAAAGAAGAAGGATATTGAAAGCAAGAGGAAAATTTGTGAGAAAGGTATAAAAGTGAGTCTGGGTATTTGTGTTGGAGGTAGAAGTCTACATAGAGAATTGACTGACCGGAGCATAAAATATGTTGAGGGAATAATATGAAATAAGGAGGTAAGATAGGATGAATGGTGAAGGGAGAGAGTGGGTGACAAGAAGAGAAGCAAGGCATGGAATATATAAATATATATATATATATATATATATATATATATACATATATATATATATGTATATATATATATATATATATATATATATATATATATATATATATATATATATATATATATATATGGTGGCACTGCACCATAGAAGATTGAGTGCTGATTTTGGACTAGAAAGACCTGGGTGTAAATCCTGGTTCTGTCATGTCCCAGCAATTTAACTGTGACTCCTCTGAATGCCAGTCTCCTTATCTGTGAAGTGGATATAATGATATGTACTTTAGAAGGGCAGTTATGAGGAAAGTGGAAAGATTCCTTCTAGACTTGGAATCAAGAGCTTCAAATCCTACCTTTGGATCCTTACAAACTGAATGACTGTATAAGCAATATCTTTGAGCCTCAGTTTCTTTAGTTATAAAATGGATATAATAATAACACTTACCTCACAAAGGTTTTGAGGAAGACATGAAATAATGTATATAAAACACTTTGTAAATCTCCAAATGCTACTTAAATGTTTTCTCCTCCCTTCTTCTCCTTATTTTTCTTCTTTCTCTTCTCCTTTTCCTCCTTCTGCTCCTCCTCTTTCTCCTCTTTTTTCTCCTGCTCTTTCCTTTTCTTCATCTTCTTCCTCTTCATCTTCTTCTTCTACTACTACTACTACTACTACTACTACTACTACTACTACTACTACTACTACTACTACTGCTACTACTACACAAACATGAGTAATTATAAAGAAAAGATCTTAGGAAGATTAATTAAAATCTCCAGAAGCATATAGCAGCAGCTTCTTTCCTCATGATTTATAATCCCAACCCCAGATCCCTACCTCCAGGGGAATCAAGGGTCAGAGATCATCTTATAACTTTTCTGAGTCCACTCTGGGCTTGGTCTGAGAAGTTCAACTGGGAACAGGCTCCTGCAGGATTATCTTGGTCTATATTGTTCCATAATAAGATGTGAATAATCTTCCAAGTTTAGCAGGATTCAAAGTGTTTAAAGGGAGGACCAGTTCAATCAGCAATATTTTTTTTTTTTAGATTTTTCAAGGCAATGGGATTAAGTGGCTTGCCCAAGGCCACAAGGCTAGTGTGTCTGAGGCCGGATTTGAACTCAGGTTCTCCTGACTCCAGGGCCGGTGCTCTATCCACTGAGCTACCTAGCCACCCTTCAATCAGCAATATTGATCTACTGCTTATACTCTGCTAAAAATATTGGACATAACAATAATAATAATACTGTTTATATTATGGCATTAGCACCCATTGATGGAGATCTTTAATGTTCAGAAGATGGTTTTTTGTCTGTCAATCCGTGATGTAAGTAGTAAAAGTATTATTACCTTGATTTAACATGAGACAGATGAGATTCATAGGAATCAGAGCTAGGAGAAATATCCAAGATTGAACCAGATTCAAGATCTGGTCCAATTTCCTTGTTTGACAATTCTGAAGAAACTGAAGTTCAGAAAATAGTAAACAGTCAAATCATTTGACTCCACACTCAGTATGCCTTATACTATATAAGGAAGAAGTGTGGTACTAAGATAATATGAACTTGAAATAATGGAACTGAGGCCAAATTCTGGTTCTGCTATTTACCAGTGACTTTAAGCAAATCTTTATCTCTCTCTGGACCTCAGTTTCTTCATCTGTAAAATGAAAGAGTTGGACTTGATGGCCTCTGTCCTTTCTGGTACTAAAATTGTGATTTAGATCTCTCTTTTGATTCTATATCACAACCCAATGACTTCCTCAAGGTCACAGAACTAGTATCAGAGCTAGAGCTTGGACCCATGTTCTTAAGTCTATTGGCTTCAGAGCTTATACTTTTCCAATGCACTAACTGTATGTTGAACCTTAGAAAACAGATAGACATTTGTTGGTAAAGGTCAGGGCAAAGTGAAGAAGAGAGAGCCTTAGATTCAAATCCCTAGGAGATAGGGTAGAGACAGGTTTGGAGAGGGTGAATTGGGGGAAGACCTATAGTCTAGTGTGGGGAAGCATGATCCCCAAATGTAGGGGCAGGAGGTCCCAAGAGGCAGTGAATAATAAACATCATAGACTTAAAGCTGGAAAGTATCTCTAAGGCTAAGCAGGCTTAACTCTTATAAATGAACAAACTGAAACCTAAGAAAATTTAATGACTTTTCCAAAGTTATACAAGTAAGGACAGTAGTGCCTGAAATTGATCTCAAGTTCTCTGACTCCAAATCTAGAATTCTTTCCACTGCACCTCACTATTTCCCACCTTTGCCACTCTCCCCAAAGGCCTTAGGATGGTAGAGGGGAAGTTGTCTATCCTTACCACTCTAATTCAGGATCTTCTAAGAAGTTAGGGCATAATAGAACTTCATGGCTTCATGTATAGTCATCGTTTAATAGAGGGGAGGAGTGTTTGTTAAATAACAAAATTAGGAAAACCATCAAAAATAACCTAATGCTCATAGGATTAAGGGACCACAAACTTTTTAAAAGGGAGAGGTGGGGGGAGAGTGTTACCAGGGCCTAGTAAAAGCACAGAGCCTACAGGTTTGCTCAGCTGATATTACTGCCCCACTTTTAGAGCCTATTTCTCCCTAGAGACCAATACGTATAAGGTAGAGGAGAGAATGCTCCTTAGGTACTGGGGAAAATATTTGTATATTGTTCTTGCTATGATTTTAAAGTAAATATCTCTATGTAAAACTTAAAACAAAAAGACCTAGGGCAAAACTATTAAGACTGCTCAATCTAAATTGAAACTGCAAATAAAGTCAAACCAAAAAAATATATATATGCTTGAATAGGGGAAACCAGTTCAGCATGAGAATTTTATGGCTAAGTGGATAAAGGCTGCCATGTCATGAGATACCTACAGCTAGAGACTACTTGGGCAATGGACACTCTAGATGAACAAAACAGTTTCGGATAATTGGGATGGAGACAAGGGGAGGTTCTTATAGATCAAACTGGAGACCTGAGAAAGGGAAAAAAATAATTGATTGGAGAATCTGGAAAAAAGAGATGAGGGAAGGAAGAATTAGATAGATCAAGACCTGTTTACCTAAAGCATGGGCAGAGAACATCTAGGCTGTGATGATGTCATGAGACAAATAATGACCCTTACAATATATGTTGTCATAGAATCATAAAATCTCAGAGCTGAAAGGAATCTCAGAGGTCATCTAGTCTAATACCTAAATAATAATCCTCTCTGAATATCCTTAATAAGTGGTCATTTAGCTTCACCTTAAAAGGCCCTAGAGATAAGAAATTTACTATCTACTGAGGCAACTCATTTGGTTAATGCCCTTGTAAATATGGCACACTGAAAAGAAATCCCTAAATCCCAAATGTGATCTAAATTGGAGAAGAGATGAAGAAAAGATGGAAAAGAAGAAATTATTCTTTATATCACCTGTGACTTTTGGGCAAACTTTCTTTGCTCCTTAGTAAATATTTTGGTGTTTTATATTTATAGATTTTTTAATTTTTTAATAGAGACAATAAATACTTTGTATGTAGTACAAACACATAATTGATCTTTATTTGAAAGAGTCATTGATATTCTCATCTTTTGACACTAGATATGTCATGGAAAGAGCAACTTATTTATCCGGTAACTATTGAATAAGCAGCTCCAAATAACCATAACACAACAATTGCCTTTGTTGCTTATCAGAGAGACTTTGCCAATTCCTTATTCATGGTTTATTTACATCCTGCAGATATATAAAATATACTCAAGTATAGGAGAATGTTATTGATGTCTGCATAAAACACTATTATCTATTTAAAATATGCTACCAACACAATAATTGCAAGAACAATTCTTATCAAATATGCCATTTTTCAGGGAGACAGTTGCATTTATTATGGCTTTACCTAAGCATTAATCCTGTTTTCATCTCTTAATAGAATTAAGTATGGTTTCCAAATTAAATGTGATGAACCAAAAACCTTATTAACCACTTAATATATGTGGATAACATCAAACTATACAACTCCACTGAAAACCACATTAAACAGCTCTTACATTTTGTGGAATCTTTTTTGCAATTTGGACTTGATAAGTATAAAATTCTTCATGTGTGCCAAAGAAAGAGAGAGACAGAAGGCTTTAAATTTAAATCCAGATGTCACATTGAACCAGTGAAAGAAGATGATACCTTGGGCTCTTCCAAGCATGACTCATGAAACATAATGTTATTAAGGAATAGGCTTCTACTGAGTACATTAAAAGACTTACTGGCATTCTGAAATTGGAGCTAAATAGGATGAACACATTTAAAGCAATTAACACCTACATAATACCAGTTTGTACATATCTAGAATTGTGAAAATGGACTGTCAGAGATTGGGAAAGAAACATAACTGTATTTGCAAAAAATAAGGCCTGAAGTAGCTATGGAAAGATCAACACTAATATAAAAAAGTGCAAGTGGGAGAAGAATTAATAAACATTTTTAGAGCACATGATAAGCAAGTCAGAAATACTTTTGGAGGAAATAGATATCACTTCACTAGGCAATAATAAAAATTAATTAATTAATAGGTGTGTATACATTATTGACTTTGTCAACATAACCAAAAAGATTTATCTCTCAATGGAGTCTATGAAACAACTAAGATACAAGAGAAGACCCAAAATGCCCTCCATGCTCAAAGAAATGGCAAACAAATGGCTATCTTGTCAATCAACAAAATTTTTTTAAGACTTATTCTATGCCAATTGCTATGTAAGCAACTTTGGAAATGAAAAAGACTATCATGACTATCAGGAAGGGGGGATACAAGAAACTACAAAAAAGGTTATCCATAAGGAGCTCAGACTTAGTGATCAGTGTGAATTATGTTTATAAAACGTACCACTACAAGCTGCAAAAATTTAGCACTTTTAAAATATCTAGCTGGGATTTCAGTATTCTCAAAAGAGATAATGCAAGGGTGGCTAGATGGCTCAGTGGATAGAGCACTGGCCCTGGAGTCAGGAGTACCTGAGTTCAAATCTGACCTCAGACACTTTCTAATTACCTAGCTGTGTGGCTTTGGGCAAGCCACTTAACCCCATTGCCTTGCAAAAACCTGAGAGAGAGAGAGAGAGAGAGAGAGCACTTTGAGGTTTGCAAAATGCTTTACACCTATTATCTCTTTTGATCCTCATAACAACCCTACCTAAGAGGTAAGTTCTAGTATTATCCTCATTTTTACAGATGAAGAAATTGAGACAGAGAGAGATTAAGTGACTTGCTCAGTTTAAGACTAAGATGACAGAATAGAGGAAGCATTCATCTGAGATCTTTCAACATTTGTCTCCAAACAACTTTAAAATAATGCCTCAAATAGAATTCTTGGGTGAGGAAGCCAAAAAAGATCAGAGTGGAGACATTCTTCTAGCCCAAGGTAATTTAAGAGGTTGGAAAGTGAAATCTGTGATACAGAGGTGGAGAGTGGCTCAAAGCCCATGTGGATGTATCACTAGTAGTGGGACTAGCTGTAGAAAACAGAGGCAGGAGCAGCTTCAGGAACTTTCAAGGCAGAGATAACAAGGGAATCTAGTCACTAATCAAAAAAAGATTACAGGAGACATCTATCCTAGAACTGAACACAGAACAGAACACTGTTTTAAGATCCAATTGCCACTCTGGGTTATAGTTTAAGAACAAAGTTTAAGAGCATTTTTGTTCAAGAGGGAGTAGGGACCCCGAAGAACAGAATCACTTCAGGTCTCAAGAAAACAGTGACCCTGAGGAGCAATATGGATTACAATCCCAAGGGATCAGGTGTCCTTCCTGGGTAAGAACCAGAATGCAGACCAGGAGAAAAGTGACTACATGTCTCCCAGATCAAATCACCTTGGTAGCATCAATAGCTTTCAAACTCCCAGAATGATCTCTAAAAACAGCAAAATGGGGGAAAAAGTCTAAAGAATAAGAAAGTGTCTCTCATCCTCTCACACAAGGAACAGAGCCCAACTTTAGCATAAACTTCCAAATGAAGAGATATGGTGAAAAAAATGAACAAACAACAACAAAAAAAGAGAATGACCATAAAAAAACTATTACGGTGTCAAAGAAGTTCAAGACTCAAAAGCAGGTAATAATATGAATACAGCTATAAACAAAATCTCTTTTTTTGTTGTTTTTGCAAGGCAGTGGGGTTAAGTGACTTGCCCAAGTTCACACAGCTAGGTAATTGTTAAATGTCCAAGGCTGGATTTGAACTCAGGTCCTCCTGACTCCTGACTCCAGGGCCAGTGCTCTAGCCACTCTCTCCACACTATCTACTCCCCCATAAACAAAATCTCAAAGGAAAATATGCTAATTGGACACAAGCCCAACAAAAATTCCTGGTAAGAGCTAAAAAAATGCTTTTCAAAATCAAATAAGAATGATAGATGAAACATGAGATAAATAAATGAGATCAAAGGAAGAAAATTATGAAAAGACAATAATGCTTGGTAAAAAGAGGCACAAAATTACTGGGGAAAATGCCTTAAAAATCAGAATTAACCAAAGAGATTGGAAAAAGAGGTATAAAGCTTCATTAACTCCTTCTAAAATATAATTGGCCAAATGTGAAAGAGGTATAAAAGTTCACTGAAGAAAATAATTTCTTAAAAATTAGAATTGGGCAAATGGAAACTAATGACTCCATGAAACATCAAACATCAAGAAACAATAAAGTAAAGTTAAAAGAACAAAAAAAAAAGAAAATGGGTGATATCTCATTGGAAAAACAACTGATCTGGAAAACAGATCAAGAAGAGATAATTTAAAAATTATTAAACTACCTGAAAACCATGATCAGAAAAATTATCAAATAAAATGACACTCATCCTAGAACCCAAAGGCAAAATATTGAAAGAATTCACTGATCATTTGAAAGAGATCCCCAAATAAAAACTCTTAGGAATATCATAACTAAATTCCAGAGCTCCCGGGTCAGAGAGAAAATACTTCAAGCAGTCAAAAATATCATACAAATACTGTGGAATCACAATATCATACAAGATTTAGCTTACCACCTTAAAGGAGCAGAGAGTTGGATTATGATATTCCAGAAGGCAGAAGAGCTAGAATTACAAATAAGAATAACTTACACAACAAAACTATAATCCTTCAAGTAACCAAGTGACTATTTAATGAAATAGATTTCAAACATTCCTTATGAAAAGACCAGAGCTATGGAAACAATGTAAAGATTATCAAACTGCCTTCTGTTGGGGGGGGGGGATGGGGGAGGAAAGAGAAAGTGAAGAAAAATTGTAAAATTCAAAACCTTATAGAAAATGATAGGTAGAAACTATTATTGAATATAATTGGAAAACAAATAAAATATTAATAAAAAGAAAAGACCAGAGCTAAATAGAAAATTTGACTTTCAAATAAAAGACTCAAAAAATAAAAAGACTCAAAAAAAGTATGAAAAGGGAACCATGAAAGAGAAATCAAAAGAATTTAATAAAATAAAACTGTTTCTCTTTCTTTATGAGAAGATATATTATTAAGGCAATTAGAAAAATTCTACACGGACAAAAGGTGCTAAAAGCGAGTCAGGTAGAGATGATATAAAAACATTGGATGGGCAAGAAGGGATAAGGGAGAAGAATGGGGAAATCTATCTCACATAAAAGAGGCACACAAGGAAGAACCTTAATACTGGAGGAGAAAATAATGCTGGTGGAGAGGAAGGCGATACTTGAACTTTATTTACATCTAAATTGGCTCAAATAGAGAAATACACAGACATCTAGATAGATAGATAGATAAACATACACACTCAATTTAGTATAGAAATCTATTTTACCCAACTCTGGGAATTGTCAAGCAAAGAAATTACAGAAGGATAGAGGTGTGTGTGTGTGTGTGTGTGTGTGTGTGTGTGTGTGTGTGTGTGTGTATGGGGGTATGAAGGTGCGTGAGATAAAAGGGAGGGTAGATAAAAGAAGGCAATGTTCAGAGAAAAACAGACTTTAGAAGAGGAACAGGATAATAAGAGACTACAGAAGAAAATAGAATGAATAGAAATCACAATTAATAATCATAACTGTGAAAATGAATGAGATTAAGTCACCTATAAGATAAAAGCAGACAGAAGAATAGATTAGGAATCAGAATTCAACAATATGTTGTTTACAAGATACATACTTGAAACAAAGGTTAAGTTGCCCAGAGTCACACAACTAGTAAATATCTGAGGCTGGATTTGAATTCAGGTCTTCCTGACTCCAGGCCCAGTGCTTTATTCACTGAGCCACCTAGCTGAGGGCAGGATGGTAGATGGCTCTAGAGGAGAAAGTGAGGCTGGTGGACTTAGCACATCCCCCACACTCAAAATCTAATTCACTTGTTTGTCACGGCATCACCCCCCTGATATCATGGTCTTCTTTGAAAATGAAGGACAAAAGTTATTACTTGAAATAAAAATACAAAGGCAGAGCTAAAATAAGTGGTTTAAGTAGAATTTATTATACTTTGGATGATGTAAAAAAAAGACAAGGATAGCAATCAAGATCGCAGACATAAAAAAAAAAGAAAAAATAGACCAATTAAAAAAATAAGCAAGCATGGTATCCAAATTCTAATAGGAAAAGTTAAATGAATTACAGGAAGAAATAGTCAGTAAAACTATATTAGTTGAAGATCTCAACTTTCTTTTCTCAGGAGTTAGATATATCTAACCATAAAACAGGAACAAAGATGCTTAGGAGATGAATAAATCTTAGAAAATTAGATATGATAGACCTATGGAGAAAACTGAATGGGAATAGAAAGTTTACCTTTTTCTCAGTTATACATAATATCTTCACAAAGACTAACAAAAAAATCAAAAATAATATCTTTTCAGAAAATAATGCAATATTTACATTCAATAAAGGGTCATAGAATCAAGGATTAAAAGTTCATTGTAAACTAAATAATCTAATTCTAAAGAATGAGTGTGTGAAAGAACAAATAAAAACAATCATTAAAGAGAATGATAATAATTAGACAACACACCAGAATCTGTGGGATGCAGCCAAAATAGTATAGGGGAAATACCAAAAATGCTGAATATAGAGAAACATTATTTTCTGCAGAATGAAGTAAACAGAGCTAAGAAAACATTCATAGTTAGTACAAGATTGTAAACAGAAAGAGCAATATCTAAAGTGAATGTTACATTTTAGAGGCAATGTAGAAAAATTGGGACATTAAGGCACTGCTGGTAGAGTTGTGAACTAATCCAACCATACTGGAAAGCAATTTAAATATTCCCAAAGGATGATAAAACTGTGCATACTCTAAACTAGCAATACCACACCATCAGGGCTATATCCCAAAGAGATTAAAAAATAAGAAAAAAGGATCTACATGCACAAAAAATATTTGTAGCAGCTCTTTTCCATGATGGCAAAGAATTAGAAATTGATGGAATATACATCATTTGGGGAACGACTGATTAAGTTGCAGTATATTGGGTATGATGGAATACTATTGTACTATAAGAAATGATGAGTAAGATGCTTTCACAAAAATCTAGACAAACTTAAATGAACTAATGCAAAGTGAAGTCAGCAGAACCAGAAAAGTAATGTGCATAGCAACAACAGTATCATGTGATGACCCACTTTGAATGACTTAGGTATTCTCAGCAATACAATGATCCTAAGCTATTCCAAAGAATAAATGAAAAATGCTATCTCCCTCCAACAAAGAACTAATAGATCCTGAATGCTGACTGAAACATACTTTTTTTATTTTATTTTTTAATTCTGAATTTTCTTCACAACATGACTGATATGGACATGTTTTTGCATGTCTGAATATGTATAATCAATATTAAATTGCTTTTTTCAAAGTGTGTGGAAGAGAAGGTGGGAAGGAGAGAATTTGAAACTCAAAAATTTTTAAATATTAAAAAATTTTATCTACATGTAATTGAGGAAAAAATAAAAATTAAATCTTAAAGGGAATGTTTCAAATTTATCAGTCAATTAATCAATAAGCATTTATTAAGTCTCTACTTTTTGCAGAGCACGCTGCTATATGCTGGCGATACAAAAAAAAAAAAAGAGGCTAAGGACAGTCTTTACCCTGAAGGAATTTACAATCTAATGGGGGGAGAAAACACACAAGCAATTATATGCAATGCAAACTATATGTGGAAAAAATAGAAAATAATTAACAGAAGGAAGGTATCAGAATTAAGAAGGATTGGAGAAGGTTTCCTTTAGAAAAGGGAAATTTAATTGAACTTAAAAGGAATTCAGACAGGTCAGTAGTTGGAGTAGAGTGTCATGGGGAGAGAGAATAACTAAAACCAAGAGACAGTCTTGCTTGTCAAGCCAACATCAAATAGTGCCTCTCAGTAAATAATGAGTTGGTAAATAATGGAAAGGTAGAAGAGGCTTGGTAATTTAGGGCTTTGAATGTGAAATAGCACATTTTGTAATAGCTTCTGGAGGCAATAGGGAGCCACTAGAGTTTATTGAGTGTGTTGGGGAGGTAGGGGGGCAGTGTTGCAGATGTGAAATGATCAGATCTGCACTTTAGGAAAATCACTTTAGTAGTTGAATAGAGGATGGATAGGAGTAAGGAGACATGAAGCAGATAGATCCACTGGCAGACTAATGCAATAATAGGTATAAGGTGAAATGGACAACTCTTGACAATGGTACGGATACAGAAGGTGAGAAGTAGTAAGGAGATGAGAATAAATAACCCCTTCATTGTGAGCTTGAGGGACTGGGAAGATAGTGTTGCCTTCTATAGTAGTAGGGAAAGGAGAGAATGGGAGGAGGGTTTGGGGAAAAGATAATGAGTTCGACTTTGAACATATTGAATTTCAGATCTCGACTGAACATCCAGTTTGAGATGTCTGAAAAGCCGAAGAAGACATAAGACAGGTGGTCTGCAGAGAAGTTAGGGCAGGATAAGTAAATTTGAGAATAATTAGCATAGAGATGGTAATTAAATCTGTGAGAGTTGATGAGATCACTAAGTGAAATAGTATAGAGGAAGAAGGGAAGAAGATTCAGGACAGAACTTTGAGGAACACCTACCATTAAAGGATGTGACCTAGAAGAATATCCAGCAAGGAAGACAGAGTCCATACTGTCAGGTAATAGAAGAACCAGGAGAGTAGTGTCCTGAAAACCTAGAGAAGAGAGTATCTAGGAGGAGAGAGTGATCAACAGTGACACAGTGGGCTTCTGAGAAGAATGAGGAATGAGAAAATGTTTTTTAATTTGTAAATTAAATTATCATTAATAATTCTGGAGAAAGTGGTTTCCATGAAGTAATAAAGCTGGAAACAGTATTGTAAGGAATTAAGAAAAGAGTGAGAGTTGTTGGTGGAGTTGTGAACTGATCCAACCATTCTGGAGAATAATTTCGGACTATGCCCAAAAGGCAATAAAACTATGCATGCTATTTGATCCAGCAATACCACTATTAGATCTATATCTCAAAAAGATCATAAAAAGGGGAAAAGATCCACTTGTTCAAAAATATTTATAGCAGATCTTTTTGGGGTGGCAAAGAATTAGAAATTGAGGGGCTGATCATAATTTTGGCAATAGATGAATAAATTGTGGTATATGAATGTGATGGAGTACTGTTATTCTGTAAGAAATCATGAGCAGTCAGAGTGGTCAGACCTAAGAAAAGCAAGAAAAATACTTGCAGGAACTGATGTTGAGTGAAGTGAGTAGAACCAGGAGAATATTGTAGATATTAATAGTAACATTGTGAGATATCAACTATGAAGGACTTAACTCCTCTCAGCAGTTCAGTGATCAAGGACAGTTCTAAAAGATTTGTGATGGAAAATGTCATCCACATCCAGAGAAAAAACTATGGAATCTGAATTCAGAGCAAAATATACTTTTTTTTTTTACTTTTTGGAACTTTTGTGTTTTTTTTTCCTTTTTTCCCTTTTGCTATGATTCTTCTTTTACAACATGACTAATACAGAACTATGCTAAACATGATTTCACATATATAACCTATATTGATTACTCACTGCCTTGGGGAGAGTGGAGAGAAGGGAGAAACAGAAAAATGTGGAACTCAAAACCTTACAAAAATATGAATGTTGAAAACTGTCACTGTATGTAATTGGAAAAAACCAAATAACTTAAAAAAAGAAAAGAGAGGATAGAAAGTGGAAGCACATATTGTAGAAGGGAGGCCTTTTTGAGGAGTTTAGCTGCAAAGGACTGAAGACATAAAAAAAACAGTGAAATGGCTCAAATAAGGATATTTTGAAGATGAGGGAGATATGGGGAATGTTCATATGTAGTAAGAAATGAGTTAGTAGACAAGAAGAGACTGAAAATAAGTGAAAGAGTGGGGGATCACAGAAGGAGCATAATTCCAAAGAAAAGAAATGAAAAGACACCCCCTCCTACACTTACCCCACCTCATCTCATCTCATCCTTTTGCAGAAGTTGGAAGACTGAGTGAAGTTCATAATAATAATAGAATTTATAGAATAGCATTTTAAAATTTGCCAAACATTTTGCAATTATGATTTCCAACAAACCTCATAACAACTCTAGGAGGAAAATATTGTTATTATCCTCCTTTTATAGAGAAGACGACCGAGATAAATAGAGGTAAGTGACTTGCTCACAGTAATTCAGCAATTAAGTGTTTGAATTTGAACTCAGGAGTGCACTAAGATTTTAGTGCTCAAATGATTTAAGCTCAGGTCTTCCTGACCCCAGGCTTAATATTCTATCCATTGAGCCATCTAGCTGCACATATTTTCACACTTTTTCAATGTATTGATCCATTTTGCTGACTTTTTCTCTTCTTTTTTTGATTTTAAAAAATATCTATTACATGAGATGGTTCTCTGAGGGAGGAATGTTAGGAGAAATTTTGTTGATGTAAACAAAAGAACAAAATATATTTATAAAAGCAAGTGAGAATTAAACTAATGAACTGTGGGATTTCATATAGGTTGTTGATAATGTTGATGACTCATATACTCATTCTCTTTAATTCTCATATCTTAGAATACACTGTAGTGAAATTATATACTTCCTTCAGTCTCACTTCTAAGTGAGACTTATTAAGTGTGCTTGCTATTTTTCTTATATTCAAATTCAAAAGAACATTTTTGAACATTTACGTACAAGAAATTGTGCTGTAAGCTATACAAAGATGAACATGACTAGGTTTTTAATCTTCAAAGTATTCACAGTCTAATAATAGGAATGAAGCACAGAGTGAAGGCACATGGAAAGCAAAGGGAAAAGAACCATTAGTTCCCAGGAAGAATGAATCTCTTTTGATCAGTTGGAGACAACAGGGACTTTGATATTGGAGGGTTGCTGTTTAGGTCCTAATAAACTAGAAGAGGGCAGGAAGATAGCACAGTTGATAGAAAGTTAGACCTAGATTCAGAAGACTCAACTCATGGAATGAATCTCTCTGTGTTCAAATCTGACCTCAGTCACTTTCTAGCTGTGTGACCCTGAACAAGTTACTTAATTCTGCTTGTCTGTTTCCTCATACGTAAAATGAGTTGGAGAAGGAAATGGCAAATCTAGTATCTTTGCCTAGAAGAGTTACAAGTACAGGTTCAGCAATATGCTCTGCATCAACTGTTTTATAAGGACCAAGTTAAGAGAGGTTTATCACCAGAAAGTTGGCTCCTAGGTGATGAATTTTTGTGGTCATGGTAACTCAAGAAGATTTTTTTAAATAAAGCACGAAGGATTTGTTTCTTCCACAAAGGGAGAAGAATCTATGCCTATGAAATAGTTTGAAGTATGGAAGAAGTAAAGTAAAGACATTATCCTGACCCCCTATCATGTAGGTGCACATTTTAAGAGATTTTTCCTTCTCTTTTTTTGATTAAAATCGTTTTTATTAAGATAGCTTAATAAAAATGGCACACCTCTCTCAAGGTGGGAGAGAGGGGCACTCTTTTTTTTTTAACAGTAGTGTTAACAATGACTTTTCATTGAGTTTACTCTGACATGGTTGCAAGAATACAACATCAGAATAAGAAAAATTGGGTTTAAAACTTGGATCTGTCTAATACCTAGATAGAAGATAGTATCAATTTCTTCATGTATAAGATAAGATCAAGTGAATCAGATGATAGGAGGTAGTATAGGGCAGTGGGTTCATCTCCAAGTTCCACTATCTCTAGAATCCCAGGCTAGTCACTTAGTTTTCCTCCTCTGTAAAATGAGAGGCTTGGACTAGATGACCCCTAAGGTCCTTTGAATCTCCAAATCTATAATCCTAAAACGTATATATTTCACTTCTATCATGTTATATTCATTTCACCCAGACTCATTCACTCATGCAGTAAGGCAAAATAGAATTAGAGAATGATAGCATTAGAGTTGGTCAGGACCTTAGAAATTCATTTGATCTAGTCCTTCAATGTTATAGATAAGGGAAGCAGGTCTAGAGAAATGAAGAGACTTGAACCAGATTTGAGGTCTTTTCCCTGTACTTCAAAATTCCAGTCTCAAAACCTCATAATTTTTTTATGAGTTCACAGATTTAGAGAAAGGAACTTAATAATAATTTTCTTGTTCAGTCATGTCTGACTCTTTGTGATTCCATCTAGGGTTTTCTTCAAACTATTTCTGAAGTAGCTGGCCATTTCCTTCTCCAACCCATTTTCCAGATGAGGAACTGAGGCAAACAGAATTAAATGACTTAGAATCACATAGCTAGTAAGTGTCTAAAGATAGATTTGAACTCAGGTCCTCCTAACTCCAGGGCCAGGTGCCAGGGCCACTGTACCACCTACCTGTCCCTCATAATGATAATAGCTAGAACTTTTACAGTACCTTCTCAGTGCCAAGTGCTTGACAAATATTATCTCATTTGATCCTCACCCCTGTGGGAAAGGGAGTTATTACTCACATAAAGATAAGGAAACTGAGGCAAACAGGTTATGTGAATTGCCCAAGGTCACAGAGTTAGAAGTATCTGAGGCTAAATTTAAACTTCCTGCCTCCAAGTTCAGTATTTTATCAACTGTTTATGTTAGCTAACTTCTTACTGTCAAGATCATCTAATCCAGAGGAATCAAACAAGTCTCCAGTAGACTGAACCCACAACACTCTGGGACCCACAACACTCTGGAGTGTAGAAAGAACCACATAAATATTTGCAATTGGGAAATATATTTATCAAAATAAACAAAAATATAATAAAATGCTATATTTTAAAACTAGTCAATAGATGACCCTTAGGGATCCTTCAGTTTGGTTCAGTGACCCCCCCATTTCTATTTTAATTTGATAGTACTTATTATACCTGACTTTAGTGAAGAGGAAATTGAGGTCTGAAGAGGAAGAGGGTGGAGTTATCTCCAAAGATCAAGCTGGTATAAACAGACAAAACTGGGGTTGTACCTACAGACTCTAACTCCAAGCCATGTAGTCTTTCTACTACACCATAACTGTTAAACAGAAGTGGAAACCTTTTTTCTGCTAAGGGTCGTTTGGATATTTTTAACAACATTCTCAGGCCATACAAAATTATCAACTTAAAAATTAGCCTTTTATATTTAATCAAACATTTAATGAATTCTGCCTATGCTTTCCAGAGCTGTATATAGTCTGCAGGTCAGATATTCCTGACCCTACACTAAAACAAATGCCCATTTTCATCAACCAAAGGACTGAGGGAACAATTGATTTGAGAGATGGTGGGATCAAGTGACAGTAATGGGTAGAAACCAGGCTTCCAAGGAAGGAAAAACTGGGTTTAAAGCCAGCCTCTGACACAAACTAGCTCTCTGATCAAGGCTCAGATCAAGTCTCCCTATCAATGTTCTCTAATGCAACTTTAAAACTGTAAAGTGAAGAGATATTGAACTGAATTGGTAGACAGGATGTAGTTTTCCATGGGGACTCTCTTCCTCCCCTTCATCAATAAAATCATAGTTTTAGTTCCACAAGTAGTACAAGTCAAGTGGGTAAGATACTTGGGCAAGATACTTCCCATTGATGGCCATCTCCAGTCATCTCCAATGACATCTGGTCATTGGACCCAAATGACTATGGAGGAGAAAGTGAGGCTGGTGACTTTACACAGCTCCCCCTCACTCACTCAAATCCAGTTCATTTGTGTGTCACAGCAACACCTGGCAGGGACATTAGAGGTAATCTAGACTAGTCCTTTCATTTTAGAGATGAGGAAAGTGAGGTCTGGCAAGGTGAAGCTATCTGAGTCCAGGATCTCTGTCTGGCTCCCGATCTAGGCTCTTTTCTGTGACCAGCAGCCTTGATCTCATCATTTCAGCCTCTTCTTCCTCACTGAGAGGATTCTCTTCCACTCTTTCATGCCCCCACTCTCTTTGGACTCTGTCTCTGGATTTCTCTAAAACAAAGGGATGCCAGAGACCCCGACCTCACTCCGGGGGTGTTCCTAGGGCAGACCCAAACCCTCACCCCTCCACCCCCACCCCATAGGCTGGAGGATTGCTCCTCAACATCACTCCTCAACCCAGAGGGTTCATGTTCTCAGAGTGGGGGAGGGGCAGAGATAACTGGGGAAGACTGGAGTGGACTGAACAGAGCAGGTCCATCACCACGGCAACCGGCTGTCCTCTCTTGCTGTAGAGGAGAGAAGCAGAGAGGAGCAGTTAGCTTCTCAGAATGGCTACCAAAGAAGAAACCGATCCCAGGTTTCTGCCTATCCCTGCCCCTCCTAACCTCACTTCTGTTCCTAACTCCTTCTTCTCCCTCAGGTACTTGCCCTATTTCAAATTTACACTCTCCCTTGGTCTCAGATCCCTTCTCCCTCAAACCCAAATGATAACCCTTTTTTTAGTTTAGTCCTTGAAGCCCTTCACCTCTCTTTTATTATACATCATTGCCCTCACCCTACAGCTCTTGTTCCCCTCACCCCACAGTTGCTGATCCCCTCAACCCTTCATTCCTTGACCCCCCTCAATCCTTAATCACTTGGATCCCCATTCTCAATCCCCTCATCCTTTCATCCCCTAATCTCCCACCCTTATCCTTGATCCCCTCATCTCTTCATTCGCTGATTCCCCTCAGTACCCATCCTTGATCCCCTTAGTCTTAGTGACCCTTAGTCTCTGATCCCCTAAAAACCTAGTTCCTGATTCCCTTAGCCCAGTCCCTGATCCCCTCACCCCTCACTGAGTTCCTGATGATTTCACTACCACCCCTCAGACCTTGATTCTTTATACCCCCTCTTATTCCCTCAGTTCCTAACCTCAGTCTCTCAATCACTGATCCTTCCTCACCTTCCCACCCCCAATCTCTGATCTCTTTACCCCATAGTATCTATTTCATCCACTTCAGTCTCAGACCCGCTTTACCTCATCTGCTTTGTTCTCACCTTATTCCCTGATTTTCTGAATCTCTTAATATCAGATATTCTTACTCCTTGAATTCCTCCATCAATTAATTCCTCCTCAGTCCCTAGTCTCCCCAGTCATACCCAGTCTCTCACTACCTGGTCACTTCACCTTCCTCACCATTGACAAACTTCTAATGCTTCATTCAAAACCCTCACTTTCTAATCCCCTGCCCTCCCTTTTTTTTTCTTTATCCCTTAAGAACTTAACGTCCTCATTATTTCATTCCCATTATCATCTCTTTTTTTAATTTACTCACCCCTACTCTAAGCTCACTGGGCCTCCTCCCCCTTCTCCCCCCCACCATGGTGTCTGGGAGAAAGAATCAAGGAACAGTACCTTCTCATGGGCACTATTTCTTCAAATTCTCTACTCAAATTCATAATAGATTGAAAAAGAAAAAAAGTCTGAAGAAAGGAAATAAAAACATGGAAGAGCTCAAGAAGGGAGTGGAGACGGTAAGACCCTTCAGAACACAAAATAGCAACTTTCCCTAAAACGAAACCATCCCAAAAACCTTTTAACACCCTCCTCAAGAACTGACATTAAAAAATCCACTGTTCTCCCAGTGATCTTTATTAACCCTATCTGAAAAAGCAATTTGACCTCTGGCCTTACTTCCTCTCTCGGCTGTCCCTTCAGGATGCCCACTTGCTGACTCTGGAGCAGCTAAGCCTAAAATATGAAGTTGACCTGTCTATGGTGAGTTAAAGGGTTCCCTGGGATAGGAAGAAGAATAGGCATTCCCCCATTTCTGGTCCGCATGTCACACACACACACACACACACACACACACACACACACACACACACAGAAACATACCTTTTTTTTCTCTTCCTTCCCCTGCCCTTGTGTCTGAATTTTCAATGGATTGGGAACCCATGGTAGATAGAGCTGTAATCATAACAATATCTTATATTTTTATAGTGTTTGACCTTTCACAAAGCACTTTTACATCAGTTCTTTCATTTGAGCTTCAATAACCCCACAAGGTAATCAGAATAGATATAATTGTCCATATTTTTAAAAGATTAAGAACTTTAAGTGAGAAGTGAACATAGACAAAACTAGAAACTAGCTCTTTTTGTCTGAGTTCAGTTTTGTTTTTACTACCATTTGATCCCTTCTCATCACTGGTTTCTTGGCTTTCTTCATTGGTTCCTTATCTACACCACCATCATCACCCCTCTACTCAGGGTCTCTCTCAAAGACGGGCAAAGGAAATCTTGGATCGGGATGGGCCCAACACCCTCACCCCACCCCCCACCACTCCTGAATGGATCAAGTTCTGTCATCAGTTTTTCGGGGGCTTCTCCATCCTGCTATGGATCGGGTCCACCCTCTGTTTTTTGGCCTACAGCATTCAGAGTTACGTGGATGAACAGGTTGAAAAAGATAATGTGAGTTTGTATACCTGATACCTATTGGATCCTCCCACTCAAGGTTCATAGCCTAACTCCTAAACTTTTGTAGTCCAGCTACCTGGTTCAAGCCCCCAAACCCTCAGGCACCCTCTAAATCAGCCATCCCCTAATGGCCTCAGTGTCCCTAAATTGTACCTCCATTCCCCTTCCCCACATTGCCATTGCTCAACTCAATGAGAAAGTATTGCCCTTTATTCATTAACTCATCTGATCATCCCAGTATTTTCCTTCCTGTTTTTCCCCTTCAGAATCCTGAGGAAACACCCTTTTATCCCCAAGGACTAGGAAGAGTTTAATCTCTGTCCTCTGCTTCCCCCCTTCCCCCTTCCTCCCCTCAACCCTAGGCCTTTTCTCCAGGAACTATTTTTACTTTAGCTAAGTCTGACTACTCTCATTCCTCTATTCCCATCCCCCCTTTATTCCTTCAGGTCCCTCATCTGTTATCTCCTATACATGGTGCCCTGGGGAAACTGGGATTTCACATCAGACCCACTGCTAGTCAGGGTTAGTTGACTTCCTAAGGATAGGGATGTTGACAAGACTGGTCTGACCTGCTTTCTCTACTCCCCAGTTGTTTTTGGGCTTGGTGCTGGCAGCCATGGTCATTATCACTGGCTGTTTCTCCTATAGCCAGGAGGCCAAGAGCTCTAAGATTATGGAATCATTCAAGAATTTGGTGCCACAGGTAGGGTTTTTTGGGTAGGGGATACAAAGTATAACCTAACATTTGGAGGGTCTAATGGGGACTTTACCATAGATTAGGTCCCTGGTGAGTTAGGTCCTATACTAACTTAAGGGCTAGAGTCTTGGAGTGAGGCATGAGGAGTATTTATGAGGGTAGTTCTTCCCTTAACTTTAGGCTTCAAAAGAGAGACACTTCTCCATTCTCACCTCTAGGATAAGGTTCTACAAATCAGAGAACAATATTTTTTAATCTAACTCTGGTATGAGACACAGCCTGATGGGTCCCTTCTCAAGAACAGAACATTGATGAATAAGCTAGGAGACCTACAAAGTATTGAGGGAAAGAGAAGGATCTAATAAACATTCAGAACCAATTGAGTATAAGGCATTATACTAAATAACTGGGTATGCACATATAAAAGAAGACACATGCCCTCATGGAGCATACAATCTCATCTTGACATAAGATTTATAAACAACTATAATACTCTTGTGATCATGCAAAGGAAAAATCCACACAGACAAATTTGAGAAGAGAGAAATCCCTTTCAGTTAGGGCATTAGAGAAGGTTTCATGTATTTGAATTGAATTTTGAATGATTTCAAAAGACAGAAATGAGTAGGGTCAGAACAATGGAAATCCATTCTAGATATGAAGGATTATGTGAACATAGATAGGAAGACCAGAGATGAAGAAATATTAAGTACCAAGGATTATTCAGCAGGTAAAGAGAGGAATCTGACAAAACATTAGAAAGGCAAATTGTGATCTTTGAATGCCAAGATAAGGAGTTTATATTTATTTTGGTAAACCATGAGGAAGAACCCCATAAATGCTTTGTTTTGTTTTAAACAGAGTAATGGTATGAATATATCAATGGGTTAAAAAATGTGACAACAAAAACAAAGTACAGCAAGAAATTGTCTGGAGACTTAGCTTAAAAGAGCTATATAAACACCAAAAACTTATAACTGACCTAAGAGGACCATATAAGCTGAAAATAGAGGAGAGAAATACCTATTTACATCTGCTAAACCACAGAGTGGAATCATAAAACTGAAAGGGACCTTGGAAGTCTTCTAGAGGGAGTAATGGTAGAGGGGAAAGAATTCTAGATTTTAGAGTTGAAGAACCTGCAGTCAAACCCCAAATATGCACCCTTAGTAGTCGTATGATTTTGGATACTGCTTGACTTCCTTTCCTTGTCTGTAAAATGGTTTCCTAAAATATGTCCAAATCTCTCTCTCTCTCTCTCTCTCTGTATGTGTGTATATATATATATATATATATATATATATATATATATATATATGTTCTGTCTAGGATAGGGTTGGATGGGATTATTATCTTTCTCATTGGGACTTTCTTGGCAAAGACACTGTAGTGATTTGCCATTTCCATCTCCAACTCATTTTAATGATGAGGAAAAGGAAGCAAAGGAGGTTAAGTGACTGGCTCAGGGTAGAACAGCTAGTTTCTAAGGTCTGATTTGAACTTAAGAAGATGAATCATCTTGACTTCTGGCTAGGCACTCTAGGTCCATCCACCACCTAACTGCTCCTTTATTTTTTTACCCAATACCAAATTGTTTTGATGATTACTACTTTGAGTATACTTTGAGATCTGGTACTGATTTGTTTCCTTTCTTTCAACCTTTTTTCATTAATTCTCCTGATATTCTTCACCTTTTGTTCCTCAGATGAATTTTGTTATTCTTTTTTTCTAGATCTATAAAGTAATCCTTTGATAGTTTGATTGGTATGGCACTAAATAAGTAAATTAATTTGAGTAGTATTGTCATTTTTTATTATATTGATTCAACCTACTCCTGAACATTTAATATTTCTCCAAATATTTAGATCTATTTATTTGTACAAAGAGTATTTTGCAATTGTGTTCATATTGCTCCTAACTCTTAACTATTGTGTCTTGGCAAATAGACTCCCAAGTATTTTATACTTCTATTGTATTTTCAACAGAACATTTCTAAGTTGAGATAATTTTGGAGCCTACCCAACATATTAGCTGTCCTATACAAATTCATTTATAAAGGTGGTCTGTATTCTGTCTTCTTCTTCTAAGTCATTGAATAAAATCTTAAACAGAACAAGACCTAATTCAAAACCTTGAAATGCTATATTAGAGACACATTTTGAGTTTGACATGGATCAATTAATCATGACTTTTATAATCCATTCAGTTGTTTCCAAATCCATTTAACCATAATTATCTAGTCCATGTCTCTTCATCTTTTCCCTAATGTTAACAAAAAAAACTGCCTAATGCCTTGCATGGTATTCCCTAAATCTATTAGTCTCATAGTCTTACCTAAAATGAAATGAGTCTCTTCTGGCATGATCTATTCCCTAGTGAATTCATGTAGTTTTTAGTAACCATTACTTCCTTTTATAAATGCCCACAAATCATCCCTTCAATAATCTCAAATTTTTCTAGGACCACAAATTAAGCTAACTGAAATTCTATTCTCTTCCTTTTTTTTTGAAATTTGAGATTGTGCCTCTCTTCAGTCCTATAACAATACCTTTCTCATTTCCCACAATTCTTCAGTCACTGACATTAGCTCTTCTTAACTAAACACTTGAAAAAGATCTCCATCCTCAGTGCCTTTTACTTCCTTTCCACTTATTATTTTTTTGAACCCTCTGCAGTCTGACCTCCAACTTTTTCAATTGAATCTGATTTTTCCAAAATTAAAAAAAATCCACCTCTTAAATTCCAAATTGAATAGCCTTTTTGCAAGTATTGTCCTTCTGACATCTTTGTAGCATTTGACAGTCTCCCCTGGGTACTCCCTGGACTTTTAATGATACTGTTCTCTTGGTTATCTTCCTTCCTGTATCCTTCTCATTCTCCTTTGCTAGATCTTCATCCTTGTCATGCCCACTAACTCTGGTAGAATTCTTTTATCTTGGATCTTTCTCTTGATGACTAATAGTCTCTAGTCTTCCTCTTGAGCTTTAGTTACTTATTACTAACTTTCTATTTTACATTTCCAAATTGATTATCTCTTGGGCATCTCAATCTCAACCAATAGCAATCAGAGCTCATTTTCTTCACTCCAAAACCCACCTCTCTTCTGAAGTTCTCTAACCTTTCAATCACTAAAGGTGCCATTCTCAATTTCTTGCTCTTCCTTGTCACACATATCTAACCATGTCTAAATCTTGACATTCCCATCTCTACAACATCTCTCATCTACACCCGCTTCTCACTACTCACACAGCCACCACTTTAGCTTAGTCCCTCATCACATCTTGCCTGAACTATTCCTATAGTCATCTAAATCTTTTCCAATCTCTAGTCTGTTCCCATTCCATTTATTTTTCACAAAATTTCCAAAGTTGGGGCAGCTAGGTGGCGCAGTGGATAGAGCACCAGCCCTGGAGTCAGTAGTACCTGAGTTCAAATCCGACCACAGACACTTAATACCTAGCTGTGTGGCCTTGGGCAAGCCACTTAACCCAACTGCCTTGCAAAAAACCCTAAAAATACTTTCAAAGTTATTTTACCCAAAGTATATCAATCTCTTACTTCTAGGATTAAATATAAACTCTTCTACGTGGCATTTAAAGCTCCTTACTACATGGCTCAGACTTCTCAAGTCTTTTATGTCACTACCCTCTGCTCACTCTTCAGTCTAGTCAGTTTAGAGTCAAATCAAGTCATCAAGCACTTATTAAACACCTACTATATGCCTGGTCTGCTAAGTTTTGAAGATACTAAGACAAGTAAACACCTGTTTTCAAGTCCTCAGGGAGCAGGCACCCTCTGGGACCCAATGTGCCACCAGGTGGCGCCCTGAGGCTAGGTTACTTGACAGACCTCAAGCATGTTTAAAATTAATCTGGATTTCTGCAACCTCTACAACCTCTGCAACCTGCAACATGCTACCTCAAAGTGCGTGTCTGGACTTTGGCCCAATCTAGGATTAAAAGTGAAAAGTCATTATTTCTAGGATTTAAAGTGAAAATTTATATTTCACAGCTCTTACCCCAGTAAGATTCTTATCTCTTTTTCCCTGCTATGGAACCCAAAGGAAAGAAAACACTCATGTTATAGATTATATATACTGGATGAATTCAGGATTTTAGAGGATGTAGCATTAAGACTTCAAGCAGCTAAGAGCTGCCTTCTCCACTTTTAGCAGTGAAGTGTGCTAGAGGTAGTAGAGGAAATTTGTAGAGGAGAGGAATTAAACATCATCCTCACTCCCCCCTCAAAAGAGAATCATAACATAGGGAAAATAGAAATCCTTTCCCAACAAATGATAACACACACTTGCATGCACATGTCTCTTGTAGAGATAAATGAAATTTCCTAAATAAATTCCAGGATTCAGACAATCACTGGAAGCCAATATCTCATTGTATTTCTCCCTATGGACAAAAGTCCCACAAATTAAAGGTAAAAATTCATGATCTTAAGGTGTAGTTTTCTACTCTAAGCTATTAAACTGCTTCCCCAATCTCCAGAAGCCCAAGAGTGGTGTAGCTACTACAGATAACACTGCTAGACAACCAACATCAAACTAAGGAGTTTTTCCAGACTCATAAGGGAAGGATAGAAATGTCCTTTTCTGAGGATGCCTGGTTTCTGACCTGTGTTCAAGGAAAGAAACAAGAGGCAGTCAAGAATTTGAAGCCTTGGGACAGCTAGGTGGCACAGTGGATAGAGCACTGGCCCTGGAGTCAGGAGTACCTGGGTTCAAATCCGACCTCAGATCCTTAATAATTACCTAACTGTGTGGCCTTGGGCAAGCCTTACCAAAAAAAAAAAAAAAATTGAAGTCTTATCAGGTCTACCCAGGCAAGTATGTGTTCCCACTGCTATCAGAAACTGAAAATCTTCCCCTCCTAGATTTATTTTTTTTATGAAGGCAAACTAGGTCATCTTTTGCTTCAATTCTTACTTAGACTTTAATTATGGAATGGGGACTAATTCAGACAAACTTGAGATTTGCAAAAGACCTTAGCAAGTCAAGGTCTCCCAAGGCATCCACAATCATCACCAGTCATCCTGGATCTCTGTCTGGACACTGGACTCTGATGTCTCTGGAGGAGAGAGAGAGAAGCTAGTGACTTTGCACAGCTCTGCCTCACCCTAATCCAATTCACTTGGACTTCCTCCTCTTAATGACTTTGGTCCTCTTCAAGAATGAATGACAAACAAGGTATAATTACCAATACCTTTGTGAATCAGGAGAGTAGAGAAATTCTCTTTTCTTCATTGCAAAAAGTCCAAGGGAGAGAAAGCACTAGAAGAATTCTGAAGAAAGAAGGGTCCAAAAGAAATAGAACTGTTTGTCCTCACATTTCTTGAATGTCCCAAAATGTCCTAAAAATGTCGTTTTGCCTCAATTATTAACCATCTTCAACCCTGATCATGGAGTCAATCTAGAATTGTCCTCTCAGTGAGGTAGGTACATACCCTTTGGCAAGGGACTGGAACACATGTCCAGTTCCATAGTTGATCCATGATTAATACCACAGTCTGGCTTCTCTGCTTAATCACCTTGATATCACCCCTGTGTACTACCAAAACCCTATTTTCTCTTCTTCCCACTTATCAAACTCAAGTATTTCCTCTTACTTTGCCACTTCCCAGCTGTGATTGCTTAACTTCTGTCAGGGAACTATGTGGAATTTAGGTAGAGAGATGAGTGGTAAGGGATTGGAAAAATTTGAAATATCTTTCATTTCAAAAAGCAAATGAACCAAAGACTATAAGCTTGATGTTGACTCTTTGTAAAATTCTAGGACAGGATTATTAAAGGGATGATTTATTATCTCTTAAAAGAGAAAAGGTGGTAATGGATAATAAGAGGGTTCTTTTTTTTTGCAAGGGAAATGGGGTTAAGTGGCTTGCCCAAAGCTACACAGCTAGGTAATTATTAAGTGTCCGAGGCCGGATTTGAACCCAGGTACTCCTGACTCCAGGGCCGGTGCTTTATCCACTGCGCCACCTAGCCCCCCCCCCCCAAGAGGGTTCTTTAAGAACTGCTTTATCCTTGAATGTCAAGAAGTCAACATTTTATCTTAGTGGTGAAAGGAAAACACTGAAACTTCTTGGATAGGGATGTGACATGGTCAGGCTTGTGTAAACAAAAAGATAGGGTACATTCTTCCCTCTTCAGTTTTTTCAATCAGAATCATGTGGTTGGAAAGCAAAGGCATTTTGGTTCTTCAGTGCTCAAAGGTTTTAACCCCCTAAACAGAGACCTCCCCACAGACTTCTGTAAAAAAGAACTTCTGGGGTGGCTAGGTGGCACAGTGGATAGAGTACCGGCCCTGGAGTCAGGAGTACCTAAGTTCAAATCCGGCCTCAGACACTTAATAATTACCTAGCTGTGTGGCCTTGGGCAAGCCACTTAACCCCATTGCCCTGCAAAAACCTTAAATAAGCAAACAAACAAATAGATAGATAAATAGATAGAACTTCTCCCCCACTAAACAGATCTTCCTTTCCTCTAATGGAGAAACCATCAAAAAGAAACTAAGCAATTCAGATACCCACTGAAACAAATCACTCTTAAAAGAGAGTCTCCCCAGCTAAAAAATGGAAATTCAAAGACAGAATCAGCTCACATCATCTGTGAAAGAGACTAATGAAGTTATTCAGTAGCAGCTGAATCAGTCACCCAGGATAGAGAAAATAGTCAGCTGGTTAGAGGTCTTTTGCTCTAGCCATAAGCTATGCTGATCCAGCAGTATTAAAATTTGTACTAAGTCACACAGTTCTCTGCTCATAAACTGAAGTGAGTCCTTTGGTTTCAAGCCTATGATCTACTCCTCCATGGATATTTATTCTCAGACTGGTTGTTTTGTTTGATAACGAGAGGAATCTAGGAATGGCAATGGGGATCAAGTTATATAGAAAAGTCACTATCCACTGAGGAAAATGAAATAGCAATAAGGAGATTATAGCTAATTCAGTATGCTTGTGTTCCAGGGATTGTCAGGGTAAGAAAAGGAGAAGCTAATGTAGAGGGACATAGAAACTACAGATGGGGGGAAGTCTTAAGTTGAAGGAGATATTTAATGGAAAAATTTGTGGAATCAAGCAGCCTCAAAAGACCTGTTGTCTCTTGATTGATGTGACAGCATGGCTTTCAATCACATAGTCCTAACTCTTCATAGGTGAAAATGTTCTGGCACAGATTTCTATCAGCAAGTTGCTATTTGGGAAGGGAATTGGATGAAAGTTTCATAGGTGAAGTTCAGCCAAAAAGTTCAGCTAAAACCCAATGTCAGGAGAAGGAAGCCTTAACAGTAACCTCCAATTATCTCTCCATAGAAAGCCATAGTGATTCGGGAAGGGGAGAAGAGTCAGATCGATGCAGCGAATGTGGTTAAGGGAGACTTGGTGGAGGTGAAGAGCGGAGACCAAATTCCTGCTGATTTGCGGGTCATAATTTCTTATGGATGTAAGGTAAGTCTGCAGGCCTGAGAGGAACTATCTAAGGTGCCCTTGATTAGACCAGAATTGAGAATCTTAGCAGGGTGGGGAGGAGGCCAAGCTAGAGAAACTAGAACTATGGTATTGTTATAGATCCAGAAAAGAGAGAATTGTGTCCCTCAAACCCCAAGAAGACAACAAGAGAGAGGGGAGTCCTGTGGATAGGAGGTAGTAGTATCTGTCTCTCCATGCTTGTGCCTCTGACCCCTTTGATACTCTCTTTAAGCAGAAGCTCCATTTAGATTATCTGTTTGAGTGAGGCATAGTAGTAGTTCTTCTTGCATATGGATTGAACTCCTGGATAGTCATTACCATCCCTCCCAACTCAACTTCTATCATTTTGTGACTATGTGTATCCTGTTGATACTAGCAGGAATGGGCCTCTGGGTGGGTTTAGTTCCTAGAACTCTCTTGCAAAACTACTTTGTGGGTATAGATGGAGATAGAGATAGAGAGAGAGAAAGAGAGAGAGAGAGATGATAGAGAGATAGAGATAGCGAGATAGATAGATATAGATAGATAGATAGAGATAGATATATAGATAGATATAGACATAGACATAGACATAGATATAGATATAGATATAGATAGATTCTGGATCTATTTATGCATGTTTAAATAAATGTTAGTTCCCTAAATTTAGGTCAGAGACTTGCCTTTTTTTCTTTCTCCTCTCAGTACCTAATACATGGTAAATATTTGATAAATACTTATTGCTTGTATCATGTATCTGACTCCACATACACCCAGCTGATGATCTTTTCTTTTCCATCTCAGGTGGATAATTCATCCCTGACTGGTGAGTCAGAGCCACAAAGTCGTTCTCCTGATTGCAGTGACACCAATCCCCTAGAAACTCATAACATCTGCTTCTTTTCTACCAGCTGCGTGGAAGGTGAAGTTTGTATGACCACTTGCTTAATCCATTAAGTGTTAATGAAATTCTCATGTGCTAACTAATTAGTAGCGTAAAAAAGACAGACAGGAGGGCTATAGTTGGGATTCCATTTCAATTGCCCTTCTCAGCAGAGAGTTTCAACATCTCCCCAAATCTTGGACCCAGAAAGGAGATCTTTCTACTTGTGAGGTACACTAGGATACTGGATAGTAAAGTAGTGGAAAGGATTTGATGTACCTCTCAAGCAGAAGACATAGCCAAACTTCTGTTCATTCAGAAGAGGGCAACAAGGGTAGTGAGGGGAATGAAAGCTATATCATAATGATTAAGGGAATGACCTGGGGATGTTTAACCTGAAGAGAACTTAAGTTACACATGATAACTGTCTTAAGATTAAGATAACTGTCTTCTTGAGTTTGGCTTTATAGAACAGAACTAGGAATGTGGGGAAGAGAGATTTAGGTTTAGTATATGAAAAAAATTCCAAACAATTAGAGTTATACAAAATCGGAACAAGTGCCTTTGAAGGAAGAATAAAATATCTATCTTTCACTAAAGTTTTTTTTAAGAGAGTCAAGAGAATAATGAAATGAGGTTCCTATTAAGGTTATAAATTATATGGTCTCTGAGGTCCTGTCCAAATCTGAGATTCATTGAAGTCTGCGGGGCCCAATCTGACTTGAGTTTTGATTTTGGAAGCCAGAGCAAATATCAGCCATGGAGAAAAGGAAAAGTCAGAACCAGATCACAGGGTAGGGTCAAGAATATTGGCCTTACCAGGAAGCTGTTCTTTAAGTCAATGTGCTGAGAAACTGCAGCACATTTAACATGCAAATACCAGCCTAGTTGCTGTATTTTTTCTGCTTATTTTAAATTTTAAATATTACCTAGTCTATGTTCTTATAATTTAATCCTACCATCTTCTAAAATCCCATGATTAAAACAAAATGCAAATCTTTTAAAAAATATATTGGTCTTAGAGACACAAAAATGTGGATTTAAATCTCAGTTCTATCATTTATCAGTGTGACTCTAGGCAAGTCATTTCAAAACAGTTTTCCTCTTCTCTAAAATGGAGACTTTAATATTTGCACTATCTCTCAGGGTTATAGTAAGGAAAGCATTTGAAAACCTTAAAGCCTTATAAAAATATCATTATTATAACAGAGAGTTCAGATGGTCAGGTAGTCAATCTTCCCATCCATAATGATTCTTCTTCCCTCAGATCTTACAAGTGATTTGATTTGAACTCACTTGTCACCTATTATTTAGTGTGATAGTATAAATATTTGTGTAAATGCTGATGAAGGAGAAAGAAGGAAGGTAACTAAATACATGGATTCTATGGCTTGGGGTGCGCACCAGAACACAAAAAGTTCCAATTGGCTATAACAGGGTTGGGATAGAGTTCTAGAGCAAAGATAAGCAAGGTGTTTGGCCTTATATTGCTACCAGATAGAGGACCACATGGCTCCATTTTGGAAAAGAATCTACTAAGCAAAAGAAAAGAGCAAATGGAATTACAGTTTGTCATAATGAAGTATTAAACACGGAGAGTAATTAGTTAACAAAACATTTGTCTCAAGAGACTGTGAAATGTTCCAACAAACTTTCAGAACAGAAGAGAAATTATCTGTCAGGTCTGAATATAGAGGAGGCTGGTGACATGGTGATTGAAGATCAGGGGTAGTTTATGAGAGAGAATGAATGACGTGTGTATATAATGCTTTTAAGTGCTATATAATGCCAAGTGCTTTACATAGATTACCTTCCTTTAACCTCACAATCACCCTGAGAGGTAGACATTTCTATCCCCAACTTATAAATAGGGAAACAGAAGTTCCAAGAGTAGTCAACTTGCCTATGGTCAGTCATATAATGCTAATAAGTATCTAAGGATGAATTTAACTTGGGTTTTCCTGATTCTAAGTCTGGAACTTTAAAACATTCCACCACACTGTCTCTCTGGATAAGAAAGATCCCCAAAGGGGCTTGAGTCTCTGGTTCAATTTTGAATGTTATCCCTTTCCTCTGACCAGGTTCAAAGCTTTCCCCATAGAAAGAAAAGAGCACTTTTAATAATCATCCTTCCCCCTTTATCCACAGGATCAGCCCGGGGCATTGTGATTGCCACTGGAGACAGCACAGTGATAGGCCACATTGCCTCATTGACCTCTGTCTTGGAACCTGGCCAGACACCCATTGCCATTGAGATTGAGAACTTTATTCACCTGATCACAGCGTTGGCTGTACTTCTGGGCACCACCTTCTTCTTTCTCTCCCTCCTCCTGGGTTATAGCTGGCTACAGGCTGTCATCTTCCTCATTGGCATCATCGTGGCCAACGTACCTGAGGGGCTACTGGCCACTGTCACTGTGAGTGGACAAGGACAAAAGTTGGGGACAAGGTAGCCTTACAGAAGGGTTAAGGCAGAGTTGTGGACTTTATACTATACCTCTGAGACATGTCACATGGCACTCTATTAACTAATATCTGCTTTCATACACCTCTGCATAGTATTCTAGGTATAGGAGGCTACAGAGCACCATGAAAAGAGTACTGGGTTTAAAGTCAAAAGACTTCATTTTGAATCCTCTATCATGTACTAACTAGAGGACCACTGATAAACCACTTCTCTTCTTTAAGGCTCAGTTTCCATAGCTGTAAAATGAAGGCATTAAACAAGATGGTTTCTAAGATCTTGACTAGCTATAAATAGTTGCCAGAAATTAATTTACTTTTCAAAATTGTGCTGACTCCCATTCCCTCCATTCTTTGCCCTGCCATGATCCTTCTATTTCCAATGTGCTTTCTTCTATGAGATAGAGTATGGTATGGTAGAAGAAAGATCAGAAGAACTGGGTTCTAATCTAAATCTGAGTTCTAATCCAAACCCAGTTACATTACCTTAAATAAATATTATCCCTGCCAGGTCTCAATTTCCACATTCATTAAATGGTGACCTAAAATAATTGAATTTTAAAGCTTAGGGATCATAGAAGAAGACCTTAGAAAGATCATGTAGTATAACTTCCTACCTAGGAAAGGAACCATTTCTATGATTGTCATCAATTCTATTTCATTTTACTCAATTCAATAAGGACTTATACAAAGAGAAAAATAAAAGTCCTCTCCTCATTTACATTCTACTAGCAGGAAATAATATGTATAAATATAAGTAACTATGAAATAAATGTTAAGTATTCTCCTGACCACCACCACTTATTTATGATTAGAAGAATAAGGAGAGACCTCTTGTAGGAGTTAACATTTGAACTAAAACTCTAAAGGAGCTGGGAATTCCAAGAGTCAGAGGTGAAAAGGGAGAGCATTCCAGTAAGCTTGTACAAAGGCAGGATGGGAAGGAGGGGCCATTAGAAGGAAAAGATATGTAGCCTGTTTTAACTAGAATGTAACATGTGTGAATCTATATGAAATCAGTTAAGCCAGATAAGGAAGGACATAAGAGCCTAACAGAGTAGTTTATAGCTTATTCCAGAGACACTGGAGAATGACTGAAGTTTCCTGATCAAGGTAGTGATGTAGTCAGACTTGTGCTTGAAGAATATAAATATGACAGCTGTGTGGAGGATGGATTGAGTGAGGAGAGACTTGGGGTAGGGAGATCTATTAGGTGTTCATTGCTAAAAATACAGCTAAGAACCTGAATTGAGTGATATCCATGTGAGTAAAGAGAAGGGGATACCACAGATGTGGAATAGACTATCCATGCCAAGTGATTTAGATATATTGTATGTTATTTGGGTATGGTTATACACACATATACACACAAACATACACACACATACATTCATAGATATATGTCATTGAGTATGATGCCAAATGAAAAGTCTCCTCTTCCCTCCCTCCCCTCCCATCTCCTCTTCTCTCTTCCTCTCCTCTCCCCTCTTCTTCCTTCTCTCCCCTCTCTTAGGAGAGGACTTTCATTTGTGCCAGCTCCTGTTAGCAATCTGATCTCCCATCCCCAATATGGAGAAACTCTAATGTAAAAAGAAGCAACTTTCTCTTTGACCTCAGGCCTTCCATTTTGTACCTTGAAGGAAAAAAAGGAAGAAAGTTTGTGGGGAAGGAGACTTCTTTCTCATGCTATAGAAGTTTGATTTCTGTCTTCTCCTTCCTAATCTCCAGATGCAATGGTTAATAAGGGAGAGTGGAGTATGGAAACTGCTTCCTATTTGAGCATCTAATTTTTGGGCCTTCTCTCTTACACTGTATTTGTCTCTAGATCAATCTCCAGCCTCCTTTGAGAAGAGGAGTGGCACCTTCCATTCATTTATGACCATTCTCATGCCCGGTTTTCTAGGTCATCATCCAAATCCTATTAAGCACCCCGCCCCAGTATTTGATTTCTTATTCCAATTCCCGTCAATCCTCCCACTCCAAACACTAACCTCTCCCTCCATTCTACTTTTTGAAATGATGCTGCTGATAATTCTCCTTCATTCTCAAAGAAAGTCATGACATCAGAGAGGTGATGCCCTGGCAGGTACATGAACTGGATTTAAATGGGGGGGGTGCTAAGTCACCAGTCCCACTTTCTCCTCAAGACCTATCTGGATTAGCCAGTGGCCAAATGTGAATCAGAATAACTGGAGATGACCCTGAATGTGATGTAGAGTTAAGTGACTTGGCCAAGGTCACATAGCTAGTAAATGTTCAGTGTCTGAGGCTGGATTTGAACTCCTATCCTCCTAAATTGAAGGCCAGTATTCTATCCACTGTGCCATCGAGCTGATCTTTTGAAATGACCAATCCATAAGCAACATATTTTTCTTTATCCTTTAACTTTTCCTCTCTCACTCCTTCCATCTTCTAGCCATTACTGAAACCTTCCAACATAGCCTCTCTAGACATCTTTTCTAGTACTGGTTGAACCTTTCCCTAGCTTCCTGTACAAATTAGAGAAGTTAGAATTCTCTTTGTTCCCCATTGACATTTCCAGATTCTCTTCCTATCACCAGAATTCAAAAACCTCTCTTGTTGTTCATACTATTAATCTCTACCACTCAGTTAAAATCCTGGTGGCAGTTGTCTATAGACCTCCAGGTCATTCCCCTTCCTTCTTCAATGAGTTTGATACATGATTCATGACTTTTCTTTCCTCCCCTACTGCTATCCATATACCAGATGAATTCAACATACATATTGACCCTCTATTAAACCCACTAATCAGTCAGTTCCTCAATCTAGTCACTTCTCATTACCTACCCCTCCATTTTACCACAGTCACACACAAAGATGGTTATATCCTAGATCTTGCCATCACTCATAAAAAATACCACCTCTGTGATTAAGAATTCCAAAATCCCCTTATCCAATTATATTCTGTTGGTTTTCCACCTCTCCCTCTGCCTTCCCTACTTTTTTCTGCTTCATGAATTCCAATCCTTTGACCTTTTGATTTTTTCCAGATCATCTCCCCTGAACTAGTCTATCTTCTTCTCCCCATCTTTACTGCTTAATAAACTAATTCAACTCTACACTGTCCCTCTTTTGCATCCTTAACCTCCTTATCATATTGTCAATTACACCCAATCAAAGCTCAGCCATGTTTCCTTCCCACCACCTAGCAGGTGCTTTGCTCCTAAAATATGCAATTGAATGAAGGTGGAGAAAACAATCTCAACTGAGCCCTTTCTGACGATAGGTCATCATATTATTTCTCTCATCAACCCACTATCCCAACCTCAGCTCTGGCAAACTTTTCCATCCCTCCTCAAATATCCCTTGACTATTCCTCCACTCATACTCTCACCTGACAACCATGTTTCATATTTTACAGAAAAAAAATGAGACTAGGGACAGCTAGATGGTCCAGTATATAGAACACTGACCCTGGAGTCAGGAGAACGTGAGTTCAAATCTGACCTAAGTTAATACTTAACTTAGCCTTGTGACTTTGGGCAAGTTGCTTAACTCCATTGCTTACCAAAAAAGAAAAAAGAAAAAAAGAAAAAAAAATTGAGACCATTCACCAATAGCTACCCTAGCTACCCTCCTCCTTAACTCATATTGCTCAGATTCCTCTGTTACTGTCTCTACTTCACCAGTCTTTGTGATGAAGTGGTCTTATTCCTTATCAAGACTAATCTTTCTGCCAGCTCAGGCAATCCCATTCCTTTGTGTCACCTCCAATAGAATTTCTTCCACTACCAATTCCATTCTATCACTTATTTTCAATTTCTCCCTGTCTACTGGCTCCTTCCCTATTGCCTACAATGTTCCCATGTATTCCCCCATTTTTAAAAAACTCTCACTTAATCTTCTATCCCAAGTATATCATCCTAACCATATCTCCTCTACCCTTTGTGGCTAAACTCCTCAAAAAGGCCATTTACAGTCAATGACTTCACTTTTCTCTTCTCACTCTCAACTCCTTAAAATCCAGCAGCATCATTCCACCAAAACTACTTCTTCAAAATTTTCAATGTTGTCTCAGTTGCCAAACCCAATGGCCTTTTCCCTATCCTCATTCTCCTAGTCCCCTCTGCAGTCTTTTACACTGCTGATTATCATATCTCTTCTTTCTAGAGTTGTGGGACAGCATTCTTTCTGATCTTTAGGACCTCACCTTCTCAATCATCTTTGCTAGATCCTCATCTAGATCATACCTTCAAACCATAGAGGTACCACAGCATTTAGTCTTCTCCCTCTACACCATTTCCCTTGGTGATCTCAGCTCCCATGGATTTAATTCTGATAACCATTCTTAGATCTACCTATCTTGCCCTAACCTCACTGCTACCTCCAGTCTCATATCTTCAACTGCCAATTGGACATCTAGAACTAGATCCTGCAGACATCTTAAACTTAGCATATCCAAAACTGAACTCATCTTTTTCCCAAAGACCCCTCCTTTTCAAATCTCTATTATTGTCAAAAGCACAATCTTCCCAATTCCTTAGACTCACAACCATTCTTGACTCCTCAGTATTTGAAACTTTCCACTTCCCCATATCCTGCTGCCAGAACCTGTTGACTTCAACATCTCTTGAATACTTCTTTGACACTGCCACAATTCTGGTATAATTCCTCAAAATCTTAAGCCTGGATCATTGCAATAGCCTCCTGGTGGATCTGCCTGCCTCAAGTCTCTCCATATTTAATCCACCATGTTACCCACACTCACTCAATAATCAACTTCAGGGCTCCCTATTACTTCCAGATCAAATACAAAATCCTGTGTTAGTATTCAAGACCTTTCATAACTTAGCCCCATCTACCTTTCCATTCTTCTTATATCTTACTTCCCAATACTTACCCTTCGATGCAGTAACTCAGGTCTCCATTATTGTTTCATGACCTAGATACTTCATCTCTAGGTTCCAAGTATTTCTCTGGTTATCTCCCATGCCTGGGAAGTTTCTGCCTACCAGTTTTCTTGGCTTCCTTCAAGCCCCAAATAGAATCCCACTTTTTACAGGAAGCCTTCTCCAGCCTTTCTTAATTCCAGGGCCTTTCCTCAGCTAATTATTTCCTATTTAGACTCTATATAACTTGCTTTGTACATATATATATATATATATATATATATATATGTATTTGTTTACATGTTTTCTCCCCTTCTTGAACTTCTTGATGTTAGAGACTATTTTTGACTCTTTTTTATATTCCCATTGCTTAGCACAGTGTCATAGTAATTTTTCATAAAAGTTTAACTGACTTATAGTTAACCTTTATATTTTTATCTCCCTGTCAGATAGATGCCTACCAGAAGACTTGCATCTGTTCCTTAGGTCATCTCCTCAAGGGAAGTTCCTTTATTGTTTCCCTAGATCATAGATATAGGGAAGAGACTTTGGAGATCATCACATCCAATCTTCTCATCTCAGTCATAGACATAGAGTGACCTTTCCAGGGTCACATAGCTTATAGCTATCTGAGGCAGAATTTGAACTCAAGTCCTTCTCATTTCAAGTCAATGCTATGCTCCCTAGTCCATGTTATCTCCCTTGCACAAGTTTCTATGCTATCTTCCCCATGGTTATTGTTTAACAGGGTCATAGCCTCATACAACTCCTGGGCTACCACACCAATACTATTTCTGTCACTCAAAGCTTCAGGACTCCAAGCAGAGAATGGACCATTTAGATTTAAATCCCACCTGAGTTTCTGGATCATTTTTTCTTCTTCTTGTAAATATCTCACTGGATCTTTGCTCATTGTCCCCCCAAAAGCTTTAGAAGTTTAGTCTAAACCATTTCTCTCTTGCTACCACCACTCTTGGCTTTTTCTGGCCCCAGTACTATCTTCTTTTTCCCTTTAATGCATCATCAAATCCAGATTGCACTTTTGAAAAGGTATTTCATCATTACTTCAGAGAAATAAGTTAATTTTTTTTTAAAATGCTGAATAAGGGGGTGGCTAGGTGGTGCAGCAGATAGAGCACTGGCCCTGGAGTCAGGAGTACCTGAGTTCAAATCTGACCTCAGGCACTTAATAATTACCTAGCTGTGTGGCCTTGGGCAAGCCACTTAACCCCATTTGCCTTGCAAAAAACTAAAAAAAAAAATGCTAAATAAAGAAATTTGAACTTCAGATAGGAAAGTATATACATACATACATACGTACATACATACATGAATACCATAAATGATTTATTATTTCACTGGTGTGGGCCCTATGCCAACAGTGATAATAAACCCTTCATGTCTTAATAGGTAGCTTTATGAACTGCTATGAGTAAAAAGATTCTTAACCTAGTAATTAGTTTTCTGCTGATAAGCCTTTCCAAACTAAACTAGATTGGATCTTAAACCTGGTGTCAAACCTTGTACTTGCAGCTTCTCCAGAGTTTAAACTTCTTTGGCATGCCCTCCAAGAATCCACATCATAGATTTGGAGCTAGAGGCCATCTAGTTAAGACTTCTCATTTTGCACAGAAAGAACCTAAGACCCCAAAAAAAGTTGGGTTACTTGCTCAATATCACATAGTTAGTAAGTGGAAGAGCCAGAAACTTAAACCCTAGATCCTCTGACTTAAAATTCAGAACTCTTTCAACTTATGATTGAAATTGAACTTCAGGGCAATGAGTTGGCATAGTAGACAAGAGTGCTGAACTAGGAGACAAGAAGAATTGAGTTCAAATCAGTCTCTGACACAAGCTATTTAACCCTGTTTGCCTTGGTTTCCTCGTCTGTAAAATGAGCTAGAGACAGAAATGGCAAATTACTCCAGTATCTTTGCCAAGAAATCCCCAAATGAGATCATAATAAAGACTTGGACATAGTTGAAATAACTAAATACCAACAAGGATTTCATGAGAGAGAGGTGTCCCTAAGCTGATCAGTAAGGATCAGGATAAATAGACCTTTCTCCCATCTAAACTAACACCTGACTATGTCACCAATGGACCTACCACTGTATTCATCTTAGGGAAAAAACTCCGTGGATGAACCTTCCCAGACAAGGCTAGACCCTTCTCCCAAAACTCTGCTCTCTCAAGCCAAGCTGATGGACTCCTGACCCCTCTCAACCCCTACTACTAATTTCTAACTTCCAAAGCCAGAGATTGGGGGCAGGGCATCAATCTGCCACATTTGCAAAGTTCTACCCAGATTGATTTCAGTGTAGCTCATATTTCTCTCCCCAGGGAAAGATTTACAGGTTTACAGTACCACCCCCACTGTAATTTAATTCCTACGTCAGTAAAGGAAAGGGCATTTCTTTACAGGGATCCAATAAAGGTGGGGTTTTTTTTAAGATGAATCAAATTATTTATGTATTCCTTCATCTGTTCTGTTTGTGTATGTTGTATGTGTGTGAATTTATGTGTAAATGTGTGTTTTTCTCTTGCCTCTGTCTTTTAATTTTAAGATCTTGAAAAGCAAAGTCTATACCTCCTATTTCTTTGTTATTTCCTTCTGGAAACTACTATAATATTCAAAATTAAACACTCTATACTTAAACATGGACTGGCAAGAACACTGGACTTAGAGTCATAAGTTCAAATTCCCACTCTTTAATAAATTACCTGTGTGAACTTAGGCAAAGCATTTAACCCCTCTGAATCTCAGGCTCCTCATCTGTACAATGAATAGGGAAACACTCGAATTTCTCTAAGATCCTGTCTAGCTCTAAAGCCTATCATCTCATGTTCCTAAATGATGACTATATTATTCTTCTTGACCCTAGCTCCTGCCTCCTCTCTGCCTCCATTCTATGACCTCTAATACATCTTCATACTCCACAGCCTATGTCTTGACAGGCTCCAAGTGAATCTGACTCCTTGCTTTGAAGTTCTTGAGCAAGTCATCTCTGATAACCTCAGGTTGAATGTACTTTAACTGATGCTTTAGGCAGCCAGGTAACACAGTGGATAGAGCAATGGACCAGGACCTTGGAAGACCTGTGTTCAAATGTAACTTCAGATACTTTCTAGCTGCATGACCCTGGACAAGTCACTTCTGTTTACCTCAGTTTCCTCATCTGTGAAATGAGGATCATCATACTAGCATCTACCTCACAAGGTTGTTGTGAGGATCAATGAGATAATAATGGTAAAGTGCCTCCTTAGTACATAGAAGGCCCTCTCTAAATGCTAGCTCTTACTTTTACATAATGCTATGAACCTGATCTTTAAAGGGAGAGGGGACTGAGGTGGCAACTCAGCCACAGAAATCTGACTGAGCTCCTTTTCCTTTCCTTCTCCTTGTCACCCAAATCCTAGGTGTGTCTCACCCTGACAGCCAAGCGAATGGCTCAGAAGAACTGTTTGGTGAAGAACCTTGAGGCAGTGGAGACCTTGGGATCAACCTCCACCATCTGCTCAGACAAGACAGGCACCCTCACCCAGAACCGGATGACTGTGGCCCACATGTGGTTTGACAAGAATATATATGAGGCTGATACCACTGAAAACCAGTCTGGTGACTGGGAACATTTGGGGGGAAAGGGGAAGGAAAGAGGCCTGGTGTTTGAAAGGGAGGGAATGATAGGATCAGAAAAGAATAGGGACTTAAGGAGAAGAATGATACCCCTGAGAAGCATTTAAATGAAAAACAGGGTATGAAAGTTGTTCTCAAATTTATCCCCTTGCATCCTATGCTCAAAAATTCCTCTCTTTCTCAGGAAACACTTTTAACAAGAAATCTGAAACCTGGACCACCCTGGCGCTAATTGCTGGTCTCTGTAACCGAGCTGAATTTGAACCATATCAAGATAATATCCAGATCTCTAAGGTATCAGGTCCATAGTGAAAGAAGATATCTCCCAACTTTTAATTACTTCCTTCAATATCCAGAATGTGTCTCCTCCCCAATCCATCTATCACCTTGTTTCCATGGGTGGGCCCTAGACCTCCCAGTGACACTTCAGGGATCCTGGTGCCCCAAACTTCTGCTCCTAGAGGTGACTCCAGCCCCTTCCCGGCAGAGGTCAACAACAGGTGATGCTTCTGAAACAGCTCTACTCAAGTTCATTGAACAATCTTACAGCTCAGTGAAGGAGATGAGGAAAAAGTACCGCAAGTTGACAGAGATCCCCTTCAACTCCACCAACAAGTACCAGGTAAGGAGCCTGCAAGGACAATAAGATGAAGGGAAGGGGAGCACAGACAGACAAAACTTGGAAGACAAGAATAAAGTCCTAGAAACATAGCTCGTTATCAAGTAACACGTTTAAAGCAGTATCAGGTCAAGGAATATCAAGGCTGTTACCTTCATTGGGAGTACTTTTTCTCAAAAACCAAGAAGAATGAGAAGTGATGAAAATAACCAGAAATTTAGTAGAATGTACTCTTCTTGGGGCACCAAATTGGTACCATGGATAGAGCACTGGCCCTGGAAGTCAGAAGGACTTCAGTTCAAATCCAATCTTAGATACTTAATAATTATTATTATCTTGGGCAAGTCATTTAACCCCATTGTCTTACCTCCCCCCCCCCAAAAAAAGTAATAATCCTTACATCAAGAACTATTTCACTTTTGTCTATGTATCTCATCTTGCACAGTCCCTTACACACAGTAAATATTTGATACATGTCTTTTGTCTTGAAAACTCTAATGTTCTGAACTTCTGAGAATTGCACTGAATATAAAAATTAGCAGTATGGTGTAGTGGAAAGAGCCTTGCATGTGGGGTCAGAGAATTTGGGCTTGAATTACTAACCCACTTGATAGTAATTCCATAAGTCCAAGTAGAACCTCAGAGACAAGGATGCCTTAACCCTCGAAGACGATAAGTACCTGGAAGAAATGAAATAAGAAATGTAATAAAAGAAATTCTTATAGGGAGGGAACAAATATAAAGAAATTCATTTAGAACAGATGATAGTTAATCATAACCGAGAATTCAACATCCTGAAAATTAGAATGGACCGAAAATAAAGCAAGGACTCTTTGAGATAACATGAAAATACTAAAACAAAAATCAAAGGATTGCTATTTGATCAATTGGAAAGGCCTTTATAAAGATGAAATGTTTATATTTTAACAAGTCATCAAATTGGGCATTATAAAAGCATATTTTTTCATTTTATTACACTTTACAAATATTGTAATTTTTGTTTTTGTTTTTGGATTTTATTTTTTACAAATTTAAAGTTTGTGACAACCATGTGTTGAGGAAGTGCCATTTTCCAACAAATACTACATTTCTATGTCTCTCACATTTTGATTATTCTTGCATTTATTATTATCTGTTATGATGATCTGTGATCCATGATCTTAAACATAACTATTGTAATTGCTTTTTGGGGAGCCATGAACTGCACCCATATAAGATGATCAATTTAATCAATAATGTTGTGTTCTGCCTAATTATTCCCTATCTTTGTCCCTCTTCTTGGGTGGCCTCCCTATTCCCTGAGACAACAAAATTGAAATTAGGTAGAATAAATAACCATACAATGGCCTCTGTGTGTTCAAGTGAAAGAAAGCATTAATCGATGTGGCAAACTTCAGTATTGTCTTATTTTAAAAATTGCCTCTGTCATCCGAGACTTCAACTACCATCAACACCAAGGCAAAACTCTCCACCCTCAGAAAGCTGGTTAGCTAAAGGCTCAAATGATGGTTAATAGTTTTAGCGATAAAATTTTTTTAATTAAGGTATATATACATACACACACAGTTTTTTAAGACAATATTACTGGGGCAGCTAGGTGGTACAGTTGCTAGAGCATTTTTCATGGAGACAGGAGGACCTGAATTCACATCCAGTTTCAGGCACTTAATTAGCTAAGTGACCTTGGGCAAGTCACTTAACCCCATTGCCTTGCCAACAAAAACAAAAAAAAGACATATTATTGCACATTTAATAGACTATAGTATAACTTTTATATTCCCTGGGAAACCGAAAATTTTGTGACATTTGCTTGATTGAAGTGGTGTTGTACTGAACATTCAATGGCTCTGAAGTATGCTCATTGTTTAAAAACAGAACATTTTGTTAAAAAATCAACCAATCATCAAATCAATAATCATTTAAAATACCTAAATTAAATCCAGCCTCAGACACTTATTAACCATTTAACCCCAGGAAAGTCATTTAACTCCAATTGCCTCCCCCCAAAAATATAATAAAATGCTCCAAATCACTAATAAAAATGCAAATTAAAGCATTTCTGAGATCCTCCAACTCCCATCAGATTGGCAAAAATGGCAAAAAAAGGAAACTTACAATTGCTGGAGGCACTGCATGAATTTAACACACTAACATACTGCTGGGAAAGTTGTGAGCTGGTCATTCTAGAAAGAAATTTGGAAGCATGCCCCTAAGACACTATAATTGTACCCTTTGTTCCCAGCATCACCATTATTAGGACCATATCCTAAAAAAAAAAATCAAATAGGAAAAGGGCATTTTATTTATTTCAATAGTTTTCTTACTTTAAATTTTATTAATTTTTCCTTTGATTTTTCAGAATTTCTAATTTGGTATTTAATTAGGGATTTCAAATTTGTTCTTTTTCTAGTTTTTTTAAATTGCATGATACATGCAAAAATTATAATCAGATTAAGTAAATGTTTATTTGAGTTTTTTCATAAAATTAACTCTTAGTTCTATTTATTATTTCAATAGTTTTCTTACTTTCAATTTTAGTAATTTCTCTTTTGATTTTCAGAATTTCTAATTTGGTTTTGATTTGGGGATTTTAAATTTATTCTTTTTCTAGTTTTTTTTAATTGCATGCCTAGTTCATTGATCCCCTCTTTCTCTATTTTATTCATGTAAGCAGTTAAAGATATAAAATTTCCCCTAATAATTGCTTTAGCTACATCCCAAAAGTTTTGGTATGGTATCTTTACATTGTCATTGTCTTAGATGAAATTATTGATTACTTCTATCATTTTTGTTTTGATCCACTTATTCTTTAACAAATTAATTTTTAGTTTATCTTTTCATTGTCCTTTTTTACATGTAATTTTTATTGAATCATGATCTGAAAAGGATGAATTTAAAATTTCTGCTTTTCTTCATTTGATTGTGAGGGTTTTATGTACTAATACATGGTCAATTTTTGTGTAGGTGCCATGTACAACAGAGAAGGCATATTTCTTTCTATCCCCATTCAATTTTCTTCAGAGTTCTATCAAATCTAACTTTTCTAAATCTATTCACTTTCTTAACTTCCTTCTTGTTTATTTTGTGCTTAGATTTCTCTAATTCTGAGAGATGGAGGTTGAAGACCCCCCCAACATAGTTTTGCCATCTATGTCTCCCTCTAACTCATTTAAGTTTTCCCCTTAAGAATTTGGAAGCTAAACTACTTGATTTATATATGTTGAATATTGATATTACTTCATTTCCTATGATACCTTTTAAGAAGATATAGTTTCCTTCCTTATCCATTTTAATTAGATCTTTAGTTTTATCTGAGATCAGGATTGTTACCTCTGATTTTTTTTATTTCAGCTGAAGTATATTTATTTTGCTCCAGATGTGTTGATTGTAACCAACATATTGTAGGATTCTGGTTTGTGGGGGGGGTGCTTTTTTTGAGGGGGGGTTGGTTTTTTTTTTTGCAAGGCAAATGGGGTTAAGTGGTTTACCCAAGGCAACACAGCTAGGTAATTATTAAATGTCTGAGGTCGAATTTGAATTCAGGTACTCCAGACTCCAGGGCTGGTGCTCTATCTACTGCACCACCTAGCCACCCCAGGATTCTGTTTTTTAATACTCTTTGCTATCCACTTCTGTTTTATGGGAGAATTCGTCCCTTTCACAATCACAGCTATCATTACTAACTTTGTTTTTCCCTCTATTTATCTTCTCCCTGTTTGTTCTTTTCTCTCTCTCCTTTCCTGTTATCCCTCCTCAACAGTGTTTTGCTTTTGACTGTTGCCTCTTTCAATCAACCCTCTCTTCTAGCACTCCTCTTTTCTTTTCTTCTTCCTTTCCTTTTTTACTTTTTTTAACTTTAGCTTTAACATTTCCTTTCCTTTCACTTTCCTCCTCCCTTTTATCAACCCCTTCTTCCCTCTTTTTTCCCCTTTCCCCCCTCCTTCCTTATAAGGTAGGATAAATTTCTAAACCCATTTAGGGAAATATATGTTGTTCCTTCTTTGTACCAAATATTTTGAGAGTAAGATTTAATCAATCAATGCTCACACCCTCCCTTCTTTCCCTCTTATTAGATATAGATATAGATATAGATATAGATATAGATATAGATAGATCCTTCATGCTTCTTCATATAGTATTGTTTATTCTCCATTAACTCCATCTTCTTCTCCAAGTATAATTCTTTTTTCATGTCTTAATTGTTTTGTCCTGATAGAAGTACAATTCTCAAAGAATGCTTGATTGAATGATTTATATGCATCATCATATCATGATTGCTTCATACCTACATCCTATTTCCAAGCACACTCCCCTCAATTGCACCATTCAAAGTACAATTCTCAAGAGTCATAAGCATCCTCAAATTATGATCAATTTATACCTATACTCTTTCCAAATATACCCCCCCACTATCCCACTAGAAATACAATCTTCCTGAGCTAGAGTATTATGACATTATAACTTTTATACCCACACCCTCTGTCTAGGTATGCTCCTTTCAAATATCTTAAGAGAAATACAATTCTCAAGAGCTACAAGTATTGTCTTCCTATGTAGGGATATAAACAATATAATCTTGTTGACTAACATTTTCCCAATTTTCCATTTATCTTTTTTATACATCTCTTGAGTCTTGAATTTGCAGATTTTCTGTTCAGTTCTGGTCTATTTATCAGTTAAGTTTGAAAGTTTTCTATTTTATTGAAAATTCATCTTTTCCCCTCAATTTGCCAAATTTTTCAGGGTAGTTATACTTCAAGATCTCTTGACCTTCTGTTCCAGGCCCTACAAATCTTTAATGTTGAAGCTAAGAAGTCCTGCATAATCCTGGGTCCCTGGTATTTAAATAGTTTGTTTTTTACTGATTTGCAGAATTTTCTCCTTTAAGTGAGAATTCTGAAATTTGACTAAAAATTTAAATTTGAGAATCTCTTTTGGGGGGGGTGATCAATGGATTCTTTCAAGGACTATTTTGACTTTGTGTTCTAGGATATTAGGGCAATTTTCTATGATAATTTCTTGAAAGATATTGGCCAGGCTCCTTTTTTGATCATTGTTTTCAGGTAGATCAATAATTCATAAATTATCTCTTCTGGATCTATTTTCCAGGTAGGTTGCTTTTTTCTTAATTTTTTCAAACCTTTGTTTTGTTGACGGAATCTTGATGTCTCAGAGTCTAGTTTCCATTTGTTCAATTCTAATTTTAGTTTTATTCTCTTCAGTTAGCTTTCGTGTTTCCTTTTCCAACTGATTAATTTTACTTTTTGATAAGTTTTTTCCTTTTCCAGTTTATCAATTTTACCTTTTTTTTTAGGTTTTTTTTTTTGCAGGGCAAATCGGGTTAAGTGGCTTGCAAAGGCCACACAGCTAGGTAATTATTGAGTGTCTGAGGCCGGATTTGAACTCAGGTACTCCTGATTCCAGGGCCGATGCTCTATCCACTGTGCCACCTAGCCACCCCTTATCAATTTTACTTTTAAAAGGCATTACTTTCTTTAGTCAATTTTTCAAAATTCTTCTACATGACTCTTAATTTTTCTTATTCCTCTCTTCTTTGGTTTTTAAAATCTTTTTTGAATTTGAGGTCAATTTATAAACCCCTTTGAGACTTCAAATGTAGGCATTATGTCATTGCTTTCCTCTTTTGAGATGGCATGATTATCATCCCTATAAGAATACTAGCTATCTATGATTCATGTTCTTTTGGGGTTTTTTGCTTATTTTAATAGTTGGGCTCTGCTTCTGGGGCTCAATAGGTATAATCTCAAGCTATTTATGTTGGGGGGCTAGGGAGTCTGGTCCCTGCTTTTTTGTTCAACATCTCAGGTGCTCACAGTTTGTTCCCTGGTTTTAGTTGCCTAATTCAGTCCCATTTGACACACTAATGTTCCTTGGCTTTAACTTTTCCTTCTGAGTTGGAATTGGGTCCTTCAATGCCAACCTGCTATCTAGCTGGTCTGCTGAGCTGGGACCTGAGCTGTGCTGTGACTAAGAGCCTCCTGCTGGCTTCCTGGCTCCCCTGCCTATGTTGAACCATATTCCTCCTTTACCTTCATGAGCCAAACCTTTTCTGAAGTTCCTCCATGATATCTTGAGTTGAGAACTTGTTTTAATCTGAGTTCTGTTTATTTAGGGTCTGTTTTGAGGTTTCATTCAAAGTTGTTTCAGAAAAAGCTCTGGGAGCTTTATAGTTTCATGCTGCCATCTTGACTCTACACAGGAGGTCCTACAAAAATATTTATTACATTCTTTTTTTGTAGTAGAAAAGAATAATAAATTAGCTGAACAAGTTATCATGCATGGATAAAATAGAACATTATTGAACTATAAGGAATAATGAAAGGAATAGTTTCAGAGAAACTTAGGAAAATATTAATAAATTATACAGAGTGAAGTAAGCAGAATGAGAAAAGCAATTTATACAATATCATGACTATGATAAGGCAAGAATTTCAAAAGATTTGAGTGTTCTCCTAATTGCAATGACCAACCATGATTTCAAAGGTCTGATGAACAGAAAGGTGCAAAATAAGACATACATTTGGGGGCATAGCTAATGTCAGTCCCTCAATAAGCATTTAAGTACCTACTAAATGTCAAGGGGCAACCAGATGGCATGGTAGATAGAGCAATGGCCTTGGAGTCAGGAGGATAGGAGTTCAAATCCAGCCTCAGATACTTACTAGCTATGAGACCTTGAGCAAGTCATTTAATTCTGATTGCCTCACATCCAAGGCCATCTCCTCTAGTTCTGATTCATATCTGGCCCTTGGATCCAGATGGCTCTAGAGGAGAAAGTGAGGCTGGTGACTTAGTACTCTAATTCATGTGGGTGTCATGGCATCACCTTCCTGATATCATAGTCTTCTTTGAGGCCAAAGGACAAATCATCAGTATTTGTCAGGTACTATGTTAAGTATTAGGGAAAAAAAAAGACAGTTTCTCCTCTCAAGGAATTCACAGGAAGATAACAAGTAAACAAATATATTGTTCTTCAGTCCCATCTGACTCTTCATGACCTTATTTGGGTTTTTCTTAGCAAAAAGAATGGAATGGTTTATCATTTTCAACTCCAATTCATTTTACAGATAAGAAAACTGAAGTAATCAGGTTAAGTGATTTGACTAGGGTCACACAGCTGTAAGTGTCTAAAGCCACATTTGAACTCAAGTCTTCCTGATTCCAGGCTGGGTATTCTATCTACCATGTCACCCAGTTGCCCTATATCCCTATTTTACAAATGCAAAAATTTAGACTCAGTGAAACTCAAAATCTGACCCAGGGTAACAGAGAATTATGCAGTAAAGTCAGAAGACAAAGTCAGATCTCTTCTACAAGCCCCAGTCATCAGCATTCTTTTTCCCACACCTCGCTGCTTTTTTCCTCTTTCTTGCTTCCAGTTCCAGTAAGCTCAACCAACAATTGTATACAAAGTAACAAAAATCAGAATCACATTTCCATGAATTGAATTCAAAAGAGGAAAAGCACCTACTTTGCAGTGTAGTATAAAAAGTGCCCATTTGCAGTCAAAGGACCTGTATTTGAATGCCAGATCTGATACTTACCATTCAGAGGACCATGGTCAAACCATCATTCTTCCTTGAGCTTCAGTTTCTTCATCTATCATTGATCTTTAATATCCCTTCCAAATCTCAAGTCTATGAGTATTGGTTGAGCCTTGAGTAGAATTTGAAAAGATACAGTAAGAACTCCATTTGGTGGGAAAAGAAAGGACAAGGGCATCTTTTCTCCTTAGCTCCAACTCTTTTTCTTCCCTAACATTGTTTCTCCTTTCTCCCTAGCTATCAATCCACACTCAGGATGCAAGTTCCATGAAATGTACGCTGATGATGAAGGGGGCTCCAGAACGGATCCTAGATTGTTGCTCCACTATTCTAATAAATGGCTCGATTAAACCATTGGACAAGAAGTATCAAAATGCCTTCCAGGAAGCCTACTTGGAACTAGGAGGGCTAGGGGAGCGTGTCCTGGGTGAGGGAAGCTGGGGAAAGAGAAGTTGAAAAGGGTAGAAAAGAGAAGGTCCTGAGGAATGGGGTCCTTGAGGATGGTGGGGAAGACCCTAGAAGCTAAGAATGCTGGACAAAGGGATTGGTCAAGGTTATAGGATGCTAAGGTGAGGGAATGTAAAAGAGAGGATATCTAAACTACCTTGGCTCCTTCCTTTTCTCTCCTCCAGGGTTCTGCTTTTTGGACCTCCCTGCCCCATACACATCGGACTTTCAGTTTGATTCAGATAATGTCAACTTCCCTATAACAAAACTCTGCTTTGTGGGACTCATATCCATGACTGATCCACCCCGGGCTGCTGTACCTGATGCTGTAGGCAAGTGCCGCAGTGCAGGCATCAAGGTAGAATACCTAGACTTTGTGCCACCCCACCACCATCACTACCTGCCCTAGGGATTTTCCTGCTGATTTGTTCCTCTCTGAGCAAGTTCTTGTCAGGCAATTAAGCTTCCTTTAGTTAAAACCCTATCCTGTTCTTGAGCAAAGATCTGGAGAGACTGAGACAATATCTACATCCTCAAGAAGCTCTATCTCAGGGAAGGAGTTAAGAGAAAGGACATAAAAGGGCAGCTAGGTTGGCACAGTGGATAGAGCACTAGCCCTGGAGTCAGGAGGACCTGAGTTCAAATCCAACTCCAGACATTTAAAAATTACCTAATTGTGTGATCTTGGACAAGTCACTTAACCCCATTGTCTTGCAAAAAGCCAAAGGGAGATGGGGGGTGGGGGTGGAGAGAAACATTGTAGTGAAAACACAAAAACAAACTAACATACCAAAACATAAAAAAATAATGCCAAGACATTCAGATATTTGGTATCTGCTAACAGTGTCTCTAGCCCAACCCATCATCACCTATAACCTTTGGTAACTCTAGTAGGGAAATAATAGAATCATGAAAATCATAAAATTGAAGAGTTGGAAAGGTCCTCAAAGTCCAACCCCCAAACAAATCACAGAGGTAGCAATCCTACTTCTGTTTTAAGACCTCTGGAAATGGGGCGTATCATCTCCATGACTAATTATAGCCTGTCTTTCTTCAGCATCTTTCTTTATGCTGGTTATTTGCTACTTATAAACAAAACCCTAAAAAATGAAAAATAAAACTTTCTTGAACCCTGCCACCTTCCCAAGTTATCATCATTTCTCTCTCCTTTCCAAGCTCCTAAAGTAGTGTGCATTCCCTTTCTTCACTTCATCAAGTGCTCTCAACTCTTTTCAATCTGATTTCAGCTCTAAATCTGAAAGTGCTCTCTCCAAAGACATTAATAACTATGTCCAAATAACCACATCCTACAGACTTTTCCTTCAGATTTGAGTGCCCATGGGCAAGTCACTTAAACTTATCTGAACTTAAGTTACCTCATTTCTAAAATGGCAATGATACCTTTGAGCTCAGTGTCTGAGGCTCAGGTGAGATATGAAACTTTTTGTCAGTTGTGTTCAATCATTTTAATCATGTCTGACTCTTCATGACTCCATTTCGGATTTTCTTGGCAAACATAACTGGAGTAGTCTGCCATTACCTTCACCAGCTCATTTAACAGATGAGGAAACTGAAACAAGCATGATTTACCCAGGGACACACAGTAAGTGTCTGAGGCCAAATTTGAACTCAAGTCTTTCTGACTCCATTGTACCTAGCCACCTTTTGTCAACCTTAAAGTCACATAAAATGCCTTTTGCAAGTTCTCTGTAAAATAGTCTTTTATGTAAATGTGTATTTGACCCTTGGGCTATGTGGACTAATCAGACACTGCTAAACATACTATACCCTGATCTCAAAGTCTTCTTTGAAAATGAAGAACAGACAATAAACAACCAACAAGCATTTATTATAGTAAATATGTCCTTTTTCTAGAAACAGAGACAAAAACAAACAAAAAGCAATCCTTCCTCTCAATTAACTGCCATTCCAACAGCAGAGACATGTATAAATATATACAAAATAAATACAAAGCAAATTTGAAATAGTAAAATAAAAGATAATTAGTGATGGACCACTAACAGTTTATACTGGGTCTTGAGGGAAGTGTGGGATTCTGTGAGGCAGTGGTGCATTCCAAAAGGAACAGAAAATCAGTGGAAAGACACAGAAAGAGATGTTAAGAGTCCTTTGAGTAGGATCAGAGATGTCAGTTTCACTAGATCATAAAGTGTGTAAAGGATCATAATGAGATTAGAAAAGTCAATTTATGAAGGTCTTTAGAAATCAAAAAGAAGAGTTTACCTTTTATCCTAGAGGATTAACATGGTCAGATTTGTCCCAAAGGAAAATCACTTTGATGTCTGTGTTGAGGAAAGATTGGAATGGAGAGTGTTAGGAGGCTTTCATCTATCTAGGTCAGAGAAGATGAGAACCTGAACAAACAAAGTGATTGTGTGAGTAGAAAGAAGAGGCTGACCTCGAAAGGTTGTGTTGGGGGTAGAAGTGGCAATCGGAAATGTAGAATAAGGGGAGAAAAGGATGACAATGAGATTGTGTGAACCTGGATGACTTGAAAAAAAGTAATTCCCTCAATGATTTTAAGGAATTTTTCAAAGAGGGATGGATTGGGGGAAAGAGGCATGTTGAGTTTTTGGTGACTCTGGGATCCATTTTAAAATGTGCAATAAACAGTTGTCACTGTGGTACTGGAGTTCAAGAGACAGATTGTGGGGACCAGATATTTAGTTTGTAAGTTTTCTGCCTAGAGATGATACTTAAACCCATGGGAAAATTGAATCACTAGAGAGTTAAGATTAGAAAAAGGCAAGGACATAGCTTTAGAGAATACCCACAAGTAGAAAAAAACAGTATGAATCATGAACCATCAAAAGGGATAGAAAGTTGCAAATTCAGGAACTAAAAGAGGGTGGTGTCATGAAAACCCAGGAGGAGAAAGTGGTCAACAATGTCAAATGCTGTAAAGCTGGAAGTATGAAGATGTAAGAAAAAAGTCATTAGATTTGACAATCAAGAGATTGCTGATAACTTTAGAGAGAACAATAAGTAATCAGCTCAGAGGTCAGATCACAAAAAAAGGGAGAGAGAGGTAAAGGCAATGAGTGTGGACAGATTTTTCTAGACCTTTTAAGAAAGGGAAAAAAAACAAACAGTGTGAGAAGACACTGGTATCTAATAAAGGTTTTGAAGATTTTTTCCCCCAAGATATGGAAGCCTTGGACATGTTAGAAGACATGTTAGAAAGAACCAATAGAAAGAAAAATTAAACATTGATTGGGAGGAGGGTAATTGAGGGGATCAATCTGCTGGAGAAAATATGAGGGGATTAGATTAAAGGCATATCTAGAAGAGTTAGGCTTGGTATGGAAAAGGGTCATTTGATTATAAGAGAAAGGAGGGAGTGAGGCCTGGGAGATGATGTCAAAAAGTTAGGAGGCAAAGAAAAGGGGAAAAGATAGAATATATGACAAATAGCCTCAATCTTCTCAGTGAAGTAAGTGACAATGTCCTGAGTTGTACATAATGTGGAGAGATGGAAAATGTGAGACATTTAGGACAGAAGAAAAAATTTCTGAGGGTCCAGTGGAGGTTAGATGATAAAAGTTTGTAGTGTACCTAAACAGTTCAACTGAATGACTTCCTCTAGCTATAATCAATTTATATGATGCTGCATTCATGATTTTCCTCTCTGTTCCTTCCCACTATCCTCAATCTCTCTGTATCCTTTAAATATAGGCATTCTCCAAAATCTTTTTTCTCTGCTCTCTTAACATTCTCTCCACATACATAGTAGTCATTCCCATGTCTTCAGTGATTACATTTATGGAAACACCTCCCAAATAAATGTTTCCAACTGTGAGCTTTCTAGAATTGAGTTTCAATCCCATGCTTTGAACTGTCAAGTGTACATGTTTGGATGTTCTTTCCACCCTTCAATCAACCAGTAAACTCAACATTTTTTCAAAACAGGCTTCTCCTTTCCCCTCTTTTTCTACCTTGGTTGACAGCAATCCCATTTTCCAATTTACACAGGCTAGAAAACACTTTCTGCTTAAAACCCCCAAATCTTAATAAGTTTCCAATCCCTCTCTCACTGTACTGGTTCCCATTTTGGATTCTGATTATCCATCACTTAGGGTTATTGTAACAGTTCCTAGTTACTTTTCTTTTCTCTAGATTCTTCTCTTTAGTATCTTTCCTTTACAACACACCTTGAATAATCTAAGACTTAAAGAATTATAAGGTATCTTACTAGTCATATAGGCCACCTCTTTACAAAGAACGAATCCTTATATTTATCCAACCTCTATCAGAGACTGTCAGTAATGAAAAACTAGCAGCCCCCTGAAGCTATCAGTTCCATTTTTAAAGAACCCTAATTGTAGAAAACTTGTATTTATGTTGAGCTGAAATCCTATAACTTTCATTCATTGCTCCTAATTCTCCCCCCTGACTCATAACAATTCTAGCTTCTTTCACACATGAAAGAAAAAATTCTATTCTCTGTATTTGGGGTATAGATCTGCCAGAAACAAATTTATTAATTAAATTATTCTAAGTATCTCTCCAAGATATTTTTGAGTTACAAATTAATGGGATTCAAGAACAAGGGCAAAGTTCTATAATCAAAAATCAAACAGAAGGATAAAGTCTAGACAACAATTCTGAATCATCAGGACTTAACTTTTGGTTGTACTCAAGAGAACCATTTCCCTAAAATCATTAAATTCTCTCTACTTCATCAAGGAAGAGGAGTTCTTAATATTTTTGGTGTCATGTATACTTTTGGCAGACTGGTGAAGTCTAAAGACTCCTCAAAATAATGTTTTACAAAAATATAAAATAAAATGCATAGGAATCCAAAGGAAACCAATTGTATTGAAATGTAGCTTTAAAATATTTTTTTTAACTTCACATACTCCAGGTTAAGAGATCCGACTCTAAGAATTCTTTTTTTCCTGGTCAAATATAAACTTGAGATGTTTCTCTTAATTTTATCAATCGAATCATTCTTCTTAATTTAATCAGTAGTCTCTATTTAGAAACTGATTAAGCCACTGATAAAAATGAAGCAAAAAAGACTTTAGATGAGAGTATTCTATTTTCTTCCATTTCAGGGAAAATTGATCTTTAATTCATTTTCAACCAATAATTTTAAACCAAAAAAAAGCAAAAAAAAAACCCCTATAATTTCTTAGTATCTCTGAAACCTAGTGGAAATAGGACTTAGTGTGCTTCCATAAATATGATAGCCTTCAATTATTTAAAGCTATACTTTCCTACTTAAGTCTCTTCCATACCAACTATCGCCAATTCCTCATGCAGCACATTCTCTGAGAAACGTTCTTTCAATTCCCACTTCTACTGGTAGGTTGAGTTATCAGATTTTAACTGCTGCTTCTCTCCCTTCAAGTACTAATGGCCATCATTCCTATCCAGTATATATCCCCCAATATCTTTAACTAGTTAATATCACCTCCAATTTTAATTTGACCAGCTGATATCACATCTATATCAATTTTCCAGTTAATATCTTCCCAATATCAATCAATCAATGTTTCTTAGCTTTATAAAGGATATTAACTGAGGAGTTATAGCAAGGACAGAAACATTTATTCCTCACTAGGGATAGAGTCTCTCTTCTTTCTACATTCTCTGTCCCTGGGAAGAGAGAATTTAAACTTTGAAAGTTTGACATAAAGCATTTCTCCTCACAAATTCACTTCTAGACATGGAAGAACCAAAAGACAAGTCACTTGTGTTTGTAGGACATGGTGACTCAGTTGCTAGGTCAATTCATGCTGAACTAGGTCAAGAATGTCCTCAATAGTGTCTCTTCCCTGGTTTCAACTGCTGAAGCTCCTAGACACATCTTCCTGTTTTGGAGGCCAGCTCTCCAGATTTACAGCAAGTCAAACCACACCAAGCACAATGCTAATACAGTGCCTTTCTAGTTGTTGCTGCTGTTATTGTTGTTTATTGAGTTATTTCAGTCATGTCCAACTCCATGTGGCCCCAATTGGGAATTTTCTTCAGTTCATTTCACAAATGAGGAAATTGAAGTAGATAGAGTTCAAATGACTTGCCCAGTGTTACATAGCCAGTAAATGTCTGAGACTGGACTTTAACTCGCATCTTCCTAACTCCAGAACTGGCTCTTTATCCATGGCTCATCTAGCTGTCTTAGGATGAATTAGAGGGGAAGTAAGAGGCTATTGCAGTTGTCCAGACAAGTGATAATGAAGACCTGAACTATAGCTGTGGCTATATAACTGGAGAGAAGGGGAGGTGTTATGATGGGAAAAAATCCACAAGATTTAGCAATAGATTGGATATTTGGAATGAGTGAGGAATCAAGAATGGCATCGAGGTTGCAAACCTGGGTGATGGAAATGATAATAGTACCCTCATTATTAAGAGGGAAGTTTGGAAGTGTAGGGAATTTGGGAGGAAAGTTAATCAGTTCCCCTTTTGGACATGTTGCATTTGAATACCTGTGCAATATCCAGTTCAAAATATCCATGAGATAAATGATGATACATGATTGTCGCTCAGAAGACAGATTCAGGATCAATATATAGATCTGAGAATCACCTGCTTAAAGATAATAAATAAGCTCATTGGAGCTGCTGAGATAGTATTAAGAGAAAAGAGAGAAAGTAGCTGAGTTACAATTGGAAGAAACTTGAGAGGCAATCTAATCCAACTGCCTCATTTTACAAACGAGGAAACTGAGAACTTCAGGAATTTAAGTGATACATTCTATCCCTCTATAGAATGTAAGCTCCTCAAGGGCAGGGACTATTTTGTTTTTGTTTTTTGTATTTCCCAGATCCCAATGAAGAAGACTAAGCTCTTTGCAAATATTTGCAAATATTTGCTAAGTTTATATTTGAAAATCAGTGCATTTGCCTTCCTATAGGGGTCTAACGCATCCTGGTTTGCCAAAAACTTCCCAAGATCACCGGTAATCTCATCTACTAGATCTTTCACGACCTTAGTTTGTAGTTCTGGACTGAGTGATTTAAATTTACTGAAGTTATATGAAATATTACTATTTTCTTCTTGTGCTTAGTCATTTTTCAGTTGTCCCCAACTCTTTATGACCCCATTTGGGATTTTCTTGGCAAAGATACTGGAATGGTTTTCCGTTTTCTTCAATTTATTTTACAGATGAGAAAACTGAGGCAGAGTTAAGTGCCTTGCCCAGGGACACACCACTAATAAGTGACTGAGGCCAGATTTGACCTCAGGTCCACTTAACTCCAGGATCAGCCCATTATCCACTATGCCACCTAGCCTTATCACCTTGTTTCCACCTTTACAGGTTATTTGGGGTTTGAGTAAAGAGTTTTAAATATTGTTCTAGCGTCCTAGTTAGTCTTGGAAGACAAAATAGAAGTAAGCAAGATAAAATAATTTTTATTTTTCTATCTCATCTTCTTAAGCAGAGTCCTTTCCATATTTCATAAAACTTTTGTAAATAACACAACCTTATACATTATTAATAATTATATTCACATAACTTTCATTTTGAAATAGATCCCACTCCCCTTCCTTGAAGAACAAATTCTCCTTTATAACAAAGAATTGTTGAGAGAAAGAAGAAAACAGTCAAGAAAAACCAACCAATAAATCAACTGAATCTGCCAGCATATGCTATGTTTCATGCCAATTGACCCTCTCTCTGGAAGGAGGGAGGAAGATGCATTTTCACATCTCTTCTTCAGGGTCAATCTTGAGCATTATAATTATATAGCATTCAGGGTTTTGCTGTTATCATTGTTCTAGTTACATTATTGCAGTCATCATGAATGTTGTTTTCCTTATATTATACCAATTCATATGAGTCTTCCCTAGCTTCTCTATTTTATTATTCATATTAATAACTTCTTAAAGTGCACTTTTATTTTATTACCTTTAGGTAACAAAGTTTTTTCAGTGATTCACTAATCATTGATTATCTATTTTGTTTATAATTTTTTGCTAACACAGAAAATATCACTAACTTTATATTTAATCTGCCTAGCAATGGAATCTGAGTCAAATGGTAAAAAAGCCATTTAAGTCACTTTGAGAGCATAACTCCAAATTGCTTTCTGGAATCATTGAATCAGTTCATAACTTTATAAGTGTCTTAGTAAGTTGGCTTTTCTTCTACCCTCCCAACATTATTTCCATCTTTTGTTATCTTTTCCAGTTTACTGAGTAAAACTTCAGAGTTGCTTCAATTTGCTTTCCTATATATTTAGTGCTTTGAAACAATCTTTTATATAGTTCTTAATAATTTGCAGTTCTTTTAAGAATTTATTCATATCCCTTGACTACATTTCTACTGGGAAATGACTCTGGGTCTTGTATATTTGCCCACCAATTTGTTAAAAGCTCCTTTTTGGTATTTGATGCTTAAACATTTAGCAAACTTTTCATGTTGGATTTATGGAAGGATATGGACTAGAATTTCATAGGAATGAAGAAGCATGACTAGTTTGGAATCTACATTCACAATTATGAGATCCTGGATAAAGTGGGTTATAAATTCTAGTAGAATTGAATGAGCACTGAACCTGAATTCTATCTCTTAAAACTTAACCTTTTGACAATAAGTAAAACATATAATTTCTCTTGAGTGTCAGATTTATCGACATAATGGATAAAATAGAAGGTTTACTATGAAGAAAGTACTTGGAAATCTTTGTCATGCAATATTACATGAATTATTCTTACTGAGTTTTAACTATTCCGATGCCATTTTCACAGGATTTTAGCTAATAGATTCAGTTTGAGTCATTCTAGGTTAAGGCAGCCTCAGGGCCTGAACCTGAGGCATGAGCCTTTTAGAGAGATTTCCAAGTCTTAAAAAATTGAAGAATATCCTGATAACCCCAGCAGCCTCTGTAGTAGAAATGATTAGGCTTCAAGACTAGTCTTGACCCATGAACTCAGACCTGAACCAGATTTAACTATGTAATGAACCCTATTAGAACTGTCCATTAGTAGACACAAATCTCATCTATATGGTTCTGATTAGAAGATCATATTCAAGTTCTGGAAAAATTATACTCACAGACTATCTTGGTTCTTGTCTTTTTATAACACTGCTCATTCCCATAGGTGGTAGCCAAGATAGAAAAGTCTTCTCATCCTACCCCCTTATTTTTATATCTTTGATTGGAGGTGAGCTCTCTAACCTCCTGTTCAGAAAAGTAAGACCCTGTATGCTTTGAAGAGGTTGCCCTGACAATTATCCTCCATCTCCAGGTGATCATGGTAACTGGGGATCACCCTATCACTGCCAAGGCCATTGCCAAAGCTGTTGGAATAATCTCTAAGGATGGTGAGACTGTAGAGGATATTGCTACCCGGCTAAAAATCCCTCTCAGTCAGGTGGATCCCAGGTAAGACCTCCTTTATCCTTTATTCTATCCCAGCAGTTTTCATTACCCTGATTTCCTGGGAAGCACAGATAAATTTACCAATTTTATACATGTTAGAAACATTATACAATTGGGGAAGAAGAGGAAGAGGAATAGAAGAGTTAAGAAACTGGATTAAGAAAGGTCATTGGTGATGAAAAATGATAAGGATCCTGGATGGGGAAATGAGGAAAGGGAATGTGAAGATCTAAGTTCTATAAAAGCAAATGTGAAGACTTACTGACTATAAAATAAGGAGGATGACTTCAAAAAGTCTCTTCCAGTTCTCAATTCTATAATCACATGATTACACACAGGGTTAGTATGTTTAAGGATATTCAAAAGGTTACTTGGATAGAAGCAAAGAATTAGAGTCTCTTAGGAAAATCCTGCTTGGGATCTCCAGAACCTTCAGCTCCCAGAACTCACCTTAGGGGATCCCTTTCCCCTAGGGATGCAAAAGTCACCGTGGTGCATGGCACTCAACTAAAAGATATGACAAAAGAGCAGCTAGATTCTGTCCTCAGAGATCACACTGAGATCGTCTTTGCCCGAACTTCACCTCAGCAAAAGCTCGTCATTGTGGAAGGATGTCAGAGACAGGTACAGGGAGAAAAGCAAGGGAGTCTTTCAGAGACAGAGGGGAGTAGACTAGAATATATTAATTCTGGTCATAATGTCACTTTGTCAGATCATGGAATCTCTTGACTGAGACAGTAGGTGGCCTAGGTGCTAGTTTTGCTGGTGATAGTTTTGCTGCTGACTAGCTAAGTGACTGTGGGTAAATCATTAAGCCTCTCTGGGTCTCACCTGGGAAAAAAGAGGGAAGATGGTGCAGGATAATCTCTCAGATCCTTTCCAGTCTAAACTCTGTCATTCTGCAGAAATTTTGAACCTATCTCCTTCACTCTTATGTCCACTAAAGCTAATGTGGTTCCAACTAAGTTCAAGGCCAGGATCAAGAGTGCACTAAATCAGAGGATCCTAAAATGGGCTATTTGGGAAAAGGACTGGGTTGCAGGAGACTTCAATCCAGCAAGGAAATCCTAACCCACAAGAGGGCAAAGGAAGCCTTGTAATTATCATGATGTCTGTGAGCTAGTCCAGGCCTTGAGCCCTGTATTAGCTCACAGCCTCCATTTATACCTCCAACCCCAACCCAGGGTGCCATTGTGACAGTGACCGGTGACGGGGTGAATGATTCTCCTGCACTGAAAAAGGCTGACATTGGCGTTGCCATGGGAATCGCTGGCTCTGATGTTTCCAAGCAAGCAGCTGACATGATCCTTCTGGATGACAATTTTGCCTCCATTGTCACGGGTGTGGAGGAAGGTGAAAGAGAAGCAGGGTCATTTGGCCTGTGGCTTATCTTTTTTGCTTCAGTAAGACTGAGATGCCCAAGTTATCTCTGTCATCCCTTTCTTCATTCCCTTTTAGTAGTAGTCTCCACAGTTAGCTTCCACTCCCAGTCTGGTAGATTTATAGTGAGGCTAATATGACACCTTAGATCCATCTGGTACACCCTCTGAGATTCCCCTCCCAATAGTATAAATGATCAGATTGGTCTCCAGGGGGCTAATGTTATGGCCCTTTAGTGACTGAATTCAAGTTAGTAGAGGACTGTCCACAGACTTAGGGCATTCCACCAAAAATCAGGAAATCCCAAAATCAGTCCACCATTTAAGGAATGGATTCCTGAAGGATCTTGAACACACCAAGACCTAGTGCATCCTGAGCCCCAAGATTTATCTGTATGAATCAAAGCAAACACCCCCATTTCTTGGAAAACCTTGGAGGGATTGAATGAGAACTCAAGAATTACACCTACCAGTTTCAATTGCTTTTCCCCCCAAAACCTCTTCTTGCTGCCTAGCTTCCTCCCCTATAATCTTCCTGATATCCCAGGTACATCCCCACAGGCCGACTCATTTTTGACAATCTGAAGAAGTCTATTGCCTATACATTAACCAGCAATATTCCTGAGGTCAGCCCTTTCTTGCTCTTCATCATCATCAATATACCCCTGCCTCTGGGCACTATCACCATTCTCTGCATTGACCTGGGTACTGATATGGTGAGGATCCAGTTGGAATCAAGGGAAGGGTACCTTCAATGGGAAAGGGAGTATAGGAAACATCTGGAGAAAGGGAAAGTAGCAAAGCTTAGGTAATTTGAGTTTCTTTCTGAGCCTTATGACACCTCTTCCCCTAGATCCCTGCAATCTCCTTGGCCTATGAGAAAGCAGAGAGTGACATAATGAAGCGTAAGCCTCGGGACCCCAAGAGAGACAAGCTGGTGAATCACCGCCTCATCAGCATGGCCTACGGGCAAATCGGTGTGGTTCTGGGAGACAAAATGGGGACAGTGGTGGCTAGGGAAGAGCCAAAAGGGAGGAAGAAAAGGGAAGAAGCTTTAGTGCCTCCTCTGCTATGGAGAGGCAGTGTGCTAAGCACTTGTTACAAGTGTTATCTCCTTGGATCTTCAAAACAAACCCTGCAAAGTAGATACCATTATTATCCCCATTTTATTGATAAGGAAACTAAGGCAAACAGAAGTTAAGTGACTTGCTCAGGATCATATAGCTAGTTAAGGGTCTGAGGTCAGATTTGAATTTCAGATCTTCCAGACTCCAGACCCAACACTCTATCCAAAATTCATCTGAGTTGTCCAAGTGAGGATATCTAGGGTGGGGTGGAGGTGGAGGAGTCTATTTTCCCTTTCATTAAATTTAACTATGTAGGGCCTAAACACTGAGCATAAAGGGAATTATAATCTGCTGCCCCTGCTCATGAAAGATTTATAATCTAGTTGGAGATATGATCCAAGTACAACAACCAGCATGAGTCACTATCTGGTAAAGGCTCCTGGAGTGGTACAAGCAATATATGTCTTGAAAGTTCATGGTAGAAACCAGCCGCCAGGAGAGTTGATAGGATGAGAGGAGAAAGAATTTGGGCTATGCCTGGAAGGTAGGGTAGGACCCAGACAAGTGGAGAAGGAAGGAAAGAGCTGATCCTGGGAGTGGGGCTGAGTTTAAGTAACTAACTCTTAAGCACCGAGGCAACTGAACACATCCAGTGAATTTTTGAAGGAGCCCAAGAGTTTGTGAAGGGGGATTCCACAGGAAAGAAGGTGGAACTAAGAGGAGAGCCAGGTGATAGATGGTCTTTAATGCTTGGTTAAGGAGTTTCAACTTTATCCAAGAGGACATGGGAAGCAATTCTGTTTTACAACTGAACAGAAGTAGCATTTTAAGAACGGTCTAGGAATGATGTACTTGATATGGATCATAGGAGAAGAGGTGGAGAGACAGGAGAGAGTGATAACTCTAGGAAGCTACCTTAATAGTTCTGGTTTGAGGTAATGAGGGGGAGACTCTGGGAAGGGAAAGAGACACTGCAAAAAAAAGACTTAGTGGAGACTTAGAAACTGACTAAATGTGGAAAAATAAGGAGAAAGTGAGGCTAAATCTAGGAAAATATTAGGGATGAAATAAAGATTAAAGAGTCATTCAAATTGAGGGAATAGTGAGTTTTTCCTGAAGCTTCCATATTTCCTTGGAGTACCCACCAAAGAAACTAGCACCCAGGGTCCTCAATCTCTATGCTTTTTCCTACTGTCCTCTGTCTAGACTCTTCTTTTCTTCTCAGACCAAAACCACTATCCTTTTCCTCTACTTTTTCACAGGGATAATCCAGGCTATGGCTGGCTTCTTCTCTTACTTTGTGATCCTGGCTGAGAATGGTTTCAAGCCCAAAACCCTGGTGGGCATCAGACCTTTTTGGGATGATAATAATTTGAATGATCTGGAAGATGATTATGGACAGGAGTGGGTGAGTGAACTAGAAACAATGATGGAGAGGAATAAGGAGAGGTCCAGTGATGGGAAGGAGTGGGGGGGAAGGGCATTGAGATCAATAGGAAGAATTTCTTTCCTCCATTCTCTCCCATCCAACTGACCTCAATCCCAAGTACATCTCTATAATATTCTTCAGTTATTTTCAATGAGCTGCTTGAAGTCAATGGCAACTGTTTATTCTCTGCTCTAGCTCTGTTGGATGTGGAAGGTCCTATCTCTCTCCCCTTTGTCATTGGAGTTTCTCTCTGCTAGCTCTTCCCCCTTTACCTTACAGCCAAGACTCCAGGGCTCAGCACTAGAACTCATCTCCTTGGGTTTTCATCCTTTAAAATCCATCTGCTGCTTCTCCTGGCATCAGATATCATAAGATAAAAATTCCACAGCAATCTGTCTAGCCTCTCAGGATCCCAATCTTCACATCCTATGTCCCAAATTTCTCAGAACCTAAAGGATGCCTCTCCATAGGGACCACCCATCAACTGAAACTCAGTAGAGTAAAAGCATAGCCCCCACCCCATTTTCTATATTTGGGAAATACACACACACACACACACACATTTTAATATATGTACATATTTACATGTTGGGTCACTTTGTTCTTCTATGCCAGTGATCCCCTATTATTAATTTGAAGTATGAACATCCTCTTTCTCCTCAAGAAAACTATATGACATATATTTATTTTCTAAATTAAAGGAAAATAGTTTTTTTTTAACAAATTCACTGCCTTCCCACACCCCACTTCAGATAATTGGAGGTGCCCTATAGAAGTTTAAAAATAGATTTAGGAATCCTGGACCTAAGGACCAGACCCATGTATGTCCCATACTTCTGTAATCCTTGTTTAGCTGGTTTGGAGTACCCTAGAAGTCATTGTTTAGGTGAGACCCAATCCCTCTTTCCTGCCTCCCCTCTGATCTCGTCCCTCTTCTCAGACTTTCCTCTCCTCTCCCCTGTGACTTCACTGTCCCTCCTGATCTTGACCTTCACTGTGCCCTCTTCTCAGACCTATGAGCAGCGGAAGGTGATAGAGTTTACATGCCAAACGGCCTTCTTCATCAGCATTGTAGAGGTGCAGTGGACCGATCTCATTGTCTGCAAGACCCGGCGAAAATCTCTCATCCATCAGGGAATGAAGTAAGCTTCCCCCCATACATGCTGTCCACACTACTGGCCTCGCCCAGGGGGAGGACCCAGGAAACCTGACTCTGAATTGCCCCCTCATCCTTCATGCACCTTTCCTTCCTAGGAACAAAATCTTGCTGTTTGCATTAATAGAAGAGACAATACTGGCAGCCTTTCTGTCCTATTTCCCAGGCATGGATATTGCCCTTCGCATGTACCCACTCAAGTGAGTATCAAGGGGAAGGTGGAAAAGAAACTTTGGGGAAGAAAGGAAGACAAGTTCAGGTGTCTGTTCTCTGACAGAACCTGGCTGGGTAACCCTGAGCAAATCATTTAAGTTCTCAGGATTCTAAGCAATTTCTTTAAGACTCTTGAGGTACCAAACTATGTTAGCAGATAGACATTTCTTCCCTGGGAATTCCCTAGCCCATGAAAGCACAGCTTTGATCCCTATCTCTAACCATACTATATGTTAAGTACCATCAACCTTAAAACAATTTTTGCCTCAAGTAGGACGTCAGATTCTGTCTGGGAAACAACATGAACAGAAATCAATATATTCATTGTCAACAATTTTGGCAAAGGAGAATATGTTCCCCCAAAACATGTGCTCACCTCTAGCCTATAGTCCTCAGTCAGGGAAAGCTAGGGGGAAGTGGATCAGTGTTCTAGAGGAGACTCACCTCTGAGTGGGGCTGACCCAGGATCACAGAGACAGGGGCTAGCTGAGCACACAGAAGACACAGACCTACTTGGCAAGAAAACTGGATGGGGTGTCAGAGAACCTCGGTTCAAATGCAGGCACTGGTCATGACTAGAGAGTGCCTTAAGACTCACAAAGTCCACTACATAGATTATCTCACTTGATCCTCAAAATGAGTCCTATAAGGTAGATGATACATTCTCATTTCTATTTTACAACTGATGCAACTCAGACTTACACATTAGGTGGCTTTCTCATGGTCATTTAGTTAGTGCCAAAGGTAGGGTTTGAATTTTGATCTGTCCAAGCCTAGCCTCCTTTCCACTGTTCCACATGCTGCTTCTTGTAGCTTAAGTTTAGGTTGTTAAGCATAGGAAAAAACAAGGAAGGAATCCCACCTTTTACAAGAAGTTTTCCTAGCCCTTCTGAATTTCATAATTCTAGTGCTTTTCCTCTTTTAATTAATTCCTATTTATCCTGTAGATAGCTTGTTTGGCATGTAGTCCCTTGCATGTCACTTCCCTCATTGGATTATAAGCTTCTTAAGGATAGGAACTACTTTTTGTCTCTCTTTGTATCCCTGGCATTTAGCATGTGTTGCTGTTTGGTCGTGTCTGACTCCTTGTGACTCTATTTGGGTTTGGGGGGGTTTTCTTCTCCAGATCATTTTACATATGAGGAAACTGAGGCAAACAGGGTTAAGTGACTTGCCCAGCGTCACACAACCAATAAATGTCAGAGGGCAAATTTGAACTAAAGAAGATGAGTCTTCCTGACTCCAGGCCTGGGCCCTCTATTCCTCTGCTTCATCTAATTGTCCCCTTTGTGATAGATCCTGCCATAGCTATTGCAATGCAGAACTCTCAAATTCAAGTAGTTCACTAGCTTCAGTTTTCCTGGTGGCAGAGATTATAGGCATGTATCATCACACTCTGCTCTCTGTTAACTTTCATTGAATTATGTGACTTTAATGATGTGGCTTGCTGTGGGATATTATTTTTAAAATTTTTTATATCTTTTATAAATCAGCAAATATTGCCTTTTCTAAGTCCTAGTCCACTCCCATAACCAACCTCTAACTGAGAATGAAAGAAAAATAAAACCCCTGTTGAAAGCATATATAGTCAAGCAAAATGAATTCCTGTCTTGGCCATGTCCAAAAAAATAAATGTTTCATTCTATACTATGAGTCCTTCTCCTCTCTCGGGAGGTAGGTAGCATGTTTCATCATCAGTCTCTGGAATTTTGGTTGATCATTACAAAGATGAGAGAATATAATTCCAAAGATGCTTGTCTTAATCATGTCACCATTGTATAAATTGTTCTCCTGATACTGTTTACTTCACTCTATATCAGTTCATATAAACCTTCCCAGGTTTCTCTAAAACTGAACATCACTTCTTATGGCACAACAGTATGCCATTATATTTATATACTGTGACTTATTTGACAAGTCCCTGATTTGTGCACATCCCCTCAGATTCCTATTCTTTGCCACCTCAGAAAGAATTGTTAATATTTCTATATATTGTTTTGCTTAGGACTAATCCCTCCCTGAATCTATGATTCCTTTAATCACCCCTTCTCCCATTCTCTACTATTTCCCTGTTGAGCGAAATGTATTTCTCTACCCAATTCTGTGTGTATGTATGTATTCTATCCTACTTTTATCTCTTCAGGTCATATTCATTCCTATGTCAGCCTCTTTTCTCTACCCCCTCTTCCCTATTTGCATAGATGTCTACTTGTAAACCCTTATTATATGAGAAAATTTACCCTAGTCTTCCTTTTCTTTCTCCCCACCTGTAGTGGAGCCTATCTCTTTCCTTTCTTGTCTTAATATCTTCAAAATAATAGAATCATTACATGGTCTTGTAGAATTAGATTTCTTCTATGACTCCTAAAGATGATAGGGTTCAAAGAAGACATGTTTCATCTTCCCATATTAGAATGCAAGCAGTTTATCTTTGCTTAGTCCATCATCATCTATGCTTACCTTTTTGTATTTCTCTTAACTCCTATGTTTGAACTTTGAAGTTTCTATATAGCACTTGTCCTTTCATTAGGAATAATATAGGAAGTTTCATTCTCCTCCCTGTAGGATTATTGTCAGTTTTCTGGGTAAATTACTCTTGTCTGTAAGCCTGTGTCCTTTGCCTTCTCGAATATAATATTCCAAGCTCTTCATTTTCTGAGAGTGGTGGCTACTAAATCAGTGTGATCTTGACCTTGACTCCTCAACTCCTGAATTCTTTATTCTGTTTACAATACTTTTTTTCTTAGACCTGGAAGTTCTGGATTTTGGCTATAATGTTCCTTGAAGTTTTCATCTGAAGTTTCTTTTCAGGAGGTAGTGGATCCTTTCTATTTTCACTTTGCTCTTCTTTAACCCAATGATTTTATCTTAAGTTTTTTCTCCTTGATCTATTTTCCATTTCAGTTGTTTTTGCTATGAGAGAGATGTCTTAAATTCTCTTCTCTGTTTTCCTTCAATCTTTTGTCTTTGTTTTACTATTTCTTCTTGTCTCATGCAGTTGTTGATTTATATTTGGTTCATTCTAAATTTCATGGAGTCTTGCTTGGGCAAAGTCTGTACCTTTACAGCAGGCTTGTTAATTCCCTTTCTAATTCTTTCTTCCATAGCTCTCATTTCTCTTGCCAGTTTTTTTCTTTTAGAACTCTTCATTTAATTGACAAAAATATTTTTATTTTTCAAAAACACTTTTTTTCATGTTTTCCAGGAATTCTAATTGAATTCGTGCCCAAGCTGTGATTTTCCTTGAGGCTTTGCTTGTTGATGGTTTGGAGTTATCCTCTTCTTTTTGAGTTTATGTCTTAATCATCCCTGTCACCATGATAGTGTTTTATAGTTCAATTCTATCCATTTTGTTTTTTGTTGTTTTGGTTTTTTGCTCCTCCTTTCAGCCTTCTTCCTGATTTTTGGACTTGTTGCTAGAACTTGACTCTTCCAACTTCTGGAAAAAAGGTCTGGGCTAGCCCTATTGCTGTGTTGTTTTTTTTTTTGAGGATTTGAGTGTTGTATTATTCCTGGAACAGCTCAGGTTAGGGACTTGCAAATTTTCAGTGCTCCTAATGTGGTCTAATCCAAAACAAAGTCTGATTTTTGCCTTCCTGGTCTGAGTTCTACTTTTGGACTCAGTTCCACCAGTCATCTAATAAGTTCTGCTAGTTCTGAGGCCACAGAATCAAAACCTCACTTTTAGTCTGGGATTTCTGTTCTGCTTAGTCCTGGGATAAGAAAGGATTAAACAAAGAATAGTCTATGAGGTCAAATCTAGTCTAAATCCTGCCTATTTTTGTATAGCCCACAGGATCATAATGATTTGCTGACTCCTGGATTAAAGTTGAAACTGAAACCGTACTCTTCTGGAACCAGAGTCACACTGCCATTATTTGCTTTTGAACATCTTCCTCTTTGCCTAGTATGCCACCCTTGAGTATAGGCCTCCTTCCACAGTCAGTTGTGGATCTATGACCTACAAGGCTGGTAGTGACCAACAAAACCACCTGTTCCCACAACCTACTATGCCTTGGAATGGGTGTGGGACTTCTTTTTGTCCTAGCACACAGCCTCTCCCTATACTGGAATGCTCCATGGGGCCACTCCTAAAAAAACAAATTCCCAGAGTCTATAGACCTCTGTTTCCTTATGGCAGCAGGCTGTAAAAGTGACTCACTGTGACTTTTTTCTTTGATTTCTCCATCAGAATCTCTTTGGGGGAAGCTGGGAAGGGAGCTCATTCCTCTGTCTTGCTATTCTGTCAATCTGATTCTTCTTCCTCTCCCCCAGCAACTAGGTGGTATAGTGGAATAAAGCACTGGCCTAGAAGTCAAGAGGATGGAAATTTGAATCCAACCTCAGACACTTGACACTAGATGACCTTGGGCAAGTCCATTAACCCTGATTGCCTCCCATCCAGAGCCCATCTCCAGTCTTCCTGATTCATATCTGGCTACTGGACCCATGGGCTCTAGAGGAGAAAGTAAGGCTGGTGACATAGCACAGTAACACCCCTCACTGAAATCTAATTCATGTGCTTGTCATGGCATCACCTCCCTGATGTCATGGTCTTCTGGACATCCCAATACTGGAATACCATTTGTATAAGCTTTTTTTGTTGTTTTTGTTTTTGTAAGACAATGGGGTTAAGTGATTAGCCTAAAGTCACACAGCTAGGTAAGTATTAAATGTCTGAGGCCAAAACTGAAATTAGATCCTTCTGACTCCCAAATAGGTACTGCATCCACCTCACCATCTACCTACCCCCAGGTCTCAACTTTTAAGTTGTTTAAGAAAAGCAAAACTTCCAAATGTATGGGAAAAAAAATCATAAATGTTATTACTACTAAAAAAGGAAATCAACAAAATGTCAGCATCGACAAAATGTCAGCATCGACATACAGACTCATATGCTTAATTTTTTCTATTTTTACCAAAACCTTTGAAAGAATACTTTGCATGAGGGACAGCTAAGTGACTCAGTGGATGGAACACCTATCCTGGAGTCAGAAGGACCTGAGTTCAGATCCAGTTTCAGACACTAACTGCATGCCCCTCCAAATGCCTCTGGAAAAAAATAATAATTGACATTTCAATTCCCTCAAAACTATCTCCTTCAGAATTAGACCTCCTCTGTGTTGTCTAAGACAAGGGTTCTTCCCATCTTTGAATCAGATTTCTCTGATAAGTGTTTGGTATCCATCTTTGTTTTACTTTAGTAGTATTTCTACTCTTAATACTGCATATTGAAAACTATGTTGTCAACTCTAAATGTGGGAATTTTGTCATCAATGTAATTTTTTTCAATTATCTTGACAGATCTTTTCTGTTTTTTCATCTGTTTTGATGTCTTTATTTGAGTTTCTTTTTTTTAAAAGATTTTATTTATTTTGAGTTTTACAATTTTCCCCTAATCTTACTTCCCTCCCCCCACCCTCCACAGAAGGCAATTTGCCAGTCTTTACATTGTTTCCATGGTATACATTGATCCAAATTAAGTGTGATGAGAGAGAAATAATATCCTTAAGGAAGAAACATAAAATATAGGAGATAGCAAGATCAGACAATAAAATATCAGGGTTTTTTTCTAAATTAAAGGTAATAAGGGCAGCTAGGTGACACAGTGGATAGACCACTGGCCCTGTAGTCAGAAGTACCTGAGTTCAAATCTGACCTCAGACAATAATTACCTAGCTGTGTGGCCTTGGGCAAGCCACTTAACCCCATTGCCTTGCCAAAAAAAAAAAAAACAAAAAAACCTAAATTAAAGGTAATAGTCCTTGGTCTTTGTTCAAACTCCACAATTCTTTCTCTGGCTACAGATGGTATTCTCCATCACAGATAGCCCCAAATTGTCCCTGATTATTGCACTGATGGAATAAGCAAGTCCATCAAGGTTGATCATCACCCCCATGTTGCTGTTAGGATGTACAGTGTTTTTCTGGTTCTGCTCATTTCACTCAGCATCAGTTCATGCAAATCCCTCCAGGCTTCCCTGAATTCCTGTCCCTCCTAGTTTCTAATAGAAGAATAGTGTTCCATGACATACATATACCACAGTTTGCTAAGTCATTCCCCAATTGAAGGACATTTACTTGATTTCCAATTCTTTGCCTCCACAAACAGGGCTGCTATGAATATTTTTGTACAAGTGATGTTTTTACCCTTTTTCATCATCTCTTCAGGGTATTGAGTTTGATTCTTAAATGCTCTCAGAGGATGAGACTTATTTGGATCACTTCCAAATTTTCTCTAAATTTGTTTTTTTCCTCTAATCCTGATTGCTTAAATGAGACAATAATGATCATAATCTTCTCCATGAGTTTCATGAATGAGTTTATATTATGAACCAGTTCTTGGTTATTCTATTTCTTTTCTTGGCAAAGAGGTTTCTAAGTCTTTTCATCTCAATGTGACAATAAACTTTTTTTGTTTGTTTGGTTTTGGGGTTTTTTTTTAGTTTTTTTGCAAGCCAGTGGGGTTAAGTGGCTTGCCCAAGGCCACACGGCTAGATAATTATTAAGTGTCTGATGCCTTATTTGAACTCGGGTACTCCTGACTCCAGGGCCAGTGCTCTATCCACTGTGCTACCTAGCCGCCCCATAGACTTTAAACCTATTAAGAAACATGATCATCTTTTGATGTCATTTTACCAAGTTCCCATTTTTCAGTGTCAATAACACACTCTGTTGTTTCTGCTACTTTGTGATCATCCAAGTAAAAAAAGAACACTAATGGTCATTTCATATTTTTCTTTGATTTATGAATTGTCATGCCCAATGAATTCATTACCTACTGGCCAACCTACCAGTGATCAGGTTCTCCATACTTAAATAGGCTGGTCCTTAGAAAATAGAAAATAGTTGTGTGACCTTGGGCAAGTCCCTTAATCCCTTGCTTCACAAAAAAAAGAAAGAAAATAGATACTATCACTGAGATCACACTGAGAAACATAGAAAAATTTATTTGGAAAATTTATTTTAATTATTTACCAAGAAAACATTCAAGAATGGAAATTAAAACTATGGAACATAGCTTAAAATTTACAGATAACAGATTCCTAGTGAGAGATAGAAATTACCTAGCAAAAACTTAAAAAGAATTATTTGAAGAGGGTCTTACAGTCCTAATCAAAAAAGATTTTAACTTAAAAGAATAAAAATGAGAGATAAGTGACTTTGTATAACTAAAAAACTAGATTCTTTAGATTACAATAAAGAAAAGAAGTTAAGACTCTCAATATCATAGACAATGAAATCCAAGTAGTATTAAAACCATAACCTCACATATCCAAAGCAAGATGAACTAGGGGAACTAATAGGAGAAGCTAAATTTGATATTATTGGTATCATTGATATTTGATGGAAGGAAACATCACAGTCAAAGTATTATGACTCTGAACCTAACTTATTCTAAAGAAACAGAACTGATTTAAAAAAAATTTAGTATTTAAACATTACATAAGGAAACCCAAGAGTAGAATAATGCAGAACATTTGAGTAAAGATACCTGGAGGAAGAGATAGATGTGATTTTATCATTGGCATGTATTTCAGAAAGGAGCAACTTGGGAAATACCACAAAACAGAGGCATAGTGTATATTGATGATAGTCTTCAAATTAACCATGCATGTGCTGGAACTCCCTCTAACAGAACAACTATTAACTTCTTGACTTGCCTTAATAATTATTTTATTCTTCAAAAAATGGAGTAATAAGCGGGGATTTTATCTGGAGCTGATTCTCACTAATAGGGAGGAATTGATTTCTGGAGAGGAAAAATAAGAACTTTGAGGGAAGTGACTATTCCTAGAGTTTTGAGAGAGGAGAAGACATTTGCCTTTAGTCTACCATGTCTCCTAGATTTGAGGAAAGATGTGTAGAAAAAGTAAGTAGGATCCTATGGACTGAAAGTCAGCCGAAAAAATGGAAAGTGCTCAGGAATTAAAATTCTGAAGACACAAAGGAAAACATTTCCAGTTGGGGAAGGGGGAAGAGAAACAATAGCTGTTTGAAGATGTTAATACACAGAACTCAACAACCAACTTAAGATTTTAAAAAGAATTTTCTATAAGCAAGGACAGCAGGCAGGATAAATATGGGTATGAGTAAATGAATATGAATATGGGCAAAGATCTGTAAAACTAATATCAGGAATGTAAAAGATGTGAATAAACAGAGTGGTGACTGAAGCTCAGGACACAAAGGGTTTAATTTTTTATCTAAATTGGGAGAGAAAAGTTTAGAAGGGATAGAACTATTGCTTAATGTGGATGGGATGAAAATGACAAATAATGGAGGAAGTGCTGCTCATTCTAATTTTTCTATTTTCTTTACCTAGAATGATCTTTTCTCTAGAACCACAAAAGCAAAATAAGGAGTTAGTAAGAGAGCACCTAGTTGCCCTTGATGAATTCAACTCACCTGGCCTAAATGGATCTCGTATCCTTAGATACTGATTGAACTGGCAGATATGATTGCTAATTTACAGTCAGTAATATTTGAAAGATCATGAAAAATAGAAGTGCAAGTCTCAAATTTTCAAAAAACAAAAGAAAGAGACCAGAGCTTTTACACTATAGGTCAAAGAGCTGGCTTCTAGTCCTAGAAAAATTCTAGAACAGACCATTAAAGAACCAGTTTGTGAAATCTAAGTGGGGAAATACTGCAAAAAGTCTGCTTGACTTCATCAAAAATTAATCATGCCAGACTAACATTATTCACTTTTTTTGACATGGACATTAAACTAGTAGTGTAAGGAGTTAAAGTAATTAAGGATAGTTAAGGAAGAATACCCTAGATATAATTTACCTAGATTTTAGTAGAGCTTTTAACAAAGTATGTCATGTTATTCTTGAAGAGAAATTGGAGAGATGTAGATTGTACAATAATACACTTTAGATGGGGTTGGAACTAGTGAATGACAACTCAGAATAATTATTAAATGGTTAACATCTTGGTAGGAGGAGTTACTTGGCACTAGTCAGCATCAGTGACTTGAATAACTCTACAAATAATGGTACATGCTTATCATATTTGCAGTTAGAAAGATGGGAGAGATAACATGTTGGATAACTGTCAAGATCAAAAATGATCTTGACTGAATTTAGTAGGCTGAAATTTAATAGTGATATAGGCAGTTTTATATTCCAGGTTTATAAATCACCTTCACAAGTTCAGGATTGATAGTAGTGGGGTGAAGAAATGTTTAGATAGTCTGAAAAAATCTGGGTGTTTTGGTGGTCTTCAAGCTCAAGTGAGTGAATCAGCAGTGTGATTATGACAGCCAGAGTTAATGTGATCTTGGGTTGCAGTCTAAAGCATAATTTCTAGAAATAATGAACTACTATAGGCAGACTACAACTGGAATATTGTATCCAATTCTGGATAGTATAGATTTTTAAACTTTTTTGTTTCATATATTATTAGCCTACACTTTATGAATGACATGTTAATACCTTAATCAGAGCAACTGGAATGGTGATGATTCTTAAGTAGTTCAGCTGAAGAAATTGAGGGATAAAACCTGGAGGAGAAAATACAAAAGAGGAACGAGATAGCCATAGTCAAGTATATGAAGAGCTGTTATATGTAAGAAGCTTTATATATGTTCTGTTTGGTCCAAAGGGCAGAAACGGAAGCAAAGGGTAGAAGTTGCAAAAACAAAATTTAGAGTCAATATCAGGAAAAATTTACCCAGCGAAGTAATTGGTTTCCTCTTATTACAAATCTTCAGTGAATGGTTGTCCACTTATCAATAAATCAATAAGTATTTACTGAGTACCTTATATAGATTAGGCACTATGAAAGGTGCTGGAGATACAAAGACAAAAATGAAAAAACCTTTACCTTTAAGGAACTTACATTCTATTGGAAAAGAAAACATGTGTAAATAAATATACATAAAATATGTAGAAAAGCAAGGACAGTTTAGCTAGACTTTGTAGTGCAAGAAGGGGACTAATATATAAGTTGGAAAGACTGGTTGAAGTCAGGTTTTAAAGGCTATAAAGGTTAAAAGGAACAGTCCAAATTTAATTCTGGAAGCAAGAAATCCTTAAAGTTTATTGATTAACGACATGGTTAGTCCCTTTGACAAAAATAAAAATGAATTGGAGAGGGGTGGCTAGGTTGTGTAGTGGACAGTGTACCGGCCCTGGAGTCAGGAGTACCTGAGTTCAAATCTGACCTCAGACACTTAATAATTACCTAGCTGTGTGGCCTTGGGCAAGCCACTTAACCCCCATTGCCTTGCAAAAACTAAAAAAAAAAAAAAATGAATTGGAGAGACTTGAGGCAAGGAGCTCAATTAGGAGGCTTTTCGCCATAATCCATGAGAGAGGTGATGGGATGGTAACCATGTGATTGGAAGGGGACAAATGTTTGGAGAAACATGACTGCAAATGGTTGCATATGTGGGATGATTGAAAGTGAAAATTCTAGTATAACTTCTAGTTACTCTTGGTTCATGTCAGTCAACTTCTAGACAGAAATAGACAACTTCACTGAAGTTGCAAACCTGAATAAATACATGGGTGATGGGGTCTCTCTCCTCCAGATAATAAGGTCAGAAAATGAAGAGGTTTTTAGAAAGAAAGATAGTATATAGTTCAGTTTTGGATATGTTAAATTCAAGATTCCCACATAACATCTAGTTTGAAATATTCAATTGGAGATATACAGTGAGACTAGGGCTGTCTGTCTAGATTTGGGAGCCATCTGCTCAGAATGTCCAGGAGACCCATGGGATCTGGGCAGGTCACCAGGAGAGAAAGTGATTGGAAAGGGTGGAGAAGAGCATCTTTACTTAGCCAGGACTAGTTTGGACTGGATGACCACTGAAATCACTTTTAACTCTAAAGTTCTGTGGTTGTGATCATACATGCAACCTTTCCTGCATAGCCTTTGTGGTCCCAAGGTCACTTTCTATGCCATGGTGAAGCTTTGGAGTAGAGGTTTTTTTTTAGGTTTTTGCAAGGCAAAACAGGGTTAAGTGGCTTGCACAAGACCACACAGCTAGGTAATTATTAAGTGTCTGAGACTGGATTTGAACCCAAGTACTCCTGACTCCAGGGCCAGTGCTTTATCTACTGTGCCACCTAGCCCTCCCTGGAGTCGAGTTTTAAGGATGTTATATTCAGATTATTCTTCCTCATTGGTACTGTTTTTAATAGTTACTATATATTATAATTATATAATCTATTAATATAATTTAAAGTAAAATCAAAATTTGAGTACTTGTTGAAGTAAAAACAAATTTCTCTTTGACTCACATATGTAAAGTACTTTTAATACTGTATAATATCAATATATTTTAATTTTAAATAGCATAATAATTCAGATTTCTTCTCTGGTATGAAGATAGGCCCAAAAAATTTTACATAGATTTTCCAGATCAAGGGGGTGTGAAAAGGATAGTTGTCTGTAACTTCTAGATTTGAGCTATTGCACTGGGCCATGAAGAGATTCTCAGTGTTTCTTTTGTCCCATAAAAGTACCAGTATCCCTGTGCTTTCCTCACTCTTATGATAACCTCGGTGTATGGGTGTCCATATATCATTTTCCACCTTATTAATGACTCTCTTGTTTCCCACAGACCAAAGTGGTGGCTCTGTGCCTTGCCCTACTCTTTTCTTATTCTTTTCTATGATGAGATCCGAAAATATTTCATACGGCACAGACCTGGTGGTAAGTTTTCCCCTAGACCTAACCCTGCTCCATTGTTTTGCAGTCCCCTAATTATAAGACTTGTTGCCTCAGGTCCTTCAACCTAACATCATTCTTATCAGATGCAGTCTACTATACCATAACACACATACTAGCACACATACTTCAATGTCTTGTGGCCCCAGTCTCTTAGGCCAAAAGCCTATTTCGTGCTTCTGTCTTGCTCTTCCAGAGCAATCATTGTTGACCCAAGCTGCCTAGAAGAGTCACAGCTAACCCAGTTAACCCTGGCTTTCTCTCTTTAATAGGTTGGGTGGAGAGAGAGACATACTACTGAGCACAGCAGAGAAGACACCATGCACTGGACACAGAATGGATGCTCTTGGAAGTGGAGGGGGTAGAGGGTGGGTTGATGGCTCATGAGTACTGGTTAGGCAGAGGTTAGTGTCTTGTTCAAATCAAGAAATAGTTAGGATTGGGGAGAGAAAGCAGGGAATCCCTGCATGGGGAGGATTAAGATGGGAAGGGAACTAAAATAATTTAGGCAAAGTGTGAGAGGAGTAAATATGACAAATTTCAACTGATGGAGAGAATACAGGAAAAATGTTGCACTATAGACTAGAGAATAAAAGTTTTACCATACTGCAATCATTCCAAGTCTCTGTCTTCTTTTTTTTTTCTTTTGTCTAATCCAAGGGAGTCCTTCAGGGACAAAAAAGAAAACTGACATATAGAAGGAGGTGTGGCCTAATCAGAACATCCCAAGGGTCTCACTTGAGAAGAGTTAGGAAGAACTGTATATGAGTGAGAAAGGGCAGTTAGTGGATAGAGCACAAGAGTGAAGGACCTGAGTTTGAATATAACCTCAGATGATTGATATTAACTAGCTATGTGATCCTGGGCAAGTCACTTAATCCTGATTGCCTCACATCCAGGATCATCTTCAGTGGTCCTGATCCATATCTGGCCACTGGACCTAGATGACTCTAGAGAAGAAAGTGAAACTAATGACTTTGCAAAGGACACCCTCCCCCAGATTCAAACTAAATTCACATCCATCACCTCCCTGTTGACATGGTGGTATTCAAGAACAAAGGACAACAATGAGTATAAAAACCCTATCCTTAAAAGTGCAATTCTAATATTTAATGACTTTGTGACTATTGTAAGTGGAGCTAATGGTATTTGTACTATCTACCCCATAGGACTGCTGTGAACATCCAATTAGAAAAAGTATATAAAAGTGTCTTGCAAACCCTAAAAAACCATGAAAATTTAAGATACTCTACTCAACAAAAGTCTTAATTCAGACTCTTATTTTAGCATGAAGGTGGTAAGAATTTTCAAAGGCTTAACCAGAACATTGTCTGGCCTTTTCCACCAAACTGTCCAGACTCCCAAGTGTGGTCCCAGCAAAGATTCTATTGGCTTTCTTAACAGTTACTCTAAGTACAGTGAGGCTCCCCCTGAACCCACTATGCTTAAAGGTTCATCACCAGGAGTGTTAAAAATTAGATTAATTTTTTTTGACCAAAGCAAGCCATGAAACATTTAAATCCAAAATGGTCTTCGGTCCTTTATTGCTCCCTTCCATTTCTATGGTAAAAACAAAAGATAGGCAAGAGTGGTACGATAATTAAATAGGCCATTTTAGATCATTTTAAACAAATGTTAGATGGTACTCTAATATTCAAAGTGTTAACAGTAACTTATTTTACTTCAAGAGATCAATCTTTTATAATTTTGTGGCACCCTTTCCTGCTACCCCACCCAACCTGCCCTCACTCATTGGATCTTGTAGGTTCAAGATATTCTCTAGATTCACACTGCTACAACCATAGCTCACAAGACCCTACCAATTTTTTTACCATTAATAATCAAAAAACACAGCTCAAACAACCTTTACTGAAATGGCTTAGGAAGAACACTGGATGCTAACATCTCCCCATACATCTGAGGTACACTCAATAGGAGGAAGGCATTAGTAGAGAGGCATGAAGGGAAACTTTGTGTCTTACGGTATCCTCACCCTGCTTCCTCTGGGTCTCAGTGTTTCTATTGGTCAGCTTGTTCCACTGGATTGCCTGGACCTACTCTCCACAATTCAGTTTAATTTCAGAGCTGGACTCTTTGAGTCTATTCTCTGTTGAGAGGAGCATATCCTACTAGTCAAATTGCTATCCTGAAATCTTCTCTCCCCTATCTCTGCATTCTTGGAGAAACAACTAAGGAACAGGCAAGGAGACATGGCATCCCAAGAACTGGGTATTTGCTGAGAGAAATGATTATTAAAAACTTACTGAAGAGATCTCTGTTTCCCAAAAATTTACCCTACCTTGCCTATCTTATCTAGGTGTGGTTGTTGCCTCACCCAACTAGAAAATCAAAGAATTTAAGGTAAATTCAGGTACTTAGCACTTGACAAGTTTAGGCAAGGGGGTAGATTCTTTATCTAGGTCACCCAAGACTGGGGGTTATTTGAAAGTAAATGACCTGATCAAAGTCATATCCCCCCAACCCCTTATTAGAACAGATCTACCTCTCATTATAATATTAATTCTCATTATTTATTAACCAATCAGAATTGATTGCCACCCCCAGAAACACACACTCTTCCGAGGGCATATAAGTCTTGAATGAGTTCCATGAGGGGTCTTTGACATTCAAGAGTATTGCCAACCCTTTTGTAGATTATAGGCTAACAAACATGATTTAAAAAACTGATTATTTGGGGCAGCTAGGTGGTACAGTGAATAGAGCACCGCCCTGGAGTCAGGAGGACCTGAGTTCAAATATGGCCTCAGACACTTAATAATTACCTACCTGTGTGGCCTTGGGCAAGCCACTTAACCCCATTTGCCTTGCAAAAAAAACCTAAAAAAAAATGATTGTTGAAAACTACCATTAAAAAAAAAAGAAAAACTACCATTCTATGTAGATGGAAAAATAAATAAAATATCCCCCCCAAATGAATATATGGAAGTAAATAATCTGCTTTTTAAAGGCTCCTTCCCCCCTCTTCCCCTTCCTTAATGACTGATCCCTCAACTAATTATTGGATAATCATTCCATCACACTGATGGAGAGACTTCTTCATTCCTCCTAAAGAAGCAGAAAAAGTATACTTGCTCCTTTACCATTCCTTTATAAACTAGGATTGGGCTGAATCCCAGTTTGGCTATAATCACAACTTTCTGAATCAGCCACAATTTTCTCAAATTCTCATACTTTTACCAGGTAAAAATGCAACTACTCAAAGTCTGAAAGGTGTAAAACCTTAACATCTCATATCTTATAACTGTCCCCTACATCCCATAATTTCATCAAATGAACTAGGGAGACTCATTTGATCAATATTCTTCTTATTGACCTTAACAATGTATTAAGTGCCTACTATGTGCCAAAAACTGTGGATACACAATACAAAAATTAGGCAGTCACTACCCAAATCAGTTTATATTCTCCAGAAGAAAAAATCATATCAAGGAGCTATGGCCAGGAAAGGAAGCTTTATTCTAAACCAAGGGTATTTAAGCTTTTTTTATATAATAGATTCCATTGGCAGTCTGGTGAATGAAGCTTATGTGCCTCTTCTGAGAATAATATTTTTAAATTCATAAAATTAACACATAAGATTAAAGGAAACCAATTATATTGAAATATGGTTATCTAAATTTTTTTTATAAAACTTAACAGATCCCAGATTAGAAATCCCTGCTTTAAACATTCTCAGAGATTATGAATGGATCCATAGGATAGTAGATTATCATGCTCTCCATAACAGTACTAAAGTTGAGTTAATTATTGTTCCCTCAGTGGGAGGGGGTTATATATATATATATATATATATATTCATTCTAGGTTGATGGAAAGATGCCTACCTTGGCTAGACTCTGGGATACTTGTGGATGAATAGATGAGTTAAAGTCTTGGGGGCCTGGACTAAGGAGTTGTTTTCTGTCCAATCCAGGAAGATATGCCCCAGGCAAAGTCTCAAAGCTAAATCATAGCCATATTGACATTCTCACTTTAAAGAAAGCCAGAAAATATAAAGAAATTGCAGCTAAATGAAAGTCAATTTTCAGATTCTCCTTTGGAAGACAAAGAACATGGAGAAGTTGACAAAAATCTTCCTATATATGGTCCATTTGAGGAAAGGGAGTCCTAGAGAGGTTCAAAGATTTACCCAATGTCATGCAGGAAGTGGCAGAGCCAGGATATGCCCCCTGGGCCAGCCCTCCCTCCACTGTGCCATGCTTCCTCCCTTTGAAGAGCTGGCAAGTAGACAGGCCAGTCCATGCAACACTTAGTGAGTTCACCTTGTAGTGATCAATATAAACATAAGCAAACAGACCACTTGAAAATAATTGTAGCTTACATGATATTATATGTTGCTGAGGATTGGAAATTAATGAAATTTAAGAAGATTCTCTAAAATCAGCATTTCATGTCAAGGAGAGAGTGTTGAAAACTGTTGAAAAATGTATTTCAGGATTAAGAATTTTACAGAATCTTGCTTGGAGATTTTTCAGAAGCTTTACTCTGTATATGATTAATGCTTTCTTTAAAATGAGACTTGGAATTTGCTATTTATGGCATTCACCAAACATGATCACACACACACACACACACACACACACACACACACACACACATATTTATTTTAGCCTAGCAGAGAGAAAACTGGTTACTAATGTTTTAGTTATCTCACAATCATTTATGCATAATTACATCATTGACTTGCTAGCTCATAGGGAGCAGATTGTTTCACAGTTTTTGCCTTTGTACTCCCAATACCTAGAATAGAGTCAAGTACAATGTTAGCACTAAATAAATTCTCATCTATCAACTAGTTAGAACAAAACAAAAATCAAGGAAAAATTAAGACATGATAAAGATAAAGCATTCTGTTCAACTATAGCAGCTACAATACGATCTGTTGGAATAACTATAAAAATTGGGAAATCATCAAAACTAAAGATATAGACTGTCACCTTTTCTTACAATAGTTTAAACTAAATGCAGGTCACTATAATAAGTAGACAAAAGACTTAGAAATCTTCTTTCCAAGGCAATGTACCCAGCAGAAAGATGTTGGTCAAGCACAGGCTTAGAATTTGCAAAACTTTCCAGAATGAGATAACAGAAAATTACACATAGTTTTACCTCACAAACAGTTAAGAGAGATATCAGAATTAGGGGGGCACAGTAGATAGAGCCCAGAGTCAGGAGGACCTGAGTTCAAATGTGACCTCAGACATTTAATAGTTACCTAGCTGTATGACCTTGGGCAGGTTACTTAAGAACCCATTGCCTTGCAAAAACTAAAAGAACCAAAAAACCAAAAACCAAAAAGAAGAAGAAGAAGAAGAAGAAGAAGAAGAAGAAACAAAGAAAGATATGAGACTTTAGAGAAGTTAGGATGATATAAGCAAGATAATCCTTAAAGTGTCTATGTGTTCATCTATAAGGAAGAAAATAGATATGAAGCTAAAAAAAAAAAAAGCAGAATTTCCATACTGGAATTACTACATTTAGACTCTACTCTCTTGGTATACAAAATACTACATGAGAAAATGACAGTCATTTTATTTTTTTATTTTTATTTTTTTAAGTTTTTGCAGGGCAAATGGGGTTAAGTGGCTTACCCAAGGCCACACAGCTAGGTAATTATTAAGTGTCTGAGGTCAGATTTGAACTCAGGTACTCCTGACTCCAGGGCTGGCCCTCTATCCACTGCACCACCTGGCCATCCCCAACAATGTCATTTTAAACAATGAAAAACATAAAGACAAAGATAAAGACACAACTAGACCTGACCAAATATGCACAGAAGATTATATGTACTGGATTTGGATAATTTGTCAAAGTAGTCACTGTTTTATGGTTTAATCATTTTATATTATTATTTCTAATTGCTCTTATAAAAAGGAAGGTTCATATGAGTTATCAGTATGTTCTTCCCATACAGGAATATACGCATTCAGCATTATTAAATCCCTCATAATTAGTCTTTCTCATCCACCCTTTCTATGCTTCAGCTGAGTCTTGTACTTGGAAATCAAACTTTCTGTTCAGCTCTGGTCATTTCAACAGGAAAGTTTGAAAGTTCCCTGTTTCATTGAAAGTTCATCTTTTCCCCTGAAAAAGGACATTCACTTTTGCTGGGTAGTTGACTCTCAGTTATAATCCAAGCTCTTTTGCCTTCTAGAGTATCATACTCCAAGCCCTATGAGCCCTTAATGTAGACTTTGTAATCCTGACTAGAGCACCACAGTAGTTGAATTGTTTGTTTCTGGAAGCTTGTAGCATTTTTCTCTTTGACTTGGGAGTTTTAGAATTTGGCTATAATATCCCTGGGAGTTTTTCTTTTGGGATCTCTTTCAGGAGGTGAGCAGTAGATTCCCTCAATTTCTAACTTACTCTCTGCTTCTAGGATCTCAGAATGCATTATTTCTTGAAAAATGAAGTTTAGGCTCTTTTCTTGGTCATAACTTTCAGGTAGTCCAATAATTTTTAAATTATCTCTTTTGGATCTGTTTTTATAGGTCAGTTGTTTTTCCAATGAGATATTTCACATTTTCTTCTAATTTTTCATTGTTTTGGTATTGTTTTACTGTTTCTTGATTTCTTGCAAAGTCATCAGCTTCCTTTAGTTCCATTCTACATTTGAAGGAATTATTTTCTTCAAAGAGCTAGACAATTCTGCTTTTTAAGGTATTCTTTTCCTCATTTGCCTTCTGGGTTGCTTTTTTCCATTTGGCCTAAACTGTTTTTTCACATGTTATTTTCTTCAGTTTTTTTTATATTTCTTTCACTAAGTCACTGACTTGGTTTTCATTATTTGCCTGTATTGTTCTCATATCTCTTCCCAATTTTTCCTCTACCTCCCTTACTTGCTTTTAAAAGTCTTTTCTGAACTTGTCCATAGTCTGGATACATTTCCTATTTCTCTTGGAGACAGAAGCTTCAACTTTGTCATTTTCTGAGTGTGTATTTTGATCTTCCATGGGACCAAAGTAAGTTTCTATGATAAAGTTCTTTTTCTATTGTTTACTCATTTTCTCAGTCTATGGCTGATTTACCACACTTCTTTTTTTGGGGGGGGTTGGGACACCCCACAGGGACCTTATTTCCTCCAAGGTCCAAGACTGCTCTCTTGCATGTGCTCTGGTCTGTGGATGACTACAAGCACTCCCCTCTGCCCTAGAGATGTGAGGAGCGCTCCTGATCCTCTATAGTAGCATGGGAGCCCAGAGTATGACCTGGATCTGAATGTGGGCAAAAGCAGAATCCTGCCCCAGTGATAGCAGAGAGACCACTGCAGTCTCTACCCAAACCCTTACCATCTTTGGGATGAGTGCTCTGGAAATGCTGGGTGGCTCCACAAGTTCCTGTCATAGGTTCCCGTCATAGGTTCCTGTCATAGGTTTCCAGCATAGAGCTGCTCTGAGGTCAGTGTTGAGCAAGGCTCTGCACTCACTTTGCTACCACAGTGTTCTCTCACTGCCCCATCAACCTGTCCCCAGTTATCCCCCAGTTATCCTGGACCAAGAGGTCTGGAAACTGCCACCTCTGTCATGGACCCAGCAAGATGTTTCTGGAAGACTGGAGCTAGTTTGCTCTAGCCTAGCTGCACTGGGGTCTGGCTGTGCTGCAGCTCTTTCCAACCCCTGGCCCCAGTGAAACAGACCTTTCCTATGGGTCTTCTAAGTTATCTTGGACTGGGAAATTGTATCACTCAGTCTTTCTATGAGTTCTACCCCTCTAAATTTTGGCTAGAGTCATAATCTGACAGCTTTTGGAGTTTTTTTTTTTTGGGGGGGGGGATGTGTTTCCAGGAAGTCCTGCCCTCACACCACCATCTTGACTCTGCAAAGCAGTCACTATTTTCAAGAGATCTCAAGGTAATATATTACAAAAGAATAGAAAAACTCAACCAGGAGGGATGGGAATTAAGAGAAGCATGAAAGGATTTGCATGAGCTGATTCCATCAGTGCAACAATCAGGGACAATTTTGGGCTAACCACAATGTAGAATACCATCTGTATCCAGAGAAAGAATTGTGGAGTTTGAACAAAGACTAAAGACTATTACCTTCAGTTTAGGGGGAGAAAATAGTTATTTTCTTACGTAATTTCATTATTTCTTATACTTTATTTTTCTTCCTTAGGGATATGATCTCTCTCTTATCACATTCAACTTAGATCAATGTATATCATAGAAACAATGTAAAGACTAACAGACTACCTTCTGTGGAGGGTGAGAGGAGGGAAGCAAGAATAAGGGGAAAAAAATGTAAAACTCAAAATAAATAAAATCTTTCTTAAAAAAAAAAAAAGAACAAGGGGCAGTTAGGTGGTATAGTAGATAGAGCTCCAGCCCTGGAATCAGGAGTACCTGAGTTCAAATCTGGCCTCAGACATTTAATAATTACCTAGCTGTGTGGCCTTGGGCAAGCTATTTAATCCCATTGCCTTGCAAAAAAAAAAAACCCTAAAAAATAAAATTTTTTAAATTTAAAAAAAAAACAGAAAAACTCATAGCTCAAACTAAGATATCAGTAATGATGAACCCATATGCCTACTTGACAAGAATCCTCCTGTTACCACTGGATCAAAGATAGATAGAGAGATAGCTAGTAAGACAGATAGATGATAGATAGATAGATAGATAGATAGATAGATAGATAGATAGATAGATATGAATGATAAGTAGAACTAGAGCTAGACACAGATATGATATATGTTTACATTGAGAAAATGGATTTACAGTTGACTCAATAAGTTAGGATCCTTATTTAAATTCTAATTAATAATAGTCAATTGATTTAGTCAATTTATTGCATTCTAATCAATATTAGTCAATTTCTTATGATTATATATGGAATAGCAATTAACAATAATCAAGAATACATGCTCATTTACTAAAATTTAATCATTTGTCTAGTAATAGGTATAAGGATAAGCAAGACATATTAAATCATACTTTACATAAGTTGCTTAAGAATATAGAAAAACCTGTAATTGACCTTAAACCTTCATTTCTGCTTGCTTGCTAAACTGCAAATATCTACAAGCTGTTTTGTTCAAATTCCATACTCATACTACATATGAGTGGTAACAGGTGGTAGCATGGTACAGAAAAATCTCCCTTCCTTGTGATGAACAAGAGCATAGTACAGAAAGTTCTTGCTCTTGACCTGGTACAGAAGGACTCCTTCCCCCTCCACCATTGGTTCTTTTTTCAGGGGAGGGTTGGGGTTTGGGTTTTTTTTTGGTTTTTACAGGCAATGGGGTTAAAATGTTTGCCCAAGTTCACACAGCTAAGTAAGCATTACGTTTCTGAGGTCAGATGTGAACTCAGGTCCTTCTTCTGACTCCAGGCCTGACATTCTAATCATTGTGCTACCTAGTTGTCCCCTGCCACCATCTTGAAACAGATATATAGTAATATCATCTCCTCTTACTCAACCATAGGAGTAGCCTAGCCATACTCTCTCTGTTTGCAAGTAGTCCATCTATCTTATGATACCTAGTCAGTGAAAATAGTTTAACTTTGCCTAACTCTTGACCCTACTGGAATTCATTTTTACTTATTTTAGCTTATTCTAAAGCATGCAGCATATGTAAACCAACGAAATTGTACCATGCTTGAATTATCAAACTATAAAAGTAGGACCCTGAAAAGAGTTGGTACCTCAGATTGAAAGGAAGGTCTCTGGTCTGCTTCATTAGAGGGGGCCAAATCCCTTTAATAAAGTGTTTAGCTCAGAGCTTTGATTCAGTTTCTCCTTTGATAACTCAGATGGAAATTTTCCCCATAATAAATTATATTTAACCTATATAACAGATTATACATATGATGAAAGTATCCTTAATAAAAATAAAAAATTTTCAGAGATTATTTTTTAATATCAGTCTATATTCATTTACCTTAGGCAAATTACTTCCCCTCTCTTGGCTTCAGTTTCCTCATCCATGAAAGGAAGAAGTGAGTCTGAGTAATCTTTAAAGACTCTTTCGGGGAAGGGAAGCAGAGGAAAGAACTAAGCATTTATATAGCCCCTTGCTATATGCTTTACATCATTTAATCTTCACAACAACTCAGTGAGAAAGATAATATTGTTATCCCCATTTTACTTTTGAGAAACATGAGGCACATAAGTTAAGTGACTTGCCTAAGATAACAGAGTTAGTAAGTGTCTGAGCCTAAAGTTGAATTTGAGTTTTCCTGACTCCAGGCCCAGTACTCTATCCACTGTACTATATGGCCACCAACTCTAGATTGCTGGTCCTATGAGTTTTCTCCAATTGCCAGACAGAATAATAATGATCATTTATATTTCTCTAGTACTTAAGATTTACAAAGAATTTTATTTCATTTGATCCTCTGAATAGATTTGTGATACTGTATGGGTGTTTGTCCCCTCTAGATATATAAGGACAGAAAACTTCAAGGTTGTAAAACTTGCCCAAGACCAGTCTAGTCAGGGTTCCTTTGTCCCAGTATTTCATACACATAGGTTTACATTGAATAAGAAAAGTCAATGGAAATGTTTCCTCAGGGTGAGTTTCCATCTTGATTAAAATTTTACAATTTAGGTCTATGGATTCTATTTAGAATGGAAACTTCCCTGAAGAGGAGAAAATATTATTTGAATAACTTAAAGCCTTCTTTTTTATTTTCTTCAAATTTAATTCTTCTCCTCCTGTCTCCCTTAAGTTTCTCACATATCTGAATGTTTCCTACAGGTTGCAAGGAGAAAATGTTGAATTGGGCATAACAGGACCAACTCTATTTGAATTTCAGCTCAACCACCAATGTCTGTGACCTTGAGTAACATTTATCCTCTCTAGGACTCAGTTTCCTCAACTATAAAATAAGGGGCCAAAGTCTTTCTTCCATCTCCTCACCTTCTGATCCTTTTCCTATGACCCTATGTGAAAAGTTTGACCAGAGTCAGTCTTTTTATCTTCCCATCTTCCCTGTCCAATATTGATAGAATCCTTAACTAAGTTATAAGAACTATTATTAATTTGGCATGATTTCCTAGGTCCAATAAAACTGCTACATGGTTAAATAGACCCCTCCTAGCTTAAGTACTTAAATATTTCAATGAATATGTAATCTTAATCAATCTATTCCATTGTAAAGATCACAACCCATCCATGCCTTCTTGTCTTGGGCAGCTCTTGTCCTTGCCCTCCCATAAATGTTAGGGTCTACCTAATATGCTGGGGCCATCCTCTAGATATTTTATTGTTACTATATATCAGTGAAGAACGCATCTGCTATCCTTCATCTGCTATCCTTCACTCTCATTACCTGACACATCTCCTTTTTCTCATCATTAATCACTTGGATAATGTCTTTGATTTTTCTTAGATAAATGGTATAATACCAGGTCTATTGGTACCTTACACTGCTTTTTTAGGTTACTTGCCATTTTAAGTCTTTGAAGACCATGGTGTTCCATGAATCATAGTCACATATTACTTCAGAGAGAAAGTAGTGAGGTCATCCTCTGTAGTAAATGTTGGCATGGAAACTGGAATTTAATAATAGTGGGCTTTTTTCATACTCTCTCATAAACATCTCTACAATAAGAAGTGACTGAGTATCTAATACAGTGATGGTTCATGTTAGTTTTAGATATTTAATTAAACTAATTGTGCCAAAAAAATAGTAGACAGAGTTCTGTCATTGGAATCAGAGAACCTGGGTTCAAAGTTTGACTTGACCACTTACTGGTCATATGACTTAATTTTATTATTAATATAATGACAGTTGGACTAGTTGCTCTTGAATTTTCCTTCCTTTTTCAAATCTATGATTGTATGAACTCATCAATTTACTTCTTCAGGGGGCGAGTAGGAACTATCTTTCATTTGACAACAAGAGAAAAATACACTAAAGCTCAAAGCACAGTCAGTAAGAAACTTCAGAATCGTTCAAAAGATATGTAACTTTTATTAGAAGATATGAGGAGCAAAATTGGATCAGAAATCAGGAGACAATGCAGAATTTAAAAAGACAAATAATAGGGGCAGCTAGGTGGTATAGTGCATAGAGCACCAGCCCTGGAGTCAGGAATACCTGAGTTCAAATCCAGCCTCAGACATTTAATAATTACCAAGCTTTGTGGCATTGGGCAAGCCACTCAACCCCATTGTCTTGCAAAAACCTAAAAGAAAGGAAGGAAGGAAGGAAGGAAGGAAGGAAGGAAGGAAGGAAGGAAGGAAGGAAGGAAGGAAGGAAGGAAGGAAGGAAAGAGCGAGCAACAACTTTAAAAGAAATATGAATTCCAGACAAGCCAAAGTAAATGATCTTGGAAATACAATGCATAGAGATAAATTAAGGACCATAGATCTTAAAGAACAACATGATAGAAAAATTTAATTTTTTTGAATATCAGATGGCAGGAAATAATATAAAGAATCTATCCAAGGGGCAGCTAGGTGGCACAGTATATAGAGCACCAACCTTGGAGTCAGGAGGACTTGAGTTCAAATCCAACCTCAGACACTTAATTATTACCAAGCTTGTGACCTTAGACAAGTCACTTAACCCCATTGTCTTAAATAAAATTTTTTTAAATCTATACAAAATTTCTAAATATACATACTAAAATACTAATTGATTGAGTCCATAGAGCATCACCAGAGAAAAACTTCAAGTTTAAAACTCTAAATTATAAACAAAAAACAGAAAAAAAAACTTCTAAATTATACATGGTTAAATTTCACAGCTTCAATAACAACAATATTTTCAAGCAGTAAGGTAGAAGACTTTCAGCTATGAAAGAACACTAATTTGAATAACCTAGGGTTCATTTACTATCACAAGAAATCAGCAAAAACAATGGGATAATATAAGCCAAAACACAGTTATTCAAACTATAATACAAAATAAAACATATTAGAAGGTTGAGCCTAATCCTGAATGGAAAAAACTTCACCTTCAAGAGAAGAAAGGTATTTGAGTCATTTCTGCAAACTTACACAGTTAAGTAGAATTTTCTACTAGCAAAGATTTCAAGCAAGAGAAATACAAGAAAATTAAATATAATTATCAAGAAAAAATGAGTAATGAAATCAATTCTTTTATGTTTATAGACTATTGTTTAAAGAGAAAAGAAATTGAACAGGGGCTAAAAGAAAGGTCAGAAAGGATTCATCAAAGAACAAAAAAAAAAAGACCTAATGGGCTAAAGATTTAAGGAGACCTTTAAGAATAAGAGAAAGAAAGGAGGAGAAACTGAATTAATATTAAATGGACTAAATACTATCATCTACTATAAGTGAAGCAATAATCTTTTTTGGAAGAGATAACAGAGTGGAAAGTTGAATGAGTATAGGGGAAGGGAGAGAGGAAATATAGAAACTGCAAATCCACCTATTCATAGATAAACAGAAAAGAGTAATTTCTTTAGTTTCTCAAGAGTGAGGGCTGTGGGAGACTTTGACAAAAGTAATAGAGAAGAAAGATTGTAATGAGAGAAGTAAAACAAAATTTCACTTTTGGAGGGAAAAGGAAAGGTTGTCACAAAGAATATTCTTATATCATCTGTGATGATTTTGTTTGGAGGGCATCTTCACTATCAATAAAAGTTTATGCCTCCCAAGATTATTGACTTCCCAAGACCCTACCCCAGAGAAGAACTGTATGAGTCTTCAGGGACAGTCATCTCTCAGAATGATAGGAATTATGTAGAAACACAGATAGGATAACCAAGCTTTAGACTGATGAGTGATTATGATGAAGATAGAGGGTAGGACCAAACTTCATGACTTGACATACAGAGCGACTCCCATCATATATTGCTTCTACTTAACATTGTTCCCTTCATGAATTGACATTTTTAAGAGGAGCAATAAACAAAAAAACTTAAGTATGCATGTGATTAATAGTTTTAGTTCAGATTCCTGCCTACAGTAAGATACACTCCAAAAAAGGAAAAACACAAAGTAGTTTATTATTAGTTACTATAACAAAAGTAAAGTCAAAGAAAATTTGCAATAACAGCTAAAGATTCCTGAAAAGATTGTAAGAATAACAGTTACAATTAAAATAATGAAAGAGATAGGAACCATCACCAAAGATAATCAAAAGAAGTAGAAAGTTTTATTAAAAATAATCAATCAAGATAGAAAGGTGATCTGGAAAGGTCCAACTCTGAAACATCAAGCTGGGGAACCCCGATTTTCAAACAACCTTTTTCACAGTACAGATCAGAAGGGTCCCAGGCAGAACATCCTCTTCATCGGTGAGATTCCAAAGTGGTGCAAGCAAGGCTTGTGTAATTATAGGCTTCTGGACAAAGAAGGCATGGTGCCAAGTGTCCATGTGACTCTAGACTCAGAAGATCCATCCTAAAACTGGCCAAATTTCAGGAGGTATATTTCTTCTCCAGATAATTGAGGAAAGGTGGTGCACTTACAGGACTGGCCGACTAACTGGATTCTCAATTATACAAGTGTTTTTCTACAGGGTCACTATGCCCCTAACTTGTTCTACTATTTTTTTTCAGGTTATATTAGGAACATGGAAGAGCCTCATTGATTAATCAATCATTCAGTGTGTTACAGAAACATAATCTAATCACTCCCATACCCTCCTGTATAATAAGTTAGGTTATTTTTTCCTCAAAAGGTATTAAAATTATCTTCAATAACTTTTGACATCAGTTCCTCAATATCCAGGTTCAAAATAGTCACAGGGAGCAACAAGTTGTCTCTCTGATGCTTGACAGGTAGATCATAATAAGTAATTCAGACCAAAAAAAAAAAGCTTCACTCAGCTGAATCAACTTGAGGTATCCCCCATTGCCTATTCTTGTTGAATATCCTTCTCTCATTATAACTAAATCTTTTTATTAACTGTTGAGTGATTTACAATATCAAGTCTAACGTAGCTGAGTTGCCTGAATCAGGTCCAGTCCATAACAAGGTAATAATCTTTACAAATGCAATAGCACAGTAATGTAACAGAGGAGAGATTTCAAATTCAATATTTCACAAACTCTACTCCAATGAGGGACAAAAAGTTAAGAAAACAAATGTCATATTGTCTGTGAGCTGGAGATTAAAATTCAAAGGTATCTGACATCATCCCAGAAAGCATCATTCTAAAAAGCATGCAAAAAATTACATAGCCCGCCATTCCATTTGTGACTGGGAAAATGTGAAAGCATTGTCTTGCAAACAAGCTGTCATGAAATTGTCATAAAATACTGATGCTCTTCTCTAGACCAACACATTTTGCCATGATCTTCCACAAGCTCTCATGATTGACAGTGTCAAAGGCTGTAGCAAGATAATGTACTGGACACTTGAGATCCCCCATACAATTGAACTGCTAAGCATTTGAATACTATTGCAGAGAGGGTAACTTCAATAGGCTGGTCACATAGCTCAAATGCACTCTTATCTAAAAGACTATTTTATGGAGAAATGGCATAAGGCAAATACACAGAGGTCAGAAGAAGCTATACAAGGACACTGTCAAAGTCTCTCTAAAGAAGTTTTGTATCAATTGTGAGACATGGGAGAGGTTCTCATGCTGGTGTGTCATGCTGGTATCAAAGAAGATGTGTTCTATAAGCAAAACAGAAGGAAACATGAACTGTGTAAATTCAGGCACATCTCCATCCCAAATGTTCTAATAGATAATTTATGCCCAGCCTATATTGGACTGGTTGTTCAACCATGTTCAACCACGGTTGAACATACTGTACCCTAACCCTAACATCGTGATACTACTGGTCCTCTTTGAAAAACAAAGGACAAACAACAGCATCCAGCATAGACTAAAAGTGTAAAAATGTAGAAGGCTAAAGTGTAAGAAAACTTTTTGGAAAAGAGTATCATAAAAATACCATTTTAAACTAAGTATTTAAAGTGGAGAGAAGATTTTGAACCACATACTTAGCTGGTCAGAGAAAGGAAAGCACCAGAAGTGGAGGAGAGGGGCAGGGAAGGGAAGAAAAAGAAAATTAACAATTTAAGTACATTCAAGAAATTTGGGGTGGGACAGGTAAAAGAATTTGAGGGAAGAGTGTGGAAACAGATTAACTTCAAAATAGTGAAAGTAAAAGTAATTGTTGGCACAAAATGCTGACTTCAAAGAGAAGGGAATAAAAATCAATGCAAAAAAAATAATAAATGGAGGAAAAAACAAATCTAACAACCATAAATTACATGTGAATGGATTAAACATGAGTGAGATGAAGAGACAAAGAGTGGATAAGAAAACAACCCCACAATTTGTTGTATGCACGAAAAATTTTTTTTAAATAAAGGCACATAGAATTTTTTTTATTTGAAAAAGGAAGCTGGGTTTGGTTGGAAACTTTTGTGTTGCCATTCATCTTTTCCAGAAGACTCCATAATGCTTCATCATCAAATCATACTTAAAGTCATTCAAGCTTGGTAGAATTTACCAGATCTTGTGCTCCACTAACATGATTTTTCAGTCTCATATCTCCATGTATGAATGAATGATGGATCTGTAAGTCAGACCAAAAAGTGCCATAATCCTTAAGGTACAGGAGCAAATCAGAAGTTAATCCTTCTTTCTTAATATTTTTGTACCAATGTTGAATCATTTGACAATACTGAGGTTTCTGTGGCAAGCACTTTCCTTTCTGGATCTTCAGTAGATGTTAAAGCACCTGTAGGTTCCAAGATACATTTCCATAGGGACTGATGACTTTCCAGAATGATGGCTGAGGACATTGATTTAGAAGCATTCCCAAGGCTCTAGGTTTGAGGTTCCTTGACTTAGGGTTTCCATCAGGGTCTGGAGAAAGATGGTGATCAAAGTGGTGATGGTTTCACTTGCTTGGCATATGCTGCCTTCTGTCTCTCAGGGTATACTGCTGTTACAGCTATGATGACCTGCCTGCTATATATTTAATTATTGGTTAATGGTTGGAGGAGATGTCTGGTCCCTTCTCCACAGGAATCACTTCCCCAGATGATGGCTATATAGGCAAGGCTGGAAGTAGGACTTGTGGTCTGAAAGATGCTGTCAGTCCATTTGGGAGCAGTTGGTTAGCAATTACTGGGGGTGATGAAGAAAGTGGGTCCCCTTTCCAGAATGATTATACCTCTCAATAATGACTTTGGATCTGGGCTAGAAGCAGAAGTACTGTTCCTTCCAGGCCACTTGGAAAGAGGATCCTGGCCTGTCTCCATCAGGATCTCAGAGGACAGTCAGTGGTCAAGGTGATGGTGCTGGTTTGACCTATCTGGCATATGCTATTTCTTTTCCCACTCATGGTGCTTTGTTGCTTTGGCTGGGCTGCTGGTTTGCCTATTCCATGTGAAGATGTGCCCATGATGACAAATTAGAAGGTATGAAGGAATGTAATTTTTGCAAAACAGAAATAATCTTTGGACTAATACATTACCTCCCAATGACTAGGACTATCTAATACTCTTCCAAAAAAATGTTTTATTTCTTTATAAAGGGAATTACATGAGAATTGCAATCCAAACCAGCCCGAAAAGAAACTATGAAACATTTTTTAAAAGATACTCAGACCTACTCCCACATTTGTGAAAGTATACCACAAGACAGAAGACTAGGCTACATATATCTATATATAAAATGTAACATCTTTTTCAGTGCTGAGGAACAGAACTTGGGAGAATGGAGTGAGAAGAATCTAGAAGGGGGGCAGGGTTGCATGATTTGTCATAGGAGGCAGGGTGGAATGTCACTTGTTCTAGATTGTATCTTCCTCTCCCTGACACTAGATTCCCATTAACCCAGGACCCTGGATGTCAAGAAGGGAAGGGCATCAACATTTTTTCCCAAATTCCTTAAGTCGCATATTCTAAAACCAGGATTCTTCAGAACATGATTTAATAAGCCCTGGAATAGAGACAGAAAGAGATAGAAACAAAACAGAGAAGACTAACAGAAAAAGTTAACAGGAGAAACAGAGTAGCAGATGAGGGACAGACCAGGGAGTGGAGAAGCCTGTGACCCAGTACAGCAACAGCAAAGATAAGATATAACCGGTCTTCTTTCTCCATAACATCATAGATCCCAGGAGACTGGAATGTTGAGAATCTTCTCCAAACTTACTTCCTTTCCAGGCTTGAAATTGCTGACACAGCTGGAGCTTCAGGGAGAGTTATAGACTAGGTTAGGAGTGTGTGTGTGTGCATGCGCATGCAAGCGCACAAGCATGGAAAGTCCAGGGATATAGCCTAAGCTGTGCTCCTCAGGTTTCAATAGCAGCAGCTTCAGGTGTCTGGTGGGTTAAAAATACAGAGGTCCCAACTCAGGGTCATTTGATACCAGTGATGGAGAACTGTCAAGTCTAAGAGACTGAAGAGAGGGGCCTGAGCAAGGGGAGTATAGTGTCAAAAAAAAAAAAAAAGAGAGAGGATAAGGTTGGATTGGTGGGTTAGAAAAGGGGACGGGGGAAGTAAAGTGTGTAAAGGGGCATTGAGTCCCCATAGCTGAAGGAGGGACCTGTGGAATACAGTAGTTTAGACAGCCTAAATTTAAATTTACAGAATTCTGGGGATGGAAGGGACCTGAGGTTACCCAAGTCATTCTCTATCTAAACACAGCATTTGATTAAAATCTGGCTCTTTATACTTTTCACCCATTGCCCCTAGTTTCATTCACTCTTTAATGAAGTTTAAGATTGCATTTTCCTCTTTGGTTACTAAATCATTTTGTAAGCATTTTGTATCAAGTGAGTCCTGCCCCAGGACAATCCAAACCACCATCTATTGGATTATACTTTCATATTGTCAGAAGATTCACGAAGGTCAGATTCATGTTGGGACATGACTGATGTCCCTACATCCATATCATGGATTTCCCCTTCCACTAGGGGCAACACTGTCAATAAGGACTTTCTCAGAAGTAATTTCCTCATTCTTTTCTCTCTCCCCTCAAAATTACCAGGGGAAGATGCTTCCCTTTCTGAGGAAGAAACTCAACATCTACAAGCCCTCCTTATTCTAGCATTGATTTCGCTAGTGCCCCCTAGTTAGATCTCCCCCCCACTCCCCTAGTTAGATCTTCTATGACATCTGGTCTCAGCTCCCCCTCTAGCAGTGTTAGAGAGTCTCATACAAAAAAAAAGATTCTTGAAAATCTTGAGCTTCTCCAGATCAGCCCTTCAGAGTTTCACATGTAGGACACTGTGAGATTAACACCATTGTTTTACAGACTCAAAATTTATGAGCTGGAATAGACTTTGAGGATCATTTAGGCCAGCCCCCTCATATCATATGTAGGTGAGAAAACCAGGGTCTCCAGGAACACTAAATGTCTCTCAGGAGGCAATGAAGCCAATCAATCAGTCATAACAAGCATTTAGTGGAATAAGCATTTACTCTAAAGTCAGATGACATGAGTTAAATCTCACCTCTTACAGTGTCATCTTGGAAAAGTTCCAGGACCTCAGCTTTACTTATTTTTAAAAAGGAATTGGACTAGATGGTCACTTCCTCCTCTAGATCTATGAATCTCTAGGATCCTATTAAATGAATTAACCAAGGTTATCTTGTGATTTGACAAATAGATGGATCAGTAGATAGAGTACACTGTTCTGAGTTCAAATGTGGCCTCAAACACTTACCAGCTACATGACCCTAAGCAAGTCCCTTAACCTCTGTGTCTTAATCTAGTGGAGAAGGAAATGACAAATCTTTCCCTCCCCCATGGATGGTATGGTTCAAGGGATCATGGAAAGTTGAACACAACTGAACTACTGAACAACAAATATTGTGAGTTAGTGGATAAGTACAATTTGACATTAAAGGTAGAAATGAGAAAATGAGTGCCTCTGAAGGAGACCTAGTTCCTCAGGTGACCTCCACAGGACTATAGACTTATTCTTATCATTTTTTTTCATTTCCTCAACTTCAGTTTTCCTATACCCTTCCTAGTAGAAGAGGGAAGTCTCCATCTTCTCCTAGCCCATGATAAAGCATCCTCCCTCCAAGAATCTTATCTATCACTAACCCCCTTCAGATCTTGATACTGGGAGTGTGTAATGAGCACAAAGGGCAAGACATTTGTTCAGTTGGGCTTTCTCATCTAGAACATACCCTTCCTTGCTGCCACACTGGTAAAACATCAAGAGCTTTTCTGCAGCCACAATGCCAGGACCAGAAGCCAGACTTATACTTTATCCCTTTGAACCCAGTGCTTGGCAGAGGTATAATTGTTTCCAGGGGTTGGTTAATCTCTAGTCCTTCTGTAGCCAATTTCTTCACCCTCATGGAGTGCCACTTAGGATGGGGTGAGATTTATAAGACTTTCTCCTATGCTGCCCCCACTTACTTGGGGGCAGACAAAAAAAAAAGGTTTTCATGAGGGAGTCAATCTTTCTGCTCATGTTCTCTGAGTGTTCTTCAGCTGACTTCCTCTCCTCCCTGGGCTTTAGGTCAAGTTCCCTGTTTCAAGGTAGCTAGCAAAAGAAGGAAGAAAAGGCATAGATCTCTGTTATAATTCTATGCTAATAGATTCCTAAAGGTTCCAGAGAGGAAGAATTAAACTACTAATTCTAAGGAGTTCTTTATGAGATGGAACTGAAATCTGCCTTCTTGCAGCCTAAACTTATTATAGTCTAGTCCCCCCCATCTGAAATTCAACTGAATAAACCTAATCACCCTTCTATATGATGATAGTTCAAAGATTTGAAGATGGACTATAGACCTAGTGCTGGAGAAGATCTCCTTGGATGCCCAATCCAACTCTCCCCTTTCAACTTGGCTGCCCTTTTTTTTTCCAAAGAAAGAAGCTCAGGTCCAAGGAGGTTCAGTAACTTATCCAAGTTCACTCCTTAAGTGGCAGAGACAAGATGTGAAAGCATGTACCTGCTAACCAAAGGCCATGGAGAACTCTATCATTCTTATCACTGGGGAGGCTGTAATAGGACTAGAGCCAAACAGGTATCTGAATGAAGTCTGGCACTAATATGATGAGCACCTGGGAGTAAAGGGGTCACCTATCTAACTGAGGAGAAACAAATAAGCCCGCATCTGAAGTGGAACAAGTCAAAATATCCATGCTAGTAGTTTCAACCTAGATGAGACAGAAAGACCCAGTTTAAAAAAAAAAAAGGTACCAACTACCATGTTTTAAGCCTCCTGTTCTCCTGGTTGAACCTTCCCAGTTCCTTCAATTAATTCCCTTTTGAATTGCTCTCATTATCCCCAACAACACTTTATTGGACACATTTCATTTTGTCGGGTTTACTCTCAAACACTTGTTTCTACCTCAACCAGAGTCTGTAGCTATGGACATCTAGGTGGCATGGTAGATAGAGCATACTGGGCCTAGAGTCAGGAACACCTCAGATACTTCCTAGCGACCCAGAATTAGTTATGTAACCTCTGTTTACCTCTTTTTCCCTCATCCATAAAATGGGCACAATAATAGTACCTACCTCATTTGTAAGAATCCAATTTTGGTAAGTTATTTGTAAATGTGCCTGGTCCATAGTAGGAGTTATATAAATATCAGCTGTAATTATTTAAAAACATCTCTTTTTAGCACTATCCCTGTGTCCTCCTCAAATAGGGTCCTTTTCTTCAATTGAAGAGTGAAAAACACAGTCTCTATTCCGAGATGACTATGTTAGAGACTAAAGTAGGAGATTCCCCATATTTTGGCTGTCAGGGCTAGATAACCCCTAAAATTCATTGGAAATGAAGGCCTGCTGGATCAGGGTGAAAGAGACAAAGGAGGGCCAATGCTCTCTGGGATCCAGCTTCTCATACTCTACTCAACTTGAGACCTAACTTCAAACTTGAAGTTTCCATGGATCAAGGTTTGAGCTTAATGGTCTCTTCCTAGAAATCTATCCTCCCTCTAGATCCTATCATCAGGGCAAAAAGGGATTGGTTACCTCTTTGCCTAACTCCTTTCTTCCACCCAAAGAATCACAGAATTTTAGGGTTAAAAAGGACCTCATCAATCATGTAGTCTGGCCCATACCAATAAAGAATCTCTTCTACAATCAAGGGTGTTGTGAGGTTCAAATGAGATAGATATATCTCAAACTCCATATTCACACACACTTTTAAGTTTAATTCAAATTATTAACACATTATTAAAACTAAATAATCAATGAAACAATAAAGCCCAAATTTGTAGTGAATTTCTGAGAAGTAAATGCTCACATGGAAATTTAGCAATCAGCTCTTATAAACTGATTAAACCTGGCTCCAGCACACAGCTAACTATAATACACTTGATAAGTGGTTATCCAGCTTTTGCTTGAAGAACTCATTCCCTAGCAAGACAATACATCCCACTCTTGGATAGCTCTAATAAAGAAGTTTTTCCTTATATTAAATCTAAATTTTACTTTGCAACTTCTGCCTCTCTGGGGTCAAATAGAATAACTCTAATCCCTCTTTCATATGGTATTCTTTCAAGTTCTTATAAACAGAACCACAAGTCTAGAGTAGCACACAGGAATACAGAGGCATGAGAAGAGGAAAAGAGAAAAAAGGAAAGGTGAGGGAACTGCCACAAGGGAAAAAGGAAAAGATCTCTAGATCTGTTTCTACAACCCTGGAGAAGTAACCATTTTTCTGTTTCTACCTTGGTGAAGTAAAAGAACTGACTTCATGCTTTGGGCTGAGATGTGGACTAGATAACCCCAAAATCCCTTTATTGCTGAGATTTGATGATTCTATTAAAGAATATTGGGCTAAGACATAGGAGACTTAGGTCTCACTAGGTCAATGAGCAGGAATAGAGAGTGCAGACAGAAGAAAACAAAGCCACATAGTCACAACCCTAGCTCATGTTCAATTTCTGGTCCTATTTCTTGCCCTAGATCTTTCTAAGTAGGACTCAGAGAAGCTCTTTCTTCCAGACCAATTTTTTCCCTTGAATGCACTGTATTGCCTCATGAGAATCCTAAAAGGGATTTTCCAGGTTTATTTTTAGAGAATTTATGCATATATAACAAGGTCATTTTGGCCCCACTGCTTTAAGGCCAGGTATGTTAGATTTTTACCCCACCTCTAGGTCTATTTCTCCACCCAGACAAGCCCAGATTATATGTGTTCATAGAAAGCATCTATTAAAATAATCCCCTCACTTTACAGCTGAGGAAACTGAGGTCCAGGTGGATTAAGTGACTTGTTCAAAATCACACAACTCATAAATGTCTATTTCCCTTGAATTCCAGACATTTAAACCCCATTTCTGACTCCTCCAAATTCAGTGCTTTTTCTATTATCTCTAGTGCTATGTCCTCAATATCTGATCTCAAACTCATCTCATTCCCTTTTTACCTTATATTACCAATCCAACCTTACTCCCTGAATGCTTGGCTCTTTTTTGTCCTCCTCCCCCAATCTCAATCTCTCTAATTACCCTTATTCTCCCCTCTCTAATTACCCCTGCCCTGTCTCTCACTCTCCCTTCCTCCCCCCTTCCAGTTTCATTTACCTCCGACTCATCTGGTCTTATTTTTAGCCCGGGGAATATCTCCCCTTTCCTTTCTTAATATGGCGATGAGCTCTCAGGCCAACTTGGGATCACAGGCTGAGGAGTCCTGGGCATTGGTGGGGGAGGCACTGGAAGCCTGGGCAGGAGGCTACGGGCCCCCCATGGAGTTGTCTTGGCCTCACAGGGAGGGCTTTGGCCCTCCCATCAACCACAGAGACATATTTAGACCACACAAGGCTGGTGTAGGGGACCAGAGACAAGATAGGGACTGGAGGAGGGGGAGGAGGGTGCAAATTTCAGGGGCAGCTCCAGTTCCTTCCCCGCCCCCAACTTGCTACTCCTCCTCCTGTCCATTTTCCTCTAGGTCCTGTCAGCAGTGTCCCCAGGACCAGACTGTACCCCCTGCCCACTGCTCCGTGCCTTCCCCTCCCCCTAGTGCTCCCTGACTCAGGGCCCTAGGCTTTCCCCTCCATTCCCATCTGGACCAAGAAGTCATTTCCAGTCTCTCCCCCCCCCAGACGGGAGCCAGGTAGAGAAGCAGCAGGATGGAGACTATGCCATGTCTTTGGTTGCCACTGCTGGTGCTGCTGCTGGGGGCACCCATGCCAGGGGCACAGGGTGAGGAAGGACTGGACTTTCCTGAGTATGATGGTGTGGATCGAGTGGTCAACGTAAATGCCAAGAACTACAAGAATGTGCTCAAAAAGTATGAGGTTCTTGCCCTGCTCTACCATGAACCCCCAGAAGATGACAAGGCTTCCCAGAGACAATTTGAGATGGAGGAGCTAATTCTAGAGGTGAGGGAGGGAGCATGGGGGAGGGAAAAAGGGAGGGAGAGAACAGGGAGGAAAGAAGGAATTGAGGGTCTCTTAAATACCCTCCTCCCCCAAAATTGCCACCCTGGCAGGCACCAGGATTCTCTTCTGCATCTCTGAGCATAGAATGGGCCAGAAGCAGAGATGGCAACCTTTGAATCCCTTGCCTGATAGAGGCAAGTGGCAAGAGGCAGGGATTTCACCTCTACAACATGGGCAGAGCCGGTACTTTAGGGAGTGGGAACCTCTTTATTATGAACTCTGTCTGAGAGCAAGGGAGAATACATTGCTTCAAGACCCAACTCTTCCACTTGCTCTGAACATAATAATTCAACTTTCTAGGACTTGGTTTCCTCATCTGTAAAATGAAGGGGTAGACTAGATAATCTTTGAAGTGCTATTCTAATCCTAGCATTCCTCCATTTTATCAGGTTGGAAATTCTTGGTGGGGTTGGAACTTGGAGAGGCATGGGGCTATTGGATGAGTGGGACATAGAGAAGGGGGTGGGGTCAGCAATGGCCTTACCCTCTCTGGGTCTGGAATGTCCTATGATTCACCTGCCCCCAGAAATCCATTGACCTCCTCAGACCCATTCTCCCTCCTTAACAACTCTCCAGCTGAGCCAGGTGTTAAGTTGCCCAATGAAGGACAAAACCATATAAGATATCTGCCTGTTACCTGGCATCTCAGTTGATGTCATTCATTTCTTGTCCCCTTCTCTTTATCTAAGGTCCTCCCCATCAACCCCTGCAGGGTCATTCTGGGCCTCCCAGTTTATAGATTTTTGCCTCCTCTCACTCCCTTCCTGGTGTGTTACACACTGCTCACCAAGTCATTAGCACCTCAGGCTTAGATCATGCCTGATCAAACTAACTGGGGGGGGGGGGTGGTTGTGAAGGGGAACTCCTGAGCAAAAGTCTCTAAAAGGAAAAGAAAGAGCCTGTCTGTGTTGGGGAAGGGTGGGTATAGGTAGATAGAACTATAAGGGTCATTGATTTTCATGAGAGTTGGGATAACTTGGATTTCTTCTCCCTAGCTCTTTAATGCCTCAGACTCCCCATAGGGAATCAAGGGTAGGACAGAAAGAGCAGAGACCCCCCTTTTCCCTCCCCACTGCTTCTTCTAGCCTCTCCTCTCCAGTAAGGCCTTAGTTAGGCTCTGCTATCTGATTTACAAGCTGGGTATTTTTATCCTAAGTGCCCGTAATACCAGGGCCACCCACCTGCCAACTCCCTCACCCCCTGTCCCTGGGGAGTTCTGGTAGAAAGCCTGGAGAAGAGAATTAAAGGCAGTGAGGTGAAGCTGGGAGAACTGTCTGGGGAGGGCAAAGAAAAGTGGGCTAAGAAGAATCTCACTTAGGGCTGGGGGAGTTGGTAGCTGCTCTCACAAAATTGGGGAGCTTATACTTAGATTAAGAGAAGAGGGTATTCACTTGTTCAGTGTGAGGGTTGAGGTTGAGAGGAAGAGGAGAAAGTCCATGGCTCTCTGGCATTATATTTCTCTCTGGGTTGGAGGAAAAGAAGATATGGGTTGAGAATCCTTAGTCAAGACCCTTATCTAGAGCTGCCTAACCCAGAATACCCTCCTCTTCTCTTCTCTTCCCCTTCCCTGTTCCAAACACTTCTTCTCCAACTCTGTTCATTCTTGTCTAGCCTTCACCCACACATGGTGTGTGAGGAGAGGTTGGGAATAAGAGAAAGAATGAATCCCAGAAATGACATGTCATTGGTTTACACAGCCAAAAGCTCTCCCTGGTATCACTGGATGCAGCATTCTTGAAATCTTCTATGTAGTACAGGGGGAAAGTCCCTGAATTTGAAGTGAAAAGATCTAAATTTGAACTCTGGCTGCTCCATTTACTGAAACTAGAGGCAAATCACTTCCCTGCCTCAGTTATTTCAACTGCAAAATGAGGGTGATACACTACCTTACAGGACTGTAGAATGGATAGGACCAGGGCTATAAATGCAATTTAATCCGTTAGTCCTCTTCAGCCTGGCCCTGAAACCTGGTTTCTCTTTAGTCCTCAATTTCAAGTCTGTAAGGCCTAAGCATTTAACATTCTTGGCCATGGAAGATGTAGGGGGTGGGAGTGGGGGTGGAGGGAGGGCCTCTAGCATGTAAGGAAACAGAAAGAGATTCTGTAAAGCTGTCAGGAGACACATTATTCCCTCACTCCTGGGGGTAAGGAAGCCCTGGGTGGGGGTATCTCTCTGTCCTAATTCTGCAAAATTCTATTGCCCCACCTCCCTGTCCTCATCCCCACCTCTCAAAAGCCAATAGGAAAGTGGCATTCCTGCAGGCTAGGCTCACAGTGATGAATCCCAAGGGGAGGAAGGAGGGGACTTCCTCAAGGGTTTTCTTTCTGAAAGCTTGAGGACAAGGTTAAGCCCCTAGAAGAAGATGGGCAGCCCCTGGTTGTCCTCCTGTCAGACCCTTTAGCCTATTATTGTTCAATGGAAAGGAGCCAAGAAGCTGAAAGTAGGTCATGATATACCACTTGACAGGAAGACAAAGAAAGCAAGGTGTCCTGTCTTTGACTCAGGATACTTAAGACCTGGCTATTGATACCTTGGGTAATGACTGGACCAGATGACCTCTCAGGTTCTTTTCACTCTTAGAATCTATGAATCCTGGCTCCATCACTAATTAACTAGCCCGGCAGTCTTTGCGAATGGTGTTTTATCTAGTCAAGCAAGTTTCAGAAAGGATGTTTTTGAGCCAAAGCACAATCCAGAGGGAGATATCCATGATGGTGAAGACACTGAAGAAGTTTTAACCCGAAAAATTCCTAAATTAAGGTTGACTCGATAGCTCTCTTCAGAAAAGTTTTCTACCCTGGTAGTAAATATTGGACATCAAGATCTAGCGTTGACATCTACCAGTCATGTACTTTTTATCAATCATTTAACTTTTTTGAGCCTGATCAGTAAAGTGGGAATAATATCTTTAGTACCTTACCTCTCAGTGCTGTTGTGAGGATATAGGGGAAGGGGTGCTGCCATAAGAGAATACCTGGGGTCAACTTCCACTTCTAACGTTTATGAATTATGGGAGCATGGACAAGTCCCTTGATCTCTCTAAGTCTTAGTTTTTCCACCTACAAAACGCTATTAGTTGAATGTTTTGTTCACAATCAACAAAGGAGAATACTGGGAAAGCTTTACATAAATTCCAGTTTTTATTATTAAAAAATTTGAAAGGTTTTGGTGGGCAAGAGGCTTGTTCTGCTTAACTACAGAGGGAGAAACTAGGCTCAATGAGTAGAAACTGTTAACATTGTCCAAAGAGTGAAATGGGATGACTTATTAGGTAATAAGAACAATAATAATAATAATAGTTATCATTTACATAGAACTTTAAGATTTGCAAAGAGCTTCACAAATATCTCATCTGATCCTCCCTACAATCCTTTGAGGTGTGGGCTCTGATTATCCACATTTTACAGTTGAGGAAACTGAGGCAAACAGAGGTTAAATGATTTGCCCACAGTCATACAACTAGGAAATATATAAGGTCATATTTGAATTTAGTTCATCCTGACTCCAGGTCTAGTGCTCTACCCAGCTGCACCACATACATTAACCCCCCCCCAAAAGAGGAATAGATAATCTGTTGGCAATCTGTAGGTGAGATTTTTGTTCAAGTTTGAAACAGAATGATAGTCTTTGAGTCCCTTTCAAGTTTGAAATTCTATAATTCTGAATAGCTCATTTCATTGGACTTCAGAATTCTTTTTTATAAAAAGAAAGCATTGGAAGGAATATTTTTGTCCTTCATTCTTGAAGAAGACCATGACATCAGGGGATGATGCCATGACGAGAACATAAATTGGATTTGAGTGAGGATGTGCTGTGCTGTCACCAGCCTCACTTTCTCCTCCAAATTCATCTAGGTCCAGTGACCAGACATGGATCAGGATGACTAGAGATTACCCTGGATATGAGGCAATTAAGGATAAGTGACTTGCCCAAGGTCACACAGTTAGTAAGTAGCAAGTATCTGAGGTTGGATTCAAACTCCAGTCCTCCTGTCTCCAAGGTCAGCGCTCTACCCACTTCTCCAGTCTATAGGAAGAGGACCTGAGTTTATATCCTACTTCCACCCATTTTTACCTCTGTGGCCTTGGGCAAATCCCTTAACCTCCCAGTGCCTCAGTTTCCACACCTATAAAATAAGACTGAACTAAATGTCCTGTGAGCTCTTTTTGCTATTATAGCTTTATAATCTTATTACAAAGTGGCCTTTAAGGACCAGTTCTAATATTTTGATTTCTAAACCCAAGTGTTTCTTGAACACTTAACTAGCTCTAATACTTTCCCCAGTTAGCGGCCCAAGTCCTGGAAGATAAGGGAGTTGGCTTCGGGCTCGTGGACTCAGAGAAAGATGCAGCTGTGGCCAAGAAACTGGGTAAGAGGGAAGGAGAGATGGTAGACAAGATGGTAAGGGGAAATAAGAGAATTGTAGAGAGGGTGATATGTAAGGGTCATGGAGAGAAGAGAGATGAATCACTGTGTATGTGTGGTAGTGGAGGAGTGTGTGTGTGCTGGGGTGGTGGAAAGGGGGGAAGGGGAGAGAGTTGGGGAGCATTATAAATATTTAGAGTGGACAATAATGTGATTCATTGCAGCTTGTTGGAGGTGGGAATTGTTGAGGGGTCAGAGAGACAAGTGAGATAATTTGTAAGGACAGAAGAAGGGCAATAGCATTTCTTTTACCTTTATACATTGTGTAACATACTGAGTATCAGTTGTCATTGATGTTGTTATTATGTAGCAATGATCTGAATCCACAACCCTAAAACTTAAGGAGTGAAAAATGAGGAAAAAATAAAAGAAAGAGAAGTAGACTTTCAGTTCCTCCCCACCTCACCCTGGTTAAACACTGTACCCTGCCCCCTACCCTGCCTCAACCTCCTAGGGGGAGAGGCGTAACCAGAAGACCTTCCAGGGCTTGGCCACCAGGGGGCATTGCAGGCTTTAGACCGGGCCACATGGAGGGAGGTGTGGCAGAAGGGGGATAATAATGGCCTGATAAAGCTGGGAGGAGAGAGAGGATGAGGGAGAAGAAGGTCTGGGGTGGGACTCTCTATCCTAACAAGCCCCCACCCCCTGTGACGATGAGGCCCGGTGGGGGTTGTAACCAAAGGACTGGGCAAGGGAGTGGGAGTATAGGATCTGAGACAGAGGACCTGGAGGTCTGATATGAAGCAGATAATGGGGCTGGAACCCAGAGGCTGGGTCTGAGGGTATCAAAGTCAAGGCTCACATCTAGCTTATTTCCCAGGTCTGACGGAGGAGGACAGCATATACGTGTTCAAGGGAGACGAGGTCATAGAATACGATGGCGAGTTATCTGCAGATACCTTGGTCGAGTTTCTGCTTGATGTGAGAAAGACCCTAGTCCCCTCCTAGTCTCACTCTTAATTTTCCTCCTCACAGGAACCCTGTGTCCCCACCCCCAAACCTTCCAACAGCCAATCCCTGCCCTAAGCACACACTCATCTCCACCTTCTTCACCTCCCTATTGGCATCCCTTCTGTCCACAAGACCATGACTTGAGAATTGACTCTCCTCTCCCCCATCAGGTCCTGGAGGACCCTGTGGAGCTAATCGAGGGTGAAAAGGAGCTGCAGGCATTTGAGAACATTGAAGATGAGATCAAACTTATTGGCTACTTCAAGAATGAGGACTCAGAACGTGGGTAGCCTCCTCTTCCCCCCACCCCAGACCCATTAGAGCTCCTACAGTTTCCATCTGCTTCCCTCATTACTTACCATCTCTCCTATTTTAATTCACTGCTCCTGACTCTTCAGCTTCCCCCACCCAGTTTTCCCACAGTTATCAATATGAAGTGCTCTCTATTTTGTTACCCTGACTGCTTCTCAGTAGGAAGTTTTATCCAGGCTATCCATTCCTCTGTCAGTCTCAAGTTCCCTCCATCTCTACTCTAAGACACTCCAATCATTCCCCTCACTCCCCCCCCAAAAGCTTTCTGTGACAGGTTTACTCTATCTCCTCAGATATCTCACCTCCCCAGCTTTGACTTAATGAAAAAAGATTTAGGAATTGGGGATGTGGGTGGCACTAGGCCTTCTATGAAGATATAGAATTGACTATGCCTTCCTCACCCCAGATTACAAGGCCTATGAGGATGCAGCTGAAGAGTTTCATCCCTACATCCCTTTCTTCGCCACCTTTGACAGCAAGGTATCCTTTTTCCTTCCTCCAACTTCCTCACTGACCTTCATTAAGCTCTTTCCTTCTCTTAGAGCCTGATCTTTTCCAGGGCCAATGGAGACCCTTCTCCACTCTTCCACATTAAAGCCTCCCCAAATAAATTGCTCCCCCAGTTCTGCTGAGGATTTCATGACTTCCCAGATTCTCACTGTTGTATCCCCACCTCATCATCCTCCTTCCCCAAAGGTGGCTAAGAAGCTGACCCTGAAGCTGAATGAGATTGATTTCTATGAGGCCTTCATGGATGAGCCAGTGACCATCCCAGACAAGCCCAACAGTGAGGAGGAGATTGTCAGCTTTGTGGAGGAGCACAAGAGGTGGGGTTGCTCTTGTGGGAGGTGTCTTGTGGAGTCTCGGGCTAGAAAAAGAGGATGAGAAGGAGGGGGAAGAAGAGAAAAGAGGATAAAGAAGAGGAGGGAGGGAGGAGGAGAAGGGAAAAGAGGGGGGAAGATGAGGGGAAAGGAGGAGGAAGAAGAGGAGATGAGGAAGAGGGGAGAAGAAGGGGAGGAGGAGGAAGAGAGGAGAGGAAGGGGAGAAGGAAGAAGGAAAGGGAAAGGAGAGAGAGGAGAGCAAAGGAGAAAGAGGAGGAGGAGGAGGAGGGAGGAAGGGGAAAAGGAGGAGGAAGCATCACACCCTTACCTCAATACTTAAAGATGACCTATGGATGGAGATAAACATAAAGCCCATGGCCATTGTCTTCTAAGTCATTGATTCAGTTTGTGAAGGGTCCTGCATTTCAACACTGGCCATGAGGTTCCATACACAATGAACATTCAGCAAATGCTCATTGACAAGAATGATGTGGATTTTCATGCTGGTCACATAATGTCTAGATTCCCAAACTTCACTCTTGCCTCCCACTCCCATCTCATGTCCTTCAGCCTAGAGGTTGTTGGGGCTTGAAAAGAATTTAAAGATCATCAATCCTGTCATGCTCCCACACTCTTCAGTCCAGTCACATTGTCCCGTTCTTCACAGAACACTCCTTCTCCCATCACTGTTGCAAAGGCTGCCTTCCCTTCACCCCCCACCCTTCCATGGTTTAAATGTGTTCTCCCTTCACCTTCAACTTCTTAAAAATTCCTGATTTCTTACAAGATTGACTTTATGTGCAAACACTAAGGAACAGTCTTTCTGGGTCTCTGTAGGTTTTAGTATTCACAAACTGTTGTGTATGCAAATACATATATACCTACCTATTTACTTATAATAGGCCACCAGTGGATGTGAGCTTCCCAAGGCCAGGGGCTGGAGTTTTTGCTTTGTCTTGTCTTGCCTTTGTAAAGACAGCATGTCTAGACTGAACTACTGAATCCCTTAGGATTGTCTTTTGCCTTTCTTCCTATCCCAAGTGCCTGATACATAGTAGGAACTTAATCAATGCTTATTGACAAACTAACTGATTGCATAAAGATTTAATAAAGGTTTGGATTGAATTTTCCTAAGTCACAAAGCTATCTGTGACCTTGAGCAAAATGGCAGAACCTATCCTCAAACTCAAGCCTTCTGCCTGTAAGCTGCCAGCTTACCACCCCACAGATGTACAGTGATCTGGGCCTCTTACCCAGATGGATGGCTTTTGATCTAAGTCATGATTTAAGCTATAACTGTCTGTATCCTGGGTCTGACTCCATTGCTGAAAGTAGCTCCTGGGATGGGAATAGATCTTTTCACTGAGTCTTCCTATGTCTTACCCAGGTCAACCCTGAGGAAGCTGAAACCTGAAAGTATGTACGAGACTTGGGTGAGTCCCCGGCAGTCAAGATCAGGCCCTTAAATCACACCTGAGGATGGGAGGGAGGGAGACACAGCTAGACTCAGATCTTAGAAACAGCCTACTCAGCCGTTCTCTGTGACCCCAAAGATAGAGAAAGAGGGATTTATGTTACAAATCATAAATACTTTTTGAGAACCCAGAGTTTATTCATTTCTAACCCCAGGAACCTCTGGATCTTGCTAATATTAAATAATCTTGGAGACAAGGGAATAGAAGTAGGGGCTTTGGAAGCCCAATAAAATTGTTGAGACCTGCCCCCAACTCTAGGAGTCTGTACCCTCCAAAAACTTGCATAGTATCACAGGGGAACCCTAAAGTCTCTCTGGGCATCCCAGCTTCAGGAAAAATAGCTAGAGCCCTGGCCTGCCCTAACTCCTCACTGGCTTTTATCACTCTACAGGAAGATGACCTAGATGGTATCCATATAGTGGCCTTTGCAGAGGAGGCTGATCCTGGTAAAGGGGGAACTGGGGAAAGGGGTCATGAATGGATTTTGATTGGAGGTGGGAGGGGTGGGAGAGAAAGAAGTTCTATAGGCCTTACTCTGCAGGTGAGAAGCAGAAGGGGGCTAGTATACTGGAATGGAGAAAAATGAACTTTTAACCTTATTCATTTTTTACCCCTCCTCAACATGGTTTTCCCATTTGCCCCTAGATGGCTTTGAGTTCTTAGAGACCCTCAAAGCTGTGGCCCAGGACAACACAGAAAACCCTGATCTCAGCATTATCTGGATTGACCCTGATGACTTCCCCTTGGTAAGAAGGCCCCCAGGTGTAGTCACACCAGCACCTCTGAATGTAAAGAACTGGGCTGATGGGGCTTAGAAAGGCCAAGCAGGCAGAGGAAGGGTTGTTTAAGCAAGTTTCCTCCTATCCCTACCCCTTTAGAGAATAAAGCCTTTCTCTAAGGAAGTGAAGTAGGAGGGCAGTTCTGTCTCCTCCCAGACAAGCCAGGGAACTAATTGAAACTACAACAGAAAGATCTATGTAAGACAGAAGGAAGCACTTCTTTCTGGATATTTCAGGCTAGAGGCCCTACTATAGTCCTATAGATGTGAGTTTTGAGACAGAAGAGAGGGAGAAGAGGAGGTGTGAAGTCTCTTTCCTCCCCCTTTTCCCTTATATTTTTTAGTGATAAGTCTGAGAAAATTGCCTACTTCTCTGAACTTCAGTTCTCTCATCTTTAAAATGTAAATGATAGTGTTTGTACTAACCTTCCTCACAATGATAATATACAGAAATTGATTTTTCTTTTAGTCATGTCTGACTCTTTGTAAGCCTTTGGGCTTTGTCCATGGGGTTTTCTTGGCAAAGATGCTGGAGTGACGTGCCATTTCCTTTTCCAGTGTGTCCTCATTTAACAGATGAGGAACTGAGGCAAATGGGAGTTAGTGGCTCACTTGCCTACACAGATCTTTCTAACTCCAGGCCCAGTGCTCTGTCTATGTACTACCTAGTCACCCCTTAAAGAACTGTAGAGATGTGATAATAGGCAGATGAGTACCATTATGAATATTATTATTTATTATTCATATTGCTCCTCCAAACTCAGGGACCCTCAGGAGCTGCGCTTTCAGAGTACTCAAAGAAATAATCATGAAGGGATGAGGAGAAGCCAAAGAGATGCAGTGCAGCATTCCTGGGCTAGGGGTACCTAGGTTAAATCCTCTGAAGGAAGGGCTCTTCTTTTTTTTTTATTTTATTTTTATTTTCCAATTACATGATATTTTTAATATGCATCCACTTGCATATTTATAAGTTATAAACTTTTCTTCCACCCTCCCTTGCTCCCCCCAGTGGGGAATAGTCCAGTAAACATTGTACATGTACATTTGTGTTTCTAACATGTTTTACATATTAGTCATTTTTTTATATAAGGAATTAGGACTAAGGGAAAAGAAAGAAAACCATGGACTATAAAGGGAAAACAGAGAAAATTTTTAAAAAAGTGTTCGTTTAGATTCTGTGATTTTTTTGTTTTTGTTTTCTTTTTCATCTGGATATGGATGACGTCCATTACAGGCCTCCCAGGATTGTCCTACCTCTCTGAACTGCTAAGAGGAGCTGCATCCATCATAGATGATCACCTCACAATGTTGTTGATAATATGTACAATGTTCTCTTGGTTCTGTTCCCTTCACTCAGCATTAGTTTGTGTAATTCTTTCCACACTTCTCTACAGTTTGGCTATTCATGGTTCCTTATAGAACAACAATACTCCATAATATTGTTCAGCCATTCTCCAATTGATGAGCATCCCCTTAAATTCTATTTCTTTGCTACTACAGAAAAATTGCTACAATTTTGGAACATGTAGGACTTTAGGGGAGGGTTATTTAAAAAAAAAATTTTTAATGTAAGGCAATGGGGTTAAGTGACTTGCCCAAGTCACACAGCTAGATAATTAATGATTAAGTATCTTGAGGCTGGATTTGAACTCAGGATCTCCTGACTCCAGGGCTGGTGCTCTAGCCACTTTGCCACCTAGCTGCCCCTAAGGGAGGGCTCTTCTTAAAACTCCCAGCTCTCAGGTCTTCTTCAATAGAAGAGTATCCACAGTGTTTTTCTCTGTCTCTGTCTCTCTCTCTCTCTCACACACACACACACGCACGTGTGCGCAAAACCCCACCACCTCAGGACAGCCAAATGGGTCTCAAGGTTTCATATCCACCAAAACCCTCCTGCAGAAGGAGGGAACAAAAATGGCCTGCTTTACGCAGTAGCCTGGGCTCCTCAGATTCTAACTAATGCTTAAAGAGAGACAGTTCTCCTTCCTTTCTGCAGACATGCTAACACATGCTCTTGAAAACATACTATGAGAAAATGACTCTTGAAAGACAGGTCTCAAGGTACCCAGCTAACCTCAAGTCCATCCTTTGTGTATTCCCATCTTTTATTGGTCCCATCCCAGAGCTATTACTGAATTCTAGAACTAGTCCAGTTCCTCTGTAACTAGGATGCTATTTCCCTTTCCTCACTTCCATTGTCATAGAAGTATGGGAAATTTAATTTGTATTATGACTTAACAATCACAGCTAGTTTTAGAATTATAAGACTATAGGACAATCAGAGTTGGATCATCTAGGCCAACCCACTCATTTTCCAGATGAGGTAACTGAGGCCAAAGTTCATGGGAGAAGTAATACTTAGAAACTAGGTCTTAGGCTCCTGGCTCTGTCTACCAAATCACATTGATCTATAATAATGTTTGTCCTTCAATCTCAAAGAAGACCATGATATCAGTGAAGTGATGCCATGACAAGCACATGAATTAGGTTTTGAGGGAGGGGTGCTGTGCTAAGTCACCAGTCTCCCTTTCTCCTCCAGAGCCATTTGGGTCCAGTGATCAGATATGGATCAGGATAACTGGAGATGGTCCTGGGTGTGAAGCAATCAGAATTAAGTCACTTGCCCAAAGTCACTGCAAACTCCTGTCCTCCTTATTCCAAGGCCAGTGCTTTCTCCACTGCACCATGTCTGACTCTTCATGATCCCATTTGGTATTTTCTTGCAAAGATACTGGAGTAGTTTGCCATTTTCTTTTCCAGCTCATTTGATAGATGTGGAAACTGTGGCAAATAGGGTTAAATGACTTGCCTAGGGTCACATAGCTAGCATCTGAGACTAGATTTGAACTCAGGAAAATGAGTCTTCCTGAATTCAGGCCTAGAGCACTCTATTCACTGCATCCCTAGCTTTTATATGCTCTCTTCCCTCTTCCTAGCCTTCTGTCAGATTTTTCCTATCTGTCCCATTTTTCCCTGCAGCTTGTCCCATACTGGGAGAAAACATTCAACATCGACCTGTCAGCCCCGCAGATAGGAGTTGTCAATGTGACAGATGTAAGTATCCTCCCTTCCCTTTCATTTCCACTGCCCCAAACCCCTGTTCCCAAACTCTTTCCCTTTCCAGGAGTTTAGCAAAACCAGAACAGAGGTAGTATCTTCTCAAATTTCTCCTAGGCTAGACCTGTTCTTTCCATGGCCCCATCACATTCCGTCTGGTATAATGATTGTTTGTGTACCTCTAGCATTTGCCTTGATCATGTTATACAATGGTGGTGCCATTTATTTTTGATCTTTGGATTCCCATTGTCTGATAATAAATATTTATTGAATTGACTAGAATTGACATGCCCAGACTGGTTGGCAAGTGGATGAGTAGGAGAGATAAATAGATGGACCAGTGGGTAGATGAACAGGACAGAAAGGTGAAGGGACAGGTCAGCTGAGTTGAGATTGAGTTTAGTTTTCTGTTGCTCTCTTCTCTTCACCACCCTGCTCCATCCCATTGGGGTAGGCTGACAGCATTTGGATGGAGATGGATGATGAAGAGGACCTGCCCTCAGCTGATGAGTTGGAGGACTGGCTGGAAGATGTATTGGAGGGTGAGATCAACACTGAAGATGATGATGATGATGATGATGATGACGATGATGATGATGATGATGATGATTAGTTGCCATGGTGACCACTTCTCAGCCCCTTCCTGCTCTGATATCCCCTACGGAGCTCCTTCACCTGGGGGGTGACAAGCAGGACCTGGCTAGAGGGCCCTTCTTCGATGGCCTCTTCGTGTCTAGGCTTTAATTTCCCTCAGATATTACACTGAGGAAAGGGGCTGCCTGCCTTCATATTTTCCTTCCCTTCTGACTCTCTTATCCCATTTCTCCCCCCTCCTGCTTCAATCCTTCAAATCCTCTATGCTTTTTTCCTTGCATTCTTCTCTTGATCCCCCTCCATATGTTCTCCCAACTCTCTCCCCAAATTCTCTCCTTGTTCACCCATCATTCTGTTTTCTTCTGACTATGCTCTGTTCCCTGCCTAGGGAGGGGGAGTGCGGTGCTAGGTTTGGGGCCACATCTCAGCCGCTTCCTGTTAATTTATTTGGGTCAAATGATAAGTCTCAATAAAGGGATCTGGGGCAGTGTCTGTTGATGTCTCATCCAGTGGTGGGGGTAGAGTTCAAATCAGGAGCACGGGCAGGTATTCTGTTTCAGAGACTGGGGAGAAATATGATTAGAGTAGCAGCACTGACCTAGAGATCCCTAATCATCATTATGCCTTGATTGATTCCCTATTCTACTGAATAATTAGCAAGGACAAACCGACTTGGGGAGGGGGGAGGATTGGATCAGGAATAAGGGATGAGATGAGGGAAAGGGGTTTAAGAGGAATATCAACCCTAGAGAGCTTAGAAATCTCTTTGGGATAACAATCCTCTTCTGTCACCAAAGGGGAAAACCTACATAAATCAATAGGTTAAATCCATGAAATAAGAAAGTAGTTTTAAAGGAACTGAGAGTGTTCATACTGGAGAAGAAAGTATTTGAAAATCTATCACGGAAAAGGGATTAGATTTGTTCTTCCTGGCCCCAGAACTAGAAGCAAGGAATGAAATTTGCAGAGTCAAATTAAGGTTCTACCTAAAAAAAAAAAAATAATAATAACAATCAAAGAAGTATCAAAATGCCCTAGGGGTGGCAGATTTCCCATTACTGAAGGTCTTTAAATAAAAGTTAGATGCTCACTTACCAGGGATGTTAGGGGAAAGGAAGGGAGAATGATTATTCAGATATGGGTTGAGCTAGATGGCCTAGAAATTCTTCCAAGTCCAAGATTCTCTATGTATAATTAATTGACACTTGTGGTCTGTTAGCTCAGTCAGTTTAATCTACCTAAGTAAGTTATGGCCAGTAAGATATCATGGTATATTGGAAAGAATGCCAATTTGAGTTCTAGCAATCCTGGATTTGAATCCCAAGTTCTCTTTCTTACATGTCCCTAGGTGAGTTATTTCATTTCTATGAGACTCAGATTTCTCAGAATAAACAAGATAATCTTTAAGGCCCCTTCTAGCTTTAAATATTTTGATCTATAAGAAAGAAAAGAGCATAAAATAGTCCCAGAAGTTTTCATGGAAGAAATGATATTGAACCTTGATAGGAGAAGACATGTTGCATAGGGGCTAAGAACAACATTAAATTGGGCAGAAGGTTGGAATGGACGGATGTCAGTTGAGGGCAGAGAAGAGCAGGATTATTGGAGCAGAGGACTCCAGCAGTAGAACACTTCAGGATCAGGCTGAAAAGACAGATTAGATTCCAGATTGTGGATGGCCTAGAATGCAAGCCTAAAGAGTTTGGGCTTGGGGGTGGCTAGGTGGCGCAGTGGATAAAGCACTGGCCCTGGAGTCAGGAGAACCTGAGTTCAAATCTGACCTCAGACACTTAATAATCACCTAGCTGTGTGGCCTTGGGCAAGCCACTTAACCCCATTGCCTTGCAAAAAAAAGCTGAAAAAATTTTAAAATAAAATAAAAATAAAAGAGTTTGGACTTGAACCTGGAAGCAAAGAAGTCCCTTTCTCTCCACCAGGTCCTCATTAACTCTCACTTAGATTATAGCACCACTCTTGATAGATCACCCTGCAACCAGTTTCTCCCCTCTGCAATCCATCTTCCATGTAGCTGTCAAACTGGCATAACTAAATTCTAGGTCTGACCATGGTGCTGCTGTGTTCAAGATGGTTCTGTGGATAGAGTTTTGGGTCCTGAGTAAGGAAAGACCTGAGATTAAATAAGACCTCAGACATTTACCAGTTGTATGACCCTGAATTTACTATCTGCCTCAGTTTTCTCAATTGTAAAATGGGAATAATAATAAGACCTGCCTCAGTGTTGTGAGAATCATGTGAGATAGTATCTGTAAAGTTTTAGACATAAAGAAGGCACTTCCTTTCTTCCATATGCATGACCACTTTAGTCATCCAACCTCTGGCACATAGAGGCCTTAATAAATACATATTCTCTTCTCACTGGCTCCCTATTGCCTCAAGGATAGAATAAAAACTCCATTTGGCATTTAAAGCTCTCTGTAATTTAGCTAGTACTCTTTCTTATGAATTCAGTGTTGCAGGCAAATTGCTCTACTTGTTGACTGTACAAAGAAAATAATCTGTCTTTGTCTAGGTTTGTCCCCTGTGCACAAGAATGACTTCTTTTCTCTATCTTAAACTGTTTAGCTTTCTTGGTTTTTTTGGTTTTTGGGGGGTTTTTTTTTAGGTTTTCACAAGGCAAATGGGGTTAAGTGGCTTGCCCAAGGCCACACAGCTAGGTAATTATTAAGTGTCTGAGACCGGATTTGAATCTTTAGCTTTCTTAAAGGCTACCACAGAGGTCTTCGCATCCCCAGGTTGTTAGAGCACTCTCCTGGTTCCCAGATTATTTTGCATCCATGACCTGAGATTTCATTGGTGCAAAGAGCTTCAAGAAAGGAATTTTGACCAGTATAATTTGGTAGCTTCTATGAAATCTACAGGTTCAGTTAGTTGCCTTTGGTAGTGAGTAGAAGTCGGAAGTTTACGTGACTTCCCAGGGGTCAGATAGCCATTGTGAGTCAGATGTGAGGATTAAACCAAAGCCTTCCTTACTCTAAGGATTCTGAGGTCTACTATAACAGAAGTGTCAAACATACTGGGCTCAGAGCTGCATGCATCCCACACCATTCCTGATTAAATCAGATTAAAATGTAATGAGGGAATATTTAACAAAACAAAGAAAAATTCGAGATAGATAATTTCACTTTTTAAAATTAAGTTAGGACGTGGCCAGGGATCTTTATGTAGGGACTGGTGGTCCCTGTTGGACACCTCTGCACTTATATCACATGGTATCATAGAAATAGAGCTGAAAAGGACTTAGAAAACATTTGGTCCAATTCTAGTTAGCAAGATGGGGAAGAGAGATGTTCTATCTACCCAGGTTCAAGAAGACCTGAATTCAAATTCAGATTTAGATATTTTCTTGCTGTAGGATCCTGGGTAAGTCACTTAACCCTGTTTGCTTCAGTTTTCTCATCTGTAAAAGTGAACTGGAGAAGGAAATGACAAATGACCCCAGTAACTTTGCCAAGAAAACCTAGAGTCAGTCATGACTGAACAACAGTTCAATTCCATTATTTCACACATGAGGAAAATAAGGCTCCCAGAATAGGGAATGACTTGTCCAAACTCCCACAGGTTATGAATGACAGAACCGCTATTTGTACTCTGGACTTAGAATTCCAAATTCAGTGTTTTTTCCATTATATCACATCTACTCCCTAGTAGAATGTAAGCTTTGTGAAGGGCTAGAACAGTTTTGTTTTGGGGTTTTTTGGGGGGTGCAGTATCAGTCTAGGACACTTGCCAGGCACCCCAGATCTACTTAATAGTTATATGCCGAATAAATGAACGACTTGCCAGGATAAAAGTGACGTTTTAGGGGAGGTTAAGTTGGCAGCAGAGAGTCTGGAAACAGGGAGATCAGCCAGGAGATTGCTGAAATAATTATAGGATAATAAATAGCATGTTAGACCTGGAAGGGACCTTTTGTTGTTATTCAGTTCTGACTCTTTCTGGGGTTTTCTTGATAAAGATACTGGAGTGATTTGCCATTTCCTTCTGCTCATTTTACAGATGAAGAAAGTGGCCAAAAAGGGTTAAATGACTTGCTCAAGATCACAAAGTTAATAGGTGTCTGGGGTCAAACTTGAACTCAGATCTTTCTGACTTCAGGCCCAGTATTCTATCCACTACACCACCTCACTGTCTGGAAGAAACCTTAGAGTGCATTTATTCTAATCACCTAATTGTATAGATGAGCAAACTGAGGTCCAGAGACAGGAAGTCACTTACTCAACACAGCCAGTTCTTGATAGAACTGACACTAGAACCCACACTTCCCAATTTTTAGGCTGATGTGATTTACACTACATCGCACTGTCTCTCCAACACATGCAGAGGCATGCTTTCAGCTTCTCTATCCTTATACAGTTGCCAAATTAAAATTTCCTAAAACACTACTTAGATCATGTCAAATTCATTTATTCATTTATGTGTACATTCATTCATTCCAAAGCATCTACTATCCAAAGTAACTACTCTGGACCTAACACTGAACCAGGGCTGGGATTGGAAAAATACAAATGAAACAGTGTTAGCCCACAATGAATTTACATTCTAGGACACAAGGAAGGTCTGGACTAAATTGATATGGAAAACAGATTTTGCTGGATTCTGTAACAAGTGGGAAGGGGAAGTGAAAGTGAGCATAGTCTGAATCAGATCCACAAGGAGGGGGGGGGGGGCAATGGGAAGGGCAAATGAGAAGAAAACAGGGTTAAGAAGCCAGCAACATTTCTATTTAATGAATCCTTAGCTGATTCACACTCAGGTCCTCTGGTTTCACATCTATTGCTCTATCCAATGAAAGCTTCCTTGGTCAGAACTAGAGTGGCTACTGTGTGGGAGGGACCAGAATGAAAGGGTTTCTAGAGTCAGCAGAATTGGTCAGGCCCAGGACCCCGGGGAAGCTTTCTGCTTTCTATTGATCAGTCTGGAAAGGCTTTCTAGAAATGAAGTTTCAAGGGTTCAGAATTTAACCATAGGTCACATCACAGAATCTCAGATTTGAAAGGGGCCTTGGAGCTCATGAATCTCACTCACACTCATTCTTCAAGGAATCAAGGACACTCACTGCCCAAGGAATCAGTCCATGAATTTACTTCCTTTTCTGCTACTGACTTGCCTTGGCCAAGTCACTTCTGTGGATCTGTTTCCTCTTTTCTAAGTAAAAGAAGGAGTTTGAATTAGATGACTTCTAAAGTTTTTTTCTAGAGTTAAAGCTATAAAATTTAAGGAAGGAAGAAAGGAGTATATTCGAAAGTGGAAATGACCTTATTTTATAAGTGAGAAAAACCAAGTCCCAAAATGAATGAATGACTGCCAAGGTCAGAGGCAAGCAGTAGAGTCAAGATTCAAATTTAGGTTCTCTGGCTCCAAAGTCATTGCTTATCCAGTAAACTGGGTGGTCCAACATGATCCAATGCCTGAGAAATGATCCAGTGAAGGAGGTAGTGAAAGAATAGACACAAGAAGATGACAAATGAGGAAGTCAAATTGGCAAAAGAAGAAATGCAGAGCAAAAACCTTAAGTCTAAATTAGGGAGGGGCATAAGATGGATACATCTCTCAGCAGTCTGGCTTGGGGTCCCAGCTAAGTATGGACAAATAATTTTTCCTATTGTCCTCTGAAACACATATGGCACCACAAAATGAATATTTATATTAAGTGAAGTGTGGGATTGCTTGGCAATTATTGCTGAGTTGTTTTCAGTCAGCTCTTCATGACCCCATTTGAGGTTTTCTTGCAAAGAAATTGGAGTGGTTTGCCTTTTCCTTCTCCAAGTTATTTGACAGATGGAAAAACTGAGGTAAATAGGGTTAAATGACTTGCCCAGGATCACATAGCTAGCATCTGAGGAGGGATCTGAATTCAGAAAGTCTTCCTGACTCCAAACCCAATGCCCTATTCACTGCGCCACCTAGGCCCTGAAATTATCTGTGCATTCACAAAAAAAAAAAAAAATATGCAAAAAGGGGTGTTATGTTGTATTTTTGGTGGGGGTCTATATTGCCTATCATTAAGCCCAGCTCTCAGTCTGAACCCCCCCCCCCCAAGAAATGCTTGCTAGGGAAGGACTAACAGGCCTCTTACAAGGAGCCAGATTGTCTTGGTGGGTCTGATATCATTCAGCTCAGGGTCTCTTTCTCCCTCAAGGTAAACTGGTGAGACAAGGAAACTCAAAGGGGGGGGGGTCGATGTCAAAAAGAGGACAACCACTTCCTTATTCCTCTTTCTTTTTAATCTAGCTGTTTTGGGGAGCCAGGAAAGCCCCAGAGGGTTCTGGCAGGGGAAGTGAGAGTCACTAGCCCAGGACACTGGCAGGGTCTGGACACCCCCCCACCCAGACTTCATACTTTCGCCCACAGAATAGTAGTTCCTAACCTAACTTGTTTTGCAAGCTAATTGTCTATTTTTGCATATTGCCGGCCCAGATCCTAAACCTTTTTCCCCCATTCAGTTTTATTTTCATTTCCAGACTTTTTCTATCTTGAACCCCTCCCCCACCCATTGAAAAAGCAAGAAATTCAAAACCCCTTACAAATATGAAGTCATGCAAAACAAATGTCCGCATTAGCCATGTGAAAGGAAGGGAGGGAGGGAGGGAGGGAGGGAGGGAGGGACAGAGACAGAGAGACAAGAGAGAGAGAGAGACAGAGAGACAGAGACAGAGACAGAGAGAGACAGAGAGACAGAGAGAGACAGAGAGAGACAGAGAGAGAGAGAGAGACAGAGAGGCAGAGAGAGAGAGCCAGGGAGAACAAAGCTCTGCTTCAGTCTGCGCTCCGGGTGCACCAGGCCTCTCTGGAGAGCTTGCCTGGGCCCCGTGGGCCGGGGGATGCGCACAGGGGCCGTGGCTACAATGTTGCGGCCCCGCACGCACTTCTCTGGGGTTCTGCACCCCGCCTGCTGCATCAGTTCGGGGGTCTTTGGGGCGTTCTGCCCTGCGGCCCGGACTTCATGTTAGACAACGAGGGGGGCTCTCTGCGGAGCGTGCCGCGGCCCGGGGGGCTCAGCTGTTAGACTAAGGAAGGGGCCTGGCGGGCCCCCCCCCCACCCGCGGGACGTAGCGATGTAGGTCATGGGCCGCCATCCCCCCCTTCCCTCTCCAACTCGGGGAAACTGAGGCCCGGCTTGCGGGGGCGGCCCCCCACTCCCTCCCGCCCGCGGAGAGGAAGGGGCGGGCCCCGGGGCGCCCCCGCCCCCGCCCCCGCGGCGGCCGCTCCCGCCCCCCGCCCCTCCCCGGCTCTGACATCACGGCCGGCCGGGTGGGGCGAGGCGGCGCTGGGCTCGGGGCTCGGGCTCCGGCAGCAGCGGAAGAGGCGGCGGCGGCGGCGGCGGCTCCCGAGGCTGGTCAGGAATCAGGGCAGTCCGGAGTGCCCGGCCCGGCCCCGCGCGCTCGGCTCCGCACAGGTACGGGGGCCCCGGGCAGGGCGGGCGGGGCGGGCCGGAGCCCCCGCGCCCCGGGGCGGCCTCGGAGGCACGTGTGCCCCCGGGCTCCGCGACCGCGGCTCGGAGGCGCTTCCCGCCCAGCGCGCGGCCCCGGCCGGCTCCCGCCCCTCCCCCACCCCTCCCGCCCCGCCGCAGCCCCCGTCTTGGGGTCCGGGGACCCCGGCCCCTGGCTGTTGCAGGGGGCTCCCACTAGACGTCTTCGTTGGGGGGGGTCTCCTGATCCTCGGGCTGCTGGGGGCGTTCAAGGGGGGCGCAGAGGGAGCCCCTCGGCTTCCTGCAGCCCGCGCCGGGCTGAGCGGGAGCCACCCTGCGGGAGTGGGGAGGGGGCGGCCCCGGAGGGGGCGCGGTGTAACGGGGACACACCGATGCCATCCACGCACACGCGCGCACACGCAGGCACACGCGCGCGCACAGACACGCGCGCACACGGCGCTGGATGCTCTGCGTAGCCTCATCCCCACTCCCACCCCCACGAGCACTAGGGATCGGGGGGCTCGGCGGAGGCCGCGGCCACGGGGCAGCTGCGGGTGTGCGAGGGCTGCCCCGGGCAACCGTGGCTCCTCCCTCCGGACTGGGTGGGGCCGGGGGGTCAGGCTAAGGGGGCTGGATGTCAGCTGACCGCGCAGCCCAGGTGCGGGCGCCCCGGCCGCGGCCCGGGCCCCCCAGCTCCGCCTCGGTGCGGGGGGGGGGGGGGGGGGCGCGAGCATGAGTCAGTCGGGGCTGAGAGCGAGTCACCACCCGGGCAGTGCGGGGGGAACAGACGGGCGCAGGACGGGGCTCTGACACCACCTCGGGCTTTGCGCCCTCCCGACGGCCGAAAACAGGGAGGTGAGGAAGGAGGCCTCTGTCTGAGCAGTTCGTGTGCCTCTGGCCCCCAGGACTGGCACAGCCATAATCACTTTAATTGCCAGTTCCCTTTGTGGTTCAACACACTTAGGGAAATTGCCAGCTGTGCCCTCCACTGCCTGCTCCTCTGGCCTCTTCTAATGCCCGTGCTTGGACCCAGCATGGCCGGGGCTTAGTAATAAGGGAATCCTCTTTGCCCCAACCTCCCACTGGGGAGAGATGGGGCACTTCAGACACACACACACACACACACACACGGTTACCTTGAAATGTTTAAGGGTCTGTACTAGTCAACCTCACACATTCACACAAACTCCCAAAGCCAGGTTTACTAATAAGACTTTCATGCACACACACAGGTAACCTCAAAAAACACTCCCCCCCCCCTTGACTTGGACACTGTAGGTTGCTTGGTTACCTCCCCTCTTTCCTTGGGCAAGGGACTTAGATGTACCCTAGGGCACCTCACTGAGTGGGGTGGGTTGGGGGGGGAGATAAAGAAGAAATTCTAGGAGTCCTGAGTACCTGTTGCTCTTAATGGAAAGGTTGAGTCATGGGAAAGAGGGATGGGGTTGCTCTAATCTCAATCTGGATGCCTGCCTGGGACAAAAATCTCGAGGAAGGAGGAAGAAAAATTGAGTGAGGAGGAGGGCATGTCAGTCAAGAAGAGGAAAGAGATTAAGGCAAGGAAAAGGGAGGGAAGAAGAAATGAGAAATGACACAGGACAATAACAAGCAGAGTGATTTGGGAGAGAGACAGAGACATAAATGGAAGATGGAGAAGAGGGGAAAGAAAAGGGAAAAAGAAAAAGGGAATTTCTACCGAGAAGAATTCAGTTCTTCCATCTTAGGGGGAGCAGGCAGAAACAATGAAAAGTGGATCTCCAGACCCAGAATAAAAATAATTTAATTCAAGAATTCATAAAATTTCTGCTATATGCCAATCCCTATACTGGGTTACTAGGGAAAGAAACAATTTCTGCCCTCAAGGAACATACACTCTACTAAGAGTTAAATATTGATTTAAGGCACTCAGCATTAAGACGTATTCCTTCAAATCATGACAAGGAAATGCCTTTCTTGGTCTTTAGCCTACCCTGTCAGCCTCTTTCCCTTTTCACACTTAGAACTTTTTAAAATTAATCTTTTATTTTTACATCACAAATTTTCTCAAAATATTCCTCTTTCCTTCCCCCTCCCAGAGAACCATCCCTAAAAACAACAGAAAAAAATCAGTTGAAAAACCAAGGGTCACATTATATGAGATTTCCAGTTTTTTTCACAGAGGGGAAGGATATATATCCTCATTTGAGACCAAAATTTAGGCCATATTTTCAACTGTTTTGTTCTTTGTATTTTTACATTGTTGTTACATTTAGTTTTTCCTGCTTTGCTTATTATACGGTTCCTACCTTCCTATGCGTCTCTGAATTCCTATGTTCACTGTTTCTTATGGTGTATTTTGTTGCATTATTTCTATCTAGCCACTTCCCACCCCTCCTGCCCCTCTCTGGACAGATCAGAGTATCAACACTAGAAGATTCAACCTCCTTGGGAGTCACAGATACAGCAACTACAGTTCTATCTTCCATTTTTTTCACTGCCCCTTCCTCAGAACCAGTGCCTGGTGCTGGGGTAGCTTAAAACAGATGTGGGAGCAGAGGTTGGGCCTCCTAATCCTCTGACTCCCACTGCATTATCCTGAGCTTACTGGGGAATTTGGCATCAGATACTCATGGCGGGGAGAGAGGAAGGAAAAGGGGGCGTGGATAGCAGTTTGGAAATGTAGAGGTCCTTCAATATGGGGTATGTAGCCCTTCCTTGTTCCATAGGACCTAAAATGTGGTCAGTCCCAGTGCTTGGAGTGAAGAAAAACTCCCCTCAATCTCTATAACAGAATTTGTCTCCATTTCCAGTATTGAATGTGATTATTACCCCTAACACAGACAAAAAGTTGGTTCAACCACCCCCAGTTTGGGGAAAAGTTGTACAATACAGAATTAGAGCTAGAAATGACTGTAATGATCATGGAGTCCAACCTTTTTTTATTTATAAATGAGTAAACTGAGGCTTAGAGAGGGAATGACTTGCTCAAGGTTTGTTTAATGTCAATGTGTGTAGATATATTCCTTTAGCGGTCCCTACCATTAGTTCTTGCCCCCAACCCAATCTTTTTATTCCTCCCAAGTGTTTGCTGTGCCTTCCTCGCAAAGCCTCCCCTACCAACCTGAAGTTCTATTTTTTTCCTCCCTCTATCCCCTATGAAGTCCTTGTCTCAGCCTCTGCTCCCAGTTTCAAATTTACCTCTCCCACTCTAGTGGCTGGGCAATTTCCATTCCAATTTATGATTGATGAACATTTACTAAACCAGTACTTATCCCCCCAATCTTTTGCTTGGACTGGCCCAGACTAACCTGTTTGTGGGAATCTACTTCAGGGGAGCCCTGGAAGCAGGAGAGAGAAGAGGGGGAGAGGAAGGAACTAAGGAAGATTCAAGGAAACAGTAAGGAGTCGGGAGAATGAGCATGAAGGGAAGGGGACTTCCTGCTCTGGTTCCGGGTTCCTGCCTGGGTATCCTGTCCTCCACCCAGAGCCAGCTGGGTCCAGTGTGGTGCTGCTGGAGCATTCAGTGAACCAGCCCTCTGGAAGAATGACTCCCCAGAGTGGGGACAAGTAGAGTTGCCCCAAAACCTCATGAGGTCCTGGCTTGGGGATAGGAGAGGAGGTATGAACTGCAAGGGAGTAAGTAACAACAGACAGTATCAGGCAGAGTAGCACACGTCAGAGGCCCAGGACTCAGATGAAACCTCGAGTTCCATTCTGTTTTACACAAAAATTTGGAGCATCTAGTGTGCCTGGATGCCCAGGAAGTCTAGTGAGAGGCATGATGGACACCAGCCCTGCTCCTTGAAGGCTGGACTGTTTGCCAAGGTTCTGATTCTATGCTGTTACCCAGGTTCTCTGCAAGGAGGAAAATGCCTTAGCTGTTGCTTCTGGGTCCTCCAGAAGTCTTACCTCCATTCATCCTGAAGCAGTCCTTCCTTGGCCAGGCCAAGAGTCCCTGTGTGTAAAAAGTAGTGGGGGTGAAAGGGGACCCTCTGCCCAGCCAGAGTTGCCATAGGGAGACTGAGTTTTTATCTGCTTCTTTCCTCCTCCCTGTGATTATTCAGGAATCCGCCTGATCATTGTTGCCTTAATTCAGTAGCCTTTTCCTCTCCCTGACCTCAGAGACAGACTGACACACAGTCTCTTGTCTCTGTCTCTCTCTCTCTCACACACACACACTCACTTCTCAGCCCCATCTGGATTTAGGTCTCACGTCCCTTGTAGATGTCATACTGGTACCCATGACTCCAAGTCACTATTTCTCCTCAGAAAGACATATGACAGTGTATGACTGTCAAGATGATTGATATACCCATAAAAATTAGCTTGCTTCCCAAATGTATGTAGCATACACCCATCTTCCCTGACTCACAGGCTACCCTCCCCCCCTTGACCCATATGGACCCTTCATGGGTACTGTTGCTATCTCACCATGTGGATGACCTGTTCCATCCTAGCTTTTCCTGACTTTTCTGCTCTTTTCAGTTCCCATGCCCTATCCCTGCCCCCCCCCAAACTCCCCATATCTCATTGCCCTTCCCATCATCTTCCATCCCACCCATTCTGCCTGTCCTGGGGAAAGGGGGTTGGGCAGCATAGGAGCTAGCTGGCTGTGACCTAGATTTCTGGGTGGAGACAGTTCCTGGTGCTGACAGGCAAAGAGCATTGTTCTCAGCCCAGCCAGAGCCTGTGGCCACCACTGAGCCCTTCTGACTGCACCAAGGTGTGAGTTTGTGTGCCTGTGTGGCTCAGGCTCATTGAGGAACATATTTGATTCTGATTCTTCGTGTATGTGACAGTTCTTGCCCTAAGGGAATCTTGTTTTTCCTAGTTAGAGCAGGGTACTAGGACTGGGACTTCCAGCATCCTGGTTCTGCCTCAATTTCCCCGTGAACCAGGAAGTGTGTGTATGTATGGGGCAGAGCAGTGTTAGGGGTGTGTTAAGATGTGGTTTTTGTGGTCAACCTCAATTTAGAGAAGGCTGGGAGGAGGGAAAAAAGTTGAGGTCATCCAACATCTCACCCTTCCACCAGTCGATGCTATTCCTAGGTCAATCTCAAGAGGGATTCATATCTCCAGGAGTGAGGAAGACATTCTTTCCAATGTTTAAACTGTTCCATCCCACTACGGGCCCAGTCCCTCTCCTTTATTTGTATATCTCAAAACAAAAAACAACCCAAAACAGCATAGGGACCTAGAGGGAGCTTAAACTATATCTGGTCTTTGCATCTCTCCTTAAACTTGTCAGGAGAATGGGACAAGAGCAAGTGATATCAAGTTTCAGTGGATAAAGATTGGAAATAAGGACCAAAAAAGCAGGGTTTATGTGTGAAGATGCAGCCAAGATTATGGTATCATAGATTTAGAAGTGGAAGGAAACTGGTATTGAATTAAATTCCCTCCACTTACAGAAGAAACTGAGGCTAAAGTGACTTGCTCATGTTCACACAGGGAGCAAGTGGCAGAGTAGAAATTCAGACCCAGGTCCTCTGACCCCAAGTCCTATAAATCCCAACAGGACCAGGGTTGGACAAAGGTTTGGAAAAGTTAAAGTTGGGAGAAGGAATCCATGTGTAGAAGGGAGAGATAGCGAGACAAACCAGAGAGCAGGGAGGCTGACCCAGAAAGGACAATTGTGGACCTAGTCTATCCCCACCTCTATTCTGATACCACCCTAGAAACCCTTATTTCTCCCCACCCCACCCCCAATGCCACCCAGCCAGCCTGGGAACTGGGCAGGGGGCCAGCACCAGCCGCTTGGTATTCCTGGGCGCGGGGGACGTACAAAAGACCACAAAGCCTGGGAGAGAAAAGGGTGAGTGGGAGCTATGGGCCAGTCTGAGGATAGAAAAAACCCTGGAGGGGGTAAGGGAGGAGATGAAGGGACCACTGCTCCCTGCCTTCCCCAGGGGGTTGAATGCAGTACTGAACACAGAGGGGCCATTACAGGGGAGCAGGGTTCCTTCCAAAAGTAACTCGATGAGGGGAGTGGGGAGTACAGCTGGAACTCCTAGGCCAGATCTCTGTGGGAAAGAGGGACTTCCTTATCCTGTTTTGAAGGAATGCTACCCTGGTAGGAGAAAAGGCCCAAGCTCCTCTGGCAGAGGAGGGAAATTAAGATTCTTGGGTTTCTGTGCTGAATATTCCCTTCATAAACCTTCCTTTTAGCCACTTTCAGTAGTTAGGCGACTTTTTTTGGGGGGGGGGGAGTAGACAGTGGGTGAGAAAGTCAGAAGCTAGGTTGTCATGGTAACCGCCTCCTCCGTCAGGGGAGCTGTTGCCAGGGTTACTGATAGAGGGGAAATAAAAGGAAAAAATGGGGGGTAGGGAAAGGGGTGTGTCTGTCTTTGTGGTCCCTTCCCCCGACTCATTTCCTTGCCTCCCACCTTCCTACAGCTCCTCCTCCAGGGCAGAATATCTTTCCTCAAATAGTCAAGGCTTGCGCCTTCTTTTCCCTTAAGCACTTTCTGATTTTACTAAACACCGCCCCCCCCCCCCATGTACCTGGAAGATCTGGATGGAAGGAGGTAAGGTCCATCTTCCCTTGATTGTCAAAAGGCAACTAAAACTGGTTTTACTCAAGTAGAAAGGGTGAGCACATGGGTGCCTTTAGTGACCAGTGAGGACAATGAGATCAAGCAAGGCCTAAATTCCTTTTTCCTGGTTCAGTTCCCTGGAATCTTCAACCATGGCAGAGTACGGGACCCTCCTACAGGACCTGACTGACAATATTACCCATGAGGACCTGGAACAGCTTAAGTCTGCCTGCAAAGAAGATATTCCAAGTGAGAAGAGTGAGGAGATCACCACTGGTAGTGCCTGGTTTCACTTCCTTGAGACCCACAATAAGTTGGACAAAGGTATGTGTGGGGGGGGGGGGGGCCCTTGATGGAGAATAGGAGCTTCAGGATGTCCTAAGACTTTCACACTTAGAGATCTATTTCTGGCCATCTGCCTGCTGAAGTTGGGGGCAGGAACAAGAAGCGGTTGTTTGCCCAAGAAGTGCTCATTTAGGGGAAGGCTTGTCTACTTAGCTTTTTTCCCTAACTCTCCCAGACTTTTGTCCAGTCCTACATGAGAAATTTTCTTCAAATATTATAATTGGAATTTCTGTGGAGAAGTACTTGCTGGTGCAGTACTGTGGAAAATCAGATGGTGTGGGGATATGCAGAGCAGGGTTACTCCTCACCAGCTTAAAACCTGATCCACACTATACCTTAAATCTATAATGATGCAGACACACTTGGCACTGGTTCCCTAGCAGCACTGTGCTTTTAGAATGGTAGCTCCAACCTTTACTAACAGTGTGACCATGGACAAGGCTCTTAACCACTTTGAGTCTCGGTCTCCAGAACTATTTCCAAACTCCTCCACCTTCCTCGTCTACGCTCAGTTTTGGCTCTAATCCCCTGAAGGGTCAGGGAGGTAGAATACAAATCTGGGGAGATGTGTGCCCTCACTGCCAGCTCCATTTTGCTTGCCCTCATCTTTCCAGATAACCTCTCCTACATAGAGCACATCTTTGAGATTTCAAGGCGCCCAGACCTGCTTACCATGGTGGTTGACTACAGGACCCGTGTGCTCAAGATCTCTGAAGAGGATGAGTTGGATACTAAACTGACCCGAATCCCTAGTGCCAAGAAGTACAAAGGTATGAAACACTGCTGAGATAGCCCATAAGTAGCTAACCTCCCATTTCCTCTCATATCCCACCCCCTGGCACAGTCATCTTCTGCCTTGTCTTTATGCCCAATTCCCTTCCACCACAGGACTCCTTGCATACTGGGGAAGGGGCCAGGCCTCCATATGCTTGATTTATGATCCCTGGACAGACAGGGTCTTGTTTCCCCTCATTAAGAACCCCTTCTTTTCCCCAGACATCATCCGGCAGCCCTCAGAGGAAGAAATCATCAAGCTGGCTCCTCCGCCAAAGAAGGCTTGAAGAAGGAAGAGGAGGAAGAGGAGGAAGGTTGGACCTTCAATGGACCACCCCCATCCTCCTGAGGAGGGGGCAGGGGCAAGAACTGCACCACCACCCCCTACCTTACCTATTCACTAACCTGGTCTTAACCACTCCCAATTGTGTGTGTGCGCGTGTGTGTGTGCGCACGCTCTGGCTGTCTGTCTGTCCGTCTAGCTCGCCTAGTCCCCCCTCCCTGGGGGGGGGAGGGTATGGGGTCTTAGTCCCCCCCACTCCAGGGGGAGGTGGGGGCTATTTCTATGCAAATAGAAATCAGCACATTCCCCCTGCATCTGCCACTTCCGCTCCCTTACCTCTCTATGCTCCCCACAAAAAAGTCTAGGAGCAAAGGGGGAGTTGATTTTTCCCAGTGAAATGAGGAAAGATTGGGATGAGTAAAAACTAAGAAAGTTGAGGGGTTGGGAAGGGCCCTGAATGGGCTGAGAAGAGAGGACATAAGGAAAGAATAAAGTAGTTCTAGGCCAAGATGGCCCAGGAATGGACTCGAGCTCCCCCTTGGGGAAGACTCACTGAGAATGAGATTCACGCACCACAGCTGAAATATCAGGCAGATCCCCTCAATGCCCTCCCTCCATTCTCTAATAGGATGGAAGGATGGGAATAAACCAACCCTTTTTCACTTTTCTCTCACCTGAGATGGGTGTAAGAAGCTCTCTAATGTTGAAACCCCTGTTTGTGTTCCTCTCTAGAATGGCAGAGGAAGTGGGAGGCCAAAGCCCAGGGGAGGATAGCAGGGAGCAGGGGGACCTTCCCTTGCTCTTCCATTCCTCTTTCGTGACTGTTTTCAGTTATACCCTGAGCCTGAGGAAGACTGGAGGCCTATTATCAAAACAGTCCCCCCACCCAACAAGAAAAACACTTTCTGGGCCCAAGGACAGGTCCTATGGGTTCCAATCCCAATCCATTCCCTACTTTCAGGGTTCATGCCCCCACCATTGGCTACTAAGGAATTGTCCCTATCACTTCAAACTTGGAATGCCCCCAGACAATAGAGAAGGGGAGGGGGGAAACTACAGTATTTTCTTTTGCACTAATCATGCACCCCTAGACAAGAGACCTGGCTCAGTCTGGGACAGGTAGCACTGATATCACTCCTCTACTTGGCCCCATTTCCTGGCTCCTTGGGTTTTTGGCCACTTCCTAGCCAAGCCACTAGGGGGTATTGACCCCAGCCTATGGACCCCAAGATGCCCCTCCCTACCCTGACCGTGCTAACTGTGTGTACATATATATTCTACATATATGTATATTAAACCCGCACTGCCATGTTTGCCCTTTTGTGGTTTCTAGCGATAACTTATTGTCTAGGTCAGACCAGAGAGCTTGGGGAAAGGGGGGTGGGGGGAATTGGGGGGCAATGAAGGACCACTACATAAAAGTTAAAAAAAAAAATCATGTTCAAGCCTAGTGTTGTTTTAGAGTAAGTTTTGTATTTGATGCTTCTAGGGAAGGAGTAAGAGTAGAAAGAAAGTGAGAGGGTTAAGCAAGTTATTGGAAAAGGGAAGCCAGAGGGCTAGAGTACCCCAAATACCCCAAACTCTTATGCTCACCTCCCTGTCCTACCACTGCTGCAGATACCTGCCTTAACAAACACCTCTATACACTCCGCGGTTTTGCCTTAAGGACCTTCCTGAGACCCCTTAGTCCTATCTGGCTTTTCCCTAGGAGTTAAGGGGACGCCGGCTCCTTTTCCCCAAAGCAAACAGGAGATTGGTGGGATTGGGAAGAGAAATGAGCTCTTACTTCCTATGTTAGGGGGTATATACTACTAGTGTAGGAGAGGTGTCACCTCACCCTTAGCTGAGAGGGAAGGGGGAGGAGGAACAAAGGCAGGGATACCTTAGTTTTAAAATTCCCTGTCCCTTGGTTTCTCTTTATATTTAAAAAAAAAAAAATACTAACCTACCCTCCCATTATCCTGCACTGCAGTGAGAGTCTCCCTGTTTCCCTGTGCCCCCCTCTGTCTGCAGTATGCACGGCCTTGTTCTAACCCTGGAATAAAGGTGATTGTACTGAACACAACCATGGTTCTGGAGTATCTATGAGAAATCAGAATTCAGAAATTTATGAAAGCTCCACAGCACCAAATGCTGCCACTGCCTCTTTTGCAATTGTGTTTTTTTTTTTTAACAACAGGGGTCTAGGTAGAAGTTGGAGCAGGTCCCCTTCATAAGCTTCATTAAGTTAGTGCCAAATTCAGGTTTGGGAGTCTGAAAAAGTCTCTTCTGAGGTCACTTGGAATTCCTGAGGGTAGAAAAGGGGGTCAGAGAGAGCCAGATACTTATGTAAGAAGGAGTAAGGGCCCTCAGTGAAGATCCCATATACCACACATGGCAGCAAAGAAAGTCAGAAAAAAAGCTTTTACTGAGAGAAAATACAACAAACTCCAGAGTGCTTTATGTCCCCCACCAACCCACTTCACCCTAGGAGCAATAAGGGACTCAGACCACTCAGTTTTCCCACACATCCTTCATGGGGGGGGGGGGGGGGTTGTATAGTTAACATCTGGCTTGAGAGCTGCTAGGTAAAGTGTTAGGGAGAGAAGAATCCAAGGACATCTTTATCCAACTCATCTTCTTCCCCAACTGGTCAGGCCTAGGAAGAATTTTACTGCTCTAGATCAAGGAAGCATGTTCCCTGATTGGGCGTGGTGGAAGGCTGGGACTAAAGGAAGCATAGTAAGAGCAGCAAGAATATACAGGGCCAGGGGCTTCAGGGCCATAATTTCCCCTTGATTTTTCTTTATTTCCCCACCAATGCCCAGGCAAAGGGACCCATTCCCAAGCCAGTTTACTCCACTACTGGTACTACTGGCAAATTCTTCCACAGGGCTGAGCTCTCCTGCTTGGTGTCCCCAAACTGGGGGAGAAGGGGGGGGGGGGTTGGAGAAGAAGAGTTAGTGAAGTCTCAAAAACTAATGTTTCTCTTGGGAGCTTTGGCTCTGCAGGGAAGAGTGAGATATGTGGGTTGGATGACGTGTGTGTGTGTGTGTGTGTGTGTATCGATCTGTCTTTAAGGGAAAAAAAGAAAAAAAGGTTTTAAAGAGTGACAGCCTTTCTAGGGCCCTGTTCAAGTCATGCTTCCAGTGGATAGCCACCATTTGGCTCTAAGAGAATGGATTCCCTGAACCAAAAAACAAGAAACACCAAAACTGAGCAGAGGCAAAGTTTGAGGGGCAAAGGGAAGGAAGGATACCATCCAAATTGTAATGAGAAGCCCTGCCTATTTCTCATGGCAGCTATGCTCTAAAGTTAGGGAGATTCCCCTCCTCCAGACTCCTAAGATCCAAAAAGGAAAACCTCAAATCGGTATGCTGGGGACAAAAAGGGGAAGCTAACTCCACTTGTCATCCCCATCACTAATCCCACTCCCCTTTCTTAAAACCCTCCCACCCCATCTCTTTATTGCATTCATAGAGAACATATATTTAAACCTTCACAATAATTTTAACTTGATGACATCCAAGTTTGATTTGCTTTTTAATATATTTATAGATATAAAATTAGGCCTCTAACAGTGATAGGGAAAGGGACGTCACCCCGCCAAACATACATTTCCTTAAAAGTAACAGAAAAGTTAACATCCTTCCTAGCCACACCCCCTTCCCCCCTCCTTAACCCTCTCCCCCACCTCTTTGCCACCATCTTCTAAGTGGTGAGGTGGAAGATGAAAGGAGAAGGAAGGGGGCAAAATCAAGTGCAAAACACTGTGATATGTAAAGGAGGACAAAGAGGGGAAGAGGTGAGTGGGATAGTTGGGGCTCAGAGGCAGGAGTCCTAGCAGGGAGAACTACCCTGAACAAGGAGGGATTGGGGAGGGGATGGGAAAGGGGGAGAAGGTGGAGAAAATGCAATTTTCCCAGGCTTTAAAAATAGAGAAAAAAAAATCAAAAAACCTAAACCAAAGGGGGAGTGGCCCCTCCATTCCCAATCTGGCTTCCTGGTGCTGAGCAGCCAAAGATTCCTTGGCCTTCTCCCCCAAAGAAACAAGAAAGAGGAAAGGAAAGCAATATTGCCACCCCCCTGCCCTCCCCCCCCCAAAAAAACACACTAACACAACAGGCTCAAAAGAAAGGAAAAAAGGAAAAGAAAAGGAAAGAGAGCGAAAAAGAACGAACGAACGAAAGAAAGAAAGAAAGAAAGAAAGAAAGAAAGAAAGAAAGAAAGAAAGAAAAGAAAAGAAAGGTATGGGGAGAGGCCATTTTTGCAGAGTCCCGTGCACCTCTCCACCAAACACAATCCTGGGCTCAACCCCCCCCACCCACCCCTTGTGCATCTTAATGCTTTGTCTCCCTCCTTCGGTCTGTCCTTCCCCCTTGGATGTCTTTCTTTTTCTAAAGCAAAAAGTCCAAAGTGCAATGCTGCTGAATGTGAGGGCCTCGGGTGAATCAGGAGAGGGGCAGCCTCATGCCCCCAGAGAGGCAGAGCAGGTTGGCAGACTGGCCCAGCTGTCTCCCCTTCCCTACCCCTCATCCCTCCCGAGGAAGTTCAGGGCTCTCAGGATGGCATGCACTGCACCCGGTCTGGGCCCTCCTCCTCGTCCGATGTGTCTGAGGAGCTGGGGGACTCATCTGAGTCTCCATCTGTGGCCCCGACCCCGGGCTCCCGCCAGCGCTGTTGGTGGGGTGAGGGGTTGTGTTAGTGACTACCCCCAGGGCAGGCCCTTCAAAACCAGGAAAGGGGACACTGGGGCCCACAAGAATCACTGAAAGATAAGGATGCAAGGATTCTGAACACCTTCCCCCTTTGCCAACAATTTCTCTATGAGAGGAAGCTAGGAGCTTCTCAGATTTAATAGGTCACTGAAACCTAGCATCCTTCCTACAGAGACAATCCTGGCATGTCTACTTCATGGGAGGGGAAGAGACAAACATGCCAGTTCTATTTGATGGTGGTGCTTGTTTGAGTTAGGGCTTTCAAAGGAAAATGCTGTCATGTGGCTCTCTTGGGGTTGGGCCAGGTAGGAGGGTGCTGAAGTGGGCAAAAGAAACCAAATCTAGACTTTCCATTTTTTCTCTATAGAACAGGAATAAGGGTTGGGAGGGAGATGGGCAGTAGCATTTTCTAACCCTCCTAATGAGGGGAATTCAATTCCATAAAAACAGTATTTTGGGGGAACAATAGGATAGAAGGGATCTTCCCTACACCATTCTAACTTACCCGGTGATGTCGTCTCTGCCTCAGGTGGTGCATGAGGAACCAGAGCATGTGACTGTCAAACAAATCGGTGTGGTGCAGGCTGTCCTCATCACGTTCCCGTTTGTTCTTCTTAATCACCTGGAACCCAAGAGAATAAAGCCTAAGTAGGAAGAACCTAGAGTTCTCTTACCTGACCTTTAAGTCTGGAGTTGTTATTCCCCAAACTGGGATATCTCTATTGGTGGAAATCCCCTGGCTACTTGTACAGAGGGTAGCTAGAGCCAGGGAAAGAACCCCTTGGGTTCAAAATTAAACAGGCAAGGAATTTGGTTCTGAATCCAAAAGACTCTTCTTCCTCCTCCTACCAATTATGGAAAGAGAGATCCTTAAAGCCAGAATGGGTATTGGTCAAGGAAGAACAATGACAATAATTTGGGGAAGGTGAAAGGCAGAAACCTAAGGATGCATTATTACAAAGAGGAGTCAGTGAAGGAGGCATTGAAGGATGGGAAGAAAAGTGCTCAACTTTTGTTAGTGATCACTCACATCCTTTAACCCAGTTAGCTCCGTGGAAGCCTCAGCAGTAGGTGCCCAGATCTTGACATCATGGTCTAGACCACTAGTGGCCAGCACAGGAAGGTGGGGGTGGGGCTCTAGACAGTTCACCTGGGAAAAAGTAAAGAACAAGCACTGATTCAGGGTGTGAAGGAAAGGAAAACTGGACTTCAGCAACACTGCTTGCTCTTCAATGGTTCCTCTCTCTCACAAGGTTGGCAGGAAGGCTTTAGTGTTAGAGAAGTGGCCAAAGACAAGGGCACACCTACTTCACTAGCCTAAGCTAACTACCTTCTACATATAGGTGAGATAGGACACCAAAAGATGTTCTGAGGTAGTAAGGTTAAAGATCAGAGTTATACAGTTTTCTCAACATGTTTCAATGATTTGACTCCACCCTCAAAAGCCCTATAATGAGTTGCCTGACCAACTCTCCCCACTGCATTCCTGTCACAAAATATAACCTAACCCAGTCTCAGAGCTCCAATCCATCAGAGACTAGGAGACTGTCTTGGGTTGTTTTCACCAAATGGTCCCCATACTCCCCCCACAAAAAGAAGAAATGAATGTGAGAACAGTCAGTGAAAGTTGTTTACTCAATGAAGAAGATAAAAGAGAAGAAATTGGGCTTCTGGGAAAAAGATTATCCATTTATACCCCCAAATTGACCTTTTCTGTGACTACCCATGTGGGTTCAAAGACTCTAACCTAAATAAAACATCCTCTTGACCTTTTTCTAACACAAAGAAATTCCATGAAGTCAAGGTCACTTCTGTGTACAGCTACAAAGCAAGACAGACAGGCACAAACCAAGAAAAATTGTTTCATTTATGGTTCTTTCTAGATAAAGACTCCTCTGCCCCCTGCTGTTTAAAACTAAAATACCAGGTCTTAACAAACCCTCTGATTGGGCAGAAGAATAACCCCACCTTTCCCTGGAAGAGCTGGTCTCTTGGAAATAGGCATCTCCAAACTTTGAGTCAGATGTAGACAGACAAAGAACTTGGAAGGAAAGAATGGTCCCAAAATCACTTTGTGGTCCACACTCTAAACCCCCTTTCCCCCATACTTGCACCTGTTGTAGCAGACAGGTTCAGACACAAAAAAATAACCCCACCATACACCCACAGAAGTCTCGGGAGGCAAAAGAACAACAAAGGAAATCACAGGAAATCTACTAGTTTCCTTTAAGTCTTCACTCTTCAACCTATATTTTACAAAAATGAAAAAAAGTCTCAGAGAAGGGTCAGGCAATACTAGACTAAGCAAAGAAGCAGAAACTCATACTAATGATGCTAACACCATCCCTTCCCCCTTAGGCAACTGGCTTATAACTCCGTTAATTAAAAAGAGACAAGGAAAGCATCATTAAGTCCCAGTCCCTTGCAGAAGAGCGGAGAAGAGTTGGGACACCTCGTTTTCTCTGGAAATGTGACCAAAGGAAGATGGAACTAGTTAGTGTCAAGTTCAAAAGACCCCTTCAGACAAGCTCTTCCTAACCTCAACACTGTGAATTTTGCTTAAGAAGAGACAACAGCAAGAGGGGACTTAGACTTGGAGTTATTAGAACACACTTGTCATGGTCTGCATTTTTGCCCTTCGTCTGAAGTGATAGGTGTCTATAATCACTTTACCAAATGGCTTATACTGCAATTTATCCAAACAGCATTCTTTGTTCAAATGGAAAGAACTGTGGCCTTGGTTATTGGGCTAAGTGGAAACTGAGTTTAGAACACAGTGCCAAGAAGACAGGAATTCCTCTTTCCTTTATGAACTGAATGGTAATAAATAAGAGTAATTAAGAACTGAGAGAGAAAAACAGGGCCTAGTCAAAAGACCTGTTTCTAATCTTGGCTTCAGACATCTATGGGCTTCAGTTTCCCTCACCTGTAAAATGAGGTCTGGACTAAATTACTTAAGTCCTTTTTTCCAGTTATATTTTATTTTATAAAACTACTATGAAGTTTACTATTTCAGATACAGAGTTAAGCCCTATGTCTAGTGGCATTATGGGACTCACCTAAAAGGGGAAAAATAGACTCAAATGAATCATTTAACTTTTAGAGGGGTTAAGGATATGGCTGTAAATAATCTTAATTTAGATCCTTTGCCTCCTGCACTGAGAATCTAATCATTAAATCAAGACTGATAAGGATTGGAGAATCTCTTTCCTAAGAAAATGTCCTCCCGAATTGATGTTTGGATCATTTATTTTTTCCCATACTGGCTCATCAGAAAGTGGTCTGTATTAAAGCTGCTCAGCCTTGTCATTTTGGAATGCTAAAACAAAGAAAGCTCTAAGCCTGGGAAGTGTCAGCTCATTTCATCTCTTTGGAAATAATCCTAAGGAGAGGGTTTGGGGGTAAGAGAGAATAATAATTTTTCCACCCCACTCCAAATAAAAGTGACAAAGTTCCTCTGCTTCTTTCTAACTATATATCCATCTTTAAGATTTGTTTGTGCTAGTTGTTTGTTTTTAATTGCTGTAGGTGGTAACCAATTTTGACTCAGACCTGGGCTCATTTTAGTAGGATGAATCTGAGTTCCCTCTCCTCCATCTCTTGCAGGAAACTGGGGGAAGGATAAAACTAGCAAAATGAAATAAGTTCCAGCTTTAGCATCTCTGGCTATACTACAAACTTAGGTCCAGTGGTTAAGCTGAGGTAAGAATAAAAATTCTAAGGCAATCCTTTATCAAAGTAATCACTGTCAAATAAAGAATATCAGAACTTGAATAAGACAAATGTAAGAATACTGGTTCAGTCATAGAACTAACTTTTCTTCTTTGATCTATGAAATGAAGTATATTTATACTAACCTATTTCAGAGAGTTTTAAGAGAAAAGCACTTTTAAAACACTAAAACTGTGCAAATGCATGCTATTACTGTAATACTTAAATGGATGTTTTCACGAAAATATTCCTTCCAACAAAGGAAGGAATCTGTACTTTCCTTATCCTATGTGATCTGTCCATGCTTTCTCATAAATCTTCCACAAGGGGTCAAATCCATGACCTGGATCAATGCAAGTTGTCTTCCTTTAGATCTTGTGAATTATGGCTAACCAGTAGTTATCACTTGTTCTCATATGACTGGCCCATGTCCTTTTCCATTCATATATTTCTTCAACAATAACATTTATGCTTTTTGATTTTAAAAGTTCATTGTTGTTAGCAAATTGCAACCTATTTACATTCACCATTGCCTAATCTAACATACTAAGACTTTTGAGACTGTGGTATTTCATGATTCAGTAACATAAAGCATCACCAGAAGAAAACTAGTATTTAAAACAGGTTTTTTTTTTTATTAGGGAGAAGCTTAGGGTCATTAAAAGAGCTTCACAATAAACCACATGCAATGTGATCACTCTCTTCTATTTAATTATGAGCACAGTTCACTATTCAACTGCAGCATTTATTCAAAATACATTTACAGATGGACCAACTCTACAAGTTGTCTCACCAACTATCAGACAATCTAGACAATTGGCATTCTTTATCTACTTGGTTTTTCAAATGGTTAGGCTGAGCTCTCCAGAGTGGCTATAGATCTCATTTAGGAAACTCTACAAGGGTCCAGGGCATGATTCACTTAGCATGTTATCCAAACCATCTAAAGGGAATGCCTTTGTTAATTTGTACTCTGAGCTGGCCCTTTTCCAAAACAGTGGCAAACATCTATGGGGAGCATGGTTCCCATTTCATACCTCAAATGCCAAGAGTAAATAGATCATTGAACAAAACAAATTAGGCTGTTGCACATATCAAGGTATCTTTTATGATCTTTCCATATATATGGAATACACCAACAAACAATACGCAAGTGGAGGGTTTTATATCCACTGAACCTTCCAATCAACAGTGTGACTAAAGGGATAGTCTTACCATAAAATATTTTTTGAGAATGACTATCTGGGTGCATCTCATATTTTTAGCCCTTAATACATGCTTAAGTGGTTCTTAAATATTTTAAAGATGATGTAGTAATCATCTGGTTGAGTTCATAACTTCTTAATCATTTTTGGCAATAGCGGCATTCATTTTTCTCCAGTTATTGGATTTCTTCCTCTATTTTCAGATATCTTGAAAATCAGTTACTCAGCACTCTCAAAATTGCTTTCCACAGACTTCTTGCATACTTTTGGTCTAGTTTACAACTCCATTTTTATTTTCTTGAGAGTCATTTCTATTTCCTCTTGTAAGTGTAAGCACATCAGGGACAGAGCTACAATTCTGGTGGTCTTATTTTCACTGATGAAGAAAAAACTATGCTAAGGAAACCTTAATAGAGATCTTCACTAACAATCTGTTTGCTGTGCTTCCAAATTTTACTTCTAAATGTGCTTGTGAAGATCTGGCTTAACTGACTCACAAGCTTAACTCATTTTTCATTCCACCATTCCTTGCTCTCTTTCATGAAATGAAATTGCTCATAACCCTCCATTTTCCATTGAGTAAAATTTTACAAATATTATAATTTGAATGCTATGCTCCTCTGACTAGCAAGAAGATCAAGTATTTGTTGGTTAAAGTGGTTCCTAGATTCTTTTGGTCTAAGTTAAGCTACCCAAGAGAAGAGTGATGATTTATATTAATGGCTGTTCCTTTATCCATTTTCCATTTTTGGTCTCAATAGCTATTAAGTCAGATTGCACTTCCTTTAATAATATGGAAATTCTTTTTATATCATTTCATTCTTAAAATTTGCATATTGTTATCTTTGCTCCAACAATTCAGTGGTTTGACAACACAAAGATTTGAAAACAATTTCTATATCAGTAACCAGTCATTCTTTAGCTACTAAAATAGTTAATTTCATTTTGTAAGGTTGTTTAGTGCTCCCCAATGTGCAGTGATGCTTGTCTGTCTTTTTGAAAAAACTATTTTGAATACACTAGAATAATGTTATCAAAGAAATCTAAAACTTTTAAAGCTTCTTGTTTTTTTGATTCCAAATCATATTTTCAACACATTTTTTATTTTTATTTTTGGTCACATACACCCTCCCTCTTCAGACTCACCTTTTCATTATATGCACCAGGTGTATCAAAATACATGCTGTCTTACAATAAATTTTTCATAGAATTTCATTAACTCCTAATCCTCTGCAACAAGTATCTATGCAAAAAGTATCTTCTTTGTGCTTACATTCATCATAAACACAGTGAAAAAAAGGAATAATAATCTAGGGATTAAAAAAATATCCCATGAAATATGCCATCTCTGACAAAACCAACTCCATTAGCTCCTTTATTTGAACTTTCAAGGAATGCCTGTAAGCCATCCTTCCATTTATTACTTCCTTTTATCTTTTGGTTCCCTTTATGGTGAGAATGTCAATAGTGATATGATCCAAATCCTCTTGCCAACAGTTTGTGTGTGTATAACTGATCTAAAAAATGCTGATTTTTAGCATGTTCTTCCCTTCCTGAAATTAATAAAGAATCTGAAGGGTGTTACACAGACCTGAGGAACATTCCTTTTTTTTTTTTTGAGGATTTCCAAGACCAAAGAATACATCACCTAGTGGCCAGTGTACTGGTGCCATGCTGCTCTGTACCACAAAAAAGACTTGTTGAGTCTATACAGAAGCCTTTCTAGAACCTATCAGAACTTGTGTACTATGGTACTGTCTTCCCAGAATCCAGGAACACTTTGAAAGGAAGCAGTAGGAGTAAAGGAGTAAAACTTGTAGAGCCACTATTATAAAGAAACGAGCAAATCACAAAACACAAAAGAAGGTCCTGACTTTAGGGTATCATTCCAAGTGATGGAGACTGGGGATCTTTGGAGACTATTAAGATAGAAGCAATGATGAAACATGCTAAAAGGCCATGGAAATCAAATAGATATAGGTCAATTCTCTCTACACAATCAAGTTTCAAAATATCGAGACTGCTATAACTCCTTACAGTCAGAGCTGGGTATATTTAGCTTCTAAAAAGTTCTGTGTAATCAGGAGTAAGCTTAGTAAGTTGACTTTCTTTCCAATACTACAAATTCCTTTTGATGTCCATAAGACTCAACCCATAATCAGATAATATTAATCTAAAACTGGAAGTGGCCTTAGGAGCTTATTTGGTCCAAATCCTCATTTTAATGCTAGGAAACTCAAGTTCTAAAAGTTTGAATAGAGCTGGGATTCAAATTCTGGTACTCTATAATATTGTACACTTTGCTTCTCTCTCTCTCTCTCTCTCTCTCTCTCTCTCACACACACACACACACACACAGCATGAGGAAGCAGGGAAGTAAGGGAAAAGTTAATTCTTCCACCAGTGTTTCTGGAATCACACTTTTTCTTCCCCAATTCTACATATTTTTGTATGTAACTGTATTTAGGTAAGGCAAAAAAGAGGTTGCAAAGTATAGATCCAATAACACTATACTAGAGGATGTACACCAGGTTCCTTGACTATAGTTTCCTTACCAAAAAATACAGATTGTGATAAGAATACTGCATACACCTCCAAATCACTTTTTTTCCTAGGGAAAAGCTAGTGCTAAGAAGAACTGCTGCACACAGATAAGAGAATATTTGTTTTACAAGGTTCCTATTTTCTTGTGGAGGATTCTACCTTAAAGGGCATAGAGATCTAGGAGAAAACCATTATGAGGAAAGAAGAAAAAGAAAAAAAGTCTTACAGAGCAAGGCTGGCACATATTCTTCAAATATCTCAGTACCTCTTAGACCACTTACTGTCTTCTAATTTAGCTGAATGGACCCCAGGAGACAATCCTGCCACAAAGAGGATGTTATGAACTACCTATATCCACTTTAGTGGTTGGGGGGCTGGGGAACCAGCCAGACCTACCACACCATACTCACCACGCCTCCCTTGTCCCCTTCCATGAACTGGATGATCTGGCAGGATGATTTCTCCCAAAGGAAAATGTGCCCACAGTCACTGCCGCTCACCACAAATTCGCTCTTAGGGCCATAGAAATTGACGCCTTTCACTGAAACGGGAAGTGAAAGGAAAGATTCTCATGAAATATGGCCTGTATCCATCTGCCTTACTCAGAGCACAATACCCAGGTACTCCAATCAGCACTAGTACTAGTTCTAACCGAGCTCTGAGCCAATGGATAGTCTTCATTTATAAAGAACTCAAGTGAATACATGCATAAAGCAAATGGCCACAAGAGAAGGAACCACCACAGACCCCAGAATTCATCTGTATTCTTCCAAACAATTACTCTCAGACAGGGACCTGGTAATCCATAATAAAAAAAGTTACAGTTGGGAAGCACTGTACCAACTATTCAAATCTCTTATCTTAACAATGAGGAAATTATCTCAGAAAGGGAATATGACTTGCTCAAGGTCACACAGCTTCTAAGTGACAGAGTTGGGACATGTATTCTGGTTTGCTGATTCCAAGTACATTACGTGTTCTACTATACTAAAATTCCTCAGTATCAACTTTCATCTGTCCAATCTGATGATTCATGCAGGATCGCTATTACCAATCTATTTGATTATCCACACATGGGTCTACCCAGATTTACTGACAACTAAACAGGTCTTAGTGTCTTATACCCTAGATCTTACCTACTAAAAGAAAAAAAAACTTCCTTACAAAAAATGCTTTATCAATATTTCCAACCTCCCCAGTCTGATGAATATTTATTTCAGACACCAAAAACATTTAAATCTCAAGTGATATGAAAATCAAAAAAAAAAGAACTGTATTCCCTGTATTTAATAGAAGTCAGGAATTTGAACTATTATAATTAAGTCCCAGAGCTATCAATATTTTAGGCTGATGGCCTCTCTGTCCTCTCTCTAACAGGCTGAGATCTATGTTGATAAGTCCTGTTGGTGCTAAGAAAAATAACACAACTGAATGACCTAACATCACACTCAAACCCATGACATCCAGGACAGATATAACTTCTAGGTTAAGTGTGGTAGTAACTATTAGACTAACACTCATGGTATGCTAACTCCTATGATAAAAAGAATGCTAGTGGAAACCATGTAAAGATTATCAGACTGCCTTATGTGGGGGGATGGGGGAGGGAAGGGAGGATGGGGGAAAAATTGTAAAATTCAAAACCTCACAAAAAAATGATAGAAACTACTATTGTATATAATTGGAAAACAAATAAAATATTAATTTAAAAAAAGAATGCTAAGCTTAGAAGTCAGCAACACTTGAATTCAAATCCTTCATCTGGCATTTTATTAGCTGTACAGCCATGGGCAACTTATCCTTCTAAGCATGCATTTTCTCATCTGTAAAATGAAGATGTGACCTGTATTATCTCATAGATGGTTGTTGGGAGGTTCAAATGAACTAATATATAAAGCATTACATAAATGCCAACTATGATCATAACCCTATCCCAACCCTCTCATATAATCAGTAGGGGTTCAAAATTACCTCCCATTTCCCTCTACCTTAAGCATCACTGACTAGTGTATACATGTTGCTTTCCTACAATCCCCATGTGATAAAATAAAAGGAGTCAGAAACTAGACACAAAAATTTTGGTTTACATTTTCAGACCTGACCAATGGGGGTGATTTTGTTGGAATACACTTATTTGTTCTAAGGGAGAGATCTATAGGAGATGGAAAAGAGTCAGTGTGAAGCAACAATAATAGTATTTTTTTAGAAAGAAAAAAAGACCAGCAAAAAAATTTTTTTTCTAAGCAAAGGAAGATTATCCCCATATTATGTTTTACAATCTATGCCTTCTGTCCGTGCAAATACTACTTATCCTCAAAGGTCCAGCTCAAGTCCCACCTTCTCCAAGAAGTCATTCTCAACTAGGCCAGTACCCAGTTTTGTCCTATGACTTTCTGTTATCAATCACTAAAAATATTCTCCCAAGTTCCTTCACAAACTACTCAAGCCTCTCCCCTAGCCACCCCTTTGAGTCTCATTTATCCTGAGTACTGTGACTCAGATCTCCATTCCTTCACCACCCACACTGACAAAAGAGAATTCTAGGGGCTATCTCTCTAGGTCCTGTTGACGTTCAAGTCCCCATGGAAAATATAGCATAGCACACGTGTCAGTCTTTACCTGTAGCGTTATTTCGGTGCCCCTTATATCTCTTGATGTACTGGGCACCATCGCTGTGAGAAGAGTTGAAGAGATAAATGTCCTCATCATTGTAACTGGCAAGGAGTTCTGCCAAAAACAAGGATACGGTGGTAAAGGCATAGGAAGAAATCAGAATCATGAACTGGAAGACAGTGTTCTATGTCTCACAGTGAAGATGGTTACCTGCCCATGGGCCAAAGGCATACTACCTATGAACAGTGGGCATCTCAGAAGACTAAAAACTACTAATTCAGGGATAAGTTAAGTGCATTAAGAACCTGGTAGGTAAAGGCAGTTATGCCTTGGGCTTGGCTAGGTAGAACTATGACCTGCATACTTTGCAAGATCCCCTTGCATCTCAGAGCAAGGGATATTGTTTCCCTTTGTTCTTTCCTAGATGTAGTAAATATTAGGATCTTCATCAGCTCTACCCAGAATAAGTGGCATTCTCTGGAAAGAATACACTTCTCATTTTTAATAGTTCCCTGGAAGGGCTGTGCTAACCTAGAAGCTGGTTACTGCCCACATACCTGAGCCATCGTGGCTGTACACAAGACAGGTGATGTTTGCTTTGGACTCACTGTTTACCTGCAATAAAGAGCAGACACCAACATCCAACCATTTGTCAAACTTCTTCACCTTTCCAGAAAAATTGGTTTTCTTTTCAATTTCCCCTAAAATATTTACCCTTCAAAGAGGGACTGCAAAACCACTAAATATATCCTGCTTTCTATTATTGAAAGGAGCTCCAGGACTCACAATAAAGGATCTGCTGAATCAGAAGAACGATGAAATCTAATCTAAGAATCAAGCCACACTTGAGAAAGATACAAATTCTCAGATTTGAAAGGGACTTCTAGTTCAACCTAAAATTTAACAAGACTCTCCTCTACATTATACCCAACAAGCAGTCATCAATCTTTGCTTGAGGAATTCAGTGAAGAGAATCCACTCCCTCCTATGGTAGTCCCATTCCTCCTTTGCACAGTCAGAGGAATCAGATATGACTAAAGCTAACAATCTATCATGGACTTTACCAGGTGATGAGGACAAAATTTCTTCAGCACACCATTATTCTCATTCTCATCAATTTTACGCTGGTCATAAATCCTGTGGGAGGAAAAAATAATAAATCAATGTGTAAACATGGCTGCTCCAGTATTGTATATTTCCTGGAAACAGGGACGGTAATGTCAAATTGAAAGAATAACAGAACAGAGAAAGACAGAAGGAATGGTCCCTACCTGAGCCATTACTTACCAAAACTTAAGTCAGAAAAAAGTTACTAAACTAAATGCATCTTTTGATCCAGTGATACCATTACCTGGGTAACAAACTAAGGTCAAAGACAGAGGAAAAAAGTCCCAAAAGAGAAAAATGTTTTTAGCAAAAAACTGGAGGGAAAAAAAACTGAAAAAAATTATGTACTGGAACATTACTATACCACAAGACACGAAGAATACAAAGAATTCAGAGAAACTTTGGGAGAACAGAAGCAGTGAAGCAGAACCAAGAGGACAATTTAAATGATGACAATAATGGAACAAGGAATTGGTGATATTTCATACACTGAGAGACTTCAGTTCTTTGATCAACACAGTGAGTAATCATGACTTCAGAAAACCAACAGTGAAATGTTTCTCCTACTTTTTAATAGAAATATAGTGAACCAACAGTCTTCCTGAATGAGGTATACATTTTCAGACCTGACCAAAGGGGTCATTTTGGTGGAATAAACTTATTTGTTCTAAGGGAGAGATCTATAGGAGATGGAAAAGAGGCAGTGTGAAGCAACAATAATAGTATTTTTATTAAAAAAAAAAGAAAAGAGCATCAATAAAACTTTCTAAGCAAAGGAAGATGATCCCCATATTATGCTTTACAATCTATACCTTCTATCCATCCAAATACTACTTATCCTCAAAGGTCCAGCTCAAGTCCCACCTTCTCAACTAGGCCAGTACCCAGTAATCTCACTTTTCTCTGAACTCCCACAGAAATTCTAATCTATATTTCTTTTAAGTGTATATAATGCCTGGCATCATCAGAATAAAAGCCTGTGAGGGCAGAATTTATGTCTAAATTCACCTTTTAATCCCACTATGGTGTTTACTTAACACTGTGATACACTGAACAAAGGAGATGCTCAATAAATATTGGTGGTACTTTTTCAAAACTGTAGCTAGATTAATATTTGTTACAGAGGCCTCTCTATAGACTTTGCCACCCAGACATATCATTATTCTCTCTCCAACTTTCAAACATTCCTAAAATAGTCTATGGAATATAGTAACACAAAGACTCACTGATTGCTACCTCCTCCACTTGCCTAAGAATTTCTTTTCCCTTTTACTTGTCACAGCCTCCACCAAGTCTAATGCTTCCTTTTGGCCTAGATGTGAATCTGGGTCAATGAAGGCTGTATTAATGGAATGCAAGTGTGTAAGCTCAACCACACCAGGAAAGCTTCAATTATGGTTCCACTGAGAGGTAGTAGCTCCTTTCCTAAATTCAGCCTAAGTACACAGATTTTTATCACTAATAGGCTAGCCAGCAGGTGATAAATTCTTCAGTTATGGAAACTCAAGAAAGAATTCTTAGTTTTGTGTGAGGTTCCCCCACCCCTTCAGTTTCAGAGATGATGGCAAAATGGCAGGAAATGATAAGAATTACTCAATTTTTAGACTATAATTATTAATTTAGCCACTGGTACTCTAAATATGAGCTCCTTAACTAGCGATTCAAGTAGATATTCTACTGGCAGAAATAATTCATATTTCTCTTGATAATTTTGCTATAAATGAATTCAAAAAAGCAAAAGGAAGTTGCAGAAGTTATTATGGAGATAGGGATATTCAAGGTACAAACCCAGAAGAAAAGAATGATTCCAAAATACTGACAAATAAAGCTTCAAAGTAAAACATAACTGGGGCACAAATTCAATTAGAATTTCTGAAGAGAGTAATACCATTTTTAAAAAAGAATTTCAAATTGTTTTTTTACAAATGAAATGAGAGCACTAGAAGAAAAAATGAGAGCTATAGAAGAACTAGAAGGAAATAATAATAATAATGTTTGGCACATTTACACAAGCAACAAACTTCCTAAAACTGAGAATGGACCAAATACAAGTTGACTTCATAAGACAATAGAATATTTCCAAGATCAAAAGATTGAAAAAAAAAAATTTAAGACATCTCATTACAAAAGCAAACTGCCTGGAAAACAGCCTGAGAAAAATTTAATAATCATCCAGACAACTCAAAAACCATGACAAAAAAAAAGTTTATACATCTTACTTCGAGAAATTATAAAAGAAAACTGCCTAGAGTTCTTCCAAGAAAACTATTCCTTACCAGAGGGCCAAAGGAAAATAGAATCTACCAGTTACTTCTTGAAAGTATATTATAGGGGCGGCTAGGTGGTCCAGTGGATAAAGCACTGGCCCTGGAGTCAGAAGTACATGGGTTCAAATCCGATCTCAGATACTTAATAATTACCTAGCTGTGTGGCCTTGGGCAAGCCACTTAACCCCATTGCCTTGAAAAATCTAAAAAATAAAAGTATATTATGGGCAAAATCCAGAACTTTTAGGTCAAAAAATAATAATAATAATGCAAGCACCCATTAAGAAAGTACATTATAGTCAAAATCCAGAGCTTCCAGGTAAAAAATAATAATATTGTAAGCACCATTAAGAAAGAATTCAAATAATAAGGAGTCAGTCAAGATCACATAAGATTTAGCAAACGTTAAGAATGAATAGTTAATACAATATTCCAGAAGATAAAGGATATATGCAAAAAAAGCAAGAATAATTTATTCAGCAAAACTGAGTATAATCCTACAGAGGAAAAAAATGAATTTTTAATAAAACAGAGGACTTCTAAGAATTGCTACTGAAGACAACAAACCTTTTTAGGAACTCTGAAATATAAATACAGAACTCAAGAAAAATATAAAAAGGTAAAACCTGAACACACAATCCTAAGGAAATAAGCAAGGATAAACTGCTGCATCCTCAAATGGGGGAATGACACATATCTAGTTGCCTCTCTAAAGGAATGAAAAAAGGAATATAATAATGGAACAGGCTAAGGAAAATTATCTCACATAACTGGGTGTTCAAGTAGAAGTCTGTACAATCAGGCAAGGAGAAAGTTACTGACCCGTGAACCTCATTTTCATTTAAATCAATTAAAGGAGAGAATATACACATAGCTGGACATAGAAATATATTTCACTCAATGCGGAACTGGAGGGTAGATTAAGGGAGGGAGAAGAGCTAATCAAAACAAATTCTAACTAAGGATGTGCAAAAGCATTTATAGTTTTCTTAGCAAAGAACTGGAAATTGAGAGATTGTCCACCATCTGGGAAATGGCTGAACAACTTATATAAATGTGATTGAATACTATTTGTGCTGTAGGAAATAAAGGAGTACAATTGATTGATTTTACCCTTCATTCTCAAAGAAGACAATGACACCAAGGGAGGTGATGCCATGACAAGCACATGAATTTGACTGAGGGGTTGCTGTGCTAAGTTACCAGCCTCACTTTTTCCTCCAGAGCTATCTGGGTCCAGTGGCCAGACATGAATCAGGATGACAGGAGATGGCCTTGGATGCAAGGAGGTAACCAGGGTTAAGTGACTTGTCCAAGATCATAAAACTAGTAATAAGAATCAAGTGTCTGAGGCTAGATTCCAATTTTGGTCCTCCTGATTCTAAGGTCAGTGCTCTATCCACTGCACCTTCTATCTGCCCTAAAGGAGTACAATAAAGGAAATCTGGAAAGACTTATTGAAACTAATACAGAGCAAAGTGAGTAGCAATTTATATGACAACAATATTATAAAGTAAATAACTTTGAAATTAGAAACTCTGATCTTTGTAATAATTGACCATGATTCCAGAGGTCTTATGATGAAACATGCTACTAGAGAGGTAAAGAACTCAGAATATAGAATGAAACATGGGGGGATGGACAGAGATTTTGTAACATGGGTTTTGTTTTTCTTTCTCAACTGACATGAGACAGAAAAGAAAGATTTTTCCTGATTAAAAATACATTTATTTAAAAAATACAATGCTACCCTCCATCCCCAACTTGCCTTTTAGATATCCTTTTTATTTTGAATAAAATATATTCTTCCAGAGGGAGGGGGGAAAAAAAGGAGTTGAAGCTAAATGGAAAAATGACATATTGATTTATCAAAGGAGAGGCAAATAAAGGAGTTTTTGTCACATGTCCAAAAATAATTAAAAACAATAAGGAGGAAGAAGATTGTCACTATTTATAAAGGTAAAAAAATACACCATGAAAGTAGTTGACTTATCCATCACTATCTGTGGAAGGAGATGACAAAGAATTTAGTGAAAATCATCAAATTTATATGATGTTAACTAAAAAACATTTTACTGCAAAGAGCAAAATACAGCCATAAAGCTCCCCCCAACAAGAATTTTCTCAAGCATATGTCAAAAATTATAAAAGATTTCTTAAAAGATCTAAGAGAATTTTGTTTGATACAAATCAGATTTTTTCCCCAAAAAATGGTTCTGCTAATTTTTTTTCTCCTTTTCTCATAAAAGTATCTCTTTTAAGGGTACCTAGATGGCACAGTGGATAGAACATCTGATCCTGGAGTCAGGAGGACCTGAGTTCAAATCCGGCCTCAGGCACTTAATTGTCTAGCTGTGAGACTTTGGGCAAGTCACTTAACCACACTGCCTAAAGATATCTCTTTTATAAGGGATGGCTTTTGGGAGGAAAGGAAGAAATAAAGGCGGGGAGGGAATATGGGCAACATAAAAACCAAAGATATGAATAAAAATTATTTTTCTAAAAAAGTAAAATATCAAGCAAAATATGACAACTGTCTCATTGCTACTAAAGTTGTTTAGCACTATCATGGAAGATATATAGTACAAATAAAGAAGGTATTCCTTTTATAGATGAGTAAGTTCTTTAGGTACTCCTGATTGTGAATGACACTGTTTTAACTGAATCAGGTCCTAGAACACTGGATAGTCTCTTAAAATGAAATTTAAAAATCTCAAATGAATTTGACTTTATTCTTATATGAAAAATCAAGTACAGGAAGAACCTCTGTCTAAATCATGATACAGATATGATTTGATTTGACATGCTATGAACAAAACAAAAACTAGTCCATCAGTCCATAAATTTTGGAAAGAGAGGTCTCAAGAACAATGGACAGGACCCAGAACTGGAAATGAAGTAAAAAGAAGTCTGGAAAATTACATTATTTTTGAATGACCCTTACAGTCTTCCATTAATATTATATGACTACAAGTCATGGAATATCAGTCTCCAAAGATTAAAATTTTTGTAGAGTATCCATATGGCAGTAAAAGTAGAAAGGTTACAACAAATGCCCAATTTAGAAATGTAAAGGAAAAGCAACACTCAAAATCTTTTCAGAGAGATGTATGGTCAGAAAAGGAAAAGGGCCAGACTTACAGGAAGAACAAAAGGACTGAAGGACAGCTCTTATGTTCCCTGGAATAGGTTCCTATATTCCCTGAATATGTTCTATTCAATGTCAAGCAATTTAGAGGAGAATCCCCATTTTGCTTGAGATATCCACTGCGCAGAATTTACAGGGAGACTTAGACTAAAAAGTTGTATTATAGTTGGACTGAGACTTTTTCTAAGGTTAGAAAAATACCCATATTAGTAAAATCACAGATCCATCAAAGCATTCAAGTACTGACTACCAGTACTACCTGTTCCCTGTGATTGGTGTACCCTCTTCCCAAGTCCCAAATTAGACCTCAGGTTTTAGGAACCAGGTACTATGTAATTTGTCAGCTGTTTCTATTATGGTCTCTGAAGGGAAGCCCTTTGGGTCACAAAAAAAAAAAATTTTTTTTAATTAATTTATTTACTAATGGTTCCATTTTTGTGTCTGCAATCAGACCTTTCAGCCTGTTTCATAAAAGTTATGAGAAGGAAATCCCTAACTATTTAGCTGACTGAATCAAAAAGATTGGAAAGTTCAGAATAGTCAGTAACTAGAATAAAACTGGTATAGATATACTGAAGAGGCTGATAACGCCTTAATATGGTTAGATTGTCCTGCTTAACAAACAACCCATTATTTGCTGAGAACTGAAAACTACAAAGGAAAGGTAGATGTTGAGGCCAATAGGAAACAGTAGGCTTAACCATAGGGTCAATTAGTAGTTTCATTTTATCCCAGAAAGAAGTGTTACCTTCAGAATTAGGGAATTCTTATGCCCAAAGGGCAACAAAAATGTGCATACCCTTTGATGCAGCAATGCCAAGGTTGAAGAGTTTACAAAAAAGGGTAAAAACATCACTTGTACAAAAATATTCATAGCAGCCCTGTTTGGGGTGGCAAAGAATTGGAAATTAAGTAAATGTCCTTCAACTGGGGAATGGCTTAACAAACTGTGGTACATGTATGTCATGGAACACTGTTGTTCTATTAGAAAACAGAAAGGATAGGAATTCAGGGAAGCATGGGGGGATTTGCATGAACCGATGCTGAGCGAGATGAGCAAAACCAGAGAAACAATGCACACCCTGACTGCAGCGTGGGAGTGATGCTCAACCTTGATGGACTTGCCCATTCTATCAGTGCAACCATCAGGGACAATTTGGGGCTGTCTGTGATGGAGAATACCATCTATATTCAGAGAAAGAATTGTGGAGTTTGAAAAAAGATCAAAGACTATTACCTTCAATTCAGGGAAAAAAACTTATCTTCTTATGTAAGTTTGCTATCTCTTATACTTTATTTTTCTTCCTTAAGGATATGATTTCTCTCTCATCATATCCCACTTAGATCAATGTATACCATGGAAACAATGTAAAGACTAACAGACTGCCTCCTGTGGGGGATGGGAGGAGGAACGCAGGAATAGGGGAAAAACTGTGAAACTCAAATAAAATTTGTTTTTAGGTTTTTTGCAAGGCAATGGGATTAAGTGGCTTGCCCAAGGCCACACAGCTAGGTAACTATTAAGTGTCCGAGACCAGATTTGAACTCAGGTACTCCTGACTCCAAGGCTGGTGCTCTATCCACTGTGCCACCTAGCTGCCCCTCAAATAAAATATTTTTTAAAAATTTTTTTAAAAAAAGAATAAGGGAATTCTAACTGCAGTTTACTATGTAACTGACTGACTGACTCTGCTACTCCTTTCCAAAGAGCTCTCTACTAGCAGGGAAATTTTTCAGATGAAGATTACTGAAGAAAATCTAGAATTTTGCAGGAAATACAATTCCAGATTTACAGGAAGATCACTGAATGGAACCAATAGTCTGGTTGAGGAAAGTGGCCTTAAAAATAAAAATTCCTAAGTCTTGACATCCTGTCCAGGGAGAAAATTTCTGCATTTTGCTATGTGAGTGAGGACAAATAACTGAGGGAGCAGGATGGAAGAGACTTATAATTAAAAAGGATTTTTTTGTGGAGAAAAGGAAAGAAAAAGTGAAGAAACTTTGAGAAGCAGCTACATCCAGTTCTCTGAGGCAGAAAGATTGATTTGTTTGCTGTTAAGGTAAGGATTCTGGAGCAAGGGCAACTCATCGATGTAACAATTTACATAGCTCTAAAAATGATGTTACCTTATATTAATATTGTACTTAAAATTTTGATTTTTATAATAACCTTGTGAAATAGGTCCTCTTGTACATCTCTAGGTACTGTATCAAAAACAAGATACAGTAAAAAAAAAAAAAAAGCACTGACTTTGAAGGAGTAGGGCCCATGTTTGAATTCCACCTGTATCACTATCTGGATGGAGGCAAGTCACACACAACTTCTTTGGACATCAATTTCCTCATTTATAAAAAAAGAGGAAATAATAATATCAGATGGCCTCAAGGTTCTTTTCCAACTCTAAATTTATGATTTTATGAAACTGAAGCTCAAAAACAGCAATTTGCTTAAGATCATAAAGCTAAGTGTCACGTTAGAATTAGAACATATCTCTACATTCCTAGTGCAAAACACTTACATCTCAATGACTTTTATAAAAATTAATTTTAGGATATGATTACAGTAATATTTTTTTTCCTAGATAGATGTTTCTCCTGACAGCAAAGTGATGATGAAGCAGTATTAAGAAACAAATTGGGGGGGGGGGGCAGAACCAAGAATAGTGACAGGAGAAAAGCCTCTCTTAGGTGCTCTCTCAATAATATTTCAAAAATAATAAAATCATGACTAACTAAATTTTTGAGAGACAGAACCCACAGAAAGGTCCAGTGAGGCAGTTCTCCAAAGGAAACCTAGAAAATAGTGGGAAGGCTCCACTCCATGGAATTAGAGGAGCGGCCCACAAGAGTGAAGGAGCTTTAGCCTCCTGTAGGCAGCCCCAGGGCACATAGCAGTGGGGGCAGTTTCCCGACCTATAGCCCGAGAAGCACTGGGGACAACTTGGAAGATCAGTAGGGGGTCCTCTGCCAGAGATAGTGCAGGGAACCCAGTCCTCAGGGCACTCAGCGAGCATGGTGGCCAGAACTAGGAAATGGAAGCAGAGCCGGTAAGCAGGAGCTCCCAGGCAATTGAGCCTTGAGTGCTCAGACTAGGTAGGGAAGTGGAGAGTGCCAAGCTCTTTCCTCTGTACCTGGAACAGGAATCTGTGGCTTTGACTACAATCAGATCCTGATCGCTATCTAGGCCCCCCATAGAACAGCCTCCCCAACCTCAGCCTCATGGCAGAGGGGTGCGCTTGTGGTCATTCACAGACCAGGAGGGAAGACAGAGCCTCACACACAGGGATCCTTGTGGGGGTGTCCCAAAAGCTCAGGAAGCACCCCAAAACCAGGCTAAGGCTGGGAAAATGAGTAAGCAGAGAAAAAAGAGGAACACCACTGAGAAATACTTCACCTGTGATCCCAAGAAGGATCAAAACACTCAATCTGAAGATGAGGAGGTACAAGCTCCTACATCTAAAGACTCCAAGAAAAACAGAAATTGGGCTCAGGCCATGACAAAGCTCAAAATAGACTCTGAAAATCAAGTAAGGGAGATAGAGGAAAAATTGGGAAAAGAAATGAGAGAGATGCGGGAAAAACATGAAAATGAAATCAGCAGCTTAGTCAACGAGATCCAAAACAATAATGAAGAAAATAACATGTTAAAAACCAGCATAGGTCAAATGGATAAAACAGTTCAAAAAGTTATTGAGGAGAAGAATGTTTTAAAAAAGCAGAATTGGCCAGATAGAAAAGGAGATAAGAAAACTCTCTGAGGAGAACACAGACAAAGAATAGAACTCAGGGAGATTGTTGATTTTACGAGAAATCAGGACTCAATACTTCAAAACCAAAAGAATGAAAAATTGGAAGAAAATGTGAAATATCTCATTGAAAAAACAACTGATATGGAAAACAGATTTAGGAAAGATAATTTAAAAATTATTGGAATACCTGAAAGTCATGACCAGGAAAAGAGCCTTGACATCATTTTCAAAAAATTACTACAGGAAAATTGCCCTGATATCCTAGAAGCAGAGGGCAAAAATAGAAATAGAGAGAATCCACTGATCTCCCTGAGAAAGAGATCCAAAAAAAATAACCCCCAGGAATATTATAGCCAAGTTCTAGAACTCCCAAGTCAAAGATAAAATATTACAAGCAGCCAGAAGGACACAATTCAAATATCGTGGAGCTGCAGTCAGGATCGCACAGGACTTAGCAGCAACTACATTAAAAGCTCGTAGGGCTTGGAATATAATATACCGGAAGGCAAAAGAGCTTGGAATGCAACTGAGAATCAACTACCCAGCAAAACTGAAGTCCTCTTCCAGGGAAAAAGATGGACTTTCAATGAACCAGGGGAATTTCAAATGTTCCTGTTGGAATGGCCAGAGCTGAACAGAAGATTTGATCTTCAAATACAGGACTCAGGTGAAGCATAGAGATTGGAGGAGAAGGGGAAAAATATGAGGGACTTGATGATGAACTGCATGTATTCCTGTATAGAAAAATGACACTGGTAATACTCATATGAACCTTCTCATTTAATAGAGAAGAAAGAAGGAACTTTTTTTTTAGGTTTCTGCAAGGCAAATGGGGTTAAGTGGCTTGCCCAAGGCCATACAGCTAGGTAATTATTAAGTGTCTGAGACCGGATTTGAACCCAGATACTCCTGACTCCAGGGTCAGTGCTTTATCCACTATGCCACCTAGCTGCCCCTAGAAGGAACTTTTATAGATGAAACACAGGAGATAACTGAATTTGAAGATATATTGTGGTGTAAAAATGGATTCAATAGATAAAAGGGAAATGTAATGGGAGAAAGAAAAAGGAGAGGAGGAATAGGCCAAGATATTTCATATAATAAGATTTTTCTTTATTACAATGAGCTATTGCAATGACATGAAAGGGGGGAAGACAAGGGGGAAATGAGGGAATCTTTGTTCTCATCAGAGGTGGCTAGGAGAGGAAACAGCATATATACTCAATGGGGTATAGGCATCTGGAATAAGGAGAAAAGGGGGACAGGGGAAGGCAGGAAATGTGAGTGATAGAGGAGAGGATGGACCATGGGGGAGAGTGGTCAGATATAACACATTTTCTTTTTTACTTCTTTCAAGGGGCTGGGATTGGATGGCCTGTCCGGGACCACAGGGCCAGGCTGGGTCTTAGGGGTGGCATGTGGACTCGGGGCTTCTTGGCCGCAGGGCCGATGATCAGTCTGCTGCATCACTCAGCTACCCTACAGCACATTTAATAAGAGGGACAGAGTGAAAGGAGAGTGAAAATATAGTATATGGTAGTGGGGAAGTATGAATGGAGGGAACTGTGATCAGCAATGACAACAATGGGAAAATAGGAAGTAACTTTTGTGATGGACTTACCATAAAGTATGTGATCCACCTGCAACAGAGCTGGTGGTGTTGGAACACAGACTGAAGCACAATTTTTTTTATTTTTTTTTCTCTTTATTGCTCATGAGGGTCTATGTTTTTGGGAGGGAAGATATGTTTACTCTTAAACAAGAATATTTTAGTAATGTACAAAAAATGTAATTTGTACAAAAATAAAAAAAAATTTAAATTAAAGTGTAGAAAAGGTCAAGAACAAGTAAGACTTAGAAAACAGATTAAGAGTAGAAACTAAATTTAAAATACCTCATTTAATAAATATTACTGGTTTCCTGCATTCCCAAAGATATGAATTAAGAGCTATCCTTCTTAGTAGGTTCTTTCTTACCAGATACCCTCTTCTTTCTCATTCAGGATGGATTAGGAAAAATCACTAGGAGAAAGGTTGGCTCAATCCCTGAGTAGAACCCAAGGAAGGAATTGAATATTTTAGAAGAAAGTGACTTAATCTACTATTAACTCAGAACCCTATTATGACATATTGAGATCTTTTTAATTTCCTATAAACACTCCCCCTTAATTTGTCAAGAGGGCATATCAAGAAAGTGGTAGAAAGACTGTTATCAGTTTGGAACTGGAAATGCTTGGATTTAGAAATAATGTTAAATCAATAAAAGTATTTCTGGAAGGCTTGTACTTAAAACAAACAATATAAAATCTTTCTTAAAAAAAAGAAACAAATTTTTGGCAATAAGCCAAATGGGAATTTGTTTTGCTTGACTAAGTACATTGTTGTAAGAGTTTTTCTTTTTCCAGTTTGGTAGGGACAAGGAGAAAGAAGTAATTCTTGATAACTGAAAATGCTTTAAAAAGATAATGTTATTAAACTTATCAAAATTAAGGAAATGAACTTTGAGGGAATAATAGTGGGGGTCTAGATTTTCAACAATCTACCATCTTTGCTATAGGAAAGCATGCTAAAAGTTAGGGTGCAGCTTTTCACTATGGAGCCAGAGGAAGCTAAGTGGATCCTGAGGAAACTGGGTCCATTACCTTGGTCCCATCTTCTTAGCTGATGTTTCAACTCAGCTGACTAGTCATCAATGGTTATAGTCATAAAAATGTGATTAGAGGAAATGCTGAAATAAAAAACTATTCAGTTCTGTAGGAGTCAGGAGACAACCGGCTCACTTACAGGCTTCAAGTCAGCTTTTTTTCTTAATCTAGGATTAAAATTGTACAGCTCCCAATTCATAATCTTTATTCACTTCACATAAAGTAGCTGGAAGAATATAGTGATATAGCCTTAGCCTAGAAGTCTAGAAATCCTGGGTATTAAAACTCAATTGTCCAACTTTGGTCAAGAAACTGAATCTCTCTAAGTTTTGATTTTTCTCATATTATTGATCAAAATAGTATCTATGGCCACTCCTTTTCTTAGAGAGAGAGAAAAGAAAACACTTCTTAAAACACTTCAAGTTCTCTGAAGGACAGAGCATTTCAGGAATTAATAGTACTACTGAGTAACCCCTAGGCCATCCAGGACAGCACCTGGCACTTAGTCCCTCTTGCTATGCCACTACCCTCCCCCAGACTTCCCAGAACTAGAGACTCACCTCACAAACTGATCTCGCCCACCCACTGCAAATTGGTGAGTGTTGGCGGGGTTCACGTAGATTGTGTATAGCCCAACTTTCTTCTCCTTCTCCTTCGTCACCACCAGTTTCCTTTAAGAGTAGAAGAGCATACACAGTTACATTCCCCAAAGGGTCCAGATGGTCACGGCAAGTGAGAGCAGGGAGAGAGGCGCAGACAGGGCTGACAAGAAACCAAACAGATTCTCATTTGGAAAGAGAGAAAACAGCTTTTCTTGTTCCAAAGTTTAAAAAAAAAACAACACATATATTTACCATGTGTTACTTCAGAAATTTAAAAAATTCTCTAAGGAGTTACAACTAAATCATTTTCTGGAATGTTTTTTGAGCTAGCACATTCTGAAGGCATCTGCCACTTTAGTTAATTCCATGACCTTTTTTGCACAGGTACCAAAGGACTCAATCAACACAGCATCATTCCAAAACAACATTAATTTGTAATTACAAAAATAATAGCACTCTCATCTAAGATCTCCCAGGCCTTTACCTACAAATAGCTCTCTGCAATCCCTTAGAGAGAAAAACTATAGACAAGAAAAAACTATAGACAAAGGGCTGAAATGAATCTTCTAGTCACTTCAATTATAGTTTTCAGACAAAGGTCACTTTGAGCCAGACTTATGAAAACAGCATGCTTAACCATCCCTTAGAATCAAAACTGGTTTGTCTGTGGATTGCAAGACTGATACACCAAGTCCTGGACATTCTTCTGACTATATCACAGGAAAGACTATCTCCTGGGGATCTGAAGGCATGGGGCCAACCTCCCTGTCATCCTGTCCCTGAAATTTCAGCGTTGACAAAAATCATACATGTCCCTCTTCCCACAACATTTCATATAGGTGCAATCAGTCTAAAATAAACATAAAAAAAGCAGAGGAAAATTATTCACACAGGATAATTGATGCCTTAGGACTATGGATAAACTATAGGTTCAATGGCTTTAGCAGCTTAGTAAGGCTGCATGAATAATGAATATATCAATCTTTTTAATCACTGTCAGGTTCAATTCCTCCCCACTCAGGGTATCACCCTGAATCAGTGTTCAAACAATGGATACACAATAGTACCATTTTAAGCAGTTAGTTATAGTTATGTTCTGATGATGCACCTAAAGTTTTATCCAATATAGATTTCTCCTGTATTGCTGAAATATTTCATCCTAAAAGAGTGTGTAGGTTCAAAACTTAGAACTCGTTTTAAGTTTTCATAATTTGTTCTAACTTAAACAAAGACTTGAGGGGATGAGGAGTACCTACATTTTTGGTATCCAAATCCCAGAACTAAAAGTATTCTACAACCAGTCAAAAAGGTGATATTATTAACTTGTAGAATGTCAAATGTTAAAGGCAAAGCAGAAAAATCAAACTACTGCAGAGGAGGATGCAGGGCTTTGGTTTTTGTTTTAAATCCTAAACTTTACTCATTTCTGGTGCCATGGAAATCAAAAGCTATGTAACACAACCTTGACAACAAGTTTCTTTGTCAGTAAGCTATTTTAATATCTACTCTGGATTGTCAGATATACCTAGTCTGGAACTTTTCTAAAACATCTAAGGAAATTTTGTTGAGTTAGAAAGAGAATGGTGACCCTGACTAGAGTGTGGGACTCATAGGAAACAGTCATTTGAGGAGATAAATACTGCCTTTTTCCCCCTCTGTAGTCCCAAAGGTCCTTCTTTGTCAGTTCAAATGGGATCAGGCTTTCTGAGATGACTGAAATCCACAAAAAGACTGCCTACTATCCCACAGTACTAACTGATGACAAAACGAAGACTATAGATAAGTAGGTTAGAGTTTATGCTCTATTACTAAATGATCACTGACAAGTCAAACTCTCTCTATGCCTGTTTTTTCTTTATTCAAATAAAACAATTTCTTTACCTCTTAAAAGTCATTATGAAGATAAGATACTAAGTATATATATATATAATATATATATATATATATATATATATACATATATACACTAAGTGCTTTGAGTTTTCTGAAGCAACTTTAAAAATTATTAATCTAGGCATCAGAGAGAAGCAAAGTGGATTTGGGAATCAGGAAAAATTGGGTTCCTCCTTATTACTTATATGATCATAGGCAAGTCATAATCTTTTTCAGCCTCAATTTCCTTATCTGTAAAGGAGGGATAATAATATGTCTAGTAAGGTGAATTGTGAAACTCAAATGAATACATTTAAATACCTAAGTATGTCAGTAACACCCTTTGTAAACTTAAAATCATTATATAAATATAAGTCAACATTACTACATGGGAACAAATAAAATGATCCATAAGCATAAATAGAAATAAATACAACATGATCTAAGCTTGGGGCGGCTAGGTGGTGTAGTGGATAAAGCACCAGCCTTGGGAGTCAGGAGTACCTGGGTTCAAATCTGGTCTCAGACACTTAATAATTACCTAGCTGTGTGGCCTTGGGCAAACCTCTTAACCCCGTTTGCCTTGCAAAAAACCTAAAAAACAAAACAAAACAAAACAAAAATACAACATGATCATTTTACAATGACCAAGTCAAGAATAAGGTGCCAAAAAAAATAAATAAATAAGGTGCAGCAGAGAGAAAGCAAAAGCCACAAGGCACTTTTATGGATAATTCCTACCAAACTACATTCTCTTAGCTATAGGAATCCTCCTCTCATAGATAACAACCTAGTCACTTTATCTCTTTATTAGAGAGCTTTGATAATCTCACCAGCTTCCAGAGATTCATGCATCTCCTATATGCAAATAAATTCCTTGAATTTTTTTCCTTGTCCCAAACCTACATAATAGTGGATATTATATTACCCATCTAACTAAACAAAGACAAAATAGAGAGCTCATCTTCCCTCATAACTTCTTCATATCCAGCATCCCCATAATTATAGACAATACTTACTTCTTTAATCCCTCAAACCAACAAGGAACCTAGAACAGTTCCCTTTAGTATAATAATCAATACAGCTGGATTTGATCATCCCACAAAATAATAAAAATATTCTAGAGATCAAAGAATAATATATAAGGAAAAAAATAAACCCCTGGAAATGGGAATCAGAATATTCCAGTTTTTATCCTTGCTAAGTGACAATAGACAAGTCACTTAATTTATACTGAGTGGCAATTCCTCCCTTGATTATCTCTAATTTATCTTGTATATATCTTGATTGCATATCATTAGATTCTAAGTTCCTTCAGAATGACTGGAACTTAATAAATGCTTGCTGATTTTCTTTGCTTCAGTTTTCTAATTTATAAAATTACTCTAAACCTAAGCTAAAATACTTCATTACATTGCACATCCAGTCTCCTTCCAAATCTCATTCTTCTTTTATAATATTTCCTATTACTAGTCACACTTTAATCACTATCCATTCTGTTCCTGGATGTCTCTACTGGGTAATCTCTTCACCAAGTTTTCTACCATAAGCACTTCACTCTATTCTTCAACATTGCCAAAATCATTTTCTCTACTCTTCTTATGGTCCTAGAGTGGTTTTCTGCTCTCCTATAAATTAAAACCAAGATCCTTATTCAATTATAAAACTTTCCATTAGGGCTTAATGACCCTCACACAATCTTCTCACCCTTCTTTAGCCCTATGGCAAATTTGTTAAAGTCCCTTCATCTGACCAAGCTACCCTCCATCAAGCAATATCAAATCTCTAAAATGAACTTCCCCCTTAAAGAGTCCAATATATTTATTTAACTTTTATCATTTAAGTAGCTCTGATTGAAATCCCACATGCTTCAATTCTCAGACTGAAAGATAGGTGAGGGGCAGCTAGGTGGTGCAGTGAATAGAACACTGGCCTTGGAGTCAAGTGTACCTGGGTTCAAATCTGGTCTCAGACACTTAATATTTACCTAGCTGTGTGGCCTTGGGCAAGCCACTTAACCCTTTGCCTTGCAAAAAAAAAAAAAAACCTAAAAAAAAGTTGCATTTTGGGACAGCTAGGTGGCACAGTGAATAGAGCACCAGCCTTGGAGTCAAATCTGAGCCTTGGGTTCAAATCCGACCTCAGACACTTAATAATTCCCTAGCTGTGTGGCCTTGGGCAAGCCACTTAACCCCATTCATTGCCTTGAAAAATCTTAAAAAAAAAAAAAAAAAAAAAAAAAGGATAGGCGAATACTCCCCACAGTTACCTAAACTCTAGAATCACCTTCTATCTTCTGGGCAAGTGTGTTAGGATAAGAGTTGATTCAAATCCAAATTTACATTTAAAAAATGAGCTATGCTATTTTATATTATTGTACCATAATGTATTTGTTTCAAGATTACTACTCAACTAGTTATCTTTTCTTTGAATTTTTGTAAACTCCCAGAGGGTAGGGTTATTCAATACAATAGGTAATACAACTTCTAGTAGATAAAGTGGGTGATGTTTTTGTCCTTCATTTCTTGGTTTGATTTTTTTTTTTTGGTTTTTGCAAGGCAATGGCATTATGTGACTTGCCCAAGGTCACACAACTAGGGAATTATTAAGTGTCTGATGCTGGATTTGAACTCAGGTCCTCCTAACTCCAGGGCAGATGCTCTATGCATTGAGCCACCTAGCTGTCCCCTGTCCTTTATTTTCGAAGACCACGACATGAGGGAGATGATGCCATGACAAGTACATGAACTGGATTTGAGTGAGGGGGTGTTGTGCTGAATCACCAACCTCACATTCTCCTCCAGAGTCATCTGGGTCCAGAAGCCAGATATGGATGAGGATGACTGGAGATGACCCTGGATGAGGGGCAAACAGGGTTAACTGACTTGCCCAAGGTCACACTTCTGTCCTGAATCCAAAGACAGTGTGACACTCAAATGAAGACTAGGAGAAGACAAGGAACTAAAATTCATAAAGTAATCTCAGGAGGGGGCCACCTCCTCTTTTTCCCTTTCTTTTATTTTAGGTTTTTTTTTTTTTGGTAAGGCAATGGAGTTAAGTGGATTGCCCAAGGCCACACAGCAAGATAATTATTAAGTGTCTGAGGCCAGATTTGAAATCAGGTACTCCTGACTCCAGGGCTGGTGCTCTATCCACTGTGCCACCTAGTCGCCCCTCTTTTTTCCTTTTCTATAAACAAAGCAGACTAAAAGATGTTTCAGAACTCCCGGTCACTAGCTACAAAGAAAAACAAAACAATTAAAGTGATTAAGGAGATCATAAAAAAATTAAAAGGAAAAACTACAGATATAGATATACCACAATGGTATAATCTGCAGAGGAGAATCCCACCTATTGTTGACAATTAGTACTGAATGAAAATTCAAGTGGAACAGAGAACTCTTAACACTTTTCTCAGACAATGAGAGCGTCCAGGGATACTTACGATGCTGGTCGATCCTGTCGGAGGTCAATGGTGAAAACAACTGCATCTTCACCAGCAGATAGAAAAGTACAAGGGGAGTCTGGCTCCAGGGCCAACTATGAAAGGTAAAGAAAGGTGATGACTATATAAAAATCATAGTCAAAAGTTCATATAGTTCACTCTCCTAGTCTAGGCTGGAAAGAACTGCAACAAAATGTTACAAAACAAGAAATGTCTATTTGCTAAAAAGATAGCTTAAACTTATTCTCTCCCTTTGTCATGTGTCAGATGATTGGGATTTTGGTATACAGAGACAAGTAGCTTACCTGACTTAGAGAAATTTAGGAGTATGAATGGTAAGGGAATTAAGGAAATCAACAAAGAACACCAAGACCCTTTCTCAAATGAAAATTCAGCAACTCAAAAAGTGAGGGTGGGGATGCAAAAAGAGGGTAGAAAGGCTAGATTTATTCTCTTAACCTTACAAAATTCAGGAAGTCTGAAATAAGGACAGAGAATAGGCATTTCTGTTATTTTCTAATCTATCACTACCAGATGTTATAGGAGTAACCTCTAAAGAGATCTCTGGATCAGTCAACTACTTTAAATTTTGATGAGAAAGATCCTAATTTTGATGACAAAGCAGATCATTTGTGCTTGCCCTAAGGAGTGGTGGTTATAGCCAATAATCTTGCCATGACTGCCTGGCCTACTTTCCCCTGCTCTAAATATGGCTCTTGAAGAGCAATTTGGAATTATGCCCAAAGGGCAACAAAAATGTGCATACCCTTTCATCCAGCAATACCACTACTAGGTCTATACCCTGAAGAGATTATGAAAAAAGGTAAAAACATCACTTGTATTTTACAAAAATATTTATAGCAGCCCTGTTTGTAGTGGCAAAAAATTGGAAATTAAGTAAATGTTCTTCAATTGGGGAATGGCTTAGCAAACTTTGGTATTTGTATATCATGAAACACTATTGTTCTATTAGAAATCAGGAGGGATGGGAATTCAGGGAATCCTGGAAGGATTTGCATGAACTGATGCTGAGCAAGATGAGCAGAACCAGAAAAACATTGTACACCCTAACAGCAACATGGTGGTGATGATCAACCTTGATGGACTTGCTCATTCTACCAGTGCAACAACCAGAGACAATATTGGGATATCTGCAATGGAGAATACCATCTGTATCCAGAGAAAGAATTATGGACTTTGAAGAAAGACCAAAGACTATTACCTTCTAATCAGAAAAACAAAAAAGTTATCTTACTATGTAATCTTGCTATCTCATACTTTATTTTTCTTCCTTAAGGATATGATTTGTCTGTCATCACATTCAACTGAGATCAATGTATAACATGAAAACAATGTAAAGACTAACAGAATGCCTTTTGTGGGGATGGGAAAGGGAAATAAGAATGGGAGGGGGATTGTAAAACTCAAAATAAATAAAATCTTTCTAAAATAAATTAAATAAATAAATAGATAGAAATAAAAATAAATATGGCTCCTGAAAACACAATGCTATTTGTAAGCTGTGAGAAGTGGAATCTCACATCTGAGAAATCAACTACTTATACAAACTACATTTCTGAAGAACTGAGTGGAATGGAAGTATGGGAGACCCAGAGATCAAGTTCAGCATGGGGACCAAGCTTAATCATCCATATGATACAAAAGCACAACCTTCTTCTCACGAAGATCTTTTGAAATAATATGATGAATAATATTTGAAATAATAAGAAAATAAGTCATTCCTCCAATCTCTCTCTCTTTCCTTACAAAACTCATGGCTGATGGAGAAAAAATAGGTACACAGTTTTGCTTTGTTAGGCAAAGGGGAAATAGAGATGGAAAAGGGACTGAAAGTTACTAAGAGTCAAAGGAGGATCACAGAATTTCAGAGTTGGAAAGAATCCTTTAGTAGTAATGTCATCTTATTCAGATCTGAACAGAAATCCTTTGAACATCACTCCTGAAAAGTAATCTTCCAGTCTTTGTTGGGAGACCTCTAGTAAAGTACAACCTATCTACTTCACACGGCAGCCCATCCATTTTGGGACAGCTCTAACTGTTGGGAAGTTTTTCTTTCCATCAAATCTATAAACTTGCCTCCACAATTTCCACCCATTGCTTCTAATTCTATCCTCTGGAACCAAAAGGAAAGAGTTCAAACCTTTATGTGAAAACCCTTCATATACTTGAAAATAGTTATCATGTTCCTTGAAGGTTTCTCTTCTCAGAGTTAAACTTTTCCCACATCTTTCAACCAAACCATATGTATCCTAGTTACCTTCCTCTTGACACTCAGATACAAGCAAAATATTTGGGATCAGGGATCCTTAAGCTGGGGATCTTTAAACCTTAAGTGTTTTTTTAAAATTTTTACAATTGTTTCTGCTGTAATCTTATATATTTTATTTTATGCATTTAAAAACATTATTCTGAGAAGGGATCCATAAGCTTCACAAACCACCAAGGTATCTATCATACCAAAACACCAAAGAATCAAATTGATATCTGATTCAAGTAGGGAGTGACTCTAACCTCCTTAATCTCTAGAAGCTAGGCCTTTTTTTTTTTAGGCTTTGGTTTTTTTTTTTTTTGCAAGGCAATGGGGTTAAGTGGCTTGCCCAAGGCCACACAGCTAGGTAATTATTAAGTGTCTGAGGCTGGATTTGAGCTCAGGTACTCCTGACTCCAGGGCCGGTACTCTATCCACTGTGCCACCAAGCCACCCCCAGCTATGCCTTTCTTAATGTAAACTAATTGTTCAGCAGCTTTTTTGGTTGCTACATCATGCTGTTTATGGAGCTTTCATTCTATCAATAGACTCAGTTTATTTTTTTCAGATGAACTGTTTGTATCTTGCCATTATTCCTCAATCTTATTCTTGTGAAGGTATTTTTTTTCTAACTTAAGAGTAAGATTGTCCTGAAAAATTCCTTTAGTCAAGTCTTTGATAAAAATGTTATAAAGTATGAATATAATAGAATACTACTGTTCTGTAAGAAATGATGAACAGGTGGATTTCAGAAAAACATGTTAAGACTTATATGAATGATGCTGGGTGTAGAGCAGAACCAAGAGAATATTGTACACAGGAACAGCAAAATACTTTGTGATGATCAACTAAGAAAGACTTAGTTCTTCTCAGCAAATGGTGATCAAAGACAGTTCTAAAAGACTTGTAATGGAAAATGTCATCCACATCCAGAGAAAGAACTATGGAAGATGAATGCAAATCAAAGTATATTCATTTACCTTTATTAAATTTATTTTTTATTTTTTCCTTTCTTGTGTTTTTTTTCTTCTTGTTCTAATTCTTCTTTCACAACATGACTTGTAAGGAAATATGTTTAATATGATTGTGCATATATATCTTATATCAGATTTCTGGCTGTCTTGGGGAGGGAAAGCGAAAGGAGGGAGGAAGAACATTTTACAAAAATGAATGCTATACAACACTATTATACGATACAAAAACTAATGTTATACAGCATAAAGCCAAGTATTTCTGTAGAACTCTACAACATACTTCTTTCCAAAATGACTTCTATTGGTTAACAGACATTTAAACAATCTTGAATCAGCCTAATTATACTATCATCTCTCCAGCTTTTCTAAAACACATGTGTAAGACTTTGTTAAATACTTTACTAAAAGGTAGGCAAATTATATTTGCAGTACTGTAGAGAAGTACTAGACTTGCAACCATACACATAAAATGGAAACAAGATGCTCTTTTGGGATGATCTATTCTCAATAAAGCCATACTGTATCTCTGTGATCATCTCCCCCCATATGCTTACTAATTATCCTTTTCTATTATTAAAGTATAATAACACATATTAGAATTCTGCCAGGAATCAAGAGTCAAGCTTATAGGATATTACAGTTTAAAACATGCCATTCTTTTCCATTTCTGAAAATCAAGACAATTTCTCCTTGCTTCCATTCCTTTCTTCAACACTCCCTTTCTCCTCTAATAATTTTTAAACATCTTTTTGTTGTCCTTTCTTTTCCTTACCAGGAAAGCATTAGTCTTTTGAGCTTGAATCCTTTTGACTTTTTTCCTCACATGATCACACCATACTTTTATGTTCTTCTTTCAATCTTTCATCTGTCCTTATGCAAATGGCTTCCAAAAATATAAACTGGCTGGTGAATTCCTTTTGCAGCTATAGCAATACCACAAATACTACTCATTTCTCTCCTTCTAAGAATTGTTTCTCTTTGTCTCTCCAGAATTTTATTCTTGAGAGCTTTTCATCCCTCTTGAGCTGATAGTATTTTAATTCATGGAATCCTGCCTTTCTTTCCTCTGAATCCTTTGAAATTTGCTCATGTAAATCTAATATGCAGGATAAAATATTCCTAGTTTTTTCCCCCCTCCTATCACAAATTCAAATATGAAAAGATACATTACTCCCTTCCCCCACAAAGTTTCCATAATTTCTACCCTAGGAACTAGTTCTTCCTTGTAGGAAAGGATCAGCTTTAAAAACAGTTTCTCATTATTTCCTCCAAATTCTGAAGGATGAAATTATCATTAAGACAAATAAAGACTGTGGAGGGACTAGAAGGTTACCTTATGGGAGGCTCCCTTGTGCTGGGCAACACGCTTAGTGTTCTTGCAGCACTGTGTGGCGGACAGCTCTGCTACCCGCACCTGCCCATCACGGGCACACATGGCAAGAGTTGAGTCACCACTGTTGGGAAGGAACTTGGCCTAGATCATGTTGGAAAGGAAAAGAAACAAAAAGGAAATCAAGACTTCTTATGGTGTGGCAAGTGATAACAATGGCCCTAGCAGGCTCTCTTTTTATTCAGTATGTGAATAAAACTGCATCTACCTAGAGATTAAGAGCTAAGCTCTCCTCCTCATCATTATCATAAAATTACTTCTTTAGAAAGAACTTTTCTTTAGAAAGATAAAGGCAAGGGAAGATGAGGAGGAATCAAGATAAGAAGTAAATAAGTGAATAATTTTCCCACTTGTTCCAGAGTGCTGAATTATTATATAGTGATAAAGGTGCTTAAGTAAACTACGGAACAGGTTCATGATAGGAATAAAGGAGAAAATAGAATGTGAGAGGGTTAAGAAATAAATATAGCAAGGAAAGAGGAAAAATTCGAAATACTTTTCTTGACTCTAGAAATAAATCAAACAGGTTTCCAATGATAAAATAACTGATAGGGGAGTGGTTTGGCAAGGGAAATAATACTTAGGAACAGTAATACCATTCATATATTTTTGGAAACAGTTGATAAATTTTCCTGGGATCTACATATACCTAATATATGTAATTATGAATTCCAAGCACTCTGTATATGAGGTCTCCCATTCTTACCAAATACAGGGATAAGGGAGGGAATTTCCTCACAAAGTCACTCTGTAGCTGGAACTCAGGAATTCTGAAACATTTGCTATATATTAGAACCATCTTCATCTTACCATAGGTTCAGGAAGTCCTGCATTTTAAACCCTACTACAGACAGGAAGATAAGTAGTGAAAACTCTGGTTTTAATTTCTAACTGATCTGGCTAATTACCTACTATTTCCTTCTCCAATGGTGGTATCAGAACGTTCCCCTGACTCACCTGGAAGACATTGCTTTTGTGGCCACTCTCAAAATCCAATACAGGTCGCCTCCGAACCCAATCCCACACCACCACCTTAAGGTCATCACTGCCACTGGCCAACCAGGTGCCACGCTGGTTAAAGTGCAGAGTATTAACACAACCAGTATGGCCCTCTAGCCCATGCTGCAAGCGGAAACGTTGTACAAAGACTCGGGCTCCACAAGCTTCATACACAAAACGAGCACTTGAACCCAGCTCCCTTTCTCTCAGAGCTGGGAGGGCCTGCCAGCGGGGCCGAGGCAGAGCTGATGTCTCTGAGGCTACCCAGTCCTCAAGGGCTCGTTCATCATCTGATGAGTCCTGTTCACGATTGGCTCGTTTGCGCTGAACCCGGCGCCTGGGCTGCTCTTCTTCCTCCTCCTCTTCTTCTTCCTCTTCTTCCTCTTCCTCTGAGCGGTCATGGACCCGGTTTTCATCATTAATGGAGTAGTGGCCAGTGTCCTCCATACTATCAGAGTCTTTATCTTCACCTGAGCTCTCTGTATCTGTGCCTCGGCTTTCTGTGCTGGTGCGGTTGGGGCCACCCCCATCATCCCCAGTTAGGCTCAGGCTTAGGTCTGAAGCCTCGACCTCAATGCCCGAGGATGTTTCTCTCCCCTCTTCTGTCCCAGACATTTCCTCTGGACTGCTGGATAAGCTTCCTATGTGGGAGAGGGGGGAGTAGAAAAGATAGCATGTAAAGAGTCAAAAGGAGGTATAGCTTAAGTTCAGGAAATCCTAACAATGGACTCAGAAACCTAGTTTGGTGCTCTCATCTGCTAAGCATAAGAACATCAATTATTTTAAAACAAGACTTCAGCACTATGACGTTAGTGTGAAGTTCATCATAATCAATTGGTCTGAGAAGTTAAGTGAAGGGCTCAAGAGAGATTAAGTGAAAGATGCCACACCTGAGCTCAGATATGCCAATTCTGACCACAGTAGTCTGACCACACCATAAGTACTATAACATAAATGGGTGCATAAATGGCTAGCCAAAAATCCTGGGGAGTACTTGGCACATTTCCTCAGAACCCCTACTGTATAGGTATTGACTAGCTCTACCAGATACATCACTGATGAAGGAAGACAATAATCTCCTTAAACACTGTCTTATGCGTGATAAAGCCTCTCTTTGACAAGAGCTGGTTTAGCCATTTCTCTTGGGCAAGAGAAGAGAACAGCTCAATTGATGTACCATCACCTTCTATTTCCTATATTTTTCCATCTCCTGCTAGGATATTTCTTGTTTACTTCCACTATCAATTTTATTTACCATGGAAAGAAAACTCAGTTAAGTAACCTGACTCACTTGCAGGAGCAAGCAATAAAGACAAAGTATGCATTCTCTCATTCTATTATTATTTGAATTTCTCTTAATTCACTATGCTCTGACAATGTCAAGTTGGGAATGATGAAATAACTGGGTTACATTAATAGTTTAAATTTCTTGGAACTAAATACTACCTGATCACATCTTATTCCAATCAGTACTTGCAGTAGCATAAAAAATACTAATACTTCTAGAATTCCTAACCTCAGGCCAAGACAAGAACAAAACAGACATCAAGAAAAACAGATGAGGACAGGAATAGGCTTAAGTTCATCCCTGAAGAGTGGTTCATGTACAAGTTCATAGTCTATTTTCACTTGATTCTGAATCTTGTCCCAAGAATCACATATCAACTTTGAATATTGATAAGAATAGCAAAGTTTTTCAAAAAAAAACTCAATCTGGACCAGGAACTTGAATCTAACTGATATCTTAAAGAATTTGGAATACAAACAAAAACAAAAAATTGCTTAGCAGGGACCAGTGTATTCTGAACTTACCAATTTGGTAAACAGGGCTAATGGTGGAAATGGACAAGAATATCCTAACAGAATTATAAAAATAGAAGACCAAATAAAACAGCAAGACCTCTTGCACTGTATCCTTCTACTGATTAACAAAGATTCAGAAAGAAATTTGCATTCCATTGGAGCATCTCCTAGTTAGGGCCCTCAATAATCTAACAATTCAGCATTAATACATTGATATAATGTGCTACCATTTCAAATTTCTCTGCAACCTCAAGTCTCACAATATTTGTCTAGTTAGAAAATCTTATCTACCTTCCCTTAAAAGTTAAATGGAAACAGAAAAATGATTCAAAAAACAAGAAGTTGAACCAAAGTCAACCCCAGTCACCCTTCTTTAGCTTATACTTCACTCCCTTTATACAAAGCAAAGAACTGGAATTATGCCAGTATGCTTGGACTGTAAGGTTTGAAACATACTGGAATTTCTCTTTCCTTCATTTGAAGAAGCTTTCTCTAGACAAGTCTAATTAGACTTGCCAAGGCAGCTGCCACAAACTTGTCAGCAAGACTTTATTCTGATCAAATGCAGGGTATAGACTTAAGCAGTGCTACAGGCATTAGATATCCATGGTATTCTATTTTCAACTTTGCCTGGTGCCCAGTGCTTTACAAACTGGGGGAAACTAACCTAGAAAAAAGAAATTGGGATTCCATTGCTTAGGTTTGTAACTTCATCTTCATTTAGTCTCACTGAATAGTTTGTGTTCTGATATAAAAAAGAATTCCCCAGTGTCACTAGTAATCCCCAATCTCCCAACAAAGATCTCCTAGTTCTCCCCAATGAAGGAATGTTCTATCACTAGTTTAACTTCATCATCTAAGTTTACCTGCTCCTATATTCTCCTATAATTTTTCAGGAGTTCAGAAATAAGTCTTTTGGCCTCTTAAAGGAGTTTTTATGTTCTAAACACTGAAATACTCAGATAAGAGCTGAAAAATAAATAGAAAGTTAAGTTCTTGGAAGGTGTTTCCTCTTGCTTTTAGTTTTTCCTTTTTCAGTTTGATTCTTCTTTCATTACACAACTAATATTATACAAATTTGTATATGTATAATCTATATCAGATTACTTGCTGTCTGGGGGAGGTGAGAGGGAAGGAAGGGAGGAAGAAAACTGTGGAACTCAAAACTCTTACAAAAAATGAATGCTGAAAACTTTCTTTGTATGTAAATGAGAAAAAAAAAGGAAGGAAAAAGAAAGATGTTTTCTGTATTCAAAACAACTTGAAGTCAACTCACTTTAAGGAAAAATGATCTTCACTTTACTATTCAAGGAAAGACACCTATAGGGTCAATTTAAATTTTTCCAATAACTGTGCACAAAGTCCCAATGACAGCAAAGAATGCATTCTTTCCTCCTTGGCACCTTACCATTTGCAAGGTCTGTTTTGCCATCTGTGCTGTTCCCTTTACCAGACATCTTGAGTTGTATTTGTTGTAGCCAGCCTGGACTTAAGAAGAAAATACAACAATTAGGAAACAATCAATCCTAGAGAGGACAGAAGAAAATCAAAATGATAGAACAATCTTTGTCATATTTTTTTAAAGTTTTTTTTTGGGGGGGGAGGGAGAGAACAAGGCTCCTCAGACAAAATATACAACCTAGGCTTTTTTTTTGGTCTAAATTGAGAAAAGGGACAGATCTTTGGTGGAGTTAACTATCATTTCTTTGCCTTCCTCATTGAGTAACTGCTCATGTCTTTGAAATAAGGGAACAGAATTTGAAATGGTAGACAAATAGCAAATGGCAGGTGGTACCAATAAGTTAATGAAAAATGCTGGCTTCTGCATTTACCTCTGAACTCTAAGGATTATTTGTCATAAAATACTAGTCAACATAAACATATTTGGCAAAATGTTTACATTCACACCATATGGGAGTCAAATTAGATTCAGAAACTGAATTTATCCATGAAATAATTCAGGTTTTTGAAGTAGAAGCTTGGTTTTTATATTCTACTCAAATGGCTATTTCCTAGTCCTTAACAAGCATTAATCTATCAGATAGTAAGTGAGAGAAACTAGATAAGAGGAGGATCAGAGCTAGAATTAGAAATTCAGAACTCCTAACTTCCAGATCAGACTTTGAAATGACATGTCTCTTGAGATCTAATTAAAGTAATGAAGCAGAAAGCAAAAAAAGAAAAATAAGATTTTGACTAACAATGGTCAATATTTTTTATAAATTCTCTCTTCTAATGCCTTTCTTAAGTCATTTTGTATGACAGCAACCATAAATTTTTATCTAAACAACAATTTCCAATCTTGGTCTACCTAAAGGACAAAGATACCTGGATTTTTTTCTTTTATACCATTGCAACTCTAGACACAATTCTCTTGTTCTTTGGGCTTCACTCCCACCTCCCAAAAGATCCATAAAAAGCAGAGAATACTACATGTTCAGATCAGAATTATAAAAAAGCCCTTTCAGTGCCTTGGACAAAAGGCACTGGAGAAAAACAAAGTGTGATTATGACCCTGGTCCCTGTCCCCAGGCACAGGGGCCTGTGATCTTTCAACAGCCCTTTCATTCTCATCACAATCATCCTAGAAGCAGCTACATCTTTATCATGACCCCCACCCCCATTCTTCTAAGTAAGTAGCTTCCACAAAATGTTGTCTAAGAGACAGCTCCGCAAAGATTACTCATAGTTGAGGGAAGAAAAGATATTCAATGACATCACTTACAATGAGTTTGAAGGAAGGATACCTGAAGTCTGTTTACTGAAGCAATAACAAGCAAAAGCAGATTTCAAGAGGCACAAAAGGGAAAATGCCACAAGTAGAGGGAGGAGGGTGTTTTCTGATGTGGTCTGATTTCTTCTCCTTCCTTCCTTCCATGCCTGAATTTTGTACAATCTCCTTGACAATACATGTTCTTTTTCCTCCCTCCCAAGAGTCCTGTCTAATATTGTGCAACATCTTTGCTCCATCATACTCAGGGTTTTACTGCTTCAGATAAAATAGTACAAAAAACGTAGGGAGAAACTGACCACCCCATTTTGGATGAGGCAAAACTGAACTATGTTTCGTGGGGTTTTTTTTTGGGGGGGGGCAGGGCAAATGGGCTTAAGTGGCTTGCCCAAGGCCACACAGCTAGGTAATTATTAAGTGTCTGAGGCCGGATTTGAACTCAGGTACTCCTGACTCCAGGGCCGGTGCTCTCTTCACTGCGCCACCTAGCCGCCCCCAAAAACTGAACTATGAAAAAGAAAAATGTTTGAAAGTAAACTTAGCAATGAAATGCAAACTCTATAATCCTTATCAATTTTCCTGTCTAAAATCAAATAAACTTGAAATTGGAAGTGACCTTAAATAGTCATCTAAGTCTAAATCATGCCTAAGCAGAATGTCCTCTACATCTCCAACCTAATCAGCCAAAATTATGCCTAGGCTTCTGTAATTCTCTATGATACCAACCCTCTTAGCACCTTGGAGAAGACTGAACTTCAGGCCCTTCTTTCTCACAAAGAAAAATTATGTGGACTCAAAACTGGAAGATCACTTAAAAGTAATGAATGTTGATAATGGATATAAATTCCTTATGACTACTTATCAAATCCAATGGCTTTTTTCTAAGTCTTTACTCTCTTTGACACCCCTGAAGCATTTAACACTATTTACCACTCTCTCCTGAATACTTTTATCTCTCTTAGCTCCCAAGACATCATACTTTTCTGGCACTCTAGTTAACTCCCTACTCTTTCTCCACTCAGACTCTTCCTAGTCCTTAAGATTCTTAATCTTCTCTCTTCTATACTCTGATCCTAGGAAATCTCATTAACTTCCAATATTTTAACTACCTCCTTTACAGAGATGAGTAGTACTACATGTCTAGGGGCAGCTAGGTGGCATAGTGGATAAAGCACAGGCCTTGGAGTCAGGAGTACCTGGGTTCAAATCCGGGTCAGACACTTAATAATTACCTAGCTGTGTGGCCTTGGGCAAGACACTTAACCCCATTTGCCTTTCAAAAAAAAAAAAACCTAAAATAAATAAATAAATGGTTATAAAGTTGGGCTATTTAAAGTAAATCAGTTCAGATCCTTTGAAGGAAGCAATTCTTGATTTAAAAAAAAAAGCATGGATAGAATTAACTGCTGAAAGGAGAGTTGAGTAGAAAGAGAAGAGCAAAGAGAGAATCCTGTGAATGATTAACATTTACTAACTAGTTAGTTGGATGGTTTCAAGACAAACCCTTACTGTCTGAGAACATCTAAAGGTCAAGACCACTCAAAAGTGAGAAAAAATGATTATTGAGTCTAGCAGAATTAGCATCCATTGATTTGGGCATCAAATACCCCAATTTCAAATAATTTAAAGAAAGTTCTACTGGGTACTGTGCAAACTTGAATCTTTCAGCAGGACCTCAATTTCCTTTAAAGATCAAAGTCCTAGAAAAAAAAGTGTCACAGAAAAACAATAAAAAGGCAAACCTTATCTTTGTAGCAGGTTATTATAACTCAGGCACAAAGAAATATGAATTTCAGTCATGAAATGATAGTATGTTTATTTACATAGTGCATAAGCATTTACAAAGCACTTTATATCCATTATCCACTTTGATATTTGTAACAATAGTATGTGGCAGAAAGTATGGAATTATTACATCACCATTTATAAAAGAGTATGAAGTATTACATTCCCACTGGAAAGATAACAAAATTGACCCAGAGATGTTAAACCAAGGTCATAGGCAAGTAACTGGTGGAAGCAAGTATGGAATTCAGAGCTTTCTATTCTAGAACTGTTTCCACTGGGTTTCAATGCCTTTCTAAACAAAGAAGAAACCTAAAACCAACTCATAACTAAGGTAGTAGAGTTCAGAGGGAGACTAATTGCTTGAATTGGAAGCAGGCCAATATGCTGCATTTATGCCTCAGAACTCTTTACAGAGTAACTGCCATGTAACACAATCCTAGTTTCCAATTTCTAGCTTAAAAATCACATTTGTACAAATCCACAATTCCTTCCTGAAACTTTTATCCCATTCCCAGCAATATCCAGATTCACCTTGAAATCCTCCATGTGAATACCAACAAATGCTAATCACACTGGTTTTGGAAGAGCTCCTGAACTCAAAGCTCCAGGTAACTGGGAAGTTTAATTAAATTAATTCTATTGTGTATATTCTAAAAATAATCCCCACAAATAGAAAATTAACTAGTAAATTGTTAGGAAAAAAAGAAAATCAGAGGCCATTTTAACATCTATTTTAGATTGCCAGTGACCCTGACATCACATGTCTTAATAGACTAGGATTTTAAAACATTAACCAACATATGATAAAACATTTACTAAATCTAAGCATAAGCAGAAACAAAGTAAAGGGCCAGAAGATTCATGTGAGCAGAGCATTTGAGGCATCTCTCATTCAAAAACATAGGAAATTTCCTGTCCTGATAACAACAAGAGATCTGCATAAAAAAACTATGTTAAGGAGGAGTCAAATTCAGCAACTGAAAACATACAACTGACAAGACGAAAAAAGATTAATGAAAGTTGGACACGGTAAAGCTGCAAGATACAGTCATCAGGGGGCAGCTAGGTGGCACAGTGGATAGAGCACTGGCCCTGGAGTCAGGAGTACTTGAGTTCAAATCTGGCCTCAGACACTTAATAATTATCTAGATGTGTGGCCTTGGGCAAGCCACTTAACCCCATTGCCTTCGGAAAAAAAATACAGCGATCAAAAAAAATCAGAAGCTCCCACATTTGGGAGAATTTTTATTTCAATGGAAACCTCCACTCAAGCAATTCAGAAGCCCTAGAAAGTTCAATATCTCCCAGCTTTTCATTCCCTTTTTCAAGTGATGATACCCAAAAGATTTATCTGAGTGAAATAGCATAGAAAGAATGGTATGAGTTTTCAATTATTATTCTTATCTACTCACCGTCTAATTTCTTTTGAATATTTGTTGAACCACCAGGAGTGGTAGTACAAAATTGTCATCCCTGCTGCCAGGGGGGACTGAACTCAGAATTTCTGAACTGAAGGACTAATTCTAGCACCAATAATGTTTGTCCTTCATTTTTTTTTTAATTGAAGAAGACCAGGACATCAGAGAGGTAATTTGGATTTGAGTGAGGGGTTGCTCTGCTAAGTTACCAGCCTCACTTTCTCCTCCAGAGCCTTGGGTCCAATGGCTAGGTATGAATCAGGTCAACTGGAGATGATGCTGGATGCGAGGTAATCAGGGTTAAGTGACTTGCTCAAGATCACACAGCTATTACATGACAAGTGCCTGAGACTGGATTTGAACTCCTGTCCTCCTGACTCCAAGGCCAGTACTCTATCCAGGTTATTACCTGAAGGGCCAACTGGTGAAGGGCTTTGGTGAAATAAGGCTGGAAATTTTATCTCTTTCTCAAAAGGTAAAAAAAATGTAAAAAAATTCAAAACCCATCAAAAGTCTGTTGAATTAAATTTCAGGTTGAGGATCTACACTAACTGTAGATAGTCTGAAAGTCTTTCCCTTAGTTTCAAGAGATACAAGTATCAAGAAATTAATGTTGTTTAATGATGTCGATTCCCAACCCTGATCCTTCTACCCAGTGAATCAGTTCAATCTCTATGATCTGCAATATTCTTAATATTCCTAGCTCATTTCTGTCCAATACTGCCCCATTCTGGATTACATGGTAGTTTAAAAAAAAAACTGAATGATAGAAAGCTTTATAATTTGTTCCAAAAATCAAAGGGTAAGAAAAGGGGAGACTTCAGTTATTAATAAAATAGGAATCTGAAAACCATCCAGTGTCTGGATTCTCCTGGTAAGATAGATATTTTATACTGAAGACTGAACAGTTGTTCATAGCTGATCTGCATACAAGGTCCAAATCCACTTTTTTGTCATAGGTCCCAACATTCCATCTAGAATCAACTAGTACTCCCTTTTCTACCACCATAACTTTTGTTTTATAGGGAAAACAATTCATTTAAAACCTACTCTTCTCATTCTTTTGCTTTCTATATCAGTATCAAAACAACAACTTCTAAGGCATGCTTACCAAGGCAGTATACACAGTATAAAATAAAAACTTTATATAGCAATATTGATGAGCTGACCCAAAGGTTATTAAAAAATACATTCTATTAAGAGAGGTGACCTCTCAGTTTACAATGGTGCTCTTAAGATTCAATTCATTATCTATAGTTCTAAAGAGAGAAGAAAACCTACACCTATCACCTGCTGGGGTGGAAAGGTAGAAAAAAAAGCTCTGACTGTTAAAGACTTTTCTACCATAAATACCATAATAGTAGTACATCAATTATCTGATTTCAGAGTCAATCCAATTTAATCAAAACGATAGGCTTTTACCACCCCCTAGTGGCCAAGTGAATATCCACAGATTATTTCCCCAAGAAACTATATCCTAAGCATTATTATCTGAATGGAGACTTTTTTTCTTCCAAAGGAATAGAAACCAGGACTTTGACTCTAAATACATCATTCTTTTTAAAGTAGCTGGTGCATAATTCTTTGTCAATCATTTTCTTTGAAATAAAACAAAATTCAAACTACATTAAAACTTAAAAGAATTTCATGGTGGATTTCCTCCATCATTCCCACCCTACCTTATTCTCAGCTTGTTTGGGGTCATAAATGTGTTCTTCCAAACTTCACATAAATTATATATGTTCTAAAGGGGGGGGGCAACTCTTCCAATTTAGCTATTTTACTGAATGGGTCTAATTCTGGGGGGGGGGGGGGGGGTTAACTGAGTTTTGAAAGGCAACGTAGTTAAATGAGTTGTCCAAGGTCCCATAGCTAGTAATCAAGTGTCTTAGGCCAAATTTGAACCCATGTGCTCCTGACTCCAGGATCAGTGCTCTATCCACTGAGTCACCTAGCTGCCCCAATGAATGGGCCTATTTCTAGACTTCTATCTATTGGTATCATACTAGATTGCCTACAGTAAATTGTACTACTCTAATGCTTAGTCCTCCAAAGGCAAAATCCAAGAAAATCCTACTAGATCCCAGACTATCCTTAAAATTTCCAGAAAGCTTTGCAGATTTTCGAGAAGTCTTAGTTTTCTTGAAATTAGAGGTAAAGAAATTTTCTTGATGGAGTTCATCATAAAAACAACACCCTTCCATTCTCTCCAAGTTCTTGTTTTCACTCCTGAAGATAGATTATAATATAGCCCAGTTGGAGGCTCTTAAAGCATTGTCCCAATAAGAATGCCTCTATGGAGTCATCTAATCTGATATGAGTTAGAAAATGAAATAAGTATTGAAGTCTATTATTAAGCTATAGGAAACACATTCAGAGCCAATCATATAGTCAAATTAAACTACATGTAAATGTATGTCTATTTGTTGCAAGTCTTTTTTTTTTCCCCTCTGTATCTCAGGAATGCCACAAGCCAGGTACCTACTTCCTTTCTCTAAGTAGGACCTTCTCTTCCTGTTCAAATCACCAACTCTTCTCTGTTCAGAACCTTCTCCCTAAGTGGTTACAGCATTGTTCCTTTAACTACGATGCCCCGGAGGGAATGCTGGGCTGCATTGTAACCCTAGGAGCAGAAGGAGCCTCTATGAGAAAGCCTACAAACTCTTAAAAATAATGATGCTCAGGTTCCCTTACTTCAACATCAAAGATATGAGACTGAATAACTTCTTAAGTTTTCCACTTTGTTTCCATCAGGGAACTCTAAGTTCAAGAATTATTGGAGATTTCAGTTCCTAAAACACAATTGATATAATATTTTTTCCCCCATAATTTTCCAAATATCTCTTAGGTAAAGAAAAAGAAGCCCAGAAGCAATGAAGATTTCTAATAGGAAAACTCCTACCTTTGTCATGTTAGAGGACAAAGTCTAATGTTTGAGTGAGAGTCAAACACACAACTGAAAAATAATAGCAGCAAACACAGCAAGTGGGAGGTTGGGAGCTAAACCAAACTAAGAAAAACTCCTATTGGCAAAAGCAGGGTCCTTTGCAACTTTCTGGCTATGTAAAGAGGAATAAGTAAATAGAGAATTGATACTGGTGGAAGGACACTGGTTACTCAGGTTGAAATAAAACCAGACCTAAGCAACAAACACTTAAGTTTATTTACTCTTTGGCTCTGAAATAAAAAAATTTTAAATTCCCTGATGACAACAAACATCTCAAGTCAGACTCCCTTCGTTAAAATAGTAGCAAAAACAGTGTGGTCAAAGAACTGGCCTCAAAGTCAGAAATATCTATATATGACCCTGGGAAAATCACTAAGTTGCAAATAAGGTGCTGACCAAGATTAGTAGGAGTTTTTTCACCAAGGAATTCCCTACACCAACAAAATCACAAGGACAATCTCTTCCCATAGTATCACTTTTCAACTCAAACATTTGAAGTTAAGAATTTGAAATGTGCTGTACATATAATTCTCTTATGTACAAAGACTTCTAAAACTCTATATTTGTCCATCTTCCAACTACTTTAACATTTCTAAGAGTCAACACTGTTCTTAAAAAGTCAGGAAGTATTTGCTTACTCCTACTTAAGAGAAAATCTGAATCAGTAACCAGGAAGAGGGTTTTTCAGTGTGATTGCAATAGGAAAGCAAAGCTTCCTAAGTCAGATCAATACTAAGAAATCAAACAAATTACCAGTTTATGAAAAGTAGACTTAAAGTAATGCTAAAGGATCTACCTAAAAAAAAAAAAACAACTCATTGATCTGTGAAGTCTATAAAAAAAAGCCTATTGATATGTGATTGAATATGGACCAAAAAACCTTTCCTCCCCATGACTGGGGCCTGAGCATCTTTATAGCCTAGATTAACTAGCTGAGTAAAGGTGAGTAAGAATCTAATAGCTTATCATGGATAATCTGTAAAACTGCAAAAATAAATAATTGAGAGGTGATTCTAACACCATGGTCAATATGTCAAGGACTTGTACTGTGGTAACATTAATATTACACCAAATTGCTCTGGAAGTGTAGTCAAACTTCTCTGTTCCTTTCCAGTAATAATGGTTTATAATTAGAAGGCACATTATAGATATAATATATTCATTACTGATATTTTATAACTCTATAGGCTTTATTATTCATATATCATAGATGAGGAAGCAGATTAAAAGAAGTCAAGTAATTTGACCAAGGTCACACAACTAAGTGGCAGACTTGTAAACTAGGTCTTCTGAATCCAAGTCCAAGGCCAAGTTGAAAAACTGTACCCACGGTAGGAAAACTCTTAAGATACTTTTTAAGCATAGTGGGAAGAAAGCTGTACTTGGACTTTGAAGAAATGGACATGAGTCCTGACTATGATTACTTCTTTAGGTCTGTCTCTTCAACTGAAAAATAAGGGGATTTCTGTAGGTCATTTCTAGGGTTCCTACTTCAAGCTCTAACATCTGTGATGTTGATTCAATTTATATAAGAATTTTTTAACTGTTTGTTAGCACTGGGGATTTATGTCAATTTGATCTATACTGATCTTATTTTTATACTTATATGAGTTCAATCTCCAGTAAGTCTGATGTTTCCTCATGAAACAAAGGTGACCATGGATTCTTGAAGGCTTTGCTGCAAGGGTGTTTCACTTTAGCAGGTCCTATATCAAGTTGGAAGGACTCGAGTAATAAATTGTAAATTGAATCGTATCTTTCATCTTTTCCTAACCCTACTTAATTCTAGGACTTTCCTTCTTTTAATGACTTCCTTTTTATACTGTACCTAGCTTGTTTGTGCTTTGTGGACTCTCCCATTTAGACTGTGGACTCCTTGAGGGCAAGGATTGTCTTTTGACTCTTTTCATATACCTAGAGCCAGGCACATAGTGGGTACTTAATGTGTATTGTCTAACTGACAAATGCTTCAAGGACCAAAATAGGTAAAATCATCACTAAGTAGATCATAGTGTGATAAAGTCTATATACTAAATTTATAGAGATTACCATAAAAAGTATATCCACAATGACAAAATAATAAATTAACAGAAATATCAGAGATTGTCTTCAAAAATTCCTTGTAGAAACTGTGCCTTAAGCCCAGAGTAATTTCTATAGCCTTCTCTCATTAGCACATTATTACAGGTACAAAGTTATTCAAATATTCTGAAAATCAGAGAAAGTCTAAGAGGACTTAAATCACCAATGGGGTAGAAGTGAGAGAGAATTAGGCATCAAGACAATGATTATGGAAAAAGGCCCAAGTGAAGACCCCCCCCCAGAGGTGTCTCTGTGCTTTTAGCATGAAGAAAGGACGACAGCACTAGGGTTATGTTAATCTTACTTTCAAGCTCATGAATACTATTCGTAAGGTAAATAAAGACTTACTCAAAGAGAGGCACCTGTCCACTTTATTTTTTACAAGGTAAATGACTTGCCCAAGGTCACACAGCTAGCTAATAATTATTAAGCATGAGGCCCATTTTGAACTCAAGTCCTCCTGACTCCAGGGCTAGTACTATAACCACTGCACCACCTAGCTTCCTGAACCTGTCCACTTTAGGAATCACATAATAGTGGAGCGAATTGCTGACTTACAGTTTTCAAATAGCAGGGTTGAATCAAACTTCTTGGGTGACTTATCAGAGTATTTCTCAGGAACCCTAATTAGGAGTATTCATTTGGACAATGAATCTAGCAGTGTGTGTGTGTGTGTGTGTGTGTGTGTGTGTGTGTACGCACGCATATCTGTATGTTCATATTGTTCAGAAAAACAGAAATAATAAGGCACTTCGGAGGAATATGAAAGCAAATCTTGGATTAAGGGAGAGCCAAACACTGAAGAATAGAATACTTCAGAAAATACTCCAGAAAGCCCCAAGAGGCTGTGATTGAGGTGCTCCTTCCTATGGCTTGGATTTCTAGAGCATGTTTCAAAAAGTGCTTTTGATGTTCCAATATCAAGAATTATTTTCTTGTTTTTGTTACAGGCAGAAGAAATGCTTTCTTTTAGGTCCCACTGTATCCAAGTGTCTATCAGAAAAAAAAAAAGTGTCAATTTTGTCTGGTATGGGTGCCTTTACCATTTGGCAGGGAAATTAGACCCAGGCTATTGAAAGCTATTATCCAGCACAGTGGCTTGAGTGAAACAAACAGCTTTCATCCCAGATCCTATCAACTTTCCTAGTTTTCTCCAATACCATTGTCTACTCTCCTGAGCTATGGTCAGGCAAGAAAAGAGGCAGGAAAGCCTGTTTTTCCTTGTGCTATTCTATTTGATAGCCTAGTCTATTCTCTGAAGATGAAGCCATTCAATTCAGCACTCCTGGCCTCCTGTCTCCTGTTTACTTATAAAAGAAATGAGATCATTTCTTGACCTAGTTCTGGGAGATGTAACCTGTTATCAGGATTGTGTTTAAAAAAAAAAAAAGCTTTCTTCTTTAAGGAAGAGGAAAAAATACTATTTAGGAGCACTTGGAGAAAAGAAAGAATTACAACATAGTAAACTTGTGATCAAATGTACAATGTTAGGAAGAAGACAAAAACCACAAACAATTCAAATATCACTTATATTTAGCTCTGACATAGCAGTCAGACATAAGCATTCACTGCTTAATCTCGACCTGACACTTATAGTTTAACAGTTGGATTAGAGACTTAAAACCTTACTTTTTTAAGAGTAGGAAGTTCCTTCACAAGTTTTCTAATCAAATATCTTCATCTTACAAATGAGAAAACTGAGGATCAGAGAGGTTGAGTGACCTATCCAAGGTCACAAAGGACCCCACAAAATCACATAGGTGAGGAAAGCATGGGTGGTCATGAATAACTCACAAAACTGTTAGTTAGTGAGAGCTAACTAAAGAAAAAAAATCTACTTTTGATTGAAAGCAAAAGTATTTTCGGATGAATAATTTACTTAGATCTACTGAAATGACCTAAGGTTAAAGGGCTCACTGGCTATCACTGCCATATTCAGAGACAAGAGGTATTTCCTACTCTGACACTCTGGGAAAAGGGTTTTTAAACCCAGGGTCCATGAACTTGCTTTTTGAATATTTTGCTAACTATATTTCAATATAATTGGTTTCATATGTGATCCTGTTTTATTTTATGCATTTAAAAACATCATTATGATAAAAAAATCAATAGGCTTTACCAATTTGCCAAAGGAATTCATAACACAAAAAAGGTTTTTCAAAAACCCTACTCCAGGAGGTATAAAACTCACAAATCATTATCCTGTCCCTACAACAAATACAGAGGCACTTTGGGATCTACCAGCTGCACTGTTCAAATTCATCACCATAAAGCTCACATAATCTGGAGATGTCTCATCACCTTCTACTTCTAGGAAAGTTAAAGATACATATAGAAACTTAACTTGACATCATTTAACATTTAAATATAAAGTAAGGAAATTGAAAGATTATAATTTTTCTACTTCTCCTTTCATCTGCCACAGTCACCAGAATGGACCATTCTGATGGATACACAGCATGATCCTTATAATCAGGCTAACTTATGAAAGACAACTATGTTTTTTTAATCAGACAATTTATCTAAGAATACTCTAGTTCCCCAAAATGCTAGTGTTCTAAGTAATAATCCTCAAAGGTCAAATCTAGGGTTTTATCAGCATGATACAAATGATCTTCAAGAGTTGCTATAATGAAAAAAAATCGGGGAGCCAAACTTTTGTTAAGTCTGGTTCTCAGACCATAGGTCAACATTACCCAGGCCTTTACTCAAAGCTTTTCTCACTTCAGAGGATCTGTCAGAGTTTAAGTTCTCTAACTTTCAGAACCTAGTCCATGCCAGGATGAAGAAATGGAACAGGGTTTTAATGAAAGAATAATAATCATAGTAGCTCAATATAACAATTCAGTAGCTTACAAATAACTTAGGCATCCTACAGACATTCTCTTATCTCTCCCTAGCTTTGAGAGAAACAGGCTGTAGTGTTCTACCCTTCGATAACTGCACTCAGTGGCAGAACAAGTTCAAAAGCAGAATGATTTCCAGTCTATTAGCAATGTAAAATGCAGGACAGACACCAAACAAATGAAGGAAGTCATGCATCAGCACAAGGAAGGTGCATTCATTTTTGGCCCAACAGGAACTGTTCAAAATCAATATAGCAACAGTTTAAGACAGAAAATAAAGATTCTCAGTAAGTAAATCTGTAGAAGGAATTCTAGTTAGTCAGATATAATGACTAGAGTTGGCTGGAAACACAGGAATATACCACTCTACGTTTTGAAGAAAGTCTAATAGGATGTTTATGTGTAAAATGGTCAGCAGCTAAGCATAAAAGCAGGGCCTGATAGAATCATTTATGTTCTGAGCTCAGGAATTTAAAAGTTAATTTCAACTCCTACTCACCTTCCCACTTTATGGCTGAAGTAAGGCCTGGCTGGACTCCTGAGAAAATAGCTCTGTAGATTCACTGAAGGACTGAGAAAAGTTACAATTTAAATGGCAAAAATGTCATACCTAAGGAACACTGGTACATACAAACACCCTTCTTTTGTAGCATACTGTTCTGGCTCACATTATTACTATCTAAAGTCAAAAGTGAAATACTTATCTTGTGTGACTATTAGACTTTTAAACTACCATCTAAAAGGGGGTGCAGAAAAACAAAAACGGAATCAGGCCAGCTACAGATCTGAAACCAGTTCCGTAATGGAACATGAAACTAAATTTTTTTTAAAAAAAAAGGAAAATTAGAATCCTTTCAACAATAAACACGGAACCCAAAGAGAGCTGCAAATAGCAAGTCCGCTCGAGGGAGGAAGTCACCTAGAGAATGCTGATAAACGCCAGAGCCAGTTTGTTTACACCGAGACTCCAGCAACGTATCATGGGAGTCACAAACTCAAGCCACCAGATGCTTCCCGACTAACGGGGTCCAAAGAGGGTCGGAAGGGGGCCCTGAGCCTGCAGGAACAGGTTAGAAGTGAGGCCCGGGGGCTGCCCCGACCCCTGCCCCGCTGCGAGGGGGAGCCCGGGGCCTGCGCATCTCAGGGCGGCGGCGGCGAGGGGGGCGCCGGGCCCCCAGAGAGCGGGGATTAAGGTCACCCAAGTGAGGTGTCCGGCGGGGGGAGGAGACAGCCGGCCGGGAAGGGTGAAGCGGGTGCGGGCCCAGGATGGGGGGAGTCGGGCCCCACGGGGGGGAACTGGTTCAGTCTTGGGACGAGGAGGGCCGGCCGCAAGGGAAAATGGGGGGGCAGGCCCGGGGAGAGGGGGGCAGGCTGGGCCGCGGCGGGGCACGGACCGAGCAGGTCAGGGGGTGTCCGGCCGGGGCGGTTACAAGCTCGGGAGCCGGCGAGGCTCGGCGCCCTGCTCCCCGCTTCGGGGCATCCTCCTGCCGGCGGCCGCTCTGGCTGCTCCGGGCCGGGCCGCCTGGTCCGCCGCCGCCGCCGCCGCCGCCATCTTACACTGGCCAGCCGCCGCCGCCGACGCCGCCGCCGCTGCCGCCGCCGCCGCCGCTCTCTGCGCTTGCGCCTGCGCCGCCGCGCTTTCCGGCCCCGTTTGCGACCAGGCGCCCGAGGAGACCTGGAGAGTGGGGAGGGCGCGAGCCGCCGTCCCCCAACCCTCCTCTGCCATCGCGCTGGGCGGGGTGAGGCCGGCGGCTAACGGAAGACCCGAGGTCAAGCGCGTGCGTGTTGGGGCCGCCGCCGAGGCGCTCCTGCCGATGGCGGGGAACGGAACTCGCGCCGAGCCGACCCCGGTTCTGCCCGAGATAGTCTCCGCATGCTGGCGCGGCTCCGGGTCAGCCCGCCGCGGGGCCGGGCCGGGCCGGGCCGCGGGAGCGGCGACAGGCGCGCGGCCGCCCGCCAGGGAAGGCGCCTCTCCTCCGGACTTGAGCTCCTCTCCGCCGAGCAGCCTGAGCGGCCCGGCACGGCGAATCCAGCCTTCCTCCGAAATCGGCCATTTCCACGTTTGTCTGAGCGACTGTTCGGCGGGAGTGGGGCCCGGGTAGGGTGGGGTGGGGCGGGCAGCAAAAGCTGCGGAGAGACCCAGGTCGCGGTCCACCCTCCGGAGATGGCGCCTCGGCCTGACCATTGCTGCCTTCTGGCCCCCGGGGTCTGGAGACCCTTGACAATGGCGAGCCAGGTAACGGGAGTTAGAATAGGGGTTCCGTGCCCACTTGTTAAGATTCCTCGCCCGAGAGGAAGAGGAAAGCCGGGACGCCGAGAGCCGAGGTCGGAATGGGAAGTGTGGGCATGGAGCGGTTTGGGTCTCAAGCCTTGTTGGGCTGCTGTCCGCCAGCCAAGTCCAATCTAAAGGGCGAGACTAGCTGTCCCTGGGGCCACAGGTCCTCGTAGGTGGTTTGTAAAGGTGTGGCTTGAGACAAGAGTCTGAAAGACCGAGATTAAGGTAACTCAGATACACCCTGACGGGATCAGTTGGGCCGAGTTATTTGGAGAAAAGCGATCTATTGCAGTAGGCGGTGGGGATGGGGGTGGCGAACTCAACTAAGAGAGCTATCCGCGGGGCTGGCCTGGCCCAGGGAGGTGTACATCTCAGGTTGGTTTACATGGCTGAATCCTTTCCAACTCAAGTGGTGGGTGGTTTCAATGGTTTGCCCATAGTTACAGAGAGTGAATTTCTGAGAATGGGATTTGAATCCAAATTTCTTTGACTAGTCATTGCTCTTTTCACTGTACCAAAGCTGCTTCCTCTTCAAGCAAAGGCTGGATGACCACTTATAATGGACACTGCAAAGGAGATTCTTAGCCAAGTTCAGGGTTACTGTTTCACTCTCTCCCTACCCCTCACTAATAAATTGTGTGAGAATGAGTGTGCTAGTTTAGTTTGTCTTTAGCACCAAATAGACAGGATGCTGGTTTAATATAGTACCCATTAACTAGTTATAAACATGCCACAAATGGGAATGGACAATTCATTAAGCTGAAATCAAAATATTGCTTGATAGAAGTATCCTTTAAACACATCTTGCTTTCCCTTTTTAATCCTGTGCCTCCTATAATTTGGCCTCCCCAGTGGACTTTTACCTTAAGTGCTCACTATAAGTTAATAATCAGATTTTTTTGGACAGTTTTGTCTTTCCATTATAAATGAGTAAACTGTATTCCCATTTATAGGCATCATGAGTTTGGTTAGAACAAGGTAGTTCCCAGAGCCTAATAAAAGAAAACCTGGCTTCTAAACCAACAAACCTGAGGAACAGACTTTGGATCCAGGGTGTACACAAACTGTGAGAGTCTATATAACAAGGCTCTGTCTCTCTCTCACACAGCACATACCCCTTAACTTAAACCACACTTCATAGGATTCTCATAGAAGCTGAGCATATTGAAAGTAAGGCTTGGGGTAGTCTTGACAACTCTCAAAAAATGTCAATCCCAGGGACAATTCATTTCTACAGCTCAGGAATAATGCTCATGGAATTAAGAAGCCAAGAATATGAAACCTTGCTTCTAGCTGCTCCACTAAACTAGACAAAAATTCTTGATGATTTTGCATATACAGAGAGGCTCATTTCCTAAAATTCCTAATTTTAATTTTCCGTCGAGTTTTTATTTTATTTTTTTAGGATTTTTTTTTTACAAGGCAGTGGGGTTTAAGCGGCTTGCCCAAGACCACACAGCGAGGTAATTAAGTGTCTGAGGCTGGATTTGAACTCAGGTCCTCTATCCACTGTGCTACCTAGCTGCCCTGAGTTTTTACACTTTCCAAGAGTTTGTTGAACCCTAATGTCTTCACTATCCTTTTGTCTCAGGGGACAAAGGGAATGATGGAGCTAGTTTTCTGCTATCATTTTACAAAGTAACAAACTCAGAGAAGTCTTGGCAAAACTTGGACATAGTGGAAAGTGGTATATAGGTCAGACCCCAAAATATAGCTAGCCTAATTCCACAAAAATATAAACAGACTTTAATGGAAGAAAAATAGCTCATTTTCCATCTAGTTCAACATACTTGAAAAAAGAATTCCATCTCTAATATCCTAATTATACAACCAACCTTGGCTTGAAAACCTCTTCCAGTGAAAAAGAACTTTTGCATTCTCTCCTGCTCGCTGATATCTGGTGCTGCCTAGATAGCACCAGTTCCTTCCAAGCTCTCAAATTCTATGGTCTGACCAGGGCAAAGTATAGCATCACTTAACATCTTCTTTAGAAGCTTTGTCTCCTCACATCATCTGAGATTATATGAGCTTTCTTGGCTATCACATCACTAGATTCTTGTGAACTTTGAAATCCACAAAAATGCCCAGATCTTCAAACCAGTGTGTAGCACTGCCTCATCATGACTTGAAAACTAATTAACATCCCTTGGCAGAAACTGGCACATTTTAAGTGTGGTGTGAAATTAGGAACACATTTTAAGACAATCCATTGATTTGTTTTGCTTGGTTGTATGTGTCATAAGAATGGCTCTATTGCAGGAAAAAGAACACCTATAGAAGTTTTAAGTTGATTATTATTTTAATTAGGATATTAGAGATTTCAGACTAGAGATCAGAGATATCTTAAAATTCATATCTAAAACTGAACTCAGTAACTTTCCCCCAAAACTTTTTCATCAATATTGTTACCACAACTATTCTTCCAGTCTCAGACTTATTCTGAATTCCCTACTCTCACCCCAGTTATCCAACTGGTTGCCAAAGTTAGATAAGCTATTATACGTTTTCTTGATCTACCAATTAAATTGAGATTAAAATCTGGATTGATATGATCTTGATGACATCACTTTTTCTGGAGTCCCACTAGCCATTCTTTTAATACAATGCAGAACTTTGCTTAGAATTGAAATAAAAGGGTAAGTGACACAGTAGCTAGAGCACCAGCTCTGGAGTCAGGACTGGAGTACAAATCCAGCCTCAGACACTTAATTACCTAGCTGTGTGACCTTGGACAAATCACTTGACCCCACTGCCTTAATATTTTAAAAAAAAATTGAAATAAAGCTTATTGGCCTATAACTTAGAGATTTCATGTTTTTGTATAAAAAAAAAATCAGGATATTTGGCCTTTTCTAATCCTATAGCCTTATCCTCCATCCCACCTCCCCATTCTCCATGCTCTTAAGGATGATCAGACCAGTTAATCAGCAATCACATCTACCAATTTTTTTCAGTACTCTAGGGTATACTTTAAGTCACTGGAGTTGGGTAACTTGAAATCACCAAAGGCAACTAAGTAATCTTTTGTGAGTATTGCTTGCTGCCTTTGTACATGTGTTCCTGTCTTCATTTCAAAAGAATGTTGTTTGGCAAAAAAAACGTATGTAGGTAGAAAGAGTTGGGAAAGCTATGCAATCTTGATCATTTTTCAATATAGCTTTTAAAAACTCAACCTAAACATCTTGGTAGTTTTTAAATCCACAGCACTGCTAGCAATCTTCTTACAGAAAGCTGCAGATATTTAAGGTGTACCTTGAACTATTCCTGACTTTTTTTCCTATCCTTTATTCCTTGGAAAAGATCCCCCCCCACAAATGTTAAGACTTAATACACATATACAAGCTTCTCACAGAGTAAATACTTCTTTTCACCACTCCCTTCAAGTGCCATAAGTAAGGCTCCCTCTGCCCTAAATCTCAGGCTACATATTTAACTACAATTAGGTAACAAAGATGTGATTCAGTTTGGGAAACAAATCCTTGCCTGGGATATACTTCTGCACCTGGCCTAATCTCAGCCTAGAACACAGTAAATTTCTTAGAACCTTCAGGGGGGGAAAAGTGAAGTTAGATTACTTCAGAGAAGGATAGCTAAAATGATTAAGGGAATAGGAACTGAAAAAGCTGCCATGAGAGCAGACTAAAAACCTTTCTAAACAAAAACAGACTAAAAGAGAATGTCAGTGCCTATAAAACTGAAAAGTCTTATTATCCCTAAAATCTGAGGTTAAGTTTGGGGGAGGAGATATCCTTCAACACAGGAATAAACATGGCACTAAATTAATATAATTTTTTGTATTAGACTATTGAAGTTAGTCAATTTAACAAGCATTTATTGAATGTATATACTACATGTTCAATCATGATGATTAGAAGGAACTTCAGAGACAAATGTACAATTCCCCCCATCCCTTTACAGATTAAGAAACCGAGTTCCAGCAACTAAGTGACCTGCCCAAGGTCACAGTTAATGGAGAGGTAGGATTCAAATCCAGGTCTCATGAGTTTTAACCCCAGGGGTATTTCTAGTACACCAGACTGCCCCCCCACAAATAGAAATGTAGAACAGTGTTTTATTAGGGCAGAAGGCTCTAGAGAGGCAGCAACAACTAGATAGGTTTGCCACAGGCTCCTGTAGACTAAGCTATAGGAGTCCACTCCTCCCAATATAGATCAACCTTGGGAAGGGGGGGGTTAGGAACAAAAAATGAACAACTTTAGTTTCTTGACAGTGGTAGCTAATAACAGGAAAGCAGATAGGAGGAAGTTTTTAGCGTGCAAAACTGCATCCTTCCACCACCTTCACCTACCAACCTTTGAATGTTTTAAGCCCCCTCAGCAACCTGGTCCAGAAGGGTGCTCAAAACTAAATCAACACTAAAGTTGTGTGGTGTATGTCTACCCCTCCACCCCCTAAACTTTTAAAGGCAGGAATTTTCTTTATGTTTGCCTAATATGTAATAGGCACTTAAGTCAATGTAATTAGCATTTCCTACTTTTTTATTCTGGACTTTAGTATTATACCCCAAAAAGTTTTGGTTTTTTTTTTAAGCTACCATGTCATACTGTTTAGATCTCAGAGGTACCTAAAATTACCATATTTTAGTGAATTGTACTTTAAACCAAGACTGAATTCATCTTGATGTCAGCTATCTTCATAACACTTAATCTAGGAAAGTTGGTGTGAGTGTAGTGCTTATACATTATAAGGTAAACAAGAGTCCCACAGTATCAATGGCTCTCAGATCTAGGGCTGGGGAGAAAAAGGGCACCTAAGTGATTATAAGTTTGAAATATTAAGCAAGGTAAACAGACAGATTGGGGGAGGCTTTTCTAAGGACTCGCCCTACTCTACTCTTAGCTTACAGGAGCTTATGCCACACAAGAAACAGGCACTCCCAACAACCTAGCTCAGGATGTTTTATTACACATCAGCCAAGACATAGAGGACTACAGGAGAACAAGCTGCCAGTCTTCTCCCAAGCCACTGCTATGAATCAAATCAAGGTTTAGGATCTTGAGGGGATCGAGTCTCAAAACTGCCAAAATCACATAAGGAGAGAGAACACTCCCTTCCCCAAGTCTGTTTATATATTTGCCAGGGGATCAGCTGTAGAACTAAATAAGAAAAGGGTCACTCAGTCACAGGTCAAGGAATAGAAATCTGAACAATTAAGTAGAGGGGAAAGGAGGCACAAGAAACAGTAGTACTGTGGGATAGTTAATATTTGGCTTCTCAGATTGGATCAGAAACAGAGGCATCTATTAAATTTAGGAGAAGAGCTCACATCTCCTTTCCTCAGAAGATACAATATAATATGTGTGTCTAGGGAAAAAGACACATGATTGGCAAAACCAGAAAGATCCTATTCTTGCCAGGATAGACCATGTATCCCTTTCTCCATTCCTATTGTGACCAACATTTCTGCTTTGAGGGATCAGACACTCAAGATTGGGTATCCAGAGCTAAGAAATCTCCCCTAGCCCAACACCCAGAGCTGGTACAGCACCCAGACTCCAGAGAAAATAGGAAACAAGGCACATAGACCCTGGGAGTCAGAGGGAAACATCAGTGTAGAGATACACAATATCATCAGGGGAAAAAGGGGATGGCAAGAAAACATGGTCCATAAAGATAGTAAGCAGGTAACTTAACTAGCAGCAGACAACTGGGGTGATGGTGGTAAAAGACTCAGAGCAACTTGAATAATCGGTCCCATTACCAGAAACAACAGCCTCAATGGCTACAGTGGGACCATGCTGGTATGAGTAGTCTTGGATTGAGTGTTAGGAAAGAAAAAGGGAAGGGGGCAGAAGAGAAGTGGAACAGGCAGCTACTCCACAGGCTCACCACCCCTCCCTGCCCCCATGGCTCTGCTGACTTCAGGTGTTCACTTGTGGCTGGGGATGGAAGGTAAGGGTGAAGAATTTCACATGATCAAACACTGCTCGCCACTGGCACTTGCAGGGCCCGACAGATTCAAGGTGTCAAGGTCAAAATTGAAGCCAGGGGGCTAGAGAGAAAGGATAAGGGAACAGACTTAAGACTTTTCCATGTTCTAAATCAGGACACCCACTTTCCATTCCCAAGGCTTACCTACAACCTTTCAACATATGACTAATGAGCTCCTTCACTGTTCTGAGTTCACTGCTTAAGTAGAACTCTGGAAGTGGGGATTCTAATAACCACCCAGAAGAGGAAAAAGATACTTACCGTTTCCCCTGCAAGCTCCTTTGGGGGATGGCCCAAATCCTGAAGCTACAAGATAAAGAATTGATAAAATATTGTATAAAATATCTCAGACATACTAGGCAACAATAAATGGCTGTAGAATAAGGAAACTGAGAAAATCCAAATAGCTCAGTCCCCAGAGGGGAACCAGAACCACTTCTTCATATCTTCTTTTGTGTTGTCTCATTTTCACTCTTCCTCACTTAGCAAACTACACATACAGCATGCAAGCGTGAACAAATTGTTGCCAGCGGAGAAAGACAGGCTCTGGTGTCCTTCTTAAACCCCACCTTGCAGTACCTCAACAGGAACACCTCAGACATGGGAAAAGCCACCTAAACCCTTCTGTCCTTCATGATCAGAGTTTTTAAACAGTAACAGCAATGACAGAAGATGCAAAAATGGGTCCTCACCTGCTGCATAAGATCTAACACCATCTCAAAGCGGGCCTTCTGGGTAGCCTCGCTGTCTGCAGCTGTCTCTTTTTCAAACTGCTCACAAATCTTGCCCATGACGTTGTGCTGTTCCTGATACTTCTCAAATTGTTCTGGGGACAGTGCTTCACGATGACTCTGCAGCCATTCTGGGTACTGAAGAAAAAGAAAAGTGAGGAGGTAGCCAGGCAAAGAACTGCAAGTGTTAATGTCAAAAGATGAGGCAGGTGTGCAAAGGACATATTGTGAAGAACTGCAATGATTTATATTTCCATTAATACTTGGCACTCATTTCTTCTCCAAATATGATCTTCCCAAAGATATTATAAGTACTTTGAGGGCAATTTTATTTTTCTTTTGAATCGCTTAATACCTAAAGTAGTACTTGAAGATACAGCCGACACTTAGAAGTTAGAAGAAATAAGATGGGCCGCTGCTTAGAATGTAATCATTCTTGTACCAATAGCACCTGCAGTGATTTCTTCAGGGCAGTAGAATAGAATAAAGGTCAGAGAAGCCACTACCAACTATATTGGGTCTGGTCAAGCCACTTTAAGTCATGCTACCAAGGAAGCAGAGATGAATCTAGAAAGACAAAGGTGGACACCAAAGGCTCACTAACTTTCTCTGTTATTTCTTTTAGTGATGGATATAATACATCCTTAGATAATAGGTTCTGCATAATGCTTTGCATAATGGGGAGTATATTGCCTTCTCCTTCCCCTTCTTCTATGCCTATCCCCTCCATGGCCTTAGTCAGCTCCTCTTCAGTCATGCCGGAGTTCTGAAAAGAACAGAAGAAAGGTGAATAAGAATGAATAGCATCATGAGATAACTCACCATTTCATAGAGGAGACTAAGGTTTAAAAGGGATTGTAATTTGCTACTGGTTCTAATTATACACATTTCAGATGAACATAGCAACTTCTATTTTCCTGGAGTTAGAAACTAGTATATGTCATTAAGGCAGAGTTCCTTCATATTTTTCCCTGACATGGCCTTACCTGAAGGTCAGTGGCATTCTTTGCTAGTCCACTTAGTGTTTCCTTCAGGCAGGAAGCAAACTCTTGTTGGGATGTTGTATCACTGCCTGAGAAAATGAAAGGGCAAGAGTCACTAAGCTGTATGACTTCTGCATTTCAAATTATTGGTGCTATGTAGACACATCCTTGGGTTTAGAACTCCCTAGCCCCTCCAAACTTTAAGAACATGATCTTGCCAGAAGTAATTTGCATGGTCATAAATATTCAAAGGTTATACATTAATCCATAACCCACATCAAAATTGGAGATAATTTTTCCTGCTTCTAAATATATGGACTAAGGAGTTGGATAAGCACTGGCCCTGAGTCAGGAGTACCTGAGTTCAAATCCTGCCTCAGACACTTAATTACCTAGCAGTGTGACCTCGGACAAGTCACTTAACCCCATTGCCTAAAATAAAAAAAAAAATATGTGGACTTCCTGTACCCTTTTTTGTACTACTCTTTATTTGCTCTCACTTCACTGAGCAGAAATTGCCTAAGAAGAAAATGTGTTAATACTGAAGATTTTGAAACAAACTACCATTTTGAGAAGCTAGATAGGAAAACTGTCAGCCAGGGTGCCCCACTGCTCTCACCCACTCTCCCTGCTGCCTCTGAGAGTTTCTGGAATTGCTCTACTAGATGGGGTTCCTCCTCAGCCAGCTCCTTCATAGCCTTCTCAAACTCTGCAGTGGCTTGGCACGCTAGCTCACTGTCAAACAGTTCCTGAAAAAACTCTTGGGAGGCAAAGAGGGGATCCTGCAAACAGAGTAAGGAGAGACTCAAGTTAGCAAGTTAGGCTTCACAATGTCTAACCTCAGATTTGAAGCAGGTCTCTGGTTCTTTCAGTCACAGGTTCTTAATTTTCTAGGGAGATAGCAAAAAGAGACCTGGCTCAAAAAGATCCTATTATATAAAATGTTCTCAGATCTTTGAACTTTCCTCTACCCCAGCTTTTCTTCTCCCCTTCTCCCTCCCCCAATCCATTTCAAAAGAGCTTAGACCTGAAGAGGCAATCCAGAAGTACTAAATCCTAATGCCAAGCCCCTCCTCCCCTTCCCTTCGGCCTACAGAGCCTCAGTCCAACTTGGGTTAAGAGCCAGTCAACCACCCCCACACCCTCCCCTAGTGGGTAGATTTTGTACTTTAGCCGTGTCTGCGGAGGATCTCTTCTGGGAACCTGAAGCGTCAGGGGCCGTGGTGGTAGGAGGGGATGCTGGGGAGGGTTTGGCTTTATCGAAATCATCAAGGGCACCTTTAGAAACAAGAGATATGTGTGTATGTATGGGGGGGGGAGTCTCGTGGGTAATTCTGTGGGAGAGGCACTAGTGCAAAAGTCACCTACCAGATTTTCCTTCATTTTCTCCTCCCTTTTCAAACCTCACACGATCCAGTTTAGTGGAAACGGAGGGTTACTTAGGGGCTGGGCAGCCTCCTATGTTTAAGGGCCCAAGGGAGGGGGCGGTGCATGCCCCAGAGAAAGTACCTTTAGCACCTGTGCCCAAGGCAAGGCAAGTAGGCTTTGCCCCACAGAGGTAACTCCTGGGAGCAGTGGGCTCTCATTTTCATCCCAAAGTTCCTGAATGAGTAACTCTGGTGAGACTGCATGCACGGGGGAGGAACGCCTCACACGCACCCGCCTGTCCGCGAGCACACCCCGGCTCCGGCCCGGGCCCATTCACCCCCAGGCAACTGCAGGGACTTCCCGGAGGCCCCCGGCTCTGCAGCCGGCTACTCCCGGTGTCGGTGCCCAGGCGCCTTCGCCCCCAGAACGGCCGCTGGTGAGGGGCGAGCGGGCGGCTCCGGGGCCGCTGCCCCGCGGCGGGGGGCGTCCGGGCCGCCGGCTCCGCCGCGCTCGGTTCCACTGACCCGGGGGCGACCCCCCACCCCGAGGGGGAGGCCCCCGGGGCCGCCCGCGGGCAGGAGCGAGGAGCCGCAGGGCGGCAGTTGCGGGCCCGGGGCCGCCGCCGCCGCACCTGCCCGCCCCGGGAAGAGGCGCCACTCGCCCAAGCACCCGGGCAGCCGGGCTCGGCGGCCCCTCCTCGCGACAGCCCCCGGCCGCCCCCCGCGCCCGGGCCTCGCGGCGCCCCCCGCCCGGCCCTCACTTTCCAGAAGCTCGTCCATCTCCGGGTCGGCGCCGGACGCGCTCTCCTCCGCCGCCGCGGCCATCTTGCTGCCTCCGGCTTGCCGTAGAAGGCCGGGCGCCCGGCGGCCCCCCGCGCGCTCCGCCCTTCCACCCGCGGCCCGGCCCGGCGCGGCCAATGGGGAGGGAGGCGCGCCGCCGCCGCCATTTTTAAAGAGGCAGATGACCTCACTCCGCCCCCGCGCCCGCGGCCGCCCCCGCCCCCGCCCCCGCCCGGCCCGCACCTGGCGGAGCCCGGCCCGGCCCCGCCCCCGCCCCCGCTGGAGGCTGCGCGGCTCGTGCTCCCCCCCCCCCCCCCCCCCCCCGGCCCGGCCCGGGCCGCCCGACCCCGCCACGGGCGACGGGGACCCAGCGCCGCGCGTTCTGAGTAAGTGGTTGTTGGCCCGAATTGAACCTACGGCCCAAACCACGGAAAATGGCATTTAGATCATCATTTGAAGCCAAGTCTTGCCCCTTCCTTTTCTCACCTCCCGACGCCCGGGCCCAGCCTCGCCACAGCTGGAGCTAATGACAGCGGGCTGGCTCGCCCCAACATGGCCTGCCTCCTAGGAGCTGAACTGACTGCACTCTTCTCTTTGTAGCGTCCTCCGCGCCACCCTCACAGTTCGGGTCTTCACCACCCCATCGCCACCCCTCCCTTGTACTTGACAGCCCCCTCCTCACCTCAATTTAAGCTTCTTGATGGAAGGGCCTAGTTGCATTTGGGTATTTTTGTTTGCTGGGTTGCCTTTAAGCCGTCAACAACGGATTTTGGGGACTTGCGGTTTCACTGATGTGCTGAGCTCTCTTCAACGGTGCACATCCTCAGCTTAAGGGTTTTAGAGCTTTACCTAGAACTGAGAGTAAAGTGACTTGCCCACATCACACAATATTGTCAAAAGGAGAAAATGAATCCAGATCTTGATTCCAAGATAGGCCACTATTAATCAACAAACAACCAATATTAAGTTCCTTCTTGATAACAAAAATGAAATAGAGCCTACACTTAAGGAGTTTAAAGCCTGCCTAGAGAAACAATCATACGTACAGATACAAAATCTATCCGAAGCGTCAGGGCACGGTCCAATGAGGGACCAGTCACACACGATTGCAGGGACTTGGGGAGCTCATTTCCAGAAGCTGCAGAAGATCTGGAACAGCTTGCATAGCAGAGAATAAACAGGTGGCTATAATTATGTCCCATCCATTTACCTCTAGTGAAGAAAACACCTTTGTACATACAAAAGGCACTAAATAACCAAATAACATGTCTTTCCTGGTGATGGTCAAATCATGGACTACTTTGTGATACTTTTTTGGGGTAGGATGTGATAACAGTGACTGCAGCAGCCAGCCTGCCACCTGTGGCCTATCTCCAACTACCCATCCCCCCCCCACTCCCATACCCTGGGTCAACATGTGCTATGAACATGGCATCTGGTTCTTTATCTCTTTGTATGTTTTCTTTACTGCTCTTAGGTGCTGAGTATTAGAAATGGAACAGACTAAGCTGCAATCTTGTGAGATCTCAAAAGATCTTGGAACTATAGTTCATACCACAATTTGTCAGAAACTGATTCCTAAAGAACAATCTAAAGGATCAGCAGCTCAATCAGTCAATATTTATAAACACCTACTATGTGCTTATAAATATATTTATAAGCACCTATTACACACTGTGCTAAGTGCTGAGAATTCAAAAAGGAAGCAAAAAGAGAGATAATGCCCTAAAGGAATTTATCATTTAATAGGGGAAGATAATATACAAATAAATCTATACAAAGGAAATTATACACAGGATAAATAGGAAATTAGACAGGGGTTGTGAAAGACTTCTTATAAAAGATAGCATTTTAGTTGGGATTTAAAAGAAGCCAGAGAAGTCAGTAGTTGGAGTTGAGGAGGGGGTACTTTCCAAGCTTGGGAGACAGCCAGAAAAAAGCATTTGGAGCAGAGGCACACTGGATTCTGAATTGATGAGTATCTGCCAGGTACTTCCAGGGGAATCAAATGCTAAGAAGACTGGAAAGGTAAGATTTGGCTAGGTTCTGAAGGTTTTAAATGCCAAACAGAGCATTTTGTATTTGATCTTGGAGGTAATAAGGAACTACTGAAGTTTACTGGGTAGGAAAATGACTTGGACAGTCTGCCAGCACCATATCAGGAAACTGAATCACTTTCTTTTCAATTGTCTTAGGAAGATTCTGAAGATCACCTGGCAGGAGAAAAGATATCAGACACTGAGGTCCTTTCTTGAGCTAAACTGAAATACATTCCAACATTACTACAAAGAGTACAACTATGATGGACTGGACACCCTTTGTTAGGCACCTATTGGATTGGTATTGTTGGAATGCTAGGCATATGCTAACCAAAAAAACTATTTTATGGAGAACCCACACAGGGCAAGTGCTCATAAGAGGGTCAGAAGAATCGATCCCTAGACATCCTGAAGGCCTCATTGAAGAACTTTATAACTGATTATACCACATGGGAGACACTGGAACAGGACCGCCCAGCATGGCCTGCCCTCATCAGGAAGGGTGCTGTACTCTATGAGACAGAATTGAAGAAACTCAAAGGAAACCTGACATTTGTAAGTTTAGAGTACCCACCCCAGGTATTCACATGGACTATTTGGACCCAACTTGTGGTAGAGCACTCCAAGCTTATATTGGTCTGATCAGCCACACTGTGATTTGTCTCAAACACAGTGATGTCATTTTGGTCTTCTTCAATAACGAAGGACAAGAACCAAGTTCCTGGAGCGGCTAGGTGGCCCAGTGGATAGAGCACCGGCCCTGGAGCCAGGAGTACCTGGGTTCAAATCCGGCCTCAGACATTTAATAATTACCTTGCTGTGTGGTCTTGGGCAAGCCACTTAACCCCATTTGCTTGCAAAAACCTTAAAATAAATAAGAAAATTACTTTGATAGTTAAATGGATGCTGGATTGAAGTGGGGAGAGAGACCTTATGAAGAACCCCTAGCAAGCTATTGCAAGAGTCTATTCACTGCAGAACAATTTGTACAGTGACAATACTGTAAAGATAAACAGCTTTGTAAGACTTGGGAAATCTAAATGTAGCAACTAAACAGTACTAGAGGACTTATGATGAAACATATATAGATAGCTCTTGATAAGAGGTGAAAGCTGCTGAGACAGATATCCATGTATATATGCAAATATATGTAGACAAATGTATATTTATAAATTTTTTCTTTAAAACCTAGCCAATGCTGAAATTTGTTTTATGTGATCATACATATTTCTTTTATTATTATTATTATTTTATTTTGGGGGGGGTTGCAGGGCAAATGGGGTTGGGTGCCTTGCCCAAGACCACACAGCTAGGTAATTATTAAATGTCTGAGGCCGGATTTGGACCCAGGTGCTCCTGGCTCCAGGGCCGGTGCTCTGTCCACTGCACCACCTGGTCACCCCTATCATTATTATTATTATTATTATTATTATTATTATTATTATTATTATTATTATTATTTTGGTTTGGTGTTTTTTGGTTTTTGAGGGGCAATAGGGTTTGGGTAACTTGCCCAGGGTCACACAACTGGGTGATTGTTGGGTATCTGGGGTCAGATTTTGGCTTGGGTGCTCCTGGCTCCAGGGTCAGTGCTCTGTCCACTGTGCCACCTGACTGCCCCTATTATTATTTTTTATTTTTATTTTAATTTTTTTCTCTTTATTGCTCATGAGGGTCTATATTGGGGTGGGCATTATGTTTACTCTTAAGAATATTTTAGTATGATAAAACATCATTTATACAAAAATAAAAAGAAAGAAAAATAAAAATAAAAGTTAGAAAGAGGCTTTTTTTTGACAAGGCAAATGGGGTTAAGTGACTTGCCCAAGGTCACACAGCTAGATAATCATCAAGTGTCTGAGGCCAGATCTGAACTCAGGTCCTCCTGACTCCAGAGCCATTTCATGGATAAATTCACTACATGGACATTCAAAGTTGTAAATATTAGTGGTACATTTCCCTCCATCCTATTTTTCTTCATTATTTATCCTTCCATTTCCTTAATCTACTCACAGCCTGAGACCTTCTCTTATCCTCTTTCCCATCCTCTGATTGATTATTGCCCTTCATAATAAAAGACTATGACACTGGCATGACTTGCACATTATATTGATTATAATGAGGGGAGTGTTGTGCAAAGGCATCTTTTTCATTCTCTTCTAGAACCATCTTCACCTCATGGCCTGATTTAATAGGAAACAGGATTTCTGGTGATGATGTTTTCCAGAACAGTTGATTCAATTCACAGATTCAACAATATGTAGAACAATTAATTTTTCCATATTTTTGCATATTTGCTAATTTAATAGGTATGAGGTGATTCCTCATGATTATTTAATTTGCATTTCTCTGATTATTAGTGATTTTGAACATTTTGGGATGGTCCCTGAAAGTTTGTGTTACTTCTTTTAAAAAAAAAAAACTTTCGACCATTTGTCCATTAGGATTAATTCTTAATTTTATAAATCTGTGTCAATTCTCTGTAGAGCTTGGATGTCAGACTACTCAAGAGTTATTTAATACTAAGATTTTCTCTCAACCAGATTAATTTAAACACCACTAACAAGCAGTAGAAAAGAAGAAGGAGAAATAGAAGAAAAGAATAATTTGAAGTGTGTTTTTTTAAGACTAGGGAAGAAAAGATTAATTGTAGGCAACTGGGCAAAAGACAGTAGGAGACTTTAGGTCTTTCGAGTATAGTCTTCTCCATGTTAATGAGGAACCACAGTGTTATCGTAATGCATAACACTGGGCAAAGCATCCAGCATAATTTTTACAGAGGAAAACTTGTGACAATTTGGTAAAACTAACCTGTCTCTCAATCAAATTGTTTATACAGTGATTTTATGGCAGTAATCTTTTGCCAGTAAGGTAAAAGCCAACCTGTCTCTCAATGCTAATTCTTAATCTACAAACCATTTTAAAATCCCTTTCCTTATCCTATCCCTCACCATCGTAGAAGTCTTTTATGTCCTTCTAGCTGTATATGTTGTTCCCTCTTTAACCCAGTTCAGATGAAAATAAGGTTTTATTACTACCAATCCTCCACCCCTACTTGATTCTTCTATCAGTTCCTTTTACACCTCATTTGTATAATTGTTCCTTTTTGCCTCTCCTTACTGAATTTTATTTTTTAGAATGTACTTATTATGCTCAGCTCAGTCTGAGACTTTCTTTCAGACTACCCAAGTAATGATGACAGTCTTAACAGTACTGATAATATTTTCACACAAAAGTTTGATCTTATTGAATCCCTCATAATTAGTCTTTGTTTACCTTATTTCCAATGAATCTCATATGTCAAATTTTCCATTGATTTTTTTTTTAATCACAATACTTTAAAGTCTTTCAGTTCAATGGCTTTTTTTTTTTTGTTCAGGTTAATACTTAAATTTGCTGGGTAAGTTAATTTTGGTTATTAATCCCAACCTTTTGCTCTTTGAAAAATTATGTTCCAAGACCTATATAGTCTTCTGATATAGAAGCTCTAAGTCTTCTACGATCCTGATTGTCACACTGGTTTTTAAATTGCTTTTTTTGTTGCTGTTGCTTATATTTTCTCCTTAACCTGGAAGCTTTGAAATTTGGTTATGAGATTCCTGTAAGTTTTTTTTTTTTCCTGGGATCTCTTTCTGGTGATGATCAGTGGACTTTTTCTATCTTTACTCTCTTGTTCTAAAATTTAAAGGCAATTGTCCTTAATAGTTTCTTATAATATTGTATCAAGACTTCTTGTGGTTGTAATTTCCAGATAGTGTAACAAATCTTATGCTTTTCCTTGATCTATCTTCAGATTAGTTGTTTTTCAAATAAGGAATTTCACATTCTCTTCTATTTTTCATTCTTTTGATTTTTATTATTTATGTTTTATTATTTTTTGGTCTCTTATAACCTCATTATCTTCTCCTTGTGCAATTCTAGTTTTCAAGGAGTTAGTTTTTTTTCTTTTTCCAATTACATGCAATGGTAGTTTTTCAACATTCATTCATTTGTAAATTTATGAGTTCCACATTTTTCTACCACCCTGCCCATGGTGGCAAACAGTCTGGTAAAAGTTGTATGGAGGTAGCTAGGTATAATGCAGTGGATGGATCATTGGCCTTGGAATCAGGAGGATGGGAGTTTAAATCAACCTCATACACAGTGTGACCTTAGGGAAGTCACTTAACCCTGATTGCCTCACATCAAGAGCCATCTTCAGCTGTCCTGATCCACATATATCAGGTTACTGGACACAGAAGGTTTTGGAGGAGAAAGTTTACTACTTTTCTCTGAATATGAACCTACATTTTCCCTAACCCATAGTAGTTGTTTATGGTTGGGTTCTTTCTCCTTTACTTACTCATTTTTAGTTTTATTTAATTTTTAGCAGCTTATTATTGTAATGGGTTCTAGCTCAGGGGTATGAGGAATGTTGTTCCAGACTTCAGTCATTCTTATAATTTTCTGAGCTCTATTGGGAACCCAACCTTAAGCACTTCTCTCCATCACCAAGCCACTGTTATCTTCTCCCCACTCTTTCCCCCCTACCCAGTTTGGAAAATGCTCTAGTTCCCTGTGGTCCCTCCCTCAAATGGCTGCAAATTTCAGCTCTCTCCCTTGCCCTGAAGCTAAAGCCAGAGACTTGTCTTTCAGGGGCTAAGTGCCTACAGCCAGCAGGGTCCCCACCCCTCTACTGCTCACAGCAGCCCCAAGAATCTGTCTGGTCAACAGAGTTGGACTTGGGACAGGGATGGCAGTCCCCATCACTCTCTGGAAGCCAAAGTCCTTTAGGCCAAGGCTTCCTGGAGAATTAGTTAGCCCAGGGTTTATTTGTTGATTCAGGTGAGTCTGCCTGGAGGTGCTTGCTTCTCCTGGGCAGAACCTCCTATTCTCTGGAAGAGTAAGACCTCCACTGCTGGAAGCAGGATCTTTGCTGAGGTCCTCTCCAGTTGTCTTAGGACAATTGCTTACCCCTGACTTTTATTTCTGCTTTTTGTTCACTATGAGGTAATGTCTTTCTTTGGGGGTAAATTCTGGAATTTTGTGACATATTCTTTCTTTTCTGAACCTAAGCATTCTGAGAAGGGATTCATAGGCTTCTCAAGATGATCAAAAGGGTCCTTGACACACAAAAATGGAAGAAGCTGTGATTATTTAGTCCACAGCAATTGCCAAAAGAATACTTTATAGAGCTAGACCAGATAATGAAATTCATTTGGAGAAACAAAATATTTAGAATCTCTAGATAAATGATGATTAAAAGTAAGAATTTAGGGAGAAAAGGCCTTTGAGATCTCAAATTACACTACAAAACAATAATCATCAAAACTATTTTGTCCTGGTTTAAAAAAATGGAACAGTAGATTTATGAAACTGATTAGATAAGGAAGAAGTGTAAACAAAAGAACTCAATAAACCATATTCAATACACTTTAGAACATAATTTACTTATTTTTATTTCTTTTTGGCAAAAACTGCTAGGAAAACTGAAAAGTGACTTGGCAGAAATTAAGTTTAGATGAGGTGTTCCTAACTTGTAGTCATAAATTTATTTAAATTTGGTAACTATATTTCAATATATTTGGTTTTCTTTGCAAGCCTACATATTTTAAAAAATGAATCTGATAAGTCCATAGACTTCAGTAGACTGCCAAAGAGTTACAGGACATTAAAAAACATTTAAAAGCCATAGACTAGGGGCAGCTAGGTAGCACAGTGGGTAGAGCACTGGCCTTGGAGTCAGAAGACCTGGGTTCAAATGTGATCTCACTTATTCCCTAGCTGTGTGATCTTGGGCAAGTCACATAACCCCATTGCCTTGCGAACAACAACAAAAAAAGAGCCTTGATACAAAATCTATGAAAGATCACATACCATAAGAAAAAAAAGAATTAGATCAATTACTTTTTACAGTAATGACTAGGGAGTTAAGATAGATACTACAAAAAAGAAAACATGATTTTGATTAAATGAAACTGAAAAGTTTTTGTAGACATAAGATCAATGTAACCAAGATAAGAAAGGAAGCGACTGACTGAAACAGCATGGTATCATGGATAAAATTCTGGACTTGCAATCAAAAATAGGTGGCAAACAAAGCTGACTTTTATCTATTGGGGAATGGCTAAATACATTATGGAACACGAATGGAATAGATTACTGAGCTATAAGGAGCAAGAATAATAATTGCAAAATGTATGGGACAATTTACGTGGGACTTATTTGATATCAAATACTACTTTTTCCCCTTGGTTTTTCTTTGTTATAAAAGGCACACTCACTGGGTATGGTTGGGGGAAATTACTCCAGTCAACTTTCTAAGACCATGAGTTGACCTGAAATAACAAGCGCTGAGAGAGAGAATTTCTTTATGGGAGTTCTCTGTGTCAACTATGTCAACACAATCACAAGTGCAGTTACTATCCCTTATTGCTCCTTCAGCACTACACTAAGTATCCTTTACACTGTAGAGATTAACAAATATCAGGTGAATGAATCCCTTAATTAATGGGAAATGGGGTGAGAATTAAGGATCATAAGGATGGATCAAGAGAAACATATAATAAACCAGGCTACTCAAGTAGTAAATCCACTTTATTAAATGCAAGAAACAAAACTCATGAATAGGAACAGTGACAAAGGATACATTAATATGAAAATGTGCTATTTTGAGAATCAGCTGGATCTCAGAACAGAACTCTGTCCAATGGGTAAAAAAAGGGTAGCTATCTTTCTATGGAACAAAGATATAAGAATAAGTTCCATGGTCTAAGTAAATCCAGTCAGTCCTATGTGTACACAATCTTGTGGGGGGACAGAAACAACAGGATTAGAGGGACAAGGTTGTTGGATGAATGGCTGCTTCTTTGCTCCATGGAATCTTCAATCTCTTATCAACAGATCTTAGCTGGGGAGGGAGTGGTAAAGATACAAATTATAGTAACCATGAAAAAAACCAAGGGTTGTGAAGGAGCAGGTATTAAGCCTTAAACATCTCAACTGACCACAGTAAGGGAAGAAAGGAAACCAAGGAATTGGAAATAAAAAACTTAGGGTGGGGAAAATTAGAAATGAGGATTCATGACAGATGAGAATATGGGGGATCTTCTCTGTGAAGAATCACCAATTCTATACTTCATTCATATCCCAGCACAGAGCCTCAGCGGAACTGCAGAGGACTGATTCTTAAACCAATCACATCTTTGCCAATTTCTGTCACCTAAGGAAAAGAATAGAAAAAAAAAGGTGAGTAAACCAGAGAGAAGTTTGGAGAATCTAAGGATGAGAGGAATCGACAAGATATTTATGTGGGGTGAGTCTAAGAACATATGTACTCCCCTCTACTCAGCAAGGGTGAAGACTTATGTGGGACTTATCTGATAAGTTGTTTTTATTGAACTACTTTTTCCCCTTAGTTCTTTCTTCATATTCTTTGGTATGGGGCAGTAAAGAAGGGGTACAAAAGAAAAATCTGTCCTTGAGGAGTAATCTTTGACAGAACTTACTGTGGTGACACGGCAAATCTGGCCCTGAAACTCAGGAGAGTAGCAAGCCCCACTGAGGGGACACTTTTCCACTGGCTTGCCACGGTAAATAGGTCGGTAGGATGCAGCACAGATGTCAAAAGGGTTGTGCATGTCATAATTGAGCTGGTAGGCATCTGTGGGATTCTTCTCACAGGCTGACAGGATCTTTCGAGTCTAAGGGGTATTTGAGAAAGTGAAGGTAATGGTTCAGTGAAAATCCTTCTACCACCCCCTACCTTATTTAGCAGTTTTGGGCCCCTTGTTGCCATTGCTGTGAATAAAGCCCCCCAACCAATTTAAAGCTTTTTATAAAAGGCCCAAATTGTGACTAGTGTGGCAACACTAAGAAGTTAAATCACATTCCCGTGATCATAAAACCAGTATGCATCAGAGGAGAGATCTGAACTCAGGTCATTCTGACTCTGAGGCTAGCTCTCTATGCACTAAATGATGCTGCTACACTAAAGAATACATACCCCCAAGTTATTTAAGAGATACTGTTCCTCATCTAACCTTTCTGGAGAGCAATTTGGAATTACACCTAAAGGGCAATAAAAATGTGCATACCCTTTGATCCAGCAATATCACTACTGGGTCTACACCCTGAAGAGATCATGAAAAAGGATAAAAACATCACTTGTACAAAAATATTCATAGCAGCTGTCTGTGGTAGTAAAGAATTGGAAACTGAGTGAATGTCCATCAATTGGGGAATGGCTGAACAAACTGTAGTATACATTATGGAACACTATTGTTCTATTAGAAACCAGGAGGGATGGGAATTCAGAGAAGCCTGGAAGGATTTGTATGAACTGATGCTGAGTGAGATGAGCAGAACCAGAACACTGTACACTGTAACAGCAACATGGGAGTGATGATCAATCATTTTATCAGAACAATCAGGGACAATTTTGGGGTATCTGTGCTGGAGAATATCATCTGTATCCAAAGAAAGAATTGTGGAGTTTAAACAAAGACCAAAGACTATGACCTTTAATTTAAAAAAAGTTACCTTATTATGTAATTTTGCTGTTATATTTTATTTTTTCCCTTAAGGATATGATTTCTTTCTCAACCTATTCAATTTTGATCAATGTATAGCATGGAAACAATGTAAAGGCTATCAGACGCTTTCTGTGTGTGGGGGGAGTGAGATTAGGGGAAAAAAATTGTAAAATTCAAAATTCAAGAGATACTGTTCCATGGGGTAAAGGAGAACATCTATTCTTCTTGTTCTCTGTCTCTCATCCAACTGAAAAAATATAGCTTTTGACCCATAGTCTTTTATAAGCTTGGCATATTTCTTCTCAGTCTTGGAGGGAACTAATGGGAACACTGCTATTTTGGATGAGGGATGGAATGAACACACACACACACACACACACACACACACACACACACACACAGTTGTAGTGTTTTCTTTTTCTTAATATAGAAAGAAGGGTGTTTGTGGAATTTTGAAGTACTAAACTTAACATTTCTGGGGGCATGTAATCAGTCTTCTTGTTGGCCCCATGTCCAGTTGTTTAATGTTAGTCTCTTTCCAACAACATCTAGATGAGCAAACACAATCTTTCCTCAGTCTCCAGAGCCAAAGAAGTACCAACAAGGACTCATCTGCCTCCATGGTACCTGTTGTGGGGGCAGAGATCCTAGGATTTCTTCTGAATATACTTGACTAATTTTGATTTCCCTCATAATTGTCTATGAAAGTGCAGTGCTAATTACCTGCTGGGACACCTCAGGCTTGGGACCCAGCTCTAACAGGCGCCGTGCAAAGGTAGCAGCAGTCTTGAAGTTCTTGAGTTTAAAAAAGAGATTAAGAGCTGTACGAAGGACAAGGATCATATGCACAGGTTGCAGATTGGAGTGGGTGAAGTAAGCTGCCATCTAGTGGGGAGAAAAGAAAATATGATTAATGCTCAAGTTCTGGAGGCTTGAAAGGTCAGGTTGGTGCTTAAGTTTGTCCACAGGACAAAATATGTTAGAAAGAAAGACACTACGACCTGATTTCAAAGCAGAAGGGCTTCTTTCTTTCATGGTTTGGGGGAGGTAGGCATATAGGATGTCATATTCCTTTGCCAAGGACCTAGGCTCTCTATCCTACCTCTTAAACACCTCTGTCCTACCTCTTAAATGACACTTAAAGACCATACAAAGATGGAGCCCCATTTTCAAGCTATGGGTGAGAATAGATTACATTAAGATTTCAGGACTAGGGAAAGGGCCTACAGTTCTCACCTCACAGATGCGCTTCTGCTGTTCTAGGCTCTCCTTTGGCAATTTCTTCCTCTCAATTTCCATTGACAAGCCCACAATGTACTCACGACAGATAGCAATGAGCTGCTGGGCCTGAAAAAAAAGAGGACAAAAATGGCAGAGTCAGGGCCCAGTAGAGAACTATGAAAAGGGCCAAGAGGTCACACAATTTACCTCAGCAATTTCTTGCTTATTGTCCACCACAAGAAGTGGCACACTAAGCAGAATAGAACGGAATTTCTCCACTGCCTCCTCAAACTTGCCCGCTGTAGTGAGCTGATAGCACAGCTGCAGTCGTTGGATCAGGTCATTAAGCTTCAGCCCCACAGCTGGTACACCATTCTTCAGCCCTGCATCCTTCCTGGAAAGGAAGGCGAGGAAAGGAGACAGTTGAGGTCAGTTAATAATCAATACTGGTTGGTAGCCTGGCAATTGGGAAGAACAGTGACAAGCAAAGTCAATAGCCTGAATACCAGTCTTTTGCTCTCAAACACATCAATTCTAGGTTCTGTCACTGGCTAACCCGTGGGCTTTGAAATCCTGTTATTTTAAACACTCTATTGTTGAAGGAGTCAAGGAGAAGAATAAGTCCTTACCAATTGCGATTTGGGTAACCGTACATGGTGGGTAGGCATGGGAGAGCTTGGTATGTGGTCCGGCCTCTAGCATATGTCTGGAGAAATAACTGCTTATAGGGACCAAATTGGGTTACTCCAACCTGGTCATGAAGGAGCTGTGGGGAGAACAAATGTAAAAATTCTGAAACTGGACAGTTTCTACAAAATTTACAACATATAAACTATTCTTGTGATTCCACTGATATGATTGAAGACAGGAAAAGAATAGGAAAAAGGAAAAGGAAACTGGAAGGAAATATTAACTAATGGGTCAGCTGGAGATACTGGGAAGGAAGGGAAGGGAATGGGATGGACAGGTATACTTGGGAAGAGAGAAGGCAGCTCTTGATGCTTTGAATTCTCTTGGAGATGAGTTGGTGTTTGCATTAAGAGGACTCACCCGCATAGCTGTCTCAAAGGAGCCTGCTAGGATGTGGTCAACTGGCAGCTGGGAATTATTGCACCAGATCTGATGGGGGGAAAGAATTGTATTAGTGATTAGATGGCAAAATGGGTAGAGCACTGGACTTTCAAGATCTGAATTCAAATCCTGTCACCCTTACTAGTGGTGTGACCCTGAGCAAACCATAACTTTTTTGTACTTTAGTTTCTTCTTTTCTAAACTGAAAGTGCTGGATTCTATGATCCTAATGAAGGTGAAAAACATACTTCCTTCTCCCATCTCACACCCTTACAAATTTTACCAGACTTATTTGTCACCAATAATATATTAGCTAATTCAGGAAGAAAACAGCATCCAAAGGACAAAATCAGAATTACAGATGTAGAAATCAAAGGGACTTCAATAACTATCTAATCTAAATATATAATTGGAAAAGAATATCTTCTATATCTCTCTACAAGTGGTGATCCAGTCTTTATTTGAAAAGCTCCACAGAAAGGGCACCTATTCCTACCTAACAAAGGTATCATTTTCAGATAGTCCTGTAAAAATTGTTTTATTATAATGTTTCAATTTGCTTCTTTGCAACTTTCCTCATTCTACATGCCTCCTCCATGTGTAAATGCCCTAGTACTTGAAGAATGTTATCCTGTCCCACCCCCAAGCTTTTCTTCTCCAGACTAAACATGGACTCAATCCAGTTTTTCTTTTTTGCAAGACAATGGGGTTAAATGACTTGCCCAAGATCACACAGCTAGGTAATTGTTAACTGTCTGAGGCCAGATTTGAACTCAGGTCCTCTTGACTCCAGGGCTGGTGCTCTATCCACTGTGCCACCTAGCTGCCTCTTGAACTGATTTTTTTGAAACTATGTGTTATCCCTCTAAATTCTGATTTAATTAAATCTACTAACCAAGTGTCCTACCTTGTCAAGACATTTTAGAATTGTCAGATTAATTATCATGTTCCCATCTATGTCTTCATCCACATCAATGGTAAAATATACTAATGTAAAGAGCAAAGGTATAGCAGCGCCCTGAAAGTATCTACTACAGAATTTGAGCCAGCCACTCAACCACTTCCAAAGCTATTTAGTTTCTTAAAGCCCACATTTCTCCATGACTCTCACATGTATTCAAATATCTTGCTAAGATCTAGGTAATTTGTTGTTAGCATTCATAACTTTGATAAGAATGGAAATAAACTTATTCTAGTATGACACTTTTTGGTTGTTATAATGGTTTTCTGTGATCACCTCTTCTTTTGTTAATATTTGTTAAATATCATCCTTAGAATAAAAGTTAAGCACTGGTCTTTTTTTTTTGAAAACTGATACATTTTTCTTTTTCCTATCCTTATAGCACCTATCCAGTTGACACCCTTTCAAAATAACATTGACAATGACTCATCATTTGTATCTGCCAGTTCTTTGAGGTTCTGAGGGTCTATTTTATCTGGCCTGAGTGACTTGAACCCACCAAAAATAGTTAGGTTACTGCCTCTTTTTTTTTATCTTGAGTATTAACAGTCTATTAGCTATATAACCTGTTCAATTAAAAAAAACATTAAGTGCCCACTAGGTACCTGGCATTGTGCAGGCTACATCTCCCTACTGACAACTAGGTAGTACAAAAAATACAGCATTGGGCCTGGAGTCAGAAAGAATGAAATTCATATCTGGCCTCAGATACTTCCTTAGCCATGTGATCTTGAGCCAGTCTCTTAAGCTCTCTCCACCTCAGTTTCTTTAGTTGTGAAATGGGGATATCACATGCCTCCCTTTTCCACAGTGCCTGGAACATTCTGTTCCTTCTCCTACTAACCTGAGTAGGACTGGTTCCTTTGGTGGGGGGCACAAAGAACCCATCTTCAGTGCCTCCAGCTGCTCCCGGGGAAACATCCTGGAGAGAAAGAGAAATTCACTCTCTTGCTTTCTTATTCCTTTGCTCTAAGGAATTCAAAGCATGTGAACTATTGCCTCAAGCATACCAATATAATGAATAGATTTAGCTAGAGTCAGAATCAGGAAAAGGTATTTGTTCAGTGTTTTCTCAATGTGAGTCCCTTGCCTATTCCACATTTTCCTTCCAAAGGAAGGTCAGCAGAAGACTGAATAGAAGTTATTAAGGGAGAAAGAAAGTTCAGATCTTCTTCCTTTGGGAGATTTCAGTCTGTACTGAGAAATTGCTCAAAAGCAGGAATGGAACTTTCCATACCAGTTCAGGTGGGAGCTCCAGGTCTTCCTCTACATCCCAGCCACCTCCTTCTTCCTGTGCTTTAGCAGCAGCTTCGTCGCCAAAACCCTCTGCAGCTTCCACGAATCCATCTGTAAGGAGAATCCGAATTTTTGTTGGCTGTGGCACAGCCACAGTTTTCAGGAAAGCTGAACAACAGACTTAGTTGGCTGCCATTAGCCTTGAACCCTTCAAATTGCCCCTTTAAATTCCCATTCAATGGTCACTCAACCTCTGAATCTATTTCACTGGCTTTCTCTTATACCAATCTGTCACCTTCATCCAGCTGCAGCTCTGCATCCTCTCCCCAGCCTTCAGTGCCAACAGTATCAATGTCAATGTCAGCGGCCAGTGCACCTCCTTTTCCTGTAAGGATGGGAAAGAGAGAGGTCACAAAGCTGAGGCAACCAGAAGGTCCTGACCCTCCAGCAGAAGTTCCTTAACTCTGTTTATTCCTTTCAATCCAGGGCCTAATTGGTTATGGTGGTAGTGGTGGTAGTGATGTAGTGAGCAACTCTTTAGAAGGAACATCCAGGGTTGCATTTTTCTCTTTTGGTATTTGGGAAGGAAAGAGATAGTATGTTAACTCCTGAAAGTTGGGTTGTGCTCGTTGTAATCAGGACCAACTTACATAATAAATAAGGACAGATGAAGCTGGGCTAGAATCATCCTATATGCTTCTGAGAATCAGCCTTTGTGCCAGATAAACTAAGATGATACCCTCTTCCTTATAGTCTTTCATTTCTCTCTAAAATCTGGTCTAAATCTCACTACTACAATTCAGAACCATTAGAGAAGTTAGCTACTCTTCACAAAATTATATTATTATTCAATTTTCCTTGCAAATGACTCGTTCTTAATTTCCTTAACTTTTTCTCTCTATAGCTCATAATATAGCTCTTCCATTCCCTCCACTTTTCTTTCTTAAGTTTTCCCTGAAGATAAATGCATTGGAAAACATGGTTAAGTAATGAGAAAGACTTCTTTTTTAAAAGCTTAATTTGCATCACTAATATTTCCCCTTATCACTTTCTTAATTCGAGAGAATTAACAAAATAACAATCTTTTCAAGGTAACACGCGCCTGTTTCCTAGGTATAATATTCACTGACAACTTAACAATAAGTTTTCACAAATCAGTAAGAGATGACTCCAACATATGCCTAGTCCCCCAGATCCTTCTCTTCTTTCTTTTTTTCTTGGGGGGGGGGAATCAAAACCAAGCATTCTTCTCAGGCCTTCCTATCTCTTCACTTCTTCCATTATCATGCACATTATATAGGAAGACCATTCCTGAGTTTGGAAAAAGGCCTTCATACAAGGAGGTTTAGGTTTCCTAATTTGTTGTATACTTGGTCTGAAGGGATCAGAAAAAAACTTTCTCAGGACTCTTTACTAGAGGATTTTGTAGAATTCTGTAATCGGTGTCTTGGGAGCAGATCATACTCTTCTTAGCTAGAAGACAAAACCAGGGAAAAGGTGTACTTTGCCTACATCTGCTTACACCTTCTCTTAACAAGGTGGGGATAAGGATGAAGTCAGTTGGAAGTTATAGTTCCTAGGGAATATATGGTTTTGAATTCTCGAGAAAGACTGCTAGATTAAACACCCACATAAAGAAAGTGGGGAAATGATGACTCCTATTTCAAAGAGTCATACAACAGAGTCTAGCTACATTTTAAGGAAGTATCTTGGTACAGGTAGTTTCATATTTCCAGAGGCTTGTATCCTATGAGGGTTCATCCAGAAAAAAAGGCAGATGGAATTAAAGATTTTTGAGTATATTTACTGAGTTCTACCAATTAATCAAACAATAAACATTTATTAAGGACTTGTTATGTACAGTTATTTCCATGAATAAAAAGTGGTAATAGATAGATGACAGCTAATGGATGGGGTATATACTTACCCTTGCTGGCAATAGAACCCTCAAAGAAGCCTTTGGAAACAGTAAGCAGGGGCCAATTGGTATCTAATGGCATGATGGGTGCAGGTGGCTGAAGCAGCCTGGCATTAGGGTCAATGTCTGGAATCTGAAAGGTGATCAAGAACAGTCACAAGTTTATAAAAAATAAGAGAAAATATCTGAGGTCTACTCTGGTCATTAATGTTCCTCTCAACTGTCAGAAATTTATAGACCAAAGTTCCTTCCTTCTAGAAGTTCAGACTTTTCCCCTGATTCAGATCAAAGGAATCTGATCTGAGACTTACTGTCTCCTTCTCTGGGTCAAATGACTCCTTGAGGCTCTCTGCTTCTTCATCCAAACCATGAGTAGCAGCTGTCAGGTAGGCCAGGGATTCTGTGGAGGAAACAACTCAATTCTAGACATCTAATCTCTCTATTCCTTAACGTGGATATTAGTGTTCTATCTGGTGAGAACTTTTTCTTTTTTTGGTTTCTTGAGAGGTGAGAGCTCTTTTTGGAAGAATGAAAAGGTATGGTAGTTCTGAGGGGAAAAGCCCAGTTCTAGGGAAAAGCAGAATCATTACCTTCTTTACCAATTACTATTTTAGCCTGTAGCTGTTCTAGTATACCAAGTTGATCCCTTTTTCCTGACTTGCCAGGACACTACAAACCAACAGAATTACTAACATGAATGACATTCCTCTTGAGATGTCAAGTGATCAGGTTATTATGGTATGGATAAAATCTAATCATTCTTATTTTTTTTCCTCCTGTTTACATGCAAAAATTAAGTTTCAACATTTACTTCCAAAACCTTGAGTTCCAAAATTCTCTCCCTTCCTCCCACCTCACTCCCCCTCATTGAGAAAAACAAGTTACTTGATATAGGTTAAGAGTGTGTAGTTATGAAAAACATTACCAACAATAATCATACTATAAAAGTAAACCTATCCCTACCCCACCAAAATAAGAAAAATCTCAAGAAAAATAAAATGAAAAAAAAAAGTACGCTTCAATCTGTATTCAGATAGCACCAGCTGTCTTTGTGAAGGTCATTCACACTGATATTGCTGTTACTTTGTATACATAGATTTCCCATTGCATCTGCTCATGTAATTTTTTTTTTTTACTGAGAGAATCCTGTTCATCATTTTCCACAGGAGAACAGCATTTCATCTCAATCACAGACCAATTTATTCAGCCATTTCCCCAATTGATGGTCATCCCCTCAATCTACAGCTCCCCACCACCAGAAAGGAGTTGCCACAAATATCCCTAATATAGATCATTCTTTTTTATTTCTGTTCCTCCTGTGGAAGCAAGCTTGACCTTAAAATTATGAATAACACATTCTTTTTGGTCTGACTATATGCCCTCTCATGATGATAGGCCTCCTGAGGAATACAAAGGGAACCATATAAAACCAGATCCCTGACCATAAGAGATATGTATTGTGGAATGGAAAACAATGACTCTTTAAGAGTTTAAAAGACCTGATAATTTTAAACTTACTCTGACCACAATTCTTTAGGATGCGCACACGTTCTGAAACATCACCCAGGTACAGGGCATTTTGGTAATGACCACTCATATCTTTTCGGATTTCAGCTACACAAGAGAAGAACAAACATCAGGACATATCCCCTTCTTTCTTTTCTCCCTTCTCCGTAGATCCTCTCATTCTATCCCTGGTTTTAGGAATCTCACCAATTTTCATCATCTTACGAAGTTTCTCAAGGTTGCCAGTGATGAGGTACAGGAAGGAAAGCTTATCAAAATTCTTGGTACGTTGGTAGCACATCTCCACAATCTGATGGTTTCCCTGGAGTAGGGCCACTTCTCCTAGCTTTTCCCAGCAATTCTTGTCATCTAGGGCCTTGGCTGCTTCTAGGGCAATCTGAGGATATCCCAAGAAATATAACGGAGAGATTAAGAGTGGCTGTTGCTGACCTATAAAGTCTTACTGGGGCACTGGCTATACTTTCAATTCTATTACATCTTATTCTTATTCTGTCTGATTGAAATCACCCTGTCATACGTATATTTTTAAGGGATTCATGATCCAATCAGAGAACCACACCATCTTTGTCACTATCTAGCTCCACAACTTTAAATGGGCTAGGGAAAGTGGAATGAGTTACCTCTAGAGGTGGTAGGTTGCTCCTTAGAGGTATTTAACCAGAGGTTGGATGACCACATGGCTGTCATAGTGGGAATTCCTTCTGGGTTTGGTTTGGATTAGATTATCACTAAGGTACCTTCTAACTTTCAAATCAAATGCTTTTTAACATATTACTCACTGAAATTATCTCAAAGAAGTTGCGGAACTTCATGGAATCAGTTCTAGTATAGTTACCCTAATTCTGCATGCCATTATGTTAGGTCCTTAAAGACAAACCAGCTGGGGTCTTATTTGTTGATGTTTTAGTCATTTTTCAGTTGTTTCTGATTCTGTGATTCCATTTAGGGGGTTTCTTGGTAAAGAAAATCATTTGCTATTTCTTTCTCCAACTCATTTTACAGATGAGGAACCGAGGTAAACAGAGTTAAGTGATCTGTCCAGTGTCACACAGCTATTAAGTGCCAAATTTGAACTCAGGCTGTCCTGACTTCAGGTCCAGCATTCTATCCACTATGTCACCTAGCTGCTCCTGGGGTGACATAAAGTAAGAATAAAAAGGCGAATATTCAGATTTGAATGTGATAAACATCTCACAACATTACTCCATTTTAATGGACTTGCTTTCAAAGAGGCATTTAATAAACTCTCCACCTGAAGAATCAGAACAATGAATGCTGAGATTTGGTCTCCATTTTGATTATCCTGTTCCTGTCTTGGGAGTAATAAAATAAAGTGAAAAAATGACTAATAAGAAAATATGTTAAACATGATTGTATATGTATAACTTCTATTGATCACTCTCTTGCCACGGGGGACGAAGGAGGGAGATAGAAAAATGTGGAACTTAAAATCTTACAAAAAGGTGAATGTGAAAACTATATTTGCATGTAATTGGAAAAAATAAAATAAGACTGAAAAAGAACTAAAAGAATAAAAGAATGTGAAAATAGAAATATAACAAGTTATGATATACTCACAGAGACAAAGATAAGGAAAAGGAGGAGACAAAGAAAAGGCAATTATAAAGCTCATACAGATTACCATTTCAAAATCCTGAAATGCAATTGAAGATCTTCATTTACAAACTCAGAACCATTTATAAACTCAAATACCCAATTCTTCAACTACAAACCCCATGCCCTGTTATTCTAAGAGAGTGGTGGCTTTACCTCAATGTTGCCACATTCCAGGGCCAGACTAAATCGAGTCTTCTCATCCTTAACAAAGTGCAGTGCCACCTCAGGATAGCCCTTCTTCTGGAGATAGGCAATGATGGACTGGCCCACCAATTTGGCATTCCTCACCATGTGCAGTACCTAGAGGTGTGAGAGCAGGGATAGTGAAAAAGAACTCAGAAGAGAAACAGCAATTCCTACATCTGATTTTAAAGATGTTTCCCTTTCCTGGCAGCTGTTTTTCACTGCACCTCATCATATTTCCGATTGATCAAGGCTAGCTTGAATTTGAACTCGGTGGGATCAATGGTAAGCACTCGTGGACGACACTCTCGGTCTAGGCAGTACACATTATTGCCTTTCACCCGTGTGACATAGATTGGCAAGTCAAGGGTACGGATGATTCCATGGTCCCTGAAGGTTAAAAAAAAAGAGAGGAATAAGAAAAGTCATGAGCACCTTTGGAGACAGCTAAGATATGCCCTTTCTAAGGTCTGAAGTAGACCCCTGTTGCAGAGAGGGGAAAAAAAGGAGTTGACTACTTCTCCTTATTACACTGCTAAATACTATCCAGCCTCCATAAGCTATCTAGCCTTGATCTGACAAATACTGAGTTGTTGAGGAGAGAATTCATGACAGGAGGATACTACATGCTGAAATTACTAATTTTACTTTCCCCTGTAGAGTGAAGGTAGGATAAGGAACTTCTGAGTTGTCCTTCAGAAAAAAATTATTAGGGGCGGCTAGGTGGCACAGTGGATAGAGCACCGGTCCTGGAGTCAGGAGTACCTGAGTTCAAATCCGGTCTCAGACACTTAATAATTACCTAGCTGTGTGGCCTTGGGCAAGCCACTTAACCCCATTTGCCTTGCAAAATCCTAAAAAAGGAAATTATTGCTAGAGGTGGAACAAGAGGAAACTGGGTTCATTTTGCCGAATTGCTTTCTTTGCTTCTTATTCTTTTTTTATTCTTTGCTACAAGGGAAGGTCCTCTGGGAAGGAAAGGGAAGGCTACATTTGAAAATGAAGGTGATATAAAGTTTTTTTGGAATAAAGAAATGCTATATAATGACAGGAGTGAAGGAATCCAGAAGTGAGCAGACTAACTTCAGAGAGTAGATCTGGCCACTGGATTTGATAACAAGGCTTTTGTAAGTCTCTTGAGAAATGAGACAATTTAATAATCTTAATTACATCTCTCTAAGATTGGTCAGTTGTTTCTCCTATATTGACAACTTACCCAGTAGTGACAGCATATTTGATGTGATTGCTGGTAGTATAGATAAACACACCACTCTCATCCCAGGCCCCACTCTTGACACGAATATTCTCATGAATGTTACAAAGTGATTCCAGTTTACGACTGCAGATCATAATGGCTATTAAGAATCAAGAACAAGGGACATGAGTATCCTGTTGGGGCAGGAAGGGCAGTATAGGTAGAGGAGGAAGCCTGCTCTGAGTTAGTCCTTACCATGCTTGGCCAGCAAGGCTACATGGGACATATCTGCTGACCAAATGACATATTTCACTTTGGAAATCTTCACAGATGCCAGAGTCCTAGAAAGATGAAAAGACACAGATTAAGAAGGATACCTTTCCTTTTTCCCAGTCACAACCTAGATTTTTTTGGTCTCCAAAGGACCAAGAGAGTTGGAGTAATTACCGCTTCTGCTGTACATCAAAAAGTGTTATGGAATCAGCATCACGAAGCAGCAGGTTTCCAGTACCTGCATAAAAGATCTCATCACAATTAGGGACCTGCACTTTCTTGGTAATTTCATTCTTCAAGTTCTTGATTAGAAGCTGAATTGAAAATGAAAGGATGAGGCATTTAGTGTACAGAAAAAAATGCAATAAGATTCTTTACCGAATAGCAACTTCCTTGACTTCAATTAATCATGTGCTCTATTTTCATTTCATAATTCTTAGATTGACTAAGAGCTTAAGATTAGTTGTTAGGTAAGGGTTTTTCCCTTATTATAGCATCCCAACTCTACCCTCTTCTTAGCCCTTTACTCAGTGGAAGCATTCAGAGAAGCTTGGAAATGACTGTATTCATCAGTGAAATTTAAATCTACAGAGCTAGCCACAGAAATATATAACTGATCTATAATATCTAAGAGTGGAAAGATAACACTGCTTACTGATAGCTTCATAGCTTCCTGACAAAGTATAGTGATAACAGAAACAACATTTTATGAAGTATGTTTGCCCAGAGTCTATTTCAAAAGCCCATGCTAAGGCAGTTACTCAATATTAGGGTATTAGGGGAGAGGCACATTTTATTATGGGTCCCATTTTTTCAAATCCTGTGGCTTTGGCTACCATAAAGAGCACCTTATTTTAGAACCTGAGCCCTCAGGTGATCTCTCTGTGATCTCAATTGTTAATCTCAACAGGAGAGGTAGTAATAAATCAATTCAGTTTACTTTACACCACTCAAAACATAGCAACTAAACCCTACAAAAACATGTTGGTCATAACTCACCGAATGCATACGATCCAGGACAGCAAAACGATTTCGGGCAACCCATACGGCTGTCAGGCCAGAGGAACGTTTCCCTTCAGGGGCTAGGTAGAATAAGATAGCACAGGGGTCAGTAAGGAGGGACATGTGGTAAGCCACTGGCAGGTGACAGAGTCAGGTGCTATGGAACTGCCAGTCCTGCTGGCTGCCATCTTGGCTATGCCAGCTCAGCTGCTTCCTAACTAATTCAGTCGTAACCTGAGGCTATTGATGAGTGACTTTTCCCCACCATTCTTCTCCAAATGCCAGTATCATTCCCCCAATCCTCTTTCCCCAGGCCAAGTGGCTGCCTGTCAGCCAATGCCATGTGCTGGCAAAGGGGCCGCCTATCCTAGGAGACAGAACACTCTGTCAAGCTAACGAGCAGGGCCTTCCTGGCCAAGCTGTGGCACAGCAAGGGGCCTGTCGGTGGCCCAGGACCCCCCACTGATAGGCGGCTAAACAGGCTGGAGGAGAGGCAAAGCCCCCTCCCTAGCTCACAGCTGCTATGTTGCTTTTAACATGTAAATGCAAGTCTCCTCAAAGAGCCCTGTGGGACTGGGTACAGAATTCAGAGAGCACTCTGACTGAGGGGAGCCCTTAAGAAGGACTCTGGGATGAATAACATGTAATACAAAGCTGATACACAACAAATTTCAACCACTACCATCAACTCTTGGAAGACTTATAAAAACCTCACCATATCACTTTACTTTCACCAGATGAGTATTGAAGCTGATTATGAATTTGAGACAGATCTTCTTAATGCCTAGCCCCTACTGTCTGGGCAGTCAGTATGAGGACAAACAGAAGGATACACTGTAATGCTTCTTTCTCTATCAGTAACAGGAGATGATATGGCAGAATGTACTGACCAACATACTGACTGGCCTGGCCTAAATTTCTCAGGCACCTGGGGTGTCTGGCTATTTACAAGGCTAATTATTATTGTAGCCAACACTCCATTGAGCTTGTGATCCAATGTGTGGATTATCCAAGTCTTTTGCTTCTCCTCCTCTTTCCTTCTGTTGCCCATCTTTGGGCTATTTCTTTGCTAATTGGTAACCCCATCCCCCCCACCCCCTTTCCAGGATAGGCAAGGAAAAAAAAAAAGAAGCAAGAAGACAAGACTAAAACTCCCCAAATTTTCATAAGCAGTTGAGCAGTTCTGAGGTTGGAGAGGAGGCAAAACCTCTTGACTCAATGGAAGCTCTAGAAAGATCCCCAATACCCATCACTGAAGCAGCCAGAGTTCTTATCTATTTTTTTGTGTCATTTACCCTAGGGTGGTCTGCTGAAACCTATGGACCCTTTCTCAGAATAGTTCTGTTCTGTTTGGTTTTGTTTTTAACTTCCTAATAGAAGGAAATGAAAAATTCCAGTTAGAGGTTAGAGAAAATAAAGATGAATTTTTTTTTACCCCTTCATCCAAGTTCTCATCCTGTCATGATCTAGATTCTTACAATCTGTTACTATCCATCACAGAACTGGCTATAATAGCAGTAGCAGTAAGGCCATAGAATAGAGTGATTGACCCAACAAAGGGACAAATGAAACAGTTGATGGGCAACAAAAAAGGCTCCTCTGGAACCTGCCATAGGGGTTGAGTTGTCTATAGAGAAATGAAGAACTGAGGTCTGAATTGCTATTCTGCTGGCTTCTGCTGAATGAACAGGAGGGACCACAGGAAGAGGAACATGAGCAGAAGTCAGAGCCATTCCAATAATCAGCAATGTCAGCAAATTCTGACAGGGAGACCATTCACAGTGGGGTAGGAGTGATGGAGGAGGCAGCAGGGTCTCAGCTGGAAACTGTGATCCCAGGTGGGGCTTGAGGCTGTTAACAGCCACATCTTTCTGACATGTGAGGGGAGGCAAATTGGAGCTGGAAGTGGATGGGAGAACATAAATCCCCAGCCCCAGGGTGACACATCCCCAGATTGGAACCACATTTTTAAATAAATGAAACTACCAGGGTGAAAGTCATCTCAGCTGACAATAAACCAGGAGAGCACGCTGTGCTGAAAGGGAAAATGGAGAGTTTCTAATAACCAAATTATAAAATATATATATCTAGCTGGGGTAATAAAATGTGGGAGGAACATGAATTTTTCACAATGTAGTCGCCTATGATACAGTTGTCAACGGCACCTGCCAACAGACATGAGCAATGTGGATATAGTCTGGGAAGGGAAGGTGGAGTACTTGAAGAGAAATGATGATGTGAGTGAGGGGTGGGGTTGGAATGAGTAGAGCAGCTGAAAGCCTACCATCAGGATTCTGCGAGTCTGCATCCTTGGGAATGGTATATAGGTCATAGGTGCTGTTTTCTAGGTTGCTAGCTCTCTGAAAAAGAGGGTAGTGAGATTATCAATTGAAAGAATACAACAAAGTTCTTTGATCTAACAGAGTAAAAAATATTTCTTTTTCAAACATGTAATATTCTGAATATCTGATTTCAACATAGCCTGCCTCTCCCCTCCCTGAGATGTGTGAAGAATGTACATATAGGTGGGGTTTATAAGGACCTTGGGTTTATAGGGTCCTTTTTCAAAAATTTTCACATATACACAATAGGACTCTTCCTTCTAAAACCTTGAAAATTTAGGATAACCATAGGCAGTATTCTTTTTCAATTTTACAAATCATCAACCTGAAGGACAGATGGGAGAAAGAAATCTTTCCATGTCTCAGAGCAAATAGGCAAGTAATCTGTTTTGTTTTAGAGTGCCATATTCCCTACTTCCAGTATTCTTCAGTAAACAGAAAAAAATAAAAAAATGTTTATTTAGAAAAGAAGCTGTCATTGAAGAGTTATCTAAAAAAATATGGGTTGCAGTAAAGAGAAAAATTAGCAATAGAGACCATAAAACAAAATTAGAGTAGGAACACTGGTCTCATTATTATAATTTGGCAGCAAGGGGATTAATATTGGAGATATTATTTTTACTGCAATTTGGGTTGCAAGAAGTAGAGATGGTTATGTGGGGGGGGGGGTGCTGGAAATATCTCCTCTTAACAATCTATTAATTCTCTGACCCACTCTCCTACTCTGATCTAGTGAGATCAGGTTAAATGCTTCCTGGGTTAAGTCCAAACATACAGTTAAACATCATCAATTTAAAAGAAAATTGTTCTTTTGAAAATCTACGACATTTTATACTTCACAGGATAAGAATAAATTCACCATTGCTAGGGTATAAACCATTCAACAATCATTCACCTATGACAATGGGACTAATACTTCAAGAAATCATAAACTAAGCATCTATAGGAAAAAGAAAGCATTCAAATCCTATATATACCCTGAGATTCAAGAGTCCACCTCAATGGTGATTACTCACTGTGCATAGTAGGACGGCATTTTCTGCTGGGTTATAAGACATGTTGAACACTGGAAATTTGGAACCACTAGGGAGATGCAAGAAGAGGAAATTGAATAGAAAAATCAGAGTACAACTGAGAAAATTCAGTTTTGCATTTGTGAATTTCTCTCAAGGTTGCATTTACTTTCTTTCTATCTAACCTTCTAACTTGAATCCTTTTTTCCCTAAGTAAAAAGCTTTTAATAAAACAAACTCAGCATATCCTGAGTCAGTGAACAGAAGGTTGTGGCAACAACTGAGAAAGGACAGGTTGCAAGGGAATGGGATCAATTTAGTTGAGATCTAAATTCCTACACACAATTACAATTGACACCACAGAGCAACATGACTTGATTTGTCTCTGGCAGTTTTCTCTAGTTCCTTGGAACGTTTATATCAACCCAACTTTTATTGCAGAAATATTGGCAGAGGACAACAAACCCCCCCATGCCAAAGTTTGTCACTATGAATGTTTCAGCATGTTGATGCAGCTGGCTTTCTGAGAGGACAGTGCCTTTTGCTAAGAGTCCCAAGGGTTATCACATCATCTGTGTTTGAGGTTGTATATATTGTTGATGGGTGGTGTAAAAATGAGGGAAGAGTATTGTATCAATTGAATACAAAAAGAACTTTCCACTCAGAACATATTCAACTACCTCTTGGGCTGATCCTATCTAAAGAGAATGTGATATCACCAAGTTGGGGTACTCTATTAAAAGAGAATTTACCTGTGTCTAAGAACAGAAAGATAAGTCAAGACTAAGGCAGTAGAGTTCATTGTCCCAGGAGTTATTAGCTCAAATTGATAGTTCTATATCTAAGGATCTGAACAAACCCATCCTCAGGTATATTATAATTACCCTCCTTGTTCACCCCACTGAGATATAAAATGGGTAGCATCAAGAATATCCAAACTATGATATGGGTGAAAAAAGAATCCCAAATGCTATTTAAATAACTATCAGATGAAAGCCCATGATAGATCTGGTCCTTTACAGACTGGTATTAAGAAGGCTGAAGAATTAACTGGTCAACTTTAAATCAGACTTACCTCCTCAACTGCATGACAGCAACATCTTTAGAGCTATTAAAATCTAGCTGGCGCAAAAATCTATCCTTGACATAATGTAGCATGTTGCCATGAACAGCATAAGCTGGTCGCTCCCGTTCTAGTTTAAAAACAATCATGCCACCATCATGACCTGGATGGAAGAAGAATGGGTGATCTGGGTCAGATTCAGAAGGTAAGGAACAGACAAGACTGAGGAAAGGGTTGAGATTGGTAAGGTTCAGGGTTGCCTCTTTGAAATTTCCAATCATGCTTATACTCTTGGAGGCTAGGTAGAACAAGTACACTCTCTCTTCCAAATGACAATCTTTCAAATACTTGAAGAAAATTATCATATTCCTTTCATTTTCCCCTCTCCTCCCAGCAAGGCTTCTATTCTCCAGGTTAAAAAGATCTTAAGGTGGGCAGCTAGGTGGTGCAGTGGATAGAGCACCAGCCCTGGAGTCAGGAGGACCTGCATTCAAATGTGACCTCAGACACTTAAAGATTGCCTAGCTGTGTGACCTTGGGCAAGTCACTCAACTCCATTGCCTTAAGAAAGCTCTAAGTTCTTTCAAGTGATCTTGACATGACATGATTCTAAGCCCCAGGAGCCTAAGAAAAAGATTTGAAAAACTTGATTATTGTCTACTAGCTTCTTACACTATCATAAGGAGATCTAGTAGCCTTCTACTGCTTTTCTCTTTTGGTCTGAAAAGGAGAACTAATGCATATGGTTTAAGATTCCTTAAGACCTGGGGCAGCTAGGTGGCACAGTGGATAGAGCACCAACCCTGGAGTCAGGAGTACCTGAGTTCAAATCTGGCCTCAGACACTTAATAATTACCTAGCTGTGTGGCCTTGGGCAAGCCACTTAACCCTATTTGCCTTGCAAAAAAAAACCCCCCTAAAAAAAAAAGATTCTTAAGACCAGTCATTTCCCAAATATATAGAGAACTGAGTCAAATTTATAAAAATACAAGTCATTCTCCAACTGATTAATGGTTAAAGGATATGAAAAGGTAGTTTTCAGAAGAAATCAAAGCTATCTACAATCTCATGAAAAAATACTTTAAATCGTTATTGACTGAAGAAATGCAAATTAAAATAATCCTGTGGCACCACCTCACACCTATTGGGTTGGCTAATATGACAGAAAAGAAAAATGACAAACATTAGAACGGGGATATGTAAAAACTGGGACACTAATGCATGCTGGTGGAATTGTAAACTGATCCAACCATTCCAGAAAGCAATTTTGAACTATGCCCAACAGGTTATACCCTCCCTTAGCAATCCTACTACTAGGTCCATATCACAAAGAGTCCTAAAAAAAAAAAAAAAAAAAAGGAAAAGAATCTATGAGTACAAAAATATCCACAGTAATTTTTTTGTGTGGTGGCTAAGAATTAGAAATTGAGGATCATCAGTTGAGGAATGGCTGAACAAGTTGTGGTCTATAATTTGTGACAGAATACTGTAAGAATTAATGTAAGAGTTGTAATAAATGATGAATAGGATGCTTCCCTGCAAAGACTTATGTAAACTGATAAAGTCAAGTAAGTAGAACCAGGAGACATTCACAGTAACAGCAATATTGTATGATGATCAACTGTGAATGACTTAACTATTCTCAACAATCCAATTACCCAAGACAATTCTGAAGGACTTATACTGAAAAATGCTTTCTCTTACCAGAGAAAGAACTGATGGGAGTCTGAATGCAAATTAGACTTTTAAAATTTTTATTTTTCCTGATTTTTCTTTGGTCTAGGTTTTCTTTCACAACATGACTGCTATAAATATTTTGCCAGACTGTATATGTAAAACCTATATTAAATTGTTTGTCTTCTCATTGGGCTGGGGGGGGTAAGATGGAGGGAGAAAATTTGGAACTCAAAATAAAAAAAAGTCAAATATTAAAAATTATTTTCACATGTAAATGGGGGAAAAAAACTTAAAACAACAACAACAAAAAACAATTCTCAAAACTAGGAATCAACATTGAATAAGATATGGACAGAGAAAGCATGTGTTTTGCCAGTGCAATTCAAAGTAGGTAGCTCTCTGAGAAAATAGGACATCTTCTTTCCCAAGACTGGAGGAAAAAATAAACTAAAAATCTAACCAGTTGGCTCTGAGTATCTTGCTTTCTCCCAAGTTAACATACTGTATGTCTCCTCAGAAAAGTGATGGAGAATAACTCTCTTCTGTAAACTCTGAAGCATAATGGAAAGGGAAGAAAAAGGGCTCTTACCTGCAGCAAAAAGGTTGAGGTTGGGATGGGCAGCTAGAACCCAGAAACGGTCATGGTCTCTACGGAAGGTCTGAACTCCAGTCCTATTGTGGTTTAGGAGAAAAAAAAAATACAAAAGCAATACCCAGTTTCCTATAAATCTTCAATGTAAAAAATAAAAAGCTAACAAACTGAGGGAATCAAACCAGGACCAACATATTAAACATACCAAAGTAAAGATGACCAAGGTTATTGAGGTAGCATGGTATGGACAAGAGTGCTGGACTCAGAATCAGGAAAACCTAAGTTGAAATCCTGCCTAAAACACTTACTAGCTGTGTGACCCTGGGCAAGGAATTTAACCTCCATGATTTGTTTTCTCACCTATAAAATGAGGGGATTGGATTCAGTAACCTCTAAGGTTCCTTTCAGCTTTAAGGCTATGATTCTATGACAGCTGAACAATACTGACCCTATCAAGAGACCATAATGTTTTTTTCAATTTCTCCATTTCAAGCATGTTTTCTTTTTATTCATTCTTTTAATCATTCATTTTATTTTCAACATTCATTTAAGCTTTCTCCCTTCCCACGCCCCTTCCCTCTCCCCATCCTGATATTATAAGTTATACATATACAATCACGTAACATATATTTCCATTTTGGTCGTGCTGTGAAAGAAGAATCAGAACAAAAGGGAAAAAAGCAAAAAAGCAAAATTAAAAAGGTGAAGATAATATGCTTTTATCTTCAAAAATATTTTCATTTTTGGATTTCCTTACTTCTTAAACTCACCATAGACTGGAAGGAAAAAAAAAAATCTTGTTTAAATAGAGAGTAATGAAGGCCAGATCTGGAGATCCACCTGTCAATGTCCCTTCAAACTTATAGTCCTTGGTCTGATTTTCTAAATGCTAACAATAATGGATGGACAAATGAAAATTTCTTAGTATAGTTAAAGAGAAAAGATCATACCATACTACTTTCCTTTATGTTCCTAGGACATCTATCTATCCTTATCCCTAATATTAAGTCAACCACAAACTATCTTACCGTTTTGACATATCCCACACTCGGATACTTTTATCTTCAGAATTACTGAGGATGAGTTCCTGGCGAGGGTGGAAGACAGCACAGGAGACATTGTTGTAGTGACCACGGCAAGTATCTACTTCCCAAGCCTTAGATTCTGCAGGAATAAAATCAGAACTAGATCACCAGAAGTACCCTCTCCCTGCTCTTCTACTGTCAATGAAATTGGCTATGTGATTGTGAACTGTTTTCAACCAAATACTCAGCAACAGAACAAAGAACTGTACTAGTAGCTTTAATTGATCAGTATATCTCTTCCTTCTCAAGTCTCTTCAAATTTCAAAATTTTTACTTCCCTTTTAAACACTTCTCTTCTTATTCAAATTCTACAAGGTCAAACTGCTATTCTAAAAAGAAAGGGAAGAGGACAATTTCTATTTCAGGATTAACATGAAGAAGAGAAGCTTGTATCTTCTTATCTGCAGACAGTAGGAGAGCACATCACAAAGCCTAGGGTCCCTTGTTCCCAGGAGTGGAGTGGCCTACTCACCATTCATACGCCAAATCTTCACTTGACGATCATCAGCTCCAGACACAATGAGAGGCATAGTAGGGTGGAAGGCAGCCCAGTTAACTCCACGATCATGACCCTAGCAGAAGTCATGTAGAAGTGACTCTTTTAACAGTTTTGCAAATGATAGCTTGCCCAAAGTAAATCACTGATTCATGATAGATGATAAAAAAGAATGCTAGTGTCACTGATTTTTCTCCTGTGAATAAAATCCTGGAATCATGATTCTCTAAAATTCTGAAATGAAGAGCACCATTTCAGGTTGTTCAGCATTACCAACCTGCACAGTAAGGTCCCTAAATTTCCTTCCTTCTCTATTATATTTTTTGCCCTACCATAAATTGCTTTTCCCCCTTTATATACTCTACATTTCAGTCAAACTAGATTATTGGCTATTTCCTGAGTTTTCCATGCCACCTCCTCTCTCATATCTTAAATGTGTTCCTTATTTTTACTTTCCATGATCCTCATGGCCCCTTCAAGGCTCCACTTATGTGACATTTCCTCTGTGAAGTTTTCCCTAACTCTCTTACTTCTCAGTCATCTCCAACCTCTTAGTGTTCACAACGTAGCCCCCCAGTAATATGTAAGCTCTTTGAAGGTAGAGATCATTGTTTTTATCTGTCTCCATGTTACTTAGTTATTATCCAGTTTTTAATTTTTGCATGTAAAATGTTTTGTTTCCTTAAATAAGGAGAAAGATCATGTCTATCCCTTCTTTGTATTGCCCCAATTCAACTATGAATTGTACCCAATCAGTCTCAAGGTGATATCAATAAGTATTTGTTGAAAGATTGTCTGGATTTCTTACAAAAGTCTTGGAAAAAAGTTTTAGTTTTGTGATGGCAGGTGGAGGTTATGATCCAATCTCTCACCCTTTTTCTCCTCATATTTACACAGTGAAGTAACTATCCTCAGGACCAATAAGGCCACTTAATCCCTTTCCAGGGAATCTATGTCTAATCATTGGGTCCAGAAACAGTACCTCCAAAACATGTTTTACGACAGCATCCGTTGTTCCAAAGAGATCAACCCCTGTTATTCCCCTCACATCTGACTCCACAGCTCCAGGGGAAAGATTCTTCTTCCTCAGACCTTTGAGGCATGAAGCGTAGGCATGGGGGAAGCAAATATAATGTTACCAAAACAGTAAATCATCAGAGGTGAGGAGGGCACAGTGATAGACAGTCATTTAAGAAAAAGAGGGGAAAGAAAACGAGATGGGAGAAGAGAAACCACAAGAATATTGATCCAATTCTTTCCTTAAAATGTTCAATATGGGCAAGAGTACATAAAAAACAATAATCACACGTCAGAGCTTTGCTTGACACTTTGGCTGTATCATAATTTATAAACAATCAGAGATTGAAATGGACCTTAGAGATCATCTAGCCCAAACTATCTTTTTATAGATGAGGAAGTTGAGAATCATTTGGGTGATGTGACTTAGTTATAGTTATAAGCTACTAAGTGGCAGAATTAGAACTTAAATCCAAATCCTCTTACCCTAAATAAAGTGTTCTCTTCACCTATATTATGTTCTTTCTTTAAAAGATTTCTTTGTCAAGTCCAGAATCATCAAAAAAAAATCCATTTTAAAAAAACTTCAGGGGTGGCTAGGTGGCGCAGTGAATAGAGCACCGGCCTGGGAGTCAAGAGTACCTGGGTTCAAATACGACCTCAGACACTTAATAATTACCTAGCCATGTGGCCTTGGGCAAGCCACTTAACCCCATTGCCTTGAAAAATCTAAAAACAAAACAAAACAAAAAAAAAAAACTTCAAAAAGTTTCTAAAACATTTTTCCAATCCTAATCTGAGCAGCACTTTTAAAAGATTCATTCCCTTCTATAAGCCTACACTTTCCCCACACTGTTTCCAATTATTGAAAAATTTGGAAATGTGAATTTTCCCCCATTTCATAAAGTTCAAAAAGAAACTCTGTGGGAAGGTCATTTTTGGAAATCTTTGTTTTTGTTTTTGAGGCAATATGGGTTAAGTGATTTGCCCAGAGTCATACAGCTACTAAGTTTCTGTTCACACATTTGAATTCAGGTACTCCTAACTCTATTCATTTAGCCACCTAGCTGCCCTAGAGATTTTTAAAGCAATGATTTTTCAGGGAATGCAAAGAATTTTCAAAAGGATCTCAGAGATTGTTGCTATGAAGTTTGAAATACTATCTAGAAAAGATTTACATGAATTGATGCTGATTGAAGTGAGCAGAACCATGAGAACATTTGTACACAGTAACAGCAAAATTATATTATGATCAACTCTGAGACCTGCTCTTCTCAACAAATCAGTGATTGAAGACAATCTTTTTTTTTTAAAGTTTTTGCAAGGCAGTGGGATTAAGTGACTTGCCCAAGGTCAAATGGCCTAGGTAATTAAATGTCTGAGGCCAAATTTGAACTCAGGTCTTCCTGACTCCAGGGCTGATGCTCTATCCACTGGCCCACTTAGCTGCCCCCACATCCATAGAAAGAACTATGGAATCTGAATGGAGATCGAAGCATACTATTTTCTTTTTAATTTTTCTGTTTTTTCTTTCTTGTAGTTTTCCCTTTTGTTCTGATTCTTCTTTTACAACATGACTAATAGGGAGAAATGTTTGGCAGGACTGTAAAAACATAAGCTATATCAGATTGCTTGCTATCTTGGAGAGGGGGAAGGGAAGGGAGGGAGGGAGAAAAACTGGGAACTCAAAATCTTATAAAAAAATGAATGCTGAAAACTTATCTTTACATGTAATTGGACAAAAATATTATTAAGGCCAAAAAAAAAAAAAGGGAAAGAAATAACTGTCCATGGCCTGGTTAAATAGAGTAAAAGCAGGTCTCCTACTAAGGTCTAGGAGGTATATAGCCTAAATTAAATTTGTTATTAAGCAAATTATTTGGACATTTAAAAGACCACCCATCTAGAAGGAGCTATCATACCAATTTACAACATGGAAAGGAAAACTAAAGTAATATTATTCTAAATCAAAAGCTCTATTAGTATAGGGCCCACCTGTCTTTAAAAATCATTCATAGATCATGATTCTTTGAAGCCAGAGACAAGATCAAGATGATACATTATGTAGATAATGCTTTATGGTTTTTTTTTAAGGTTTTTGCTAAGCAATGGGGTTAAGTGGTTGTTCAAGGCCACACAGCTAGGTAATTATTAAGTGTCTGAGACCAGATTTGAACCCAGGTACTCCTGACTTCAGGGCCGGTGCTTTATCCACTGTGCCACCTAGCCACCCCATGCTTTATGATTTTCAAAGAGTTTTCATATTCATTATTGCATTTGAGTCTCGTGGAACTCTGAATTAGGAAGAGGACATGAGCAAACAGGATCATTAGGGCTAAATAAGTTGGCCAAGGTTATACTTATTAAAATTGAAAGAGGTGGTAGGATTACAACTCTGCTCTTCTACTCCAATAATGACTTTTAAAACACTCAGCATTCAAAAAAACAGTGTCTTTGAAATCCTTCTTGTCCTGTTCTTCCTAAGATAAAACAGTTAAGTTGCTACATGTCTAAAATTTAGTAGATACAGGAAAAACTCAAGTCACTTGAATAGTCATGCTTCAATAAATTTTTAAAGAAGTACTAATATTTCTTGCCATACAGGAGACCAGATGGGAACAGCAGTAAACCAGGTGAAAAAGATGAGATACAGATTTATCTTGTACCTTGTACCTAGCTGAGCAGTGTAAAAAACTAGAGTCAACAGGTTGAGAGAAACAAAGCTAATGCTTTCAAAAAATCTTTCAAGGCTTGATAAATAGATTATCACAGGGTACTGTCCTTTTGATTATTAATCCTGTCCCTTTAACAGGATCTGTCAGCTTTCTTTAATGATCTTGATGCATGAAACAGAATCAAAGGAAAGCACAAAGATAGACAGCTGGGAGGAACTTCACCTCCAATAAACATCTACAAATACATTAAAAGGGAAAGCTCTATGACAGAGTGGAAGCCTTTGTTGCACTTGCATGTAATGATCCAGGAAAGGGGGAGGGGAAAAGTGGACTGATGAATAGTGACAGGCAGTGAAAAGAAATTCGGAAAGAAATACTTGAGCCTTTGACAAACCACTCGTCAAGACTGAACGACAGATGGAAAATTTCTGCAGCAGCTACACAAATCCAGAGGGAAGAGTAGACACACTCAGAACGGACCAGTTTGGCGCACTCTCCAAATGGGGGGGGGAATAGTGTGTGTGTGTGGGGGAGGTTAGGTGGGTGAGGAAAGAATGTGGATAAATTCTGGCATCTGATTAAGAGATTTTAATACAGAGGCATTCCAAAGACAGATTAGTTACATGAGCTTGGCATGCAAAGGGTTAAGCATGTAAAAGAATTAAAATATTAGTTCACACAAAACTCAAGCTGGAGAAATAGCCAATTTTTCCCTGATAAGGTACTGAAAAGTTTATTTATATTAACCAAAAGCTGCTGCTAAGCTGAGGCCTTGAAAGATTCAAATTCTTAGAAAGGAGGAGGCAGGGCTATTCTCTGGAGGTTAAACAAGATAAATAACATCTTGCTGTCAAAGCCATTCCATGTTGTCATTCATAGGGTTGTCCCCTTTTTTTCAGGACAGACTCAAGAAAAATGAGTAGGGGAATTCATATTATATTTCAGTTGTTCTGTCATTTTATTTTCAATCAAATAATTGTACCCAGATTCAGAAGTCACAAATTGTCTCTAAAATATTAACAGCATTGACTCTAGAAAAGTCCCAGCTCCTATCCTAGTGGTATGAATCTAACTTGTTCATCTATGCTTGTGATCCCTTGAATAAAAACAAAAAAGTAGTACAGAAGAGAGTCCAGAAGGTTCTGGGAAAGGGGAGGAACTTGGGCAAGAGCTCACTCTTCCTCTTGGGTTAAGAGATTATTGGGAATGAAGAGAGAAACAGAAGCTACTTTGCAAACTTTAGGCACAAACTGGAGGATGGCGAGGGGGAATATTAACATTAGTACCAAAGCTAGCAAGAAATCTCTCACTGTGGCAGATATCCTAGGTTATGACCCACTTGTCCATGCATTGTATGTTGCTAGGAGCTAGCACACAGCACCACCAGGGATAAGCCACCTCTTTCTCTCTTTTTTTTTTTCAGATCCAGAGTCCCTTTGGTGGAGAATCTGTCTCTCCACACAAAAGCTGAAGAAAAATGAGTACCAATAATCTCGGCTTCCATGTCCCAAAGCCAAGAGGTTATTCTGCATTTTAACTGCCCTAACTTGGTTTAGTTTGGCCCCAGGGAACAGAATATACTGGCACCAGGTACTGTGTGCACTGCCCCCTGGGGTGAACAGAGCTGAGCTCTAAATGACCATCACAGAAACCACTAGAAAAGGGTGGGCTAAGTTCCAGTCTTATTTGGCTACTGGATCCTCAGAGAGAAAGAGAGGCAGAGGCAGGGGCAGGGAGTATATGTGGTGGAAAGCTGCAGCTAGGTTACTGGGAGAATGGATATTAAATTCCCCCATGTTGGCAGTGAGGAGAGGACATAGACTCTGAGAGCTTCATAGTGCCTATGCCTAGCTCCTCCTGTTGGCATGGCTGGTCCTGTGTCTGGGTAATGTACTTCAAATGGCACAATCAGTCTGGTGGAAAACTGCAATGGCAAATGTTGCTCCAACCTCACCCCACTTGCACCTAGAATCACTTTTGTAAGAGACTTTGTACCAGTCCTAACCCCAATTCTTGCAAAAACTTCAACAGAGCCTGTAGAATCTGCAGGTGGTGCTCTTAAAACCCTGCTTCCATAGCTTGAATTATATACTACATCTAGTCTTTAAGGAATTGAGATGGGCAAATTCCAAATTATGCACTGGGGGTACCAACTTCTCAACTTGCTCTAGTTGTTACTGTTTACTAACAGCTGGAGTATCAGTTAGTATTCCCTTGCCTCAGCACACCCTGATCTGCTGATCTGCAGAGCAGCTGGAAGAGGATGAGCTAGTTTTCATATCTATAGAATACTGACTGTTTACTTAGCCTGAAGGTCTTGGGTAAGCATCCTAAGAAGCCTTTCCCCTTAAATTCCAGGACAGGGGACAGGATTCTACCACTAACCCTTTATAGCATGGAATTTCTAAGGATTGTCAGGAGCCCTAGAGCTCCATAAATAAATAACACAGAGATATCCCATCAAGCTGACAGAAGTAATTAGGCAGGTAGTCCTGCATTTGGGTCTGTAGCTTCTTATTTTTTCACAAAACAAAGTTCTTTTCATAACCTCCAACATTTTGTTTCTCTTCTAGGTGGTATCCTTTCCCCATATGTATTTTCTGTCTAATTTGAAAAGTAAATTCTAAGGGAAGCGATAACTACCAAAATGAAACACCATCTAAATTACATTAGTGTCTCAAAGCCTGTTTATGTTATGAAATGGAATAATGATTATTAGCACAACTAACCCCAAACTCTTAACTGTAGAATTCCTCAGCTTAAGGATTTTCCTCTGCCTGTGAATGGTTTGACAAAAAAGTCACCATATCTACATGATAACTGGGGTCAGTTATTCCTAATGGTTTCAAGTTTTTTTTAAAAGCTGACTTATCTGAACTGAAATTTTCTTCACAGTCAGGACTATGAATATTTCCATAATTGCTTATCTCAGAAATTAGTATCCAATGACAAAGAACAGCATGCAAGGTGATTCTGGGTAATAAGGCTCCATACAAAAGTGCTGACATCTCTCAAATCAGTTTCCAATGTCCCTTTTACAAGTAAACCATTCTCACTGCTTAGGGCAATTGCAGTTTCTCATCCAGTTTGATCATACAGTCCCCTGAACTTGAGTAGCTCACCAGAAATATCCCAAACACGAACAGTCTGGTCCAGGCTTGCTGACACCACCAGGTCTTCTGAAGGGTGGAATTGGGCACACATCACATAGTGGTTGTGTCCTGTTAGCACACTGTAAGAGGAGAAAACAATCAAATCAAAAAGATATTCAGAGACTCTCAACCTAAAGATCATTCCCCACAGAGAAGATTTTGGGCCTTTACTAATAGGTCTTACTACTCTTTACTGTCTAAATATTACTGATTGCAAAGAATTATAATTTTGTTACCTTCAAACACCAGAGCATATTTAAACTATTTGAAAATATAGCAGTGACCTAAGATACATATTTGCCATACTTCACATCTCTCCCAAAGAAAATCACTTCAAAGTGATCTAGTATAACCCTCTCAATATCTCACTGAAAATTCCTGGGGCAGTGAGGATCAACCTTAATGGACTTGCTCACTCCATCAGTGTTATAATCAGGGACAATTTTAGGGTATCTGTGATGGAGATTACCACCCGTATCCAGAGAAAAAACTGTGGAGTTTAAACAAAAACCAAAGATTATTATCATCAATTTTTTTTTAAAAAAGTTGTCTTATGTACTGTATAATTTTGCTATCTCTAATATTTTATTTCTTCCTCAAGTATGTATTTTTTCTCAACACATTCAATTTTGATTAATGCATATCATGGAAAGAATGTAAAGATGATCAGATTGCCTTCTGTTGGGGGAAAGGCAGAGGGAAATTATAAAATTCAAAACTTTACAAAAAAGATTGGTAGAAACTATTTTATAATTGGAAAACAAAATATTTATATATATTAAAAAAAATTCCTTGGACAGCTGGGTGGCACAGTGAATAGAGTGCCAGCTGTGGAGTCAGGGGGACCTGAGTTCAAATCTGGTCTCAGACACTTAATAATTACTTAGCTGTGTGACCTAGATTAAGTCATGTAACCCCACTGCCTTGTAAAAACCAGAGAGAGAGAGAGAGAGAGAGAGAGAGAGAGAGAGAGAGAGAGAGAGAGAGAGATGAAAGATAATTCCACATAGGATCCTAGCCAAAATGACAGGCATAAGATGTCTAAATCCTAGCACAAGGACTTGGGTTTTCATCTTCCTAATTTGGCAGTTTTCATTTCACTTTAGAATATATACTCTCTTAGCTGTCATACTAAACCCTGTCACCTATCTAGGGGGAAAAAAAAAGGATGCCAAACATTCCTGGCTGACCTTCCATATATAGCTAAAATTCTATAATTATAAACATCTTGAAAATGTGATCAGTAATTAACTAATATTTCATAATCCCCTTGGGAAGAGGGTCAGAATGATATCGATGTACTCTATAATGTAGCAGATTAAAGTATTGAGGAGGTTAAGGTTCCAGGGAATTATCTGCCTCCTTTATTACCAGACACAGGTCCTGGACTGCCAGTTCCAGACACGGATGGTCTGATCATCTGAGGCACTCAGAATCCAAGGATATTCCTGAAAGATATACAAGAAACAGGGATTTATCATGCAACCCCTATTACTTTTCCTCTTATCATTATTATTCTGGATTCATTCCAATGACTAAAGTTTTAGTTATATCTACTTGGAGCTACTAAATTAAGGCTTTGGGCAAATATGGTATTCCAAGAGACTGAACCCAGGAAAGAGACTCTTTTCCTATGAACTTTAAGTCTGTATTTTATTTAGCACTCTAAGAATATAAGACATTGTATTATAGATACAAAAAGGAGTTAGAGAATTGTTTAGGATGAATTCCCATAGATAAAGAGATCAGCACCATCAACAAAGAATGCAATTTTAGTTACAAGTAGTAATAACTAGTCAGCCCATAAGAAGATACAATTGTTGCCATTCCTTGCCTTGACATTTGTAATTTAATTGCATAATAGGCACTTATTTATTGTTAATGAATGACTGGTTAAGCACCTACTCTGTGTAAGGTGCCATTTTAGTAGCTGAAGGTAATTTAAACAAAAACGAAATAATACTTGCCCAAAAGGAGTTAAGTAAACATACTGTATTACAAATAATATGTACACAGATAATAGTAATATAAGATTTGCAGAGCAATTTATAGATATTATTTTACTGGAGCTTCATAACATATTTATGAAGTTGATACTACAAAATGTTATCTTCCCTGCTTCACAGATCAGGAAACTGAGGGTCAAAGGGGCTAATAAAGTTGGTAAATGCCAGAAGTGGGATTCGAACTCATTTCTTTCCAACTCCTAAATCTGGAGCTCTATCACAACATGTAAAATACAAGATAATCTGAAGAGTAAAAATGCACTAATAATTGCCTTGAATGAAGTTATGGATTCTAAGAGATAGTGGTAAGGAGTGAATAGGTTTCAGACATGAGGAAAGGCACTGAAATAGGAAAGAGAACAATGAGTTAAGGGAACAGTTGTGGATTGGTTGGTTTGGCTTGAATATAGAATGCATGAAAGAGAATTATATGAAATAATTCTAGAAAGGTAGGTGGCAGCCAAGCATGATAACTTGCTCTAAACAAGGACTATATAATTTATTTATTAAAGTATGAAAGTATCAAATTAGTCTTGACTGCCTAGATTATTTTGATGACTATTATTATTAATCTTGAATATTTTAGTTGCCTTTTACCTTATCCTACCCACTTTCTCAAAATGTTTTTCAATGAAATCATAGAGGTAGAAAAAAATCATCAAACTACTCAATAGAAAGGACTTCAGTTCTCAACAATGAAATTATTTAAATAGACCTATGTCTCTCTTTCTCAGTATGCATTTGTCCCAGGAGGCAGAAGCAAAAACTGGTAAGATGCATATTAAATTTTAATTACTTGCCTTAAGTAAATATATATATTTGAAGAATTATATTGCAATGAAGCTTTCTTAACGTGAGATTAGCCCACAGATTCCTTTTTTTTGCCTTTCAAAGCTGGCAAATCCAAATCAAATTCCCACTGCTTTCTTAAATGAAAATTGTTTCAGTAACAAAGTTAGAAATAAACACAACCCTGGATTCTTCCTTCTGTGGAAGAAAATAGGATGGCAAAAGAATCAACTACAATACAATGACTCCAGAAAAAGTGAAGAGTAAAATATGCTCAAACACTGTTCATTTTGTTAAAATAACTTCTCAAAGGTGTCTAGATGGGAGACTTGTGTGAAGGAAGAAACAGACAAATGTTAAAAAGAGGGGTTACCATAGATACTCACATGATGAAAAAATGTGGTACGGATATAATCTAGGTGCCCAAGCAATGTGAAGAGACAGCGCCGAAGTTTATAATTCCAGACCTAGATGGAAGAGTAAAATGAACAAAGAATGTTTATGTAATATGTGGACACCAAGACTCTCCTAGATACATACACACACACACACACACACACACAGACACTGCTGGAGTCCCATGTTTCCTAACATACTTATTTGGCTTTAGCTTTTTACATCACTTTTTTTTTGCAAGGCAAATGGGGTTAAGTGGCTTGGTCAAGGCCACACAGCTAGGTAATTATTAAGTGTCTGAGACCAGATTTGAACCCAGGTACTCCTGACTCCAGGGCCAGTGCTTTATCTAATGCGCCACCTAGCTACCCCACTTACATCACATTCTTACATTTGAATCAGTCTAAGAGCTATGATTGAGGAAGAAGTGGAAGAAGTAGACAGAGGACATATAGATCATCCCAGGGAATCTAGGGAGGAGGAACAACAAAATTCAGGGACTGAGAGATGGAAAAATATTTTCTCTATCTGGAAAACTAATAGAATAATGAATTAAAATATTTACAGAAATTTTTTTTGTAGTAACAAAGAACTAGAAGAGTAGGTATCCACTGACTGAAGAACTGAATAAATTATGATTTCCACTGAGATCATGACTTCAGAGAGTTGAATGGTATAGCACAGGAAATATAACTTCAGACATTTCAAATAATGGACTGATTGTTTTTGCCTGATCAAGCTTACTCGTCAAAAGCAGTAGTGGTGAAGGGGAAGATGGGTGGGGTGAGGGTGGTTCCCAGAGGGAGAATAGGGGAAGTAAAGAGAGTCAATGGGAAGTAATAAAGATACATCAAAAAATTAAAAACTAAAACTAAAATTTTAGGGTAAAGTATTGACCTAAGCCTCAACATGACACTCCTTCCCATCAGCAGGACATAGGGCCCTTATATCCCAATCCATTGGAGGTCTCAAAATTCAACCCATTTGAGGAAATAATGTGTATTACAAGGGTAACTCAGCAAAGAATGCAGCATTTAGTAGATAAAGAAAATCAAGAGCGGCTCATACTGACACCAATTTTTTTTAAAAACCTTTAATTTGATCAAAGATGGTGCAGATAGTCAAACTTCCACACTCTTACTTCATAAAATGAAATAATACCTGCCTGCAAGAAGCTTAGATTCTATTAGGGTATAATAACACATACAAATAATAATAAAAATTTCTATTCAAAAATCACTTTATGATTTGTAAAGCACTTTATATATATTATCTTACTGGAGCCTCACAACAAAGTTATGAGGTAGATACTACAAATGTTATCCCATCTTCACAGATCAGGAAACTGAAGGTCAAATGGGCTGACTTATCCATACTCCTACAGTTAGTAAATATCAGAGATAGAATTCAAACATAGGTTTCTTGACTCTAATTCTAGTGTTCTATCCACATATCACATAAATATAAGGCAACAATTGCTTTAAAGTTTCAGATTCAAGAATGTTTGTGCTTATAAACTTCAGTCTTTCCTGAATATAATAGCTCCCCAAACTATCAAATATCAAAGGTTTACTAGAATGGCAGTAATTTAACAATGTCTTTAATTTCCTCCTCTGTCTCTCTTCTTTCGAAAAAAAGAGTAACAGGGAATGAAGAACTCCATATAGGTGATTTTGTTCTAAAAAACTGAAGTTTACTTTTGAAAATGTTAACTTTTGTTACATATTTTAATTCTTTTTGATAAAACTTCTTCCAAAATGTCAAATGCTTCTCTTTTTTTCTAAACTGCATGTACCAAGTGTAATCAATTTGTTGTTGAAGAGTCAAGATCATTATTATGAAAATAAATGAGCTACTGATCCCAATGAAAGGGACCAGGTTTATAGTGCTGAAAAAAATGCAAAGCAGAAAACAAGTCAACAAGCATATATTAAATATTTAATATTCATCAGGCACTGCACTAAGCTCTATAGTTCTGTCTCATATGATCACATCTATCTTTGGTCATAAAATTTTTTCTCGTTGGTAGTTGAACAGCACTTTGTAGCTCCTTTATGAATTTACCATGTACTTTTCTATTATTAATATGTATGTACATACACACATACACTGCATCCCTTTGAAGGTACATATTTTATTCATTTTTTTGTATATTTCCCAGGTTTAAAATAGTGCTCATTACATAGTATATGCATAACAGATGTTAATTGAATTAAAAAATTGTTGTTGCATAATGTTGCTATAATTTGGGGACTGAGAGCTGTCCCTGCTTACCCACACAAAGTAAAGTACTTTTTTGTGTAATTACTCTGGGTCAACTATTTATGATTTACATTTTTTCCCATTTATTTCAAAGTTTACAGTTGCCTGCCTGCTAGTTCAAATTGCCAGAAGAGATTTAATTAAGTGAGGTTTCCCTGTTCCTCTCACTATTCCCAACTTTCTCACATTCTGACAATTTTCCCTATGTTCTCTCTACCTTGATCTTATAATCATCTCCTCCAGAGACGAAGAGTGGCTGCTGTTTGTGGAAATCAATGCCTCTTACAGGACCTAGTAAAGTGAAAACAGAAAAAATATGTTAAAGGAGTTATAAATGTCTACCTTCCAGGGAAATCCCTATTCAGTATTAAATAGCCCCATCTAAACCATTACCTTTTAAAATCCAATTTAATACCAAAGAATTTAAGTTCAAGTGATTTTCTGATTAAGAGTGACAACAAATGGACCATCACATGTGCTACACTGGAAGGCCTCTAGTGAATTGAAAAATTCTCTACAATTTTTCTAAGAAAACAGGATAAAAAATTATAAAGGCTAAGAGAGTTAAGATGTCCTCAGATTTATTCCAGTAGCAAGAGCAATAATAATAATAATAATAATAATAATAAAAATAGCTGACTAAATAATACTTTTAGATTTTAAAGCACTTTACCTATATTATCTCATTTGATCACAACAACTCTGCAAGGTAGATTATGTAACTATATCATTCTCATTTTATAGATGGGAAAATAAAGTTTCAGAGACGTTAAATGACTTGCCTACCATCACACAGATACTAATAGCATCACAGGCAGTATCTGAAGACAAATCTCACCTAACTCCAAACCCAGCTCTCATTCCGTTATACCACTGTACCTCTCAAATCATCCATGGGGAAAAAACTAACAGATTCACTGAAATTTTGAAGCTGGATGCTACAAACATCTTTAGACTTAATCTTTTTTTTTTTCATGGAATTCTTTTGCAGTCTATCAAGCCCTCTCAGAGTGTCATTTTTAAAAGAATGAAATAAAATGCACAGGACCATAAAGGAAACCATTTACATTAAAATATCATATTGAAACATTTTCTTAAAAAGGTATTATGGACTCCAGGTTAAAAACCACTTCTTTGGAACTTATTCTCTTACCATCATGCTCATCAAATTTGTCAATGAGGGTACACATTCGATAATCCCACAGCTGGATGACTCCATTGTGAAGACTAGTCAAGATCCAGGGACGTTTGGGGTGAAAGCTGAGTCCTGGGAAGAGTGACATGGAGAACAACAATGAAACAGGCCTAATTTAAGACACTATTCACTATTCAGGCATGAAAAAATCACCTGGTCCTCAGATTTCAAACCAATTTACTCCTGCCTATCAGAAGAAGAGTATCTCTTCTCACTCCCAGAAAAATGAAACCTCTATATTCCTTATGGAATTTGGAGCTATCCCAGTAGAAATCAAAACATCTCAGAACCCTAGAATTTCAAATTTGGAATGTATTTCTGAGGTCATCTAATCCAACACATACTTCACCTAGAATCATTTCTACATTAGGCCTAAGTGATCATTTAGCCTTCCAGAGAAGGGCAATTCAATTCTAAGGCAGCTCCTTTCACTTTTTGTCAGCACTAATTGTTTTGAAATAAAATCCACCTGTTGCTCCTAGTTTTGCCCTCTGAGGTCAAAAATACAGTCACTGAAATACTTGGGAGTTGCTATTAAGTTCTCCCTAATTCTTTCTTCTTCTAACTAAATATCCTCATTTCCTTTGATTGGTCATCACACAACCAGGTCTTCATTTCCTCTGGATACTCTTCAGCTTATAAATGACCTTAAAATGTGATGTCCAACCCTAACAGCAACATGGGGGTGATGATCAATCTTAATGGACTTGCTCATTTCATCAGTGCAACAATCAGGGACAATTTTAGGGTATCTGCAATGGAGAATACCATCTGTATCCAAATAAAGAATTGTGGAGTTTAAACAAAGACCAAGACTATTACCTCTAATTTTTTTTAAAAAGGTATCTTAATTTTGCTATCTCTCTTTTTTTTTAGGTTTTTGCAAGGCAAACGGGGTTAAGTGGCTTGCCCAAGGTCACACAGCTGGGTAATTATTAAGTCTCTGAGACCGGATTTGAACCCAGGTACTCCTGACTCCAGGGCCGGTGCTTTATCCACTACGCCACCTAGCCGCCCCTTAATTTTGCCATCTCTTATATTTTATTTTTTCCTTAAGGATATGATTTCTCTCTCAATTTTGATCAATGTATAGCATGGAAACAATGTAAATACTATCAGACTGCCTTCTGTGGGGGTGGGGGGAGGGAAGTGAGATGGAGAAAAATTGTAAAATTCAAAAAATAATGAAAAAAAAAAGAAAAAGAAATGTGATGTACAAAAAAGGAATGCCATACTCTAGATGTATTCTGAGCATGTCAGAGATCAACAGGATTATCACCTTCATTCTGCACATTATACCTCTAAATGCTGCCTCAAGACCCAATAATTATCATACTATTAATTTCAAACTGAGCTTGTAATACATTAAATAACCAAGAGCTTAAATAAGAAAATTGTTGCCTAGTCATGTCTTTTTTCCATCTTCAGCCTGTAAGGTTGATTTTTTAAAATGTTGATTTTGATGATGATATTTATTTATTTTTAGAGCCCATGTGTTTTATTTCTTTAAATAGTCTAATTTCTTTATTAATTTTTCCAACTACATATAATAGTAGTTTTAAACAATCATTTTTTAAAGATTTTTTCCTCCCTCCCCTTCCCCTGAGAGAAAGCAATGTAATATAGCTTCTATGTCTATAACCATGATAAACATAAATCCATATTAATCACGTAATATAAAAAGAATCACAACCAAACAAGAAAAAAATGACATAATTCATAAGACAACTTTTTTTTTTTAATAGAAGATAGTAAACTTAGGTCTACATTTAAACTTCACAGTTCCTTCTCTGGATATGGATAGTATTCTCCATCATAAGTCTTTTTTAGTATCATGTTTGATTACTGTATGGCAGAAATGATTGTCTATCATAGTTGACTAAAGGTTAATTTTAAAAAAATTTAAGTAATGGACTTTATATTTTCCTTAAAAGAATTAGTTATGACAGATTTTGTGCAACATTCCAGACAGTTAATATCTTTTTGGATCCTGATGTCAATTTGAACTCATTTGACATACTTGTAATGAATTTATAGGAGAATATAGGTTATATCTTTTATAATGTACCTACATTATGAATGGGTTTGAAAGTTATTGATAGACCAATGTTTTTGTGTGATCTAGCCTGTAATCAATGTATCAATAAGCATTTATCAATTGCTTGCACAATCCTAAGTACTGGGGATATAAAAATAAAAAACAATCTTTGTCCTCAAGAAACTTTCATTTTAATGGAGGAAGGAAAATATTTCAACTGATGGAGGTAAGGCAGTAGATATTTAGAACAAGGGAATCAAGAAAGATCTAATGAAAGAAGTGCTATCTGAGGTAAGCCTTGAAGGGGGTTGGTTCTACTAATGGAATTGAGGAGAGTGAACATTCTAGTCAAAAGTAGAGCTAACATAAAGGCACAGAGGTAAGGAGATACAACTGTGTACCAAGAACAGCAAGTCTAGATATAGCACAGCATATGCTATATTAGGTAAGAGAGGATAAGCTATTAGTAATATTATCTCTCTTCATTATACTTTTTTTCAGATAAGTCAAAAAGATGGTTATATTTTAGCTCTCATTTATTCAGAAATAAGGCCTTTGGGGAACAGATGGCTTACTTTTGGTCATATACAAGAGCTGAACACTCTGGATGGGATTTCTACCTACAATGCTTTCTCTAGAAATCATGATGGTACACCAAGGGTTTCTGTACTTTTTAATGATCCAAAAGTTCTTGTAACATTTATTTGTTCAGAATATTTTCTATTTTTCTACAACTAATTCCTTGTCACCAAAGATCATAAAAACCTTAAATGTACTTTATGAAAATCAAGATCTTTATAAGAATCTGAGAAACTAGGAATGACCCCATATAGTTCCAGTTCTTACTAAACCTAAAAGATGGGATTTAATTTTCAAAGTCCTTGCAAAGTCCTCCTCTACCTTTTCCTTCCTGTTCATATTTTATTATGGAATCCCTGACAGAATTCCAGGATGCATACCCTTTCTCTTCCCATCTCCACACCTAGTTGGTCTTTATAAAAAGTCTTCAATCTTTATTAAAAATCTTCAAGTTTCAGGGTGGCTAGGTGGTGCAGTGGATAGATCCTGAGTTCAAATCTGCCCTCAGATACTTAATAATTACCTAGTTGTGTGGCCTTGGGCAAGCAACTTAACCCCCTTTGCCTTGCAAAAACCTAAGAAAAAAATCTTCAAATTTCAAAGAACAGATATAAGGAGGAGAGGAAAATGAGAAAAGGAAATAAGCCTTTATATATGCCAGAAAAGTATGTGTCAGGCACTGTGCTAAGTGTGTTCTCCGAATATGACCTCATTTGCTCCTCACAACAACTTTTTGAGGAAGGAGTTATTGTTTTCTCCATTATGCAGGAGAGAAAACTAAGGCAATCCGAGGTCGAATGACTTGCCCAGAGTAACAAAGCTAGTAAGTGTCAGGGGTCACATTTGAATTCAGATCTCTCCTGACTGCCCAGGCCCTCTACCAGTAGACACACAAGGCAGTCTGGGGGCAGAAGGCATCATGATGAAGGCAAGGCAGTCTCTCCAAGCGATCAGTCCTTGTATTCCAATCGATCCCTGATGCGGATTCGGATACTAGTGCGTGACAGCTAGAGTGCGACGAAAGGCTCTCTGCGAGTCATGGCGGGACGGGCCGAAGCCGGGGAAGCTCTTAGCAACACTGCCCTATCGATCACTTCACATTCTCAGAGGAAATCAAAAGGAAAAAAGCTGCCCAGGGAAGAGGAGGGAGGAGAAAGAGGGCAGTCCGGAGTCAAGTAAGCACTCTAGTTAAGTGGCGTCACTAGGGGCCGGTACAGAAACGAATGAGGCAGGTTGTGCCCCCAGGGAATACGAATACCCCCCCCCAAAAAAAAATACTTTTGTATTTTGTGCTCGGAATAGCGAAAGGACCCGGGAATGGGGGAGGGGAGGAGGGAGGAACGTAATAAAAAGAGGTCAGATCCGAAAGGGGTGTGGAGGACCCCGGGGTCACAAAGGGCCCTGATCTCTAATCGCTCTTTCTCCCTCTCCCGACCCTCCTCCCCTTCCCTACCTTTGACTCGAGCACTTTTGGTCTCAAATTTGGTCAGCATCTTGCTCCGTCCGGCCTCGGCCCCGGCCCCGAACGCAGCCCGCCTGGCCCGGGCCTCCTCCACGTCAGCGCCGCCCCGCAGCCGTGGCCGGAAGCGCCCTTCGCCCTTCGCACTTCCGCCCGAAGGCCAGAGAGACGGGCCGCGGAGCGGCCTAGAGAGGCCTCCGCCAGGCTGGAGGGGGCGGGAGGCGGAAGCGGCCCGGACAGGCAAGATGGCTGCTGCGGGGGGCGGCGGAGCAGCCTCCTCCGGCGGCCGGCGAGCCTGCCTCCTCCTCTGCTTCGTCCCTCTGCTGGCAGGTGAGCCCTCCCCACCCGCGGGGGCCCCGGAAGCTTCCCTTCGCTGCCAAACCGCCCAGGCGCCCTTGCCTGCCCCTGGGTGCTCCGTCCGCCGGCTCCGAACCCCCCTACCCCGCGTTCCCCACACACGAGTTCCGCCCTCCGCGAGGATTTAAAGCCCCCATCCCGCCCGGACCGGGGGTCTCGCCTCGTGGGATAAGGATGCTTCCCCTCCCTGGCTCTCGGCTTCTCCAAGTAGATGGAGACAGACGCCCGCAGCCCTCGGCTGGTCAGAGCTGCTGAGGCCGGGTTCCAGGAGCTGGAGATTTGGGGTGTCTGTGTGTGTGCGGGGGGGGCGCTTCTCGGGCACCCTTGAACTTCAGGACCTAGCGAGGGAGACCCCCCACACACACACTCCTTCCCACTGTGGAGTCCGGCTCGAGGGTGTGTAAACCGGCTTCCCTCCACTTCCACCTCCCCTCTCGGGAATCCGGCCAGGGCTCCGGAATGCTTGTGCTCTCCTAAAAACGAGCCGGTCGTCCACCTCGGCACTCCCCTTGGTTCCAGGGCCTCTGCCGGGGGAGCCAGCCCCCCTGCCCCCCCGCGGCCGGTAACGACCCCCGTGCATTTCTCTGGTTTTGTGGGAGGCGGGAGAAGCTGCCCCATCGGGGATGCGACTGAGCGGAGATCCACAGACCAGAGAAGCTGCCTTTCCTTCACGTAACAAGATGGATGGCTTAGGGAGGCTGCTCAAGAAGTGTCCAGGCCCATTGACTGTGCTGGCCTCCAAGGGCTCCAGACCCTCTTTTTTCAAAAGCTTCTTTCTTACACCTGTTGCTTTCTCTTCAGGTTTGTGCCGAGCAAATTCCGTGGAGAGGAAGATCTACATCCCCTTGAACAGAACAGCTCCCTGTGTCCGCCTGCTCAATGCCACTCACCAGATTGGCTGCCAGTGTAAGTTGGAAATTCATGTTTAGTGCTCCCATTATTCGAGCACCTCTATTATTAGGTACACTGCATGTTAATTGGGAATCAAAGGATAAGCTAGTAAGAACAGGGAAGAAGGGAAATCAGTGGTGTCACATCAGACTGTTGCATTGATCCTTTAAAAAAAATAAATTTACCCGGCCGCAGTGGATGGAGCACCGGCCCTGGAGTGAGGAGGACCTGAGTTCAAATCTGGCCTCACACATTTAATAATTACCTAGTTGTGTGGCCTTGGAGGAGCCACTTAACCCCATTTGCCTTTTTTATTTCTTTTATTTTTATCTTTTTTTCTTTTTTAGGTTTTTTGCAAGGCAATGGGCAATCCTGACTCCAGGGCCGGTGCTCTATCCACTGCACCACCTAGCCACCCCTAACCCCATTTGTCTTGCAAAAAAAAAAATAAATTCACTGATGCTTTTTAGGTTTTTTTTCTTTTCTTGGAGGCAGTCGGGTTTAAATGACTTGCTTAGAGTCAGACATCTAGTAAGAACTGGCTGAGGAGAAATTTGAATTTAGGCCCTCTTGACTTCCTTATATTTTGTTTTGACACAGCAAATCTTTTTTTTTAGCAACCAGTTAAAATAAGCCCTTTATAGAGGATGCCCTCCCCCTGAAAGATTATTGATTTTTTTTTTTGCAAGGCAATGGGGTTAAGTGGTTCACCCAAGGCCACACAGCTAGGTAATTATTAAGTTTCTGAGGTCGGATTTGAATTCAGGTACTCCTGACTCCAGAGTCAGTGCTCTTATCTACTGCACCACCTAGCTGCCCCAAGATTATTGATTTTTTTAAAAAAAATCTTAACTTTGTATCACAAAATCATTGTTTTTGACCTATTCTTTATATTAATGATCTCATTGTTCACTGTGTACAGATAATCTCTATAGAAATATCTTATTTAATTCTTTTATATCTGTATATTGATATCTACCTTTCTTTTACTTCTGATTTACTTCGTCTTCCATATTTCTCCAGATTCTTTACTTTGTCACTCTTTAAGGCTCAGTAACATTAAATTCACATATAATTTATTTACCTATTCTATGGTTGTTGAGTACATATTTTGTTTCTAGTTCTCTGTTATCACAAATAATCTTGTAAATTTTTTTTTTAAATATAGGTATTTTCTTGCTATATCAGTAAGCTCCTTGAGCTGTAGGCCCAACTAAATCTCTGGGTCAAAGGGAATAAACAATAACTTCTCATATAATTCCAAACTTTTCTAAAATGGTTGAACCAGTCTATAACATCACTGTCAATGAATTATCATGCCTGTCTTCCTATAACTTGCAAGGTTAGATTTTCTCCTCTTTTAACATCTTTGCTACTTGATGGTTGTGAAGTACTACTTAAGGATTATCTTAATTTCCCTTTTTTTCCCCCAGATTATTAATAAGCTTGTAAATTTCTAAGTGATTATAGGTAGTCTTGATTTCTTTCTTTGGAAATAGTTCATTTCTCTTCTGCACAATATGGTCCAATAGAAAGAGGTTCAGGAATAGAAGTCTTAGATTCAAATCCTACCTATGATACTTGCTTTACTTTTGACAATGAACAAGTCATTTAACCTGCTTGAGCCTCAGTTTCCTCATCTGTAAAATGAGTTTGGACTAGATTGGAAGTTTCTTCATGACAGTGACTATCTTGCATACTCGAATTTATATTTCAAGTGCTTACAAAGTGCCTGGCATAAGTCAGAATTTAATAAATGCTCTCTCTAGATGGTCTCTGAATTTCCTTTCAGTTCTAGATGTATGATCTTTTGACTGCTAGTCTATTATTCAGTGATTTTCTTATAGTCTTAGGTAGACATCAGTATGTTTGATAAGGAAGAAATTCTGAGAATGCTAATTAGTTGTCATTCATGAGAATCAATGAAATCATGGAACTCTTGTTATCAGAAGAAGAGATGAATTATGAAGTGCCTCTAAGAAGCCCTACATGAAAGAATATCACAGAGGAGAGGATGGGGTGATTGACTTCTGTGATCCTCTAATTTGATTCTCTTTCTGAAAGGAGTACCTGTTTCTGTACATCACATTTCCTCTTGACATAGGAAGTTAGACTTTTACTGATGGGTTCTAGCAGAGAGAGTCTAGTAAGAAACTTTTTCTGATATATTATGTGGTCTTGAACAAATTATTTTATTTCTGTTCTTTCCATAAAAATGATAAAAGTGATCCCTTTTCTTTAAATGGAAGATTTGAGGTTCAGTGAGAATATCACTTTAAACTCAGAAAGATAAGCTTGGTGTTTGTAGAATATAGGGAATAGGTATTTTGGTTTCAGCAGCTTTCTGCTGTGGATTAAAACATCTAGGACAGTTAGGATACCATGTCACTGTTTGATGAAGGACCTGTTCAATTGGGCAGGACTGTACTGAGATTCCTGAATTACTAATGTGCTGTTTTCCCAAAATCAACCTGCCCTGTCTTTGGTCAGCTAATTAATGTTTTGTTGCATGATTGCAATAACTAGTTTGGCTAGCTCCAGACAACCCCTTAAGTTATAGGATCAATACTGGAAACAATCTTTTAGGTTTACCCAACATGGATTTGAGGGGTGGTGGATCAGTTAGTCTCCAACCCAGTTTTAGTTCTAAACCTAAGTATAGAGGCTTGAACCCCATTTCCCATGAGCCAAGTTCTGGCTTTTCTATTAAATCCATTTTTATCACTGATACATCGTCATGCTGCCTATGCTTACCACAGCTCTATAGAAAGCATGGTCCTATTATAAGCAAAGCTGAGCAGCAATATTGGAAGGGGAGGAGCAAGACTCGGGCTATTTCCTCATTAGAAACCTGTTTCCTTTTCATTCTGGGCTAGTCTAAAGTCTCCCTTTTCAAGTTCATCTACCTTTGAAGCAGGCTACACCCTCTTGAATAAGGATTGCTAACATGATAATCCTCAGGGGAAATAGTGAAAGACTGTATTGGTTTACTGATAGCAATCACCTGTGTTTATTGGACTCCTTCCCCCAGGGAGTTCAAAAGTGTTGTACAGGTTTCTTTTTCATAAGTTTGTTCCTGCATGGAGAGATGGTTAGGGAGCAGTTCAGCTGATTACTGTTGATTGCTCAGAGAGGTTAAGCATACAATGAACCAGGGATGCTCCCCAGAGTAGAATCTAGTAATTTTTCTTTTCCCCAGGCCTAATTAAAGCAGGAGCTGCTAATCTTTTCATAGCCAACATCCCTTTCTCTTTCCCCAGGTTACACATAGTACAACTAGAGTGATCTACAAGTCGAACTCAACTAGAAACGGACTATTACTTACACACGTTAACTTTTGTGTTTTTTTTTAGGTTTTTTTTTTTTTTTTTTTTTTGGCAAGGCAAATGGGGTTAAGTGGCTTGCCGAAGCCCACACAGCTAGGTAATTATTAAGTGTCTGAGGCCAGATTTGAACTCAGGTACTCCTGACTCCAGGGCCAGTGCTCTATCCACTGCACCACCTAGCCGCCCCTACATGTTAACTTTTAAGACCAAAAATTAACATTGTGTTGTATCATATTTTTCTTTATTTGTTCTGCAGCACTCCCTGATTTTTCAGGCCAAATAGATCCATGTTTTACTACTCTTGTTTACAGTGCTCTTCAAATCAGAGTTTTTTTCTAAGTGCCTGACAACTATGATCATTATTTACCAAGCAATGCCCTTCCTCCGTGTCCAGCTATTTGTCTTTCAGGCTGCTTAACTTAGTTTCCAGATGAGGGAAGCTAGCAGTATATGAAGCTGTGTGAGAACCTGTAGTTTTGTCCTGTGTGAATCTCTTATAATTGTTGTGAGAGTTTCACTGCATGCTGGCCCAGTGAAATGAGCTCTACAGAATGTATCCCAGGTTCTTTACTTTGTTCCATCTGGTCCCTACAGCTTCCATTAGTGGGAACACAGGAGTGATCCATGTGGTAGAAGAGGAGGAAGACCTGGAGTGGGTCCTAACTGATGGCCCTAACCCACCCTATATGGTACTGCTGGAAGGCAAGCTTTTTACCAGGTGAGGTCTAAATGAGCTTGCCTAGAAAAGTTGAATAACCAGAGGAAAATAGGAGTCTCCCCCTTAACTTTGAAAGATGATACTTGACTTTTCTGGTGTTGGCTCCTTTGGCAAATGATTTAGATTTAAAGAGAACATTTCAGGATACTAGACTCTCATCTGACTGGGCACCGTTTGGGTAGAGGGATAGCAACCATCATTATTCTCCAGAATCTGAAAAGCTGGATTAGGGTTAGAGTTGAATTTCACAATAGGACTAAACAGGAAAGAAATGGCTTAATCCAATCAGATATTTATTGCTCTCCATAGAAAGAAAAGCATGGGTGTTGGATTGCCCAACACTTTCTTCTTCCCTTCTCCCTTATTCCAGTATTTCTTCTTTTTCTAGGAAACTGATGGAGAAGTTGAAGGGAACCCAACGCATCTCTGGTCTTGCAGTGACTCTCACCAAGCCAAGCCCTGTAGAAGGTTTCTCTCCCAGTGTTGAGTGTCCTAATGATGGATTTGGTAAGAGCCTCAAAAATTCAGGAGCCATCACTCACGGCTTATTTTTTGAATGCCATTGACAAGCTCATTTGTTGCCCCCAAGAAGATCATTAAAGTGAAGGCATATGAATGTATCTGTGTTGTTTATGATTGTTGTCTTGTGTGAGAAATATGGTGTGTTAGATTTGTTTATCTGTTTGTTCACCTGAATGACCAACTAATTACTCTGTAGAAGCCAATGTTGCTTCATCTTTACCATCCATCCTATTCCCAAGACACTCAGATTTCAGGCTGGATAGCTTGGGTCCTTCTGGTACCATGGTTCCATTTTGGCAACTGTGCCTGTTCCCATGAACATTAAACTTTCAAGATCTATTGTATGATATATCACACTCCTCCACCTCCAGTAATGGGTTCCTTTTCCCTCCAGGTATTTACTCCAACTCCTTTGGGTCAGAGTATGCCCACTGCAAGCAACTAAAGTGGAACCCACTTGGCAATGGGTTAGCCTATGAGGATTTTGACTTCCCCATCTTTCTGCTAGAAGATGAGAATGAAACACAGGTTATCAAACAGGTAATGATGTATCCTGTCTCTTTTCCTCTCCCTTTCCTTTCCCCTCTTGCATTTTATGTTGGCCTAAGAATGGTTCAAAGAACATAAATATTCTCCCATTCCTGAAGCATTGTGTCTTATTTAACTTTTAACTTTATATTTCCCTTGGTGTCTAGCACAGTCTTTTGCAGAGTATGGATGCTTAGTAAATGTGTGTTAAATTTTTTAATCTTTTGGGCTATTGAATGTATCAAGAAAGACCCCCAAAGTGTGTACTCCTTCTTTCTGACCTCTTCTACTCTAGATGATCCCTGCTGTCTTACTTCTTAAAGTTGGATAGGAGCTGAGGGCAGATTTTTAGAAATAAAAAGCTCTCAGTGGAAGATAGGAATCAGGGGTCTCTTAAGCTAAGCTAGGAAAACTGAAGTGGAAGGATTTCTGTCATGTGAGTCCAGTCAGATTGAACCAATAGCCTCTGGGACCTGGCATCAATAATGACAAGGTTTCCTGGCCCAGGCTAGAATCTTAAAGCGTGGCCACTGTGCATGCTCCAGCTTGTATGAACCTCCCTATCTCCTTTCTTCATTAACTCTTCTGTCCATCGATCTGAGAGGTCATTTCTTGCTGAGATCTTTGAGATTAACAAACAATGGGATACTGTTCTTGGCTTCTGTATATATTCATTGTTCCAAAATCAGATCCTCAAAATCTATCTATCCTACCCTGCCTATCTATCCTACCAAAATCTAATCCTACCAGTACAAAATCATGTTAATGATGACTACTTCATAGTATGGAGTTTGATATCAAGCCGATAAATGGCCAACAGGACAGGAGACCCAGAATCATGAGAACCCTTAGAACCTGGGTGACCTTGGGTAGATGATGTCATCCTAACAGAGAACTAAATTGACATGAGGGTGACTGATAGACCTCAAACCCAATGGTCTGTCAGTGAGTTAGGGGGAGTGAAAGCCTTTCCTGGCAGAATGGGTGGATGAGAGCAATTTGTTGTAATCACCCTGAAGGTGGCTGAAACAGGTGCTATGGAATGTTTTGAGCTTGGTCAGACATAGAAGACACTGCCTCCTGGTCCATCACCAGCTGTCTTGACTTTTGTTTTGTTATTGAACTTTGATAATTCTGGAAGAGAGAGTGAGGCTGACAACTTTGTATAAGTTTGCCTCATTTAAATCTAGTCCATGAGCAAGTCAAGACATTATCCTATGAATCACTGGCCCTTTTGAAAAAGGAAGGATAAACAACAGTAGCATCTGGGAGAGCTTTTTCTAAACATGCAGGAAAGAGTACTTTTCTTGTGAGTCAAAGGAGCTCATCTTTGGAACAGCTAACTAGCTTTGACCCTTTATTTCTATGGTTCTCTTTTCTTCAGTGCTATTGGGACCACAACCAGGGAGTGAATGGATCTGCCCCAGCCTACCCACTATGTGCAATGCAGCTTTTTTCACACATGCACGCTGTCACCAGCACAGTCACCTGCATGCGGCGTAGTGCTATCCAGAGCACATTCAGTATCAATCCAGGTGGGTCTGGAGCCTGGGGACAGGGTTGGTCAAAGCAAAAAATAGTGGACATGCAGGAGTGGATGAAAGAAAATAACCCTAACCCAGCAAGGTATTACTGGAAGATTTTATTCAGAGAGCGAAATGGTACAGAGTTTAGCAGCTCTAATCAATATCAGTATCAATATCAAATTCAATCAACATGAATAGTTCCAAAACTATTTTGCACATTTTATACTTTTTTATAATGGTAGTAAGAAGTAGGGGGTGGAGTATGTCAGAGAAAAAGACCTGAAAGAGATGGAGGATCTGGTCAAAGGAGCCTTCCCTGTTTCCTTTGTGCCCCACCTCCCCATCCCAGATAATCTCTGTCCCCTCCAGAAGTTGTCTGTGACCCCCTGGCTGACTTCAACGTATGGAACACATTGAATCCTTTGAATGCATCTGGGAAATTAGAGCCTGGGGACAAGGTGATCATCGCTGCCACCAGGGTAGGTACTGATTTAGAAGCCATTGAGTGTGGGGCAGGGAAGCTGTATTCATTGGTGTATAAGATGGAGTTGATTGGCATGGTGCCGACTTCCCTTAACAATATCAGATCTTAATACCAAGGACAACTCTACTAGATAAGGCAGGGTGTGCGAGGGAAGCAATGTGCTAATTAGTAGATGAAGCCTTTCATAGAACTATTGGTTTTATTCTTAGCACAAAGAATATGTGTCCTCTTGAGTAGAGGACAGGGTTTATGGACCCTGAATGGAGATGTTTTCAGAGTTTGGGGAAGGTGTCCTGCTGACAATTTCTCCTCTCTCTTTCCATTTTGCTATATCTAGTTGGACAGTCGCTCATTCTTTTGGAATGTGGCTCCTGGGGCTGAGAGTGCTGTTGGTTCCTTCATCACCCAGCTGGCTGTGGCTGAAGCTCTGCAGAAGGCACCAGATGTGACAGCTCTGCCCCGGAATGTTATGTTTGTCTTCTTCCAAGGGGTGAGGGCCCTGACTGGTAGAATGGTTTATGTTCTAAGACATTTGAGTTTTAGACTGGGGAGGGGGTGAGAGTCCTACCCCTGTGTTTGGATGTCAGTCACCAGGCAATTCTGTGATTGCCTATGTCAGTCCCTCCTTGAGTTGGTGTGTGCCCATTCACAAGTCACATCAGCTTGGGAGGCCCTTGGAAACTTGGTGCACTCTTGTTATATTTGAATGGCTTTATTTCTTCCTTCCCTTGCCTCTGCCCTTCTCCCTAATCGTTCAAACCCTAGTGTTAGGTGGTTTTGTGTTTTTCATTGGAAATTGAATTTGACAAGTCTGAGGATAGAGTATTTCTTCCAACCTCTCTGGATTCAATTTATGTGCTGGCTCCTTCTCCCTAGTGACCCTGAGGTTGCTCTCACTGCTGGTGCTTTAGCCTGACTGTGGAACACGGTGATGGTGACAGTCGGGGCAGAGGCAGCAAGAAGTAGGGGGGTGAAAAATCAGATACTTCACAGCTGATATTTTTCTAAGAGCTCCCCTGTGGCTTCCTCTTCCTTCACTGGACTTCTTCTGGCTTTAGATCTTGTCCTGGGACCCATCCAAGTGAGGGTCATGCTTCCCCTGATAGAGCTGATGTGAGGGCAGCTGCAGAGTCTCATTGCTGTTTGAGCTGACCTTAGGTTGAGCTGATGCTTCAGAAGTCCTGTGACTTAAGGAACAAACTGGGGCTGTGACCATTTGTACTCCTTGTAGCTTCCCTTTCTAAACAACACTTTTCATCCCCTCCCACTTCTGTTCCACAGGAGACTTTTGATTACATTGGTAGCTCCCGGATGGTGTATGACATGGAAAAGGGCAAGTTTCCTGTCCAATTGGAGAATATACACTCATTCGTGGAACTTGGACAGGTGTGTTGCTCCCCCCCCCCACCCTGCCCCATCTTCTCTTTGCTTGATGTGCACTTTCATGTCTGCTCCCTTTCTCCTATTTCCCTCAAACATTGTCTCTTCCCTGTTGATCCCTTGTCTTTTGGATTCTTCTTCAGGTCTCCTAACCTGGTACATATCTTTTCTTTCCTGGGCAGGGGTCCTAACTAAAAGTTAGGTTGTGCTGCTGACTCTTATTCTTTGTCCATAGGTAGCCTTGAGGAATTCTTCAGACTTGTGGATGCACACAGACCCCATGTCTCAGAGAAATGACTCCATCTATTATGAGGTAACATCATCTTCCCTGTTCACACTGCTTAACATACAGCAGCCACCTGCTCCTGGAGACATAGGTGGAGAGGATAAAAGACTAAAGACCATCTTTTGCATGAAGCCTTTCTTGATCTCCTCCAATTCCTGGTGCCCACCCTTCCTCCCAAACTACCTTGTCTTTAACAACTTTGTATATATTTGTATTTTTTACTTAACATTTATGTTTTATGAATTAATATATGTATTCTTATCTTCTTCCATTACCATGTAAACTCCTTTGATTAGAGTTTATTTCATTCATTGTCTTTTTATCCTGGCACACAGTAGGAACTTTCTAATTGATTGATTACCTACTAATGTCAATCTGGGGGGAGAATGGCCAATGCATTTGCATAGTAACTGGCTACCTGGATGAGGACAGATCTACTTAACTCCCTTTCTGAGGAGCTGTTCATTGCCTTCTCTTATTGCCTTAAGTGTCCAACCTTGAAAACTTCTTTTCTCAAACTTGGATCAAGGCTAGGTGGGCTATTTATCCTCTTTGGGATTGCCTCCCTTTCCTCTCAGTTTATTTAAGTCTTAGCTTGCCTTTAAATCACAGCTCAAATTACATTGTCTTAGGGCTTTTCATGACTGGCCCAGTTGTTGGTCATACTTTCCTTGGTTCTCTTTGCCTCTCTCTTCGCATTTGGCATATCCTTCTTTGTATTTATACCTTTATGTTTGTATCCTGTTTTCCAGTCCAATGATTATCCCTTCAAGGGTGAGGCCTGAATCTTTGACTCCCCATGAATTATTATGGTACTTAACATATAGCAGGTGCTCAATAGATGTTTGATGACAATGATGATGATGATGATGATGATGATGTTTGGAAATGCAGGATTAGAAGCAAATATTGCTTGGGTTTCATTCTGGGCTCTGCCTGGAGCTCAGAACCAGTTCTGCTCTTCCTGCATCTCAGTTTCCTTCTCTGTAAAATGGAAAAATATCCAGAATGTCTTGGCCTTAGGAGGCTAGAGGAGTTCAGCCCTAAATTATCCCAACTGAATATACCATCAGGTCTGGACAGATTGAATATAGCAGCAAGATAAGGGCTGTCCAAACTGAAATGGGTCACCCCATTTCTCCTCTCAATCTTCCCCAGTCCTTGTCAGCTGTGGCCACAGTGCTGGCACATGTACTATACCAGCTAGCAGGGGGACCTATCCACACCACTGGTGGGTCTGATCTAATATTGGTTTATCAGACTGATTTAGTTCTGTGGGTAGACTAAGGGCTTTTTTTTTAAGGTTTTTTGCAAGGCAAATAGGGTTAAGTGGCTTGCCCAAGGCACACAGCTAGATAATTATTAAGTGTCTGAGACCGGATTTGAACCCAGGTACTCCTGACTCCAGGGCTGGTGCTTTATCCACTGTGCCACCTAGCTGCCTGACTAGACTAAGGGCTTTTACTAAACATTTAGGAGGTCTTGCTTTTCATTCTCTTTCTGTTTGGGATAGGTTAGGCTAGATAGCTTCAGAGATCTTTTCTATTGCTCATATTCTCTGATTCCTACCAACTTGTCTCTCTTTCTTCTCTCCTACCTCTCACTTCCCACTCTCTAGGTCCAGAATCTCCTGACCATACTGAAGAATAGCAGCATTGGTGTCCCTAATGTGACAATGCAGGAGGCAAACCCACAAAATTCTCTTCCACCATCTTCTTTTCAGAGATTTCTCCATAGCCAAAACATCTCTGGTGTTGTGCTTACTGACCACCCTGGCTCCTTTTATAACAGGTAACCAGTACTTCTTGCCCTATTCTCCATTTACCTCAGAAAAGTAGTCTGGATTCAAGGACCCAAGAAAAGGGGGAAGAGAATTTGGCCTTTTTTGTGCTTGGGAGTGATCCTGTATTCTTTCATGGCCTCTAACCTATGATTAGGTTTACCAAGATCCTCAGCTTAGTAGATGAGTTGCAAGTTCTCCTTTCAGGTACTTTCCTCTAGTAATCACGCTAATTCTCCTTGTCACCTTGAGCTTCACCTTCCTGCTCCTTGAGGCAGTATTTCAACACTCTCTAAAGATCTGTGTTCCCTAGACCCACCAGTAGAGGGCAGCAGCCCAAGCAGGAGCACAGTGGAGTGATTTGGGGGAGAGGGATAGTAATTGGGGGCTATTTGAGTAGTGCCACATTTGAGAGTCCCACACAACTGGGTGGGAAGCAGAGGTTGTTAAATGGCCATGACTAGGGAGCTTTATTTGACTTCCTTCACTCTGCTCCCTGACTCCCACATCCTATTACTGATGATGATGATGATGATGATGATGATGATGATGATGATAACCCTCTATCCAATACAATACCTACCTACAAATGCAACCACCACTTGTTAGGCAAACAATTGAGATTGGCTTTTTCTTTTAACTTTGAATCTTTCCCCTAACTTCCCAACAGGTCAAATTGAGTTTTGAGGTATAGAGAAAAAGTTGGTCCCAGAGCCCTCTTAGATGGAGAGCCCAGCCTAGCCAGGATTCCTCTGTCCCTTTCTCAGGGTCAGAACTGGCAAAGAATGAATTTCCTTTGTCACTTCCATGACCCTCATTCACTCCTTGGACTGATAGCTTATCTGTGGATTGGCACATGTTTTGCACATTTTTATCAGACTGATTTAGTTCTGTGAGTAGATGAAGGCTTTTACTAATGGTGAGGGCTAGAGGCCCTAACAAACTACTAAGTTCATATGATTGTAATGAAATGTTTCTGTAGCATTGTAATAATTCTAAATTCCTCAGATTGGCAGGGGTCTTGTCTGTCTTCTAGAATCTGCCATTTTCCCATTTCCAAATCTTCCAACTCTGTGGTCAGGAAGTCCATTCTGTTTCACTAAAATTCTTCTTGCTGTGCTATTAGCCTATTATATCTTCTCCCTGACTTCAGCAGACTATCTTTATTTGGCAATACATCTCCTCTCAGGGAAAGGAAAAGTGAATTATTTGACCATTGAGTCAAGTTGAGGGATAATGGGTAGCCTTTGTACAAAAGCACCCACACTCAGACTGTCCCCTCCTGACAGGTATTACCAGAGCATCTATGATACCCCAGAAAACATTGGTCTGAAGTATCCTGCATCTCTTACACCTGATGAAGCTATGAACTTTGTGACTGACACAGCCAAGGTAACTCAACTCTGGGAAGGATATATAGGGCAAATGGGGATGTCAGTTGGCATTCTGTAGAGCACTAAGAATCTAGTACGTCTGTCAAGAAGGGGAGAGAGAGTACCACTGCTGGAATAAGGTCATTGGTCATAGTGGGAAAAGAACACAGAAATTCGGGTTGAAGGTGAATTAAGATTTCAATGCTTGGGGTATAGGTAGGGAAGGGAGGAGAAGAAAGGTAAGTTTGGTCACCGCATTTCTCCTCTCAATCTTCTCCAGTCCTTGGCAGCTGTGGCCACAGTGCTGGGACGTGCACTATACCAGCTAGCAGGAGGAACTAACCACACCGCTGTTGAGGCTGATCCAATAACGGTAAGAGCAGATGGGGCTCTAGTCCTGGCAAAGTCCCAGGGCTCTTCCACCCCTCCCTTCTGTCTCTGTGTGTTTACACAGCAGGCTGCCCCCTGTCCCTCACCACCCCCTGCATGTTCCCCCAGAGTCTCAGGATTCAGATGGTCTGGCTTCTGCCAGTGAGGACTCATGACACATTTCCTTAGGGAGCATCCATAAAGACTTCACTCCCATTTCTTATGTGCCAGCCAGATAGAGGTTTTTTACTTCTAGAATCCATCTGACCAAACTTCTCCCTGTCCTCAGTGGTAGATTTTATGATTTCCCCCTCTTTTTCCCACACTCATCCCTGGAATTTAACTGACAGGACCCTCTCTCTTCTTAATCTCAGGTCTCTCGCTTGCTCTATGGGTTCCTGATTAAAGCCAACAACTCTTGGTTCCAGTCAGTTATCAGGCAGGACTTGAAGATCTTTCTGGGTAAGCAGTGGAGGCAAGGATGAGATTTTTGAGCAAAGAAAGCAGGGAGGTGGGATTATTTTGATTGCTCTGGTCTTGATTCCATCTTTCTCCCTTTCCATTACTGTTGTTTTCCTTCCTTGCTCTTCCCCAACTCTTTCTTTCTCCTTTCCGTCCATTTGAATTTTTTCTGGTCTGTCTTCATTCTTTATATCCTACCTAATCTTCTTCTCCCCAATTCTCACCCTCTCAATCAGGAGATGGGCCCCTCCAGCATTACATCGCTGTTTCCAGTCCCATTAACACCACCTATGTGGTGCAGTATGTGCTGGCAAACTTGACTGGCACTGTGGTCAATCTTACCCGGGAGCAGTGCCAGGATCCAAAGAAGGCCCAAGATGCAAACAAGGATGTAAGTGGAAATGGGGGTTCAGGGATGCTATGAAGGACTTTATCTTGTCATAGATGGACCTCTGTTTTCATTATAGGACCAAGCAGGTTGAATTTGGTTATTAGAGGGAATGTACAGACATTGAACAAATCCCCAATTGGCTTGGAGTGGGGGTGGGGGTGGAGAAAGGATTGACTATTCAGAGGGGAGAATCTGGTGCAAGGGTCAAAGGATATGGCAGATTTCAATGTGGGTTCTTGTTCCATGTGTAGCTGTATGAGTATGCATGGGTCCAAGGCCCTGAGGACCCCAATGGAACAGGTAGGCTGTCGCAGTGTGTGCGCTCCACAGCCCGACTGGCCAAGGCTGTGTCTCCTGCCTTTGAGCTGCAGCAGTGGGGATCCTCTGAATACTCCACCTGGACAGAAAGCCGCTGGAAAGACATCCGTGCCCGCATTTTCCTTGTAGCTAGTAAGGAACTTGAGGTGAGAATCTGAGGACTTGGGCTGAGGGTGGTGAATACTAGAGGTTCAGAGCAGAACAAGGAGAGAGATGAATCCTCTCTTTGCTTTTGGGGGGCAATATGTCAGTGTGAAGGAAAATATATCACCTTCCCCCTTAACAGTAGTTAGGGTCACTGTTTCTTCCTAACAGCTCCTCTTATATCTCTATATATTTGGCCACCTTATCCAATTGGGAAAGAATTTTCATTGCTAGTCCCAGATGAAATTTCATTCTCACACATAACACTAGTTTGCCTCCATAGTGAAACTCTCTAGAGATAATGCTGGTGAATCTTGTCTGAGATATCTTTGTCTCAAAAGATTGACAGAAGTGATCATTGAGTCTGGAGCTAGAGGCTTTGACCTTTAGTTATATTATTTTATTTTGTTTTGTCACTTATTATTCTGACTTTGGACATATCACTATATGTCTATGGGCCTCAGTTCCTGGAAAATGAGGGAATTGAACTAGGAAGTCTCTAAGCCAGGAGTTCTTAACCTTTTTTATGTTGTGGTCCTCTTTGGCAATCTGGTAAAGCCTATGCATCCTTCCTCAGAATAATATTTTTAAACATTGGAAATACATAGGGTTACAAAGGAAACCAATTATATTGAAATACAGATATCAAAATATTTTTAAAAAGCAAATTCACTAAAAAACTCCAAAAGCAAATACACAGATTCTGGGTAAAGAAACTTTGCTCTAAACTAAGCTTTCTTTTAGCTCGTAAGTAGTTTAATCTATGATCCTTGAGATCTATAGTTAATTATTTAATATTTTTAAAGTGGTATAAACCATGTCTCTGCTTCAGTAGTTAATAATCTAATTGAGATTAGAATGAAATGCAAGAATTAATCTATCCCAGTTTATAAATTCCAGATTGAAGAGATCACAGAGAGTGCTTTGAGATTTTGCATGAAGACCAAACATCCTGTGTCCTAGCTCCCAACCTAGAGCATACTTCCTCATGCTGCACTTAATTCTGATTGTCTTTTCTGTCTCCTTGACCTCTTCCCATATAGTTTGTCACCCTGATTGTGGGCCTCAGCATCCTCTTTGTCTCTCTCATCGTTACCTACTTCATCAATGCCAAAGCTGATATCCTGTTCACCACCCCTCGAGAGCCAGGAGCTGTATCTTACTAAGGATGGGAGACCAAGTACCTCCCTGTCAGTTCCCTAAATCCTTTCCTGGATGGCCAGTCTCCATCCAGGGCACAAACCACTAGGTCGACACTGGAAACTCCCTGGCCCAGGTCAGACTGAGTCTAATGGGCAGGAGCGGAACTGTCCTACACAAGAGACAGACAAGCAGACAAATATTACCTCCCTTGTCTTCCTCCAATTTTCTTCCTTTCCATCCTCCCCCAATCTGGAAATACAAAAGGAGGTTACTGTCTCCTGTAACTTTCCTTTCTTGCTTCCTGCCTTTCTTCTTCTCTCCTTACCCTTTTCCCTTACCCACTACTCCCCTGCCAAGAATAAGGGGAGTGAAAGGAGGGAATTCTTGCATTGAATTATGTGGTTCTAAGCCAGGATGGAAAGAAATCCTCGTGGGCTGAGCTTGATGCCTCTTTCCCAGTGTACTTCCCAGCCCCTAGATGGCAAATCTGGGGTTGGAGTGCCACAGGGTGGGGGTTCCCTCTCTGACCAGTCATGGTCAGTTTTTTTCTTAAATTGTAATATCTTTTGTTGTTGGTTTTGTACATATATAAATAGTCAATTTCATTAAAAGAGATTATCCCATGTAGCCTGAACCTTATTCTTTCAGGCCTCCTTCTTCAGTGAGGTTGAGGTAATAACTTAAGGAACCTGAGACTTTTCCTGACTGTGAGACCACTGTTTACTGTTCTCTGAGGGTCTGAAGAGTCCCTGGGATTATACTTTTGAGTAAGAACAGAGGAAAGGATGGAAGTTTGGGGAGAGAGAGAGTAAACTATGAACTGATGCCTTGGATGCTCATGAAACTCCTTAGTTACCTCGCCTCATTTCCAGCCATGTGTTTGTTTGGACTATTGGAAGTGCATGATGGTCTGCTCAGGGAGGCAGCTAGGTGGCCCCATTGTGCTCAGAGCACTGGGCCTGGAGTTAGACTGATTCATCTCCCTTGAGTTCAAGTCTGGCCTTGATACTTACATTGCTGGGGTGACCCTGGGCAAATCACTTGACACTGTTTGCCTTATTCCACTGGAGAAAGAAATGCTAAACTACTATATCTTTGCCAAGAAAACCCTGCAAACAGCATTGGCACAATGAGTCACAAAAAGTAAGACATGGCTGAACCACTGATTGACAGGAAGGGGAGGAGATAACAGGAGTTTTGTCTTATCCCCACATCACTGATCCCATATCTCTAATATGAAAGTAAAGAAGAATTACTCATTTACTGTCCCCAATTCTATTTGTTCTCTCTCTGATGAGAAAACTCATCACCACCACTTTCATCCCTAGGGTGGGAGAGGGTGGGGGAGCATAATGGTGGGACTGGAAAATGTTGGGTATCCTGCTGCTTCCCCCCCACCCCCTCCCCAGCTTTGTGCTGAGAAAGCTGTGTGCTGGCGGGAGATGCACACAGCTGCCTCCATCATCTGGGCCAGTTCTGCGCCTCCCTTGGCCAACAGGTCTCCCAGTGGATGGAGCAATAAGCTCCCTCATCCTGCTGGCAGCCTCAGGGAGCAGGGGAGCAATTGGGTGCCAGCAAAGGGGGTTGGGTCCTCAAAGAAGAGGACAGGTCTCATTCATACCTTGGTGGGAGGGGGCATGGACTTTCAAAAAGATTCCCACTTTCAGCCTTCCCAGATCTTACTCCCCATTCTACCTCAGATCAAAAGAAAAGTGAATCTTTTCCATCTCAGTTGTAGTCCTCTTATCCCCTCTCCCTCCAGAAAAAGCCAGACTTGTAGGAACCACAACTGTCATCTTGACCAACTCCTCCTTGGATAGGCAAAATTTGGACAGGTTAGAAAAGAGATGGGCAGATAGACTTCTATCTAGGAAAAGAAATCACTCAGCTTCTCTCAATCCTCAGTTCCAGAGCTTGTTAAAGAGTGTCTTCTAATATCTAGTTTCCCTCCCTCCAGTTGTCATTCCCTTTCTGGGCTTTACCTTGCCAGACCTGCTGAGGGCAACTCCTTTCTCCACCAAAGAAATAGGCTGGGTAATTCCATTACCAGTATGAACCTCCAGATAAAATTTGGGCCCATCCACTCCTCAGGTGGGCCCCTTTTCTTCCCCTTTAGTTCCTAACTACCCATCTAGTTCCTAACTAGTAGTTTCTACCCATCTAGTTCCTAACTTTACATCTCCACAATCTGAATTTTTGAGCCTAAAACCTATGTCCTGTGACCCTGTCCCTAAACTTGAAGGGGAGACATTTTTAGTTAGGAGAAGCATTTCAGTAGCTCCCAAAATTGTTTCTGCCCTTCTTCATGACTTCATTGAGCTGATGTTTTAAATTAATTGGAACTGGAAGAAATCTGAGTTAATTTAATCCATCCTTATTTTAAAATGAGGACACTGAGGTCTAATGAGATGATCTGATTTGTAAAAGTCATAGCATTAAAATCCATGACACTGGGACTCCTATTCATGACTCTTTGCATGTTTTCAGAGATGCATGTCACATTCAGCATGTGTTAAATGTCAGGTGATCACTTTGTTCTCTCCCCACTGATGCTAGTCTATAAGGTCTATAAAACCTTAAGCTTTACAAAGCAATTTCCTTCCAACAGCCCAGTGAGATGGGTAACTGTTAGCATTGCTGTTCTCATTTTACACATAAGAAAACTAAGGCCCTGAAAAGTTGTGAATTTCTCATTGTTGCCCAGGTGGCCAAGTGTCCACTTCAGGATTAGAACCGCAATCTCTTTTTTGTTTGTTTGTTTTTGCAAGGCAGTGGGTTTGTGTGACTTGCCCAAGGTCACACAGCTAGGTAACTATCTGAGGGTAGATTTGAACTCAAGTCCTCCTAACTCCAGGGCTGATGCTTTATTCACTGTGCCACCTAGCTGCCCCAGAACCTAAATTTTCCAACTTCGATTCCAACACTTTCTGGTTGCTTCAGAGGAAACAGGGAAAGTTCACTGAATTAGATTCAGTAAGCATACCTCCACTTTATACAGAGCTCACACTCTTTATTCTTGTGCATCAAACTTTTCTAGCCAGGGAGGAGGCTGCCTCTCATGACAAAGCTGAGCTGGGGCTTAGATTTCTGCCTGGGCTACCATTGTTCCCTGACCTAACATGAAATGGGGAGGGGTCTAGGAAGGAAAGCAAAATAGGGATAGGAAACTCAGAGTAAGGAATGTTATTGTGATTGGTCATGGGAAGTGGGATCTGGAAGATGGGGTGATCTTGAGAAGCCACCCATTTCCCCCTCCTTTCCAGTCAAGGTCAGAAGGGGAAACAACCATGGCAGCATCAATCACATCTTCTATTTGGGTCCCACATCCCTGTCCAATGCTGGCCCCAAATGAAATCCTCTTTGGATCCAGGATCCTAAATTGTTTTCTTAACCTAGCCTACTCATTCTTTGAACTCTAACCCAATAAGGAGCAAAGAGCTAAAGAACAGTGGTTTGAGGAAGACCCCCCCCCCCCCAAGAGGCTCCCAGGAAAGCAGTTTCATTGAGATGATGCAATGGTAAGTGAGTGTTACCTAGCCCTGGCTCAGCCTGGGAGGTAAACAGGAGCTCAGGGACTAGAGGCTGTAGACTCAAGGGTCCTCCAGCCTGCCCCTCTAACTCCCCTGTTCTGACCTTATTCACTCACTTGGCCAACTCAGCCAACCTGTGCCCCCTTACCCATTTTATTCTGCTTTCTCCCTTGAAAACCATTGTCTCCAGAACATATCTTGGGTTTGAGATGCAGCAAGTGGTTGTTAATATGAGACTTGTAGGGTAAGAGAAGGCTGCTGGTAGGGATGGAGTGAGGGAGAAACTGAGGAAGAAGTAGCTATGGGAATATTGAGGGGTCAAATTGAAGGAGAGGAGCAAATGAAAGTAAACTGAAGATGAGCAGGGTAGAAACAGGAGAAGAGTCCTCGGAGAGTGCTCAGAGAGAAGGGCCTGGAGGGGAGAGGGGCCAGGCGTGGCCATGAGGGGAGCAGGCACAGAGCTGCTGGTGACAGATGGATGGACACAAAGACGGGGACTGTGGGGAAGACAGATGGATGGGGGAGGGAAGAAGATGGGGGTGGGGTAGGAATGGGGGGGGAAGGTTGGAGTCGGTAATGAGATTGGAGCTGGCCTCCGAATTAGGGGGAGGGAGGTGAATGGGGGGTTGCCTGGAGAGACAAAGGCAGCAAGGTGGTGGTGGTCGGGAGGCAGGGCCACGGGTTAGGGAGGGCTTGCGGGCTGAGCAATGAAAAGGGCTAGGGTGGGGGGGGGGAACTCCAGGCCCGGCTGGCGGCAGAGGGAGTGACAGATTGTGTGGTTAGTGTGAGTGGAGACCCGCTGTCACCTCTCAGAGATATGGAGATAGAGAGACATGGAGAAAGAGTGAGAAAAGAATGAAGAGAAGCCGGGAGAAAGACAAGAAGATGGTCTAAAGCAGAGAAACAGAAATGATATGAAAAGAGAACCAAGATCTGCCATCACCTTCCAGAGACACAACTATCCTAGGTTCTTCTTGCCCCCTACCCCAGTGGCCGGGCCCCTTTGCCTCCCTCCTTCCCTGTCTTGTAAAATAACCGTCTCACTAGCCAGTTCCTGGGCAGGGTCAGGCAGTGTGGAATATCGAGGGTTAACTCCGTCTGCTCTCCCTGCCAGCCGCAGGCCCGGCTGGGTCCCCAGGGCTCCCCACATATGTCACACCCTCTCCTGCCAAACCCAAGGCTTCCCAGCTCCTTCAGGCCACCCCTCCCCCACCCAGCCCAGAGGCCTGGGCTTCTCCACCCTATCTCTCTGTTGCCCCCCTCCCCCTGCCCCCAATAACTCGTCTCCCTCTTTTTATCCCTCCTTTTAGGGTTTTGTGAGATTAAAATGAGGTAATGAGTATGAAAGTACATTGGAAAGTGAAAGGTCTATATAAATGCAAAAAGCCCCAGTGATAATAATCTATATCATATCAATAATCATTCCCCTACCTGAATCCTAGTCCCTGCTCCTACAGTTCACATCTCTATGCTCACCCTCTAGCTCCTGGAACTAGCCTATCAATTACCTCTGAGTTCTCTGCCATAAGGGATGGAGGTAGAGGGTGGCAGAAATTGAATGTTGATTTTAGATCTAGCCAGGGCTCTGAACCCTCTCTCCCTCTGGTCCCTCCCCAAGCCTGCCAGAACGGGTTAGGAACCCAGAGTTGTGGCTCAGCAGCTAGCTACCAAAATCTGAGCTGTCCAGGGTGTGTTCAGTGGGGTGGGGTGGGGGAGGTGAGAGGCTATAGGAGTATATTGCAAAGGAAAGTGTCAGGAATTGAATCATCCAGTGTTGGGGGGGTGGGACGGGACTCAGCATCATAGTCTGGAGTGGGGGAAACAACTGAAAGGCAAGAGACCCCAGGTCTCACGGGGATGTGTTCTGCTGCCTTCTTCATACCTACTTAGGCACAATTTGATCTGGATTTATAGGATGATAGAGCTAAAAGGAGTTTTGAAGGTCATTTAATCCAGGTCCTTCATTTTAAAGATGCATAAACCAAGACTCAGAGAAAAGGCTTGCCTAAGGGTCAATCCATAAGGTAGAATAGTAGAGCCAGTATTTAAATTCAGGCCTAACTCTATCCAACGCTCCTTCCACCATACCCCATATTGCCTTCATAAGATCACAGAATTTTACTGATGGAGAAACAGATCCAGAGGAAAAGTATTATTCCCAAACTTATGAAGATATGAAGCTTTAGTAATTGGTCCTCCTGACCTTCTAAAGAGCACCAGACAGGGAATCAGAGGGACTGGGTTTGAATGCTAGCTCTGATACTTATTACCTGTATGGTGTTGGGCAGGCCATCTGGCCTCTCTAAACCAGGGTTTCTCCAATTTTTTTTAAAAAAAGAGGGAATTGGGGCGGCTAGATGGCACGGGGTGGCTAGGTGGCACAGTGGATAAAGCACTGACCCTGGAGTCAGGGTGTACCTGGGTTCAAATTGTCTCAGACACTTAGTAATTACCTAGCTGTGTAGCCTTGGGCAAGCCACTTAACCCCATTTGCCTTGCAAAAAAAAATTAAAAAAAAAAAAGAGGGAATTGGAATAAATGGCCACTAAGCTCCTTTTCCAGTGGTAATATTAACTCCTATTGAACTTGTAATGAACCATTTCTTATGGTATAAAGGTTTCTCTTGTGCTTCCATATTTCTCTGTGTCTCACACTTTTGGCTCTTCATTTCTCTGTTTTGGTGATAGTCATTATGTCTTCTCTTAGATAATTTTGTGATTCTGTTTCCCAAATATGTCTCTTCCCCAGAACCATGTCTAGTCATAACTCTTAATCTCCTCCTCTCTGTGTACCTCATTGCCTCATTACCCCTTCTGTGTCTTTCTTGGACATATGTCTTTCTTATTCTCTGTCTTCATTTTTTGGTGACTCCTCCATGTCACCATCTCCCCATTTCTTTCATTTCTCCTGCATCTATCTCCCCATCTTTGCATTTTTCTGTATCTCCCTCCAGACCTTGTCTCCCAGAGACTTTCTCTTCATGTCTCTCAAGTCTCCGTGACTCCTTGTATCTTGGGAGCATGTTGGGGTGGGGGGGGGAAGTGCTGTTATTGCTGGGGGCTCATTAGGTAGAGATTGGTTTTTAATCAGCGCCATGGCAATGATGATGCAAGAACTGAGCTGCCACCTGATCCCCTGCCCCCCTTCTTCTCCCCCCTCTCTGAGCCTCTTCTCCCCTCCAGCTCAGCCCATCTGCTGGGGCCTGGGCACCTGTCTGGGCCTGCCCAGGTGGGAGCTGGCACTGCCCAACTGGGGGTAGGAAAGGGAGGAAGTCTGTGGCAGAAAGACCAGGGAACACCTCTGTTAAACTGAACTCATATATAGTCTATCTCTACCCTCAACCTGGAGAGAATCCAGTAAGACTGTTTAGGGATTGGGAAACCAGCCCTTGAGTTGACTTTAGGAAGAAGGGTATCAGGGGCTGGATATTGCCCCCCTTCATTGTGTCCTTCCACACCTTCCCCAAGTAAGTGAATGGGGAAATTGAGGTACATCTTTTTCAGAACCTGTCTCTCTCAACTAGATACCACTTAACTTTCTATTCTAACACAGTAGGCTTTCTAAGAAACTTTGCTCCTAGACTGGTCTGGGTTATAATGCTTCACATACACCCCTCCCTGATCCCTCATACTCTCATCTCCAGCCCCCAGCAACCTGTTGAATGTTATTATGGGGCTACTGTCCAAGAAACAGTCATGATGTATGTAGGTAATTATGGTTAGTTAGTGAATAATGGGTGAAAAAAGAAGTAAGGGTGGAGTCAAGGTCTTTGATGTCTTCCCTACCCTAGGTTTGCTATGAATGTTCAGGAAATGTTCATTGAGAAAGACATTTGAATGGGTGGTGGGATTTGGGAGGGGGAGGGAACCAGACCCCCCAACTCTACTCTAGGAGTTCCCTGTATCCTAGGCTCTGCTGGGATATCCCATGACCATCTTCCCCAGGAGTAAACACGGGACTAAAGCTTCTCACTCACTTGGACAAAATAGATATGTATTTGCATATAATTTTGCATCTTATTTTCATGTTACTTGAGTGTCCCCAAAACATTAGTCACTCCCCCCAGCTCTGTCCCTCCCCCTAATATTGTCTCTGTCCTTCTAGCTCAGTCTCATCCAGAACTGCCCCTCTTCCAAAGTGTGTTCTCCAGCCTCTGGTTCTACCTTTCTCTTCGAGTGACCTCCCTATCCCCTAATAGGATAGGATGAACTTATCAGCTGGGATGGGTAAATGGGCTTCTGCTCTTATCTTTTCCTTGCTGATGGAGGTAAGGGATGGAGAGATAGAGTTGCTATATAGTGAAAACGATAAACACCAACAGACAGGAAGAAAGAGTGGACTGAATGCTGGTCAAGGATTGACAAGGGGTCAAGGTTCCAGGGAAAGGAAGAGAAGAGAAGAACAAAGACAGAACTTCTAAGTCTGTTTCCTGAGTTTATTATGGATCAAGCTCACCACACTTAAGGATCTGTCCCCCAACTATACCATTGGAGCACTTCTATCCTTCAGAAGGAGGAATCCATAGCAATGCCCAAAGTCAGAATAACCATAGACAAGATTGCCAAGTCAATATCCTGAACTCAGAGAAGGACCTTGATTGAGTCCCCATGCCATAGTTCTGGGGTGTTTTTGCCCTTTCTCATCTCGAGTAGGAAACTGAGAGGGTTCATCTCCGATCCTGCCCCTGGCTCTCCCCTTAGCCCTCACTGCCTCCCCCACCCCTCTAGCCCCCCATCTCACCCTTTTCCTATCTCTCCATTTCTTCCTTATGAAATATGCATGGAGAACAGATGTCCCCCGCTCCCCACTCCCGCCCCACCCCCCTCAGGGCCAGCCCCCTCCTTCAGTTCCCTGGGGGGGCTCAGTGGACTCTCCACCAATGACAGCCTAGACTATCTAGTTAATATTGATAATCTGGGTCCTGGACTGGCCAATGGGAGGCTAGGGGTGTTCTGAGCATCTCCATATATATACTTAGGGCGGGCAGCCCAGGTGTGTATGTCTATGTGTATATGAGTGTGCGTGTGTGTAGAGGAGTGGGTGTGTGAGCTGCTTGTGGTTGCTAGATTGGGCTGAGCTCCTTTCCTCTCCCCTTACTTTTGTCCCCCTTCCCTCCCCCTGCTATATATGGCACTCTTGCCTGCCTTGGTCCCCACAGGGCTCTCCCATACCATCCCCAAGCTCCCTAGGAGCTGGATGCAAACTTTACTGAACACAGACGGATGAACACGGATCTGCCAGAGGAGCCAGGGGTCAGGTCAGCACTGCCCCTCAGGGGCCCCCTGCCTGACTGGCCAGCACTACCCCTTCCGGAGGGTCCTGTGTAGGTAATGGGGACAGTGTCTTGGGGGTGGAGGGAATATCACTCCCTCTCTGTCTCAGTTCTCTTGGTGTCTATCTCTTTTTTAGGAAGACACAACTCTTGTTTTTCCTCTTTATGTGTTTCTCCATCCCTCTCGTCTTTGTCCTTGTTCCCTGGGTAGCTTGGGAGTTGACATCAGTGGAGTAGGGGACGCAGTCCTCACAATTACCATTGCTCTTCCTCCGATGCTCAGATCTTGGAGCTAAAAAAGCAGAAACTGAGTTAGGGGTGAGCACTTGCTTGGGAACTGCTGCTGCCAAGATCCAAGCTAGAGAGGAGTCCAGGGGCTGGCTCTTGGACAGAACAGGAATTTAGGATTAGGGCAGGGATGGAAAACATAAGAAAATGAATTTAGGGAAAAGGAAAAGAATGCATTTGGGAATGACATGAGTGTGGATGCCCAAGGCAAGTTAGAGACATGATGGGGAGAGGAAATGGGTTGGGATGGAATGGGTTGGGGAAGATAGCCATGTTAACAGGGCCATCTACTACTCAGACATCACTGTCTGTGATTCCTTCTGCCCAGAGACAGTACTCACATCTATTCATCCTCTCAACCAGCGAGGAGCAGGTGAAGGACAACTAGCAGGTCATTTCTACTAGCAGGATTTGAGAGGAAGTAGAAAAGATGGAGCTACCCCAGATTGGAGCTTCTGCTCCATCCTATCCTCATTTCAAGGAGAGGTGACAGAGATGAGACTGAACTGAGAGGTTATCCTGATCCCTGGGAGGTTATCCATTCATGTGTGTCAGGAATGGGAATGGATGGTGGTTGTGTGCTGATTACAGGAGACTCTGCGGTGTATCTCCTCCTTGTCTCTGGTCTTTTTCTGGCTACTGTAAAGTGTTTTGATTTTGGAGTTTGAATTCCTTCCTGTCCTACATCCAAATTGCATTGAATTTCTTGCCTTTAGTGCTCCTCCTACCCTCAGAGGTAAGGTAGAAGTTGGGGGGGGGGGGGGAGCAGAGAGGGAAGGGACTGGGAGAGGACTTTGGTACTTGCAGGGACTTTAACAATTGGAGTAACTTAGGGAAGGTTCTAAGTTTATTTATCAAGCCTCTCCCCTCCCTCCTTCTTTAACCCAAGTCTGAACTCACCTAGGGCTAAATATGGAGCTTCTTGGCCACTTGACCTTGGGGAGTCACCCTCAGCGCCAGGTAAACTGGAAAACCTGGAGGGAGAGTAGTTTGGGGAAAGAATGGTTCTGGAGAAGGGTGTGGGTGACTTTCCTAGAAGGAAGTAGGGACTTGTGGAGAAGTGGAACTGTACAGAAATTAGAATGGAAGTGTGTGTGTGTGTGTGTGTGTGTGTGTGTGTGTGTGTGTGTGTGTGTGTTAAGTGGTCATTGGTGGTCTGGGAGGGACTTTGTAGGGGCTCCTTGTAGCATGCTCAACCTCAGTAAGTTTGCAAGTCTCTCACTAGGTCTATTTCATTTATTGCATATTTTAAAAAATGCTTATTCATCTTTCTCCAGCCTCACCTGTCTTCACCTTTACAGGCCACAAAGATAACATTTGGGGTCTAGGGAAGTGGCACCTATGCCCATTGTAGTAAACTTTTCCCCAAACCCCATTCTTCTTTGGGGGGGACAGAATCATAGGTATTCCTTTCCCCAACCCCCACAATCTTCTTTTCCTTCTGTCAGCCTTGCTGCTCTTACTTCCTCTCTTCAGTTTTCTCTTCTGTCTCTGGAGTTGGGTTTTTTAAATGTTATTTTATTTTATTTTTTCGATTACATGCAAGATGGAATTGTATTGCTTCCTTATTTTTAGATTCCTTGATGATGGCTCTATATCTTTTTCAATTTTTGATTTCGTTTCTCTAGGTTTTTCTGTTGTTTCTCTTTCTATATATCTCTCTGTCACTCTCTGCTTCTCTCTCTGTGTCTCTCTGTTTCTGTCTCTGTCTCTTTCTCACACACATGTACTGCTTCTCTCTTCCCCATCCCATTGAGAGAGCTTTGTAGGGTAGGTTAGAATTATAAAAAATTGAGTTCAGATTCTACCTCAGACATGAACTGTGTGACCCTGTCATCCTCTCAACTTCAGTTTCTTCGTTTATAAAATAGTGGTATTGATATTGTAAAATAATAATAAAATTGTAAAGCCCAACCCAGGGCCTGATGCCTACATAAAACCTATTATCACCATCATCATCAATCTCTCAGGCTTGCTCTAGTGTAAACCTCAAAGCATTATATAAATATTCACTATTATTTGTTATCTGAACTCTCAATTTTCTCTCTTTTCACTTGTACCATTCAGTACTTTTCCCTTTTTTTTCTTTCTTCCAGGATCTTGGCTGTGCTGGGCCATGGAACTCTGAAGTGCCCGTGCTCCCCAGAGCTCCAAGGACCTAACCTTCCAGGCCCCTGCTCCAGCCCCTCCCTCTCCCCCCACCATCCAGCTGGAAAGCTCCTTCGGGGTGGGGACCCCCTGCATCATGATGCTTAACTCAGATCCCATGGAGCTGGACCTGCCTCCCACCCATTCAGAGACAGAGTCAGGTTTCAGTGACTGTGGGGGAGGTGTGGGCTCGGACAGGACTGGACCTGGTGGTCCAGGGGGTGGTCAGGCCCGGGCTCCTGAGATAGGGGAGTCCGGTCGCAAGGACCTGCAGCATCTGAGCCGTGAGGAACGGCGGCGCAGGCGGCGGGCCACCGCCAAGTATCGCACCGCTCACGCCACTAGGGAACGGATCCGAGTAGAGGCCTTCAACCTAGCTTTTGCTGAGCTTCGCAAGCTGCTGCCCACCTTACCCCCCGACAAGAAGCTCTCCAAGATTGAAATCTTACGCCTGGCTATCTGCTATATTTCCTACCTGAACCATGTCCTGGATGTCTGAACTTTTTGCTTCCTTGTCTAGGGGAATCCTACCCTTGGGGGTCCCTTTCTCTCCTGGCTGAGAATACCTGCTGCTCAGCTCACTTTCTCTCCCTCTCTCTTAATGTTATATCTTCCCTGAACTATGATTTGGACTGTTGAGTCCCTGCATCCTCCCTGCCTTTCCACTTCTCCCTCCCCCCCAACCCTAGGACTCATAAATGGCCACTTGTCCAGGGAAAGTGATGACAACCCATACCAGGGGTAGAGAGGGCTATTTTTACAGATTAACTCTGTGTGTGTGTGTGTGTGTGTGTGTGTGTGTGTGTGTGTGTGTTTGTGTGTGTGTGTGTGTGTGTGTGTGTGTGTGAGAGAGAGAGAGAGAGAGAGAGAGAGAGAGAGAGAGAGAGAGAGAGAGAGAGAGAGAGAGAGAGAGAGAGAGAGGTTTGACTGGTCAGAAATGTTTTCCCTATAAGCCAAGGTGTAGACTTTCCCCATTTTTTAGGCTGTTCCAGCCTGTTCTTTGTTTCTACCTAACTTTTGGTCAAGCTGCTATAGTTCCTACCCACCCACATCCAGATTGTTTGATATCTCTGACATCAATTTTGATCTTTGTCTTATCTACACATCTACCACTCCATATCCACTATCTCTTTTTAGCAAATCCTAACTAGATCTGGAGGGAATAAATTGGACTATGAAAATAAAGATAGTTGGAGTCAGGGTAAATGGGGTACATTCCCTGAAGATCCTGTCAGATAAGAAATTATATCAGTTTTGTTATCTAACTGACCCCTGCGGCTTATCTCCTCTTAGTTGTATGCTCCACTTTTCTGAGTTTTTGACTATTTCTACTCTAATGCCTCCTTCCTCTTCAATTTTTGGTGACCCAGGGAACATATTATCTGGGGGCTGTTCCAAAGGTTAGAGTAACCTAGGGCTTATCCAAAGCAGATCTAATACATCCAGAGCCAATGGACAGACTTTAGACGGCTACCTGCAAATGTCCCGTCACCCCCATGGGGTGTGTGTGTGTGTGTGTGTGTGTGTGTGTGTGTGTGTGTGTGTGTGTGTGTGTGTGTGTGTGTGTGTGTGTGTGTGTGTAAATTTCATTTTTCTTGAGTCTCTACAGTTCTATGACTTTGGATGTAGTATTCCTTCTCTTCCCTTTCATTCCCCATCAAAAACAACTGCCTTTCTTGTATCTTTCCTTCCTGGTAGGGCCTCTGGCCCAGAAGGACTTCTAGGGAAAGGGGTCCTCTCCAGCTCTGCAGCAGGATGAAGGCTGAATCCTACCCTGGTCATCAAAACATGTGTGTATTTGTGTGTATGTGTTCATTTGATCATGTGCATGTATGCACACAAATACAATGTGTAAGAGGGGCATGAGCTGAAGGGACCATTAGCTGGCATAGGAGTGATAGTGCTGCCTTCTCTCTTCTCTTCCCCTACCACTGCCTCTTCCTTCTCTCTCCTTCCCCAAACTTTCACTACAAGGGTATTTATTTATTTATTTATTTAATTTATTTATAAATGTTGCTATTTATTGCCGTGTTGTGCACTTTGGTTTAGAGTGAGAGTCTGAAGCAGCTTTAGCTGGACATCTCTCTCTCCCCCTACTCTCTCTCTCTCTCTCTCTCTCTCTCTCTCTCTCTCTCTCTCTCTCTCTCTCTCCTCTCTCTTCTTCCTTTCCCTAAACTTGGTTTTTCTCTCACCACATCATCTTTCCTCTATTCTCTTTGTATAATTTCCCTGCTTTGCCCTCTCTCCAAAAAGAACTTCTCAAAATTCCCTCTGCATTTCTCCCAAGGATTTTGGACTATTTCATATCTCTCCCTCCCAAACCCTTCAAGCATCAACCTATGAGCTTGGGTCTTCTGCTCTGAAACTTCTACAACCTTTAACAGTCCCTTTCCAGTGCCCTGTATCCTTTGTGATTCCCTTAATGGCAGTTATGATTTTCACACAAAAAGGAAAATTAAAGCAACCTCTTTCCAGTTTCCACAATGTCTGTGCTTCATTCTTACATGCATCTAAAAGGCTAGGAGACCAACTTCTGTTCCTGGAGGGAGTGAAGAGGGTAAGTCCTATGGGGTAGGAATTTTATTATGGTGATATGAGAATACAAGGATATGGGAGTCTGGGAGAAGTGAAGAAAGGTTAGATAAAGGTTGAAGAAATTCAAGGAAATCCAATATAACCTGCTTTAGCAAAAGCTCAATCTCCTCAAAACTTCTGATCTAAAGAGATCACTGAACGGAGGGGTTTTTTTGTTTTGTTTTTTTACTTCTGGGGTTTTGCTCTTGTTCCTGCTATGGGAGAGAAAAGGAGCCCTAACTGAATATGGCTCAGTGGTTAGCTATAACTATGTTAGTCATTTCTCTGGGAATGGGGTAATATGGTTATTTAAATTGTTCCCAGATTGGGTTAGACCCTCAGAGTCCTAGGCTTATTCTAAAAGGATCCTGGTGAAGGACTGGGCTAGGAGAATGATCTGAGAGATTTGGAAAGATTCATCTATTAGTATTAGTCATATTCATTTCTGGGTTCCACTCAGAATGGTAAAGAATTTGGAAACCAAATGACATCAAGAACAGCTGAAGGAACTATGAATTTTTAGTTTGGAGAAGAGAAGACTTAGGAGCCAGAGAATCACTGCTTTCAAGTTTTGTGGGTTTTTTAAAAGGGCTATCACATGAAATAGATTACCCTTTTTTATACTGCTCTATGGGCAGAATTAGGACCAACAGGAGAAATTACAATAAGGCACTATTCTTGGGCAAATTAATTCACCCTTTTGTGCTTTAGTTTCCTCATCTGTAAAATAAGATGTTGAATTATATGACTGCTAAGGTTCCTTCTAACTACATCCATGAGCTTATGAATTTAATAGAAGAAATAACTTTCTTTTTATGTTTATTTTTTCCAATTGCAAAGATAGTTTTCAACATTTATCCTTTTGCAAACTTTTGAGTCCCACACTTTTCTATCACCCTCCCTTCCCTCTGCCCTCCCCATGGCAGCAGGTAATCCGATAAAGGTTATACATGTACCAATGATGTTTAACATATTTCCATATTAGTCATGTGATGAGAGAAGAATCATTATAAAGGGGAAAAAACATAAGAAAGGAAAAAACAAAAAAGTTTTTAAAAGGTGCACATAATATGCATTGCTCTTCATTCAGACTTTTTTTTATCTAGATATGGATAACATTTTCTATCACAAGTCTTTTGGAATTGTCCTTGATCATTGAACTGCTGAGAGGAGCTGAGTCAATCATAATCAATCATCTTATAATGTTGCTGTTAATATGTACAGTCTTATTCTGGTTCTGCTTACTTCACTCAACATCAGTTCATGCAAGTCTTTCCAGGCTTTTCTGACATCTGCTCTCTCATGATTGCTTACAGAAAAACAGTATTCTCTCAACATTCATATGTCATAATTTGTTCAACCATTCCCTAATTAATGAGCATCTCCTCAATTTCCAATTCTTTGTCACTACAAAAAAGAGCTGCTATAAGTGTTTTTGTACATATGGGTCTTTAAGAAATAATTTTCTAATGATTAGAACTGCCTAATAATGGCATATGCTACCTTGGGAGACAGTGAACTAACCCTTGTCACTTGAAAAGTATAAGAAGAGACTTTAATGGACATTCATAGATGGGGTTCCTGCATTCTGTTCTTTCTTGGATTCTAAGGTTTGCTTGTTTTTTTAAATGATCCAAGACAAAGATGAAGTCAAATTGGAGAAAGGTGGGTAAGGTGGATGGTGATGGTGGTTGAGTAGTGGGGCTGGGATATGAAAACCTTTAGGCCTCATAAAGGTTCAGTTCTCTATCTCACAAAGGACAAAGTGAAAGCCTCAAAAGGAGATATTAGAATTAGGTAGGAAGGAAGGAAAGAAGAATTTTAGATGGGGAGGAGTTTGAAGTACTGGGACAGATGAAAGTGAAATAGATGGAAAATCATCCCTTAAAAAAATCAATTCTTGACCTGTTTGGATTGGGTGTCACAGAGAAAAAGCATGAATTGAAACAACAGAGGATCACTAAATAGTAACAGAGGCTTTATTGATCATCTTAATCAGGCATGTGCTGGAACATATTAAAGTCAGAAAATCATATAAATTAGGGCCTGATTTATTGTTTGTTGATTTTCTAGGTTTAGGAAAGTGTGAATAATACCGATTGAACTTAAAAATATTCATTTGTACTTTGCCCCCTTGCCCCGGCCTCCCACCCTCAAAAACTGGTGATTAAACATTTACTAGTGAACTCTGATTTAAACCCAACCCTATCTCTGCACTGAACAGATAAGTAAATAAGCTCAGAGAAATGAATTGATGTATTTGAGGATTCAAGGTCATATAAGGACTTAGTATCCAATTTTTCTGACTAAGAGTACAATGTTCTTTTTTTCTATGCTATGCTTTGACAGTTTAGGAATAATGCCTGCTCACATTTAAAATAGAAGCAGCAATTTCTCTCATAGTATAGATATTACTATCCCCAGTTCATAGATGAGAAAACTGAGGCTTGGGGAGTTTAAACAGTTTACTCAAGGTCACTCTATTAATAAAAAGCCTAGCTTCAACACAAACCCAGGTCTTCCTAGGTCCAATCAAATCATCCAGCTCTTTATTCAGTGATGTTTCTCCTCTCCCTTACCTCTTTCTGCCCCAGGCTGGGGTGCTGAAGGGGTTACTGGGCTCCTCCCCTTGGGGCTCCCCCAGGACCAGGGGCAGTGGGAAGGGGGGCTGAGCTGCAGCTGTTCTCCCTTTCGCTCCAAATTTCTTCGGATAATCAATTGGCTTCGGCTGCCGCTCTGCTCAGCAGGATGAGAGGAGGAGGAGGAGCAGGAGGAAGAAGCAAGGGACAAAGTATGGTGGGGAGAAGAAGGTCAGAGATTATAGACATGGGAAAACCCAAGGCTGAAGAAAGAGGAAACCCGGATTTGGAGGTTGTAGAGATGGGAGGAGTGGAGAAATATGGACGATACAGGAGTTTAAAAAGGACTGAGTGATTTGGGGGTAGGAAAAGTGAGGAGAGAGGAGATAGGGAGTCAGAGGAAGGGGCTTGGGGTGAGAAGAGGGCTTGTAAATGGGAGGAGCAGGATGCAGGTTCCTTGTCTTCACTTCCCCTACTAATTTAGGCTTTTAGACTGGCAGTAGAAAGGAAAGAAGCAGTAAAAGAGAAGAAACTTTGAAGCCTAGTCCTTCCTCATTCTGCCCCAGATCTTCATCCTGATCATCTCTGCTTTGACTGTATCTCAGGACTTTCTCCTTCTCTAGGCTTCTGGTTCCAAAATATCAACCATTAGGTACTTGCCTCCCTCGCCCCCCCCCCCCACTTTTCCAGTGGCAAAGCAGACGGCAGGGCCCCAGGGGTTTCAGGGTAGAGTATGTGGAGGGGGTCTGCTCTCAGCCACTTAGCTCCCCCCACCCTCCCCCACACACACATTGTCTTATGCTGCCCAGCATATGGCTCCTTTGTGCCTGTACAATGGTGGCCCTGCCTGCTCTCCCCCTTCCCCAGTCTGGGCACACGGAGATCCCCTCCTCATTCCACCCATCTCTCCTTGCTCCTCCATCCTGTTCCTCCTCCTCCTCCTCCTCCTTCATCTTCTCTTTTTCCTCTCTGACTTCTTTGTTGGCCTCTTACATGAAGTCTTTCTTTGTATTTGACTTGGTTGCTATTTCTCTCACATTGCCCCTTTGCCTTTTTCACTAGGTTGAACTTGGTTTTGCTTCCACTGTGCCAAGCATAAGGACTCTGTACAGAAAAGGACTTCTGGGTTTAGACAAAGCCAGTGAGAGATAGTGATAGTGGGCTTGGATGATGGGGAATGGACAAAGAGAGGAAAAACGGGTTTTAAATCTGGATGATTGAGGGAGGGAGATGAAGGTCTCCCATCTCGGAAGGAAAGAAAACAGACCTAGAAGTCCACTTTCTTCAATGCATTAAATGGGTGAGGAGCAACAGTCAATTGAGCTAAGGTTTTCTGGAGCCCCTGGAACAGACAGGACCTTTGATCCTTCTTTTCTCCTTGCAGAAGGAAGTCATCAATATAAAGAGTCTAGGCTTCTCTGGGTGGAGCCTGGAAAGGTGGAAGAGTTTGATCCAAAGACTTCTCCTTCCTGTCTCCCCTCCCATTCACCTTCCTTCAACCTCCAGCTAAGTCCTTGGGGTTATTGATGGTCACGTGCTGCCCCCTGGTGGCCACTAGCAGAGTTTTCGTCCCAATCACTGTTGGTAGTCTAGGACAGAGATGGTCCTAGTCAGACCCTGAAAATAGAAAGGAATGGATGTTTGAGGTACAGATGGCTAGGGTTCTCTTTGAAAAAACTGACTACATTCATTTTCCCATTTAGTCTCTCTTACTCCTCAACCTTTATAAATCTTTCTTTTTAACATCATCACTTATCTTGAATCCTCTCTTCAAAGTTACCAAGAATCTTTTAATTGCCAAATCTGATAATCTTTTTTCTCAGTCCCTATTCTTCTCAATCTATGTGCTACATCTGATACTGTCAATCCTTGCCTTCTGGATATTTCTTCCTCTCTGAGTTTTTGTAATATTACTTTTTCCTAGTTCTTCTTTCTATCTGACTGTTCTTTCTTATTTTCCTCTCCTGGATCATCAATCATCTAACCTGTGTTTCCCAAGTTTCTCTCCTAGACTATCCTCCATTTACACCCATTCTCTCTTGTAATCTCATTAGATCCCATGAATTTAACTATCACCTTTATGTAAAGGACTTACTGATCTATACATAGTGTTATAGAAATTCTGGTCTTTAATAACTTAAAACTGTTCTAAAGTTTTTGGGACACACTGTTTATCTAGCCTTGGCCTCTCTCCTGAACTTTGGTCCTTCATTATTAATTCGCTATTAGACACTTTACCAGAGACATCTTCAACTAACACGTCAAAAACTGATCTCATCATCTTTTTCCTCCATACTTTCTCAGACTCTTTTAATCTCTCCTACTTCTGTCAAAGGTATAACCTTCCTTCCAATCTGCCTTGGCTTTATCCTTGATTTTTCACTCTCTTTTACTTCACAAAGTCAGTCAGTTACCAAATCTTGTACCTTCTACTTCCTCAACATCCTTTTGTATTTGAATTCAGTGCTAGCTCTGTTCCTTCTGAATCATTATCCATTTTTCTGCCTCTTCAACTAATGAGAAAACTGCTCATAACTGTACAGTATCAGATTCCCAGTCATTCCTTACTATGAGTGGGCCCACCAAGCCTCTACATTTTGGACTGAGACAGAAGATAGGATATTTTTCATGTTCTGTATAGCCTACCAGGAAGAGAAAATCTGAGGATTATCTAAGGATTACACCCTCATTGGTCAATATTTTCTGTACATCAAGACTCTGAGAACAAACTAGTTAAGAAAGTATTGGCTTTGGTGGTGTCAAAAATTATGATTAAAATTGATTAGTATGATTTGTGCACTGAAGAAAATAATAATAACTTAATTTCTAGAGATCTTTTACACAGGTAGACTGAGCCTGGGAAAACAGTGAAAATAAAGTAAAAGAAGTTAGCCATCAATCATGATAGATCCTACCCTGAATTGTACTTGCCTGTGTTAAGTGAAGTATATCAGTATAACCTGTACTGACTGTAAGTCCAAAATTATAGCATCAACCCAGTATTTCCACAGGACTCCTATTTGAATGGTCATAGGTGATATAATTTTTTTTTGTTGTTGTTGTATCATTCTACATGGTATACTTGTCCTGGGATGATCACTCAAGCCCCAAATCTGATTGGTCTAAGATTCACCTTCCCACTTATGGTATATAAAATATCTGACTTCACAGGAAGGTAGAGCTTCAAGGAATGGAGTAATTCCATGATTTGCAAATCAGTTCCTTACAAGGAAAGTAATTAATAAACTGTTATTTGATTTACTTGTACTCTGTTTCTGGCCTGTTTTGTCATGTCAGATGACTCAGTAAAAACTTGGTTAACAGTAGGAATCAAAGTCTAGAACCATACCATATGACCTTCAGGGAGATCCATATTCTTAGAGTTTTAACTACACTGCTGAACATTCTAGGAACCTGGAGGCCTGAGAAGTCAACACTTGATGTTTTTAAAGTATTCATTTAATGATACCAAAAATGATGCAAAAGGCTTCATGCCATATCTGCCTATGTGTAGGTAAGATCCATACCTTGAGATGCTTTGAAGTTTCAGAAGATGGAGACCATAGAGAGACTCCCAAAGAAATCTTACTATGAAATCAATTGAAGGAGACTTAACATTAAGCTATGATCTTCATTCAGAAAACTTTAATGGATATGTGACTATGAAATTTAATTTTGTCAAGATCTTCAGCAAAAGCGCAGAATTATCCTAAGAAATTTTAGTTTTCAAGGAATACATAAGGTACTGGACAAATGGTGAGTCATCTCAAACCAAGAATTTGAAAGGCAGAACAATTTTCAAATTTACCATATAGTCCCAGAGAATGTTCAGTATTCTGTAAAGACAATAGAAAGTAACCACTTGTCTGCTGAAGAGTTCATCAGAGTTCCCTTGTGACAAGAGGAAAGAAGCAAGCACAGTCTTCTAAAAAGACTTAGGAGAACCTAGTTTCAGAGAGGCTGTTATAGTTAGATTATAATTCAAAATATGATGATTCACACGAGGAAGAAACTTGGGGTTGGTATTCATTAGAGAGTTAGGGAACTCAAATGAATCTCTCCCAGTTCCAGGAGAACTTCTGTTCAGACAGAGGGGAGAGCTAAACTGAGGCTTTTTTTTAGGTTTTTGCAAGGCAAACGGTGTTAAGTGGCTTGCCCAAGGCCACACAGCTAGGTAATTATTAAATGTCTGAGACTGAATTTGAACCCAGGTACTCCTGACTCCAAGGTCGGTACTTTATCCACTACGCCACCTAGCTGCCCCAAACTGAGGCTTTCTATCCATATATTCTTATTGTGCTACTATTATTACCATTTTGTTATATTATTCCTTATTATATTATTATATGCTTATATTATTACAAATTTATATTATTATTATCATAGATCTCAGAGACCACGATAGTTAGTTTGGGTCATCCACAAGCTCAGGGAGTTCCAATGGAAATGCCAATGACCAAACTAATTTATGATACTTTAGGGGAAAAGGGAGTTAAAGTTTATTACTGGAGCACATGAAATGTGGCCTTTTAGTATGTAACTGCAATATTTGCTGTGTTATGTATGTTTCTCTTCTCAGTGAGCTATTCCTGTTTTGTGTTTCATGATATGTATTTGTGTGGGTTATTATATCTATTAGTATGCAAAGTCCTATGTGCATTGTTGCTATATGTGCATGTGACCTATATTTGGGGTTATTCCATGCATATATGTACTTTATATCTTTCTGTCTCTGTCTCTGTATCTTTAGCCTTTAGGCTTGCAGCTGCAGGAGAGATATATGTAGAATAAAGATTATTAATTAAGTCAGTAATTAAGTAAGCATTATATAAATCATATGATACCTAGGTAGATGCCTTTAATAAGCCAGGGTGTGCCCAAAATAAGATCCTTTTTTTTTTTTTTTACTAAAAAGACTTAGGATGGAAGTCATTTAGTACCACCTGGTGGCTAAATATGTATTATAAAGCTTGTATTTCAAGAGACATATACTTGATCTTAGAGATGCAATTTTGTTATATATGCTCTGAAATGTATAATTTTATGCTTGTTGCATCTACTCTGGTTACTAAATGAATTGTAAATTTAAGTACTAGATAATGGTACATCTTACTCTGATTATAGAAAACCATCTTAGTTACTTTTTGGGGGGGGGAGACCAGAACTATGATTTCACTGATATAGGGAAGGAATTCTCTTTTTCTAATGCAGATCAATACCAGCTCTACAACTTAGAGTCTTAGAGAATTGCATAGGATTCTGAAAGATTCAATGACTTTTCCAGGATCACAAAAACCAGTATGCATCAGAAGTAGGACTTGAATTCAGTTCTTCCTGATTCCAAAGTTTTTAACCTTCTTGAGTTTAACTATGTTATACTTAAATTTCACTTCACAATCTTGTATGTTCACACATAAAATGTGTTATATCACATATCCTTTTCAAAGACTACAAATTTTTTTCTTTTTTTGGGGGGGGGTAATTTAGAGCTATTCAAAGCTAGGGTGTCATACAAGCCACATATCCATAATAAAAGTTGGACTGTGGCCCAAGAGAAAAAAAATTATCTAGTGGCAGTTAGATGGCACAAGGGATAGAGCACTGGGGCTAAAGTCAAGAAAATCTCAATTCAAATCTGGCCTCAGATATTTACAGACTGTGTGATTTTGGGCAATTCACTTAACCTCTTGTTTGTCTATTTCTCATCTATAAAATGAGAATTTTACTACTACCTTATCCCAGAGTTGTTATGAGGACAAAATGAGATAATAATTGTATAGTGCTAAACACAGTGCCTGTTATATAGTAAGTACTATATAAATGTTTGCTGTTATTATTTTTATATACCCTTAGCTCAGCTTTTATTCTTTCTTAGGTATATTTACATGATAAAACCTAGATGATTTTGGCAGATCTTTAAAAAAAATTGAGGTAATGCACACACACACACACACACACACACACACACACACACACACACTACTCTGTGGAGTTTCTTTGAAAGAACCTACAGAAATGGGATTTAGGGACAGGATCACCATAAGAAAAGTAGATGAAAGGACTTAATTCTTATTTATTTATTTATTTTAAAGAAAGCTTTTAAAAATATTTTTTACCCCAGCTACATGCAAAGGTAAGTCTCAACATTTACTTCCAAAACTAGAGTTCTAAATTCTCTTCCTTCCTTCCACCTCACTCTCCCAATTGAGCAAGCCAGTTACTTGGTGCAGGTTAAAAATGTGTAGCCATGAGACACATTACTGCAATAGTCATACTATAAAAGTAAACATAATACCTTCCCCTCCATAAAGAGAGAGGAACCCCCCCCCCCAAATTAAAGTAGAGAAAATAAAAGAGTGTGTTTCAGTCTGTATTCAGACATCATTAGCTCTTTCTTTGGGATGAATAGCATTCTTTATCATAAGTCCATCAGAAAAATTACTTCAATATTTTTTCCCCACAGTTGCTATTACTAGCTGTATTTCCTTCCATCCTATTCCTTCCCCCATTTATTCTATTGTCTCTCCTTTCACCCTGTCCCTCCTCAAAAGTGTGTTGTACATCAAGGGTGGAGCCAAGATGGTGACAGGAGAAGAGCCTTTCTTAGATGCTTTCTTTATAATATTTCAAAACTCATAAAATAATGACTCTAACTAAATTTTCTAGACAGAACCCACAGAGGGATCCAGTGAGGCAATTCTCCGGCCCCAGATAACCTGGAAAACAGTGGAAAGGCTCTGCTCCATGGGGTTAGAGGGGTGAGCTTCCAGAGTGAAGGAACTTCAGCCTCCTGGAAGCAGCCCCAGGATGCCTGGGAGCTGCAGCTCAAGGCAGCAGGGGCAGTTTCCTGACCTACATGCCTGGGAGCACTAGGCACAACTTGGAAGATCAGCAAGGGACCTCTGCCAGAGCAACTGAGTGAAGCCCAGCCCTCAGGGCACTCAGAAAACAGCATGGCCTCTGCAGCCCAGATCCAGGAAAAGGAAGCAGGCAGAACTGGAGCTGGTAAGCAGGAGCTCCTATTCAACTGAGCCTTGAATGCTCAGCATACCCAAGGTAGGGGAATGGAGAGAGAATTCCAAGGTCTGTCCTCTGTACCTGGAACAGGATTCTGGGGCTCTGACCACATTTAGATCCTGATCACAGTCTAGGCCCCCCATAGAACAGGAGGGCCCTCCCACCTCAGCCCCATGGCAGAGGGGTGTGCTTGTGGTCATGCACAGACCAGGAGGGAACACAGAGCTTCACACACTGAGATCTTTGTGGGGGGGTGTCCCAATAATACTCAGAAGCTCAGAAAACACCCCTAAACGAGGTACAGGCTGGGGAAATGAGTAAACAGACAAAAAAGAGGAACACCATTGAGAAATACATTGTCTCTGATCCCAAGAAGGATCAAAATACTCAATCTCAAGATAAGGGAGTACAAGCTCTTGCATCTAAAGACTACAAGAAAAAAGGAAATTGGACTCAGGCTATGCTAGAGCTCAAAAAAGATTTTGAAAATCAAGTAAGGGAGATAGAAGAAAAATTGGGAAAAGAAATGAGAGAGATGTAGGAAAAACATGAAAAAGAAGTCAGTAGCTTAGTCAAGGAGTTCCAAAAAATGCTGAAGAAAATAACAAATGAAAACCGGCATAAGTCAAATGGATAAAACAGTTCAAAAAGTTTTTGAGGAGAAGAATGCTTTAAAAAACAGAATTGGCCAGATGTAAAAAAGAGAATAGAAAGCTCTCTGAGGAAAAGAAATCCTTCAAATTAGAATGGAACTAAAGGAATCTGCTGACTTTACAAGGAGTCAAGACACAATACTTCAACACCAAAAGAATGAAAAATTAGAAGAAAATGTGAAACATCTCATTGAAAAAACAACTGATCTGGAAAACAAATTCAGGAAAGATAATTTAAAAATTATTGGGATAATTGAAAGTCATGATCAGGAAAAAAGAGCCTTGACCTCATTTTTAAAGAATTCCTACAGGAAAATTGCCCACATATCCTAGAAACAAAGTGCAAATTAGAAATTGAGAGAATCCACTGATCTCCCCTGGAAAGAGATCCAAAAAAAACCAACCCCCAGGAATATTATAGCCAAGTTCCAGAACTCCCAAGTCAAAGAGAAAATATTACAAGGAGCCAGAAGGACATAATTCAAATAACATGGAGCTGCAGTCAGGATCACACAGGACTTAGCAGCAACTACATTAAAGGCTTGTAGGGCTTGGAATATAATATTTTGGAAGGTGAAAGAGCTTAGAATGCAACTGAGAATCAACTACCCAGCAAAACTGAATATCCTCTTCCAGGGAAAAAGATGGACGTTCAATGAACCAGGAGAATTTCAAATGTTCCTGTTAAAATGGCCAGAGCTGAACAGAAAGTTTGATCTTCAAATACAGGACTCAGGTGAAGCATAGAGACTGGAGGAGAAGAGTAAAACATGAGGGACTTAATGATGATGAACTGCATGTATTACTGCATAGAAAAATGATACTGATAATACTCATAATAAACTTCTCATTTAATAGAACAGGTAGAAGGAGCTTTTATAGATGAAGCACAGGAGAGAGCAGAATTTGAAGATATAATATATTGTAAAAATGGAGTCAATGGCTAAAAGGGAAATGTAATGGGAGCAAGAGAAAGGAGAGGTGGAATAAGGTAAGGTATTTCATATAATAAGTTTTTTTTATTTCAATGAGCTATTGCAATGATATGGAAGAGAGGAAGGTGAAGGGGAATGAGGGAAACTTTGCTCTCATCAGAGGTGACTTGGAGAAGAAACAGCATATATACCCAATGGGGTATAGACATCTAGAGTAAGAAGGAGAGAAAGGGGACAGGGGGAAGGGGGGGATATGAGTGATGGAGGAGAGGCTGAACCATGGGGGAGAATGGTCAGATATAACACATTTTCTGTTTTACTTCTTGCAAGGGGCTGGGATTGGATGGCCTGTCTGGGACCATAGGGCCAGGTGGATGCTGGGCCTTAGAGGTGGTATGTGGGCTCGGGGCCTCTTGGCCCCAGGGCTGGTGATCAGTCTCCTGCTCCACTCAGCTACCATATAGCACATTTAAGAAAAGGGACAGAGTGAAAGGAGAGAGGAAATATAGTATATGGTAGTGGGGAAGTGCAAGTGGAGGGAGCTGCGATCAGCAATGACAACAGTGGAAAAAAATGGAAGTAGCATTTGTGATGGACTTACCATAAAGAATGTGATCCACGCATGACAGAGCTAGTAGTGTTGGAACACAGACTGAAGCACATTTTTTATTATGATGATTATTGTTATTATTATTATTATTTTATTTTATTTTATTTTGGGTTTTTTGTTTGTGTTTGCAGAGCAATGGGGTTGGGGTGACTTGCCCAGGGTCACACAGCTGGGTGTCTGGGGCCAGATTTGAGCTTGGGTGCTCCTGACTCCAGGGCTGGTGCTCCGTCCACTTTGCCACCTAGCTGCCCCTATTATTTTTTTTATTTTAATTTTTTTCTCTTTCCTTTATTGCTCATAAGGGTCTATATCTTTTGACAGGAGGGGGTATTATGCTTACTCTTAAACAAGAATATTTTAGAAATATATTAAAAAAGCATCATTTGTACAAAAATAAAATAAATATAATAAAAAAGTATGTTGTATCTGATTACCTTCTTTCACGATCTTCCCTTTCTTCTATCACCTATACCATGCTTCCCCCTGAACCCTTTCTCTCAAGCTTTTCCTCTCCTATTTTTCCTCTAGGGAAAGATAGATTTCTTTTTTTAGTTGTTTTTTTTTTTTTGCAAGGCAAATGGGGTTAAGTGGCTTGCCCAAGGCCACACAGCTAGGTAATTATTAAGTGTCTGAGACCAGATTTGAACCTAGGTACTCCTGACTCCAGGGCCAGTGCTTTATCCACTATGCCACCTAGCCACCCCAAAAGATAGATTTCTATACCCAATTGTGTGTGTGTGTGTTATTTCCTCTCTGAGCCACTTCAGATGAGTGCAAGGCTCACTCACTCCTTCTTTACCTTTCCCCATTTCCACTCTGTTGCAAAAGCTTTTTCTTGCCTCTTTTATGTGAAATAACTTACCCTATTCTACCTTTCCTTTCCCTATCTCCCAGTACATTCCTTTCCCATCCATTAACTCAATCTTTTTATTATATTATACCTTTAAATTCAACTTGCTCCTGTGCTTTGTCTATATATATGCTCCTTCTATATGAATTATCAGTATCATCTTCCCATGTAGGAATACAAGCAGTTCAACATCATGATTTGCCCTTCCTGTCTACCTTCTCTATGTTTAACCTGAGTCCTGTACTTGAAGATCAAATTTTCTCTTATGCTCTGGTTGTTTCATTAAGAAAGTCTGACAGCCCCTGTTTCATTGAATGTCCATCTTTTCCTCTGAAAGAGGATGTTTGGTTTTGATGGGTAGTTAATTCTTGGTTGTAATCCAAGCTTTTGTGCCTTCTGGAATATATTGCAAGCTCTAAGAGCCCTTGATGTAGAAGCTGCTAAATCTTTTGTTACCCTGACTGTAGCTCCATGATATTTGAAATGTTTCTTTCTATTTGCTTGCAATATTTTCTCCTTGACTTGAAAGTTCTGAAATTTGACTATAGCTGGCGGCTTTCATTTTGGGATACTTTGAGGAGGTGATTGGTGGATTCTCTTAATTTATTTTTTACCCTCTGCTTCTAGGATATCAGGATATCCTGGAGAATTTCTTGGAAAATGAAGTCTTGGCTTTTTTTTTAAAGTTTTTGCTAGGCATTGGGGTTAAGTGGCTTGCTCAAGGTTGCACAGCTAGGTTATTATTGAGTGTCTGAGGCTGGATTTGAACTCAGGTACTCCTGACTCCAGGGCCAGTGCTCTATCCACTGCGCCACCTAGCTGCCCCTTGGCTTTCTTTTTTTTGGTGATGATTTTCAGGTAATCCAGTAATTTTTAAATTATCTCTCAAGGATTTGTTTTCCAGATCAGTTGTTTTTCCAAAGGGATATTTCATGTTTTCTTCTAGTTTTTCATTTTTTATTGGTTTTGTTTTATTGTTTCTTGATTTCTTAAGCTTCCCTTAGTTCCATTCTACATTTGAAGGAATTATTTTCTTCAGAGAGCTTTTGCATCTCCTTTTCCATCTGACCAATTCTGCTTTTTAAATTATTCTTCTCCTCATTGATCTTTTGGACTGCTTTTTCCATTTGACCCAAACTGGTTTTTAAGATGTTATTTTCTTCAGTATTTTTTTAAATTACTGCACCAAGCTGCTGACTTGGTTTTCATGATTTTCCTGCCATCACTCTCATTTCTCTTCCCAATTTTTCTTCCACCTCCCTTAGTTAATTTTCAAAATCTTTTTTGAGATCTTCCATAGCCTGATACCAATTCATATTTTTCTTGGAGGCTTTGGATACAGAAGCTTTGACTTTATTATCTTCTGAGTGCATATTTTGATCCTCCATAGGACCAAAGTAATTGTCTATGGTTGTATTTTTTTTCTTCTGTTGTTTATTCATGTCTATAGATTATGTCTTGATTTTAACTCTTTGTTAAGGTGGGGCTCTGATTCCAGGGTGGAGGGTGCATTGTTCCAAGTTTTTGAGGGTTTTTACAGATGTTTTCAGGGACACCCCCAGGGACTTCACTACCTCCAAGTTCTTATGAGAGGCTCTGACTGCTCTCCTGGCCTGTGCTCTGGTCTGTGGATGACCACAAGCACACCTCTCTCCACTGGAATCATGAAGAAAGTTTCTGCTCTGCTATGGTAGTAAACTCCTTTTCCTGAGACTGGGACACCAGAGACTGCAATTGGGGTCTGAGAATGGGCAAAGAAACAGTTCTGCCTCATGGATACAAAGAAATCTCTGCAATCTCCCCTGACCCCCTTTATCATCTATGGACTGAGCCCTCCGGAAACAGTTGCCATGTGGCTCCCCAGGCCTGTTCCTGATTCCTAGGGCTCGGTCTGCACTGAGGTCTTTACTAGACTGAGCTCCACTCTCTGGTGCTGCAGAGTTGTCTGGTTGAGTTTCCCAATTGTCCCTGGCAGTCCCTGGCCTTAGAGAACTGGAGACTGCCATCACTTCCATGGACCCAGGAGCTGTGGGCTGTTCCTGGATGACTGGAGTTGGCTGGCTACAGCTCTGGCCAGGCTGTGCTATGTGCTCTTTCTTTTCTTTTCTTTTCTTTTTTTTTTTAAGTTTTTTTGCAAGGCAAATGGGGTTAAATAGCTTGTCCAAGGCCACACAACTAGGTAATTATTATGTGTCTGAGGTCAGATTTGAACTCAGATACTCCTGACTCCAGGGCAGGTGCTCTATCCACTGCACAACCTAGCTGACCCCTGCGTGCTCTTTCTCTAACCCTGATGTAACAGACCTTTCCTGCAGATCTTGGACTGGAAAAAATTTTCCCTCAGTCTTTTTGTGGGTTCTGTCATTCTAGAATTTGATTAGAGTCATTATTTAAAGGTATTTTGAGTGCTTTGGGGGAGAGTTTGTGAGAATTCCTTCTTGCATTCCATTATCTTGGCTCTGCCCCCAGGACTTTCTAATTCTAAGTCAAATGAAAGTTTGGAACAAGTTTGTAGATACTTCAGCAGAGGAAGATATATTTTAAAAAATCAGACAATCTTAACTTAGGGGCACTCTGTCTGATTTTTGACCTTTAACTAGGCATGGTTAAAGATTAAATATAATCTTTGTTTTACTTTAGTTTTTTGCAAGGCAATGGGGTTAAGTTACTTGTCCAAGGTCACACATCTATGTAATTATTAACTCCTTGATAGTAACCATATTCTACAGGGGACTGATAGGGAACAAACCTAGTAGGAACAATACAATGACATCAGCTATGCATTAGCATCATAGGCATGGGTTATCCTTCTACATAAGAATCATAGTCACACATGATTCCTAGGTATGTGCTTTTCTTCTCATATTTTCTAGGTATATTCATTTTTTTAAAATTTTTTTTAGGTTTTTGCAAGGCAAATGGGGTAAAGTGGCTTGCCCAAGGCCACACAGCTAGGTAATTATTAAGTGTCTGAGACCAAATTTGAACCCAGGTACTCCTGACTCCAAGGCCAGTGCTTTATCCACTACGCCACCTAGCCACCCTAGGTATATTCATTTTAATGAATGTGTATTTGTGAGAGAATATGCTTCAGGTTTATAGGGAAATGGTCTATTGCTTCTTTTTATACTTTATTATTACATTAAATGTTTTTGTTTTGAATTATCTTCTATAGCTGAGTAGAAAAAATAAAATAATTTGTGGAGAACTGGTAAGCTATGGATTTTGAGTAGATGAGAATCAACAGAGTATCACTTTACTCCTGGGTCAACTCATTGTCTATATTTCTCCAGTCATCTGGCTATCTTGGAGAAACCTTTGCTCTGACACCTCATTCTTCTGATTGATGAGCCCCTTACCAGGACCACCATTGCAGGATATACCTTCACTAAGGTAAGTTTTTTTTTTCCCATTTAGACTCATTCTCCAAATTTTTGCACCTCCTTGTCAGCTGTCCACCTGAATACACTAGCTTCCATTCTAATTCTTTATGTCTTGCCTTCATTCAATAGGATGTTAGCTTTTTAAGGGCCAAGATTGCTTGTATTTGTATCCTCAGAACTTATCACAGGTTGACATATGAAATCTCTCTGTGCCTTGTCTCTCTGTCTTGTCTGTCTCTTCTCTCAGTTTCTGCTCTCTTTCAACAGGAGGTAGCTTGATTTAGAGAATCTATGTGAGAGCAGAGTGTTCCAAGTGCTAGACTAAAATGTGGTGACCAGAACCAATATAATACCCAAATTGAAGGAAAGAGTAAAGCAGGATTGTTGTCTCTTTTCTCTTGGGTTCTATAACTTTTTTAAAAATGTAGCCTAACATTTCCTTAATTTTTGTGATTTTCTTGTATCATTGCCGATGCATGTTGAGTTTGTAATAATCCAAAAGTCTATTATGTATTTAAATATAATCTTTGTTTTATTTTAATTTTTTGCAAGGCAATGGGGTTAAGTTACTTGCCCAAGGTCACACAGCTAGATAATTATTAAGTGTTTGAGGCTGGATTTGAACTCAGGTCCTCCTGACTCCAGGGTCAGTGCTCTATCCACTGCACCACTTTAGCTGCCCCTAAATATAATCTTGTAAAAATAAAATTTTAAATTATTTTTTTTAAACTTCACCATAGTTTTTCCCAGTATCTCTTCCTACCCCCCTCCCAAAAATCATTCTTTTCCAGAAAGGCAAAAAAAGAAAGAAAGAAAGAGAAAAATCAGCATAAAAATACTTTGAAAAGTCTAAAATATATGCAGTGTGAAACACATACACTTCCCACCTATATAAAGGGGTGAAGCAGGAAGATCTTCTCAACTCTTTTTTTTGTGTCATCTTTGTTCTTTATAATTTTGCAATATTCACTTTTTTTTAGTCCAATAAGTTTATTTTTGAAAATGTACACAAAAATGTTGAACCATTTCATGCATCCTCAGCAGCTGTAGCATCTCCACCCTTGGTGTTCCTAGTATATATATCACTTGAGCTCTGTGCTTGGAAACCAGCTTGATCAGACCTTTACTAAGCAGTTCCTGGAGGGTTGCTCGGGCCAAAGAACCCCGAATCTTCAGTCTCTCTGAGACTACTGCAGGGGTGATAAGTTTATAATTGGGGACCTCCTTGCAGAGTTTGTCATACGTTGCTTTGTCAAACAGAACCAAATTGTTGAGCTTGTCTTGGACTTTTCCCTTGGACAACTTCTTCTTGGCTTTGCCCCCAGACTTGTTCACGGGATCTTTGTCCTTCTTGGCTGACTTGCCAGCATCTTTCTTCTTCTTGTCGTCCTTGGGTGGCATGGCGAGGCTTCAGGAACTCTTACTGCAACCGCCTCCGAGCTAAGATGTCTGACAGAAAGGCAATATTCACTTTTGATGTGTGTGGTTGTTCTTTCTGAGTATATTGTTGTCATTGTGTGTACTGGTTTACTGGCTCTTCTTACATCATTCTTCATCAGTTCAAGTAGATCCTTCCTTTCTTCTCTGTATTCCTCACATTTATCATTTCTTGTAGCACAATAATTTTATACACTACAATTTGGTTAGCTATTCTTTAATCAATGAATATCTACTTTGTTTCTAATTCTTTGCTATCACAAAAAGTACTGCTACCAGTATTTTGGTATATGTGAGGATTCTTCTTATCAATGGCCTCTTTGAGACATAAGTAAAAGGCTATGGAAATTTTAATTATTTTGTTTGCATAATTCCAAAATGCTTTCCAACATAGTTGTACTGATGATCTCTATCTCCCTGAACAATGTGCCAGTGTACCTATCTTTCTATTACATTAACTATTGTCATTTTGGTCATTTTTGTTAATTGGCAGGGTATGTGGTAAAATCTCAGGAAGTTTTGGCTTATATTTGTCTTTTTTTTTTTAATTTTTTTTAGGTTTTTGCAAGGCAAACGGGGTTAAGTGGCTTGCCCAAGGCCACATAGCTAGGTAATTATTAAGTGTCTGAGAGTGGATTTGAACTCAGGTGCTCCTAACTCCAGGGCCAGTGCTTTATCTGCTGTGTCACCTAGCGGCCCCCTGTATTTGACTTTTTATTAGTGACTTGGAACATTTTTTCATGTGGTTGCTAGTAGTTTGCAATTCTTTTGAGAACTGTGTATTCATACCTTTGGACCACTTATCTAATGGAAAATGGCTTTTGGTCATATCTATTTATCAATACCTATGTAAAGATATCTGCTAGTTTTTTATATATCTTAGATATTAAACCCTTATCAGAAAAATTTGAAACAAAGATTTTTTTTTACCACTTCTCTTCTTTTTTTAAAAAAAATTTAATTTTTTATTTTTGTACATATGATTTTTAATACATTACCAAAATATTCTTGTTTAAGAGTAAACATAATACCCCCTGCCCCTCCAAAATATAGACCCTAATGAGAAATAAAGCAAAAGAAAGAGAAAAAAATGTGTTTCAGTCTGTGTTCTGATACCATCAGTTCTGTCTCAGGTGGATCACATTCTTTATAACAAGTCCATCACAAAAGTTATTTCCATATTTTCCCACTGTTGCTGTTGCTGATTGTAATTCCTTCCTTCCAAACCTCCCCACTACCATATATTATATTTTCTCTCTCTTTTCACACTGTCCCTCTTCTAAAATGTGAGTAGGGTAGCTGAGTGGTGCAGTGAACTGATCACTGGCCCTGGGACCAAGAGGCCCTGAGCCCACATACCACCCCTGAGACCCAGTAACCATCCCACCCCATAGTCATGGACAGGCCACCCAATCCCAGCCCCTTGCAAGAAGTAAAAAAGAAAATGTGTTATATCTGACTATTCTCTCCTATCATCTACCCTCTCCTCTATCACCCACATCCCCCTTTCTCTGTCTCTCCTTTTTACTCTAGATATCTATATCCTATTGAGTGTGTTTTCTATTTCCTCTCTGAGCTATTTCTGATGAGAGTGAAGGTTCCCTAATTCCCCCTTGCTTTGCCCTCTTCCATATCATTGCAATAGCTCATCGCAAAAAAAAGTATCTTTTATATAAAATATCTTAGCCTATTCCACCTCTCTTCTCTCTTTCTCCCAGGACATAACCCTTTTAGCCATTGACTCCATTTTTACAATATATTATATCTTCAAATTTAGCTCTCTCCTGTGCTTCATCTCCTTTTACCTGCTCTATTAAATGAGAAGGTTCATATGAGTATTATCAGTTTCATTTTTCTATGCAGGAATACATGCAGTTCATCATCATTAAGTCCCTCATATTTTACCCTTCTCCTCCAGTCTCTGTGCTTCACGTGAGTCTTATATTTGAAGGCCAAACTTTCTGTTCAGCTCTGATCATTTCAACAGGAACATTTGAAATTCTCCTGGTTCATTGAAAGTCCATTTCTTCCCCTAGAAGAGGATGTGTTGTCAGGCAGGGCTCTTCCCTCTGCGGACCGTCAGGGACTGCCGAAGAAAGACAACTCACACAGGTGATCAGGGGACAAGTCCAATTTATTTCTGTGTATGCAAGCTTATATACTATATTCTATATGCGGAAGCAGGGTATGGGAGGATCTCCTGAGGCCTATATCAGATTGGCCTGAGCCTCTTGCATTGCCTTTGTCAACTGTCTCTATGCGGAAATTTGTCAAGCGAGGGACGGGTAAAATAGGGAAGTAGATGAGTAGATATGGGGGGTAGATATGGGGGCGCCTCCCAGTTTCCTTGTGGCTGAGGATTTGAGGTGACCAAGGTTTGCCTTATATCCTGGAGTTTGCTCTACGGGACTTCATCTCATGTCCTCCAAGGCCAGTAGGTATGCTGTGGGGTGGCCTCCTACAAGGATGTTCAATTTTGCTGGATAGTTGATTCTCAGTTGCATTCCAAGCTCTTTTGCCTTCCAGAATATTATATTCCAAGCCCTATGAGCCTTTAATGTAGCTGCTGCTAAGTCCTGTATGATCCTGACTACAGCTCCATGATATTTGAATTGTGTCCTTCTGGCTCCTTGTAATATTTTCTCTTTGACTTGGGAGTTCTGGAACTTGGCTATAATATTCCTGGGGGTTGGGTTTTTTTGGATCTCTTTCCAGGGGAGATCAGTGGATTCCCTCAATTTCTAATTTGCACTTTGCTTCTAGGATATGTGGGCAATTTTCCTGTAGGAACTCTTTTAAAATGAGGTCAAGGTTCTTTTTCCTGATCATGACTTTCAGTTATCCCAATAATTTTTAAATTATCTTTCCTGAATTTGTTTTCTAGATCAGTTGTTTTTTCAATGAGATGTTTCACAGTTTCTTCTAATTTTTCATTCTTTTGGTGTTGAAGTATTGTGTCTTGACTTCTTGTAAAGTCAACAGCTTCCTTTAGTTCCATTCTACACCTGAAGGATTTGTTTTCCTCAGAGAGCTTTTTTATCTCCTTTTCCATCTGGCCAATTCTGCTTTTTAAAGCATTCTCCTCAAAAACTTTTTGAATTGTTTTATCCATTTGACTTATGCTGGTTTTTAACATGTTATTTCGTCAGCATATTTTTGAATCTCCTTGACTAAGCTACTAACTTCTTTTTCATGTTTTTCCTACATCTCTCTCACTTTTCCCCCAATTTTTATTCTATCTCCCTTACTTGATTTTCAAAATCTTTTTTGAGCTCTGGCATAGCCTGAGTCCAATTTCCGTTTTTCTTGGACTCTTTAGATGCAAGAGCTTGTACTCCCTTATCTTCAGATTGAATAGTTTGTTCCTTCTTGGGATCATAGACGAAGTATTTCTCAATGGTGTTTCTCTTTTTTTTTCTGTTTACTCATTTCCACAGCCTGTGACTGGTTTTGGGGGTGCTTCCTGAGCTTTTGAGTATTATTGGGATACCCCCCCCCAAAGATCTCAGTGTGTGAAGCTCTGTCTTCCCTCCTGGTCTCTGAATGCCCACAAGTGTACCCCTCTGCCATGGAACTGAGGTGGGGGGAGCCTGTTTTTGGGGGTGCTTCTTGAGCTTTTGGGACACTCCCACAAGGGTCTCAGTGTGTGAGGCTCTGTCCTCCCTCCTGGTCTGTGAATGACCATATGCGCTCCCCTCTGTCACGGGGCTGAGGTGGGGGGGGCCTGCTGTTCTATGAGGGCGCCTAGACTGGGATCAGGATCTGAATGTGGTCAGAGCCCCAGAGTCCTGTTCTAGGGGCAGAGGACAGAGCTCTGCAGTCTCTCTCTCTTCACTCCCCTCCCTCAGCTCAATGGGCTCATGCCCTGGAGGCTCCTGCTTACGGGCTCTGCCTGCTTCTGTTTCCTGGTCTGGGCTGCTGAAAGACCAAGCTGCTGGCTGTGTGCCTGAGGGCTGGGCTCCATGTGCTTGCTCTGGCAGAGGTCCCCTGCTGTTCCCCCACTTTGTGCCGGTGCTCCCCGGGGTGCAGCTCAGGAGGCTCCCCCGCTGCTGTGAGCTGGGGCTGCCTCTGGGAGGCTGAAGTTCTTTGGCTCTGGCAGGCCACCCCTCTGGTGGGCCGCCCCTCCGACCCCAGGGAGCAGAGCCTTTCTGCTCTTTTCCAGGTTACCTTGAGTAGGAGAACTGCCTCGCTGGGTCCCTTTGTGGGTTCTGTCTCTCGAAAGTTTAGTTAGAGTCCTTAGTTTATGAGTTTTTATCAGAGAGCTCCTAAGACTCGATCCCTTCATGTTGCCATCTTGGCTCCGCCCCCTATAATGTTTGTTAAATCACTTTACCTCTCTGGGAATCGGAGAATTGTGTAATAATAGTGTACAGGTGAAGGTCAATTAAGTCAATAAATCACCCCATTCTACTTAACATAACAATAAGTTGTACCTTTATTAGGTGCAAGGACCTCTAATAAGTTAATTAATCAATCAGAGGTAGGAACTAGAAGGGAACAAAGCCCAGACATCTTTATTGAATCCATCCATCAATCAAAGGAATTAAATTAATGTATATCCTGTCACATTCTGTGAGTTTTCTCTAAGATAGTAAATCACTTAACCCTGATTGCCTCAAATCCAGAACCATCTGCAGTCATTTTGATACATATCTTGCCACTGCAGATGACTCCAGAGGAGAAAGTGAGGCTTAGCACAGTTCTTCTCACTCAAATCCAATTCATTTGCAGTCACAGCATCACTTCCCTCATGTCATGATCTTCCTCAAGAGAAAGGACAAACAAATCATCATTATCATCAAGCATCTGCTAACATAGAAGACATAGCAGTTTTAACCATTACATCAAAGAAGATCATTTGGGGAAAAAAAGGGGGGGGGGAGTAAAACCTCTGCCCTCCCAAAACAGAACCGGGGAGGGGAGGGTTAGAGGATTCGGACTTTGAATTTTCACCCTAGCAATTTTCTAGAGAGATCAGTTATAGGTGGTAATGTCTATTTTGGTAGTTCAGGACAAAATAGATATGTTAAAGAAAGGTAGTTTAAGATATCTACAAGGAACCTTGTCATACTGTAGGAAACTCATGAGGGCTCTATGATGGGGGGATAGATTTACAAGCAAAAGGTCTTCCCTTTTGGCTAAATGTGCTCATTAAACCATGACTATCTCATGAGCCTGCTCTCCCTTGGATTCTGAATGTTCTTGTGTGTAGTTCTGGTTTGGGAAAGGATGTTTTATACCAATTAGTCTTCGTTAATACCTATTTCTAAAAGTCAATTATCTGACTAACTGAAATCAACTGATAATTGGTAGGGAAGGGTAGTAAACTGATGGATACATGTGTTATAGCATTAGAAAGATACCCTGACTTTGATCCATGGATTCCACTTTTAGGTCTATAGTCCAAAGAAATCAAAGCAAGGGGAAAAAGACTCCACATGTAAAATGTTAATAACAGTTCTTTTTGTAGTAGCCCCAACTGTAAACTGAGGAGTGTCTAAGGGGAATGACTAAATAAAATTTTGATATATGATTAATGGAATATTAGGAGAACAATTTATAAGACATTTCAGAGAAAAAAAATTATACAATGATTAAAATATGAATAGAGAGAGGTGGATGAAAAGCTTTACCCATCTCTTGCTAGAGAGGTGAAGGACTGAAAACGTAGGATGAGACACATATTTTTGAGCATGACCAATTTGGGAATCAGTTTTACTAAATTATGCATATTGTTCCGAGGGTTTTATTTTATCTTCTCTAACTGATAGTTTAGTCATCCTGTCAAAAATAGAAATCAGGTTAGTCTGGCGTGACCTGTTCTTGAAGAAGCCATGCTGACTCTTTCTAATCATCACTTTCCTTTCTAAATGTAATAGGTGTGGGGGTGGGGAACTGGTTAATAGGGGTCTACACTTCAGAGGATGGACAATATCTACCTTCTCCAAATTCATTTGGAGATTTGATAAGCTTGCTCCCAGTGATGGAGAAATTGCACTGTGAGACTTTTCTCTCAGTTTCCGAACACATGCAGATATTTTCTGACTTTTGTGCAGATTTACTATATAGTGATAGAAAGTCTTTTATTTGTCTACCATGTTGAAACTGAGTGAACACACAAGTGGTTTGAATAAATAAAGTAGAATCTCTTCCCTGGTAGAGAGCAAAGCAAGAATTGTTAAAAGCTGTTAGTGAGGAGAGAGGTGGCAATTACTACTGGTGGCCTTATCTTCCCACCCAGGCAGACCCTTGGCTACTTTTTTTTTCCTATTCCAGTTGTGTTCAATCTTTCTTGGCATTAATAAGTATCAGAGACAAAACATTATATCACAAATTTTGAGTTTCAAAAAAAGTCAGAATAAGTAGAAATCTAGCAATGGAATTGATGGTAGACTTGTCTGTAGTTGTAGCAGCCAAGGCTACTGAGGAGCCAGATAACATATGACCTGCTTGACCTATTCATCAACTATGAATTAACATGGCAGACAAAACATATTCTGCAAACTAGAAATCAACCTATTCATTGGTTATATAGCACCTAAGTGAATTTGGTGAGAGGGAATGTTTTGCACAACTACACTAAGTTTGGGAGCATTTTCCCTGAGACTGAATAAGCCTGCATAGGAAGAGAGTTTTAGAAAAAATGCCTGCACTTCTGCTCTGGCTATATCTTCTCAGCAAATATCTTTTAGAAAAGATTAATGAATATTGGGACAGTAATTACAAGTGAGATGATTTTGAGGAAACAATTGGTGATGTTAAAAGGAATATTCTCCAATGGGAGACTCATGAATGGTAGTTTGAGGGTAAGACATTGCCAAACTTCTCAAAATTGCTCCTAAAACTCTGAAGGGAGCTGAAACCATGCTCTAGGGACCAAAGCTACTAGTCTGAGCATGGACTGGAAGAATGTGTCCAGAGCCTTTATGTGCTACATAAATTATTGCTAACCATCTCTTTAAGTATTTTTTTTTAGGTTTTTGCAAGGCAAATGGGGTTAGGTGGCTTGCCCAAGGCCACACAGCTAGGTAATTATTAAGTGTCTGAGATCAGATTTGAACCCAGGCACTCCTGACTCCAGGGCTGGTGCTTTATCCACTGTGCCACCTAGCCTCCCCTTTAAGTATCTTTTCAAGATTTTTCACAGAATTTGAAGCTAAATCCACTAGCCAAATTTTGTAGATTCTGAAAATCTTCAATCTCATGCTACCTCTTCTGCTTTCTATAATCTTTCAAATACTACTAACCATGATTTAGCAATCAATCTGCCAGTTCTAGCAGAACTGAAGGATGTAGCTCGTCTAAGTCAGGAGATCTGAATTTATTAAGGGCCATTAGGTGCTCTTACTAATCCTTCCTAACTCAACTTAGATATTAAACTTCCTGTTATTCTTTCTTCTCTTTCTCCCTTCTTTCCTCCCACCCTCCTTCCTTCTTTCCTTTCCCTCTCTCTCTTCCTTTCTCTCTTTTCTCCCTCCCTTTCTCTCTCTCTCTCTCTCTCTCTCTCTCTCTCTCTCTCTCTCTCTCTCTCTCTCTCTCTCTCTCTCTCTCTCTCTCTCCCCCCCCCTCCCTCCCTCCCTCTCTCTCTCTTTCATCATTTCTAGTGTAATGATCATTCTCCCTTTTGGAGAAAGTTGAAACCAAGAATCAAATAATCCTATATTCATTCTATTGTCAGTTATCATCACTTCCCCCCTCTGCCTTCTTCCCTCAAACCCAGTATGCAAAGGGTATCTCCTTATTTGATCCTCTTTTTTTCCTCTCTACTTGCTTGTGTTTCCCTTAGCTTCCCTAATCAGCCTCATCTTATTCTTGGTTTTAGCATACTATTTTTCACACCACTGTCATTCCATACTTTAAAAAGTTTAAATTGATTGGTGAGTGACCTATGCATAATTATTGATCTCTTCAGACAAATTCCTTTTTTTCTCTCTCCTTAATGGCATTTTTGAGTTGAAGTTTGAACTAGAGTTCATCTATTCCATTCTTGTCATTTTATACATGAGAAAATTGAAATTTAAAAACATAAAACGGCTTGCTCAGCATCAGATAGCTAGTAACTAGGAGAGCTAAAATTCAAACCCAGGTCCTTTGACTACAAATCTGGTTCTCTTTTCACTCTGTTTCTTTTTAGTTCTGATATATTCTATGATTCCATGTATTTCACCTTGGATTGCTGAGTTACTTCTAACATTTCAGGCGACATTAATCTTGGAAATACTGATCTCAAACCTTTTCCTCTATTTCGTATTCTGTCTGGAATGTGTATCTCCCTTCAAAAAGAAAAGGAAAAGGTTTTGATTTTATTCTTTTCCCAAAATTCTGGCAACTATAATCCCCTCATTTCACAGACTGGAAAACAAGGCCTGAGAGGAAGGATTCTCTCGTGGTTTTATCCTTTGAAATCCTTTTCTAGTACTGGGGCACCTTCCACATAAAGGAATTCAATAGAAATTTCAATTACAGGGCACTCTGTGGGATAGTATTGTAGAAAATCAAGACATTTCCAAAGTCTCAGTACATTTTTAAGCTTTTAAAGCTAAGACTTTTGGAAAATATTGTAGAATTAAGGTTCCAGAGTAATAAGCAAATCAAAATTTAAGAAAGATATAATGTTTTGCTGAATTTATTAGGGCTTTACATTTTTTATTTTTTAAAGGTACTCATTGTGGATTGAGGCTAGTCTATGGTGAAAAGCTAACACACAGAAAATACTGATAATTTTTATTTTATGATCAGATATTAGAACTTGTTCCCATAATTTCTATTATGTGATTCTTTGCAATTTGTAATACTTTTATCTGATCTTGTAGTCCTTGAAGCTGTGGACTTGTATTTATCATAAAATGGACTTCACTTGCTTTTCCTTTTTTTTAGAGAAGCATCATGTTCTTAATTTGTAACTTTAATGCAAGCTTTGTAGTCAGAGATAATTGCTAAGAATTTCCTAACAGCCCCTTGGAATGGTCATTAAATTCCAGGCTTCCTATTTCAATCCAGAATACTTGGTTATAAAGACAGTGATGATGTTTGTCCTTGAAGAAGATGGTAACATCAGGGAGGTGAACTGGATTTGAGTGAGGGGGTGCTGTGCTAAGTCACCAACCTCACTTTCTCCATCTGTGTCCAGTGGCCAGATATGAACCAGGACTACTGAAGATGGCCCTGGATATGAGGCAATCAGGGTTAAGTGACTTGCCCAAGGTCACACAGCCAGCTAGTATCAAGTGTCTGAAGTCAGTTTTGAATTCAGGTCCTCCTATCTCCAAGGCTTATGCTCTATCCACTATGCATTAGACAATTGTCCTTCAATCAGCTATTTGATATACCTAGTAAATATTGTTTCTTGGGGTGTATGGGGTATTCAAGGAGTGTGTGCCCCTCTGGTGTGAGGGTTTCCCAAGTCCCTTTCAGGGCTACTTCTTACACTTAACTCTCACCTGTGGCTCCAAGAAACTATAGCATATGGAGGGGCCACATCCTGGTAAATTTTCTTGGCAGATGGGCTACCAGGCTGAGGGTAATGTACAGGTCTCAAATCTGTCAGTGAGTTAGGGGATTATCTACTCCAGGCATATGAAGATATCCCCTGTGGAATGGGCAGACATGAACAATTTGTTCCAGTGGCCATGAAGGTGACTGAAGAAGGTTATGTGGAGTGCTTAGAGTTTGGTCAGGCACCAAGGTTATTCTCTGAATTACAGTGACTCCTCTTCACTACAGGAGCAATTTTATTCCACTGTTAGGCCTTTAAAATCCTCCCAGTCTGACCTTAATTTATCTTTCTAGCTTTATTTTCTATTATCCCCTTTTCTGAATTCTACAATCCAGGTAAACTGGTCTTTCAGTTTCTCACACTCTTTCAAAAATACAACTAAAATAGCTGAACAAGAATATTTCAGATTTGATACCATACATTAAGCAGAATTACATAAAGAATGAATTTATATTGGAAACTTTTTGCTGAATGGAAATCAGGGACTTTTGCTTGTTGCTTTTCATTTGTGTAAAGTGAGTATCTACACACAGAGAAACATAATTCCTGCCAAGAAGTTGTTGAATTCAAAGATTGTTAAGAACTATTTTTTTTTTTGCAGGGCAATGGTCCAAGGTCAAACAGCTAGGTGATTATTAAGTTTCTAGGTTGGATTTGAACTCCTGACTCCAGGGCTGGTGCTCTATCCACTGTGCCACCTGGCTACCCACAAAGGACTATTATTTGATGACTGTACCGTGTATTTTTCCAGAAAAGCATAAAGAAGTTCACTTTCTTAGTTAGCTACAGTGACAAAATTTACTGAATAAATATTAATTACTTAGAAGCAATTTTTCTTTACAGGACTTCCTTACTGTTCAGGATATACACAAAGATTTTTCAAAATCAATGAAGCATCATATTGTTCTCAGTAAAATCTTATTAATTATTATATAGAAAAATGTTATTAATATTTTGTGAAGAATAGTCTTTTGTATTGTTAATAATAAAAAATTTAAAATATTCTTTTTATGCTAATCTTATCATTTAAAATATCTGTTTTGTATATGACTTGTAATTCACATCTATTATGTGTATTAAAAATATTTGCTTCATCAAAAATTTAAGGAGCACTATGTTAAAATATTTGATCTCCATAAGGGAAGCTGTTCTCTTTTTCACATGTATACTGACACAACAATATTATGGACAATTGGTATAAAACTTGGGTATTTTCTAGTTAAACATAATGGACTTACAATTCTTCTTAGTCTTGAGTCCCAGAACTTAAGATGATTTTCAAGTCAAAGAGGAAGTCAGACCAAAATATCACAGTAGTCATTGATGTACATGTGTGACATGAAGCTAAGAGAGTTTGTGTTAAGAGATTGACTTGGTCTCCTTGAGTCAAAATTCAAGAAGAAGAATTAGAGCCTTAATGTACACTTTTAGTACTATAAATTGAATGATAACATATCTAGAAGGTATAAAAAAACTTCTACAATCGCAACCAAGCTTGAGGCTCGTAACTGCAAAGCAGCTATAGGGATCAACAACTCTTTTCTTGAAAAAAGAGCAGAAGAACTGGTAGATATTCTCAGTACACAAAATAAAGGTTTAAAATTTACGTAAATACTTTTGGAACAAAACATACCCTACCTCGCAAAGAAATAATAAAGTCTAATAATAGGCATATGCCATTAGACTTGTCAAATGTAACCAAACATGGTATATTTCTATCTGAAGCCTATGAAATGGCTAAATGATAAAAGAGTGGAATCAAGAGGCTGTTGAGTTGTTGAGTCTGTCATTGACATGAACTCAACTCAATTTCAAAAAATGACTGAATCATGCAAATTTATATATAGAAATGGAGGAATTTATGAAGAAAAGTTATTCAGGAGCAAGTCAAAGCCAGTAGAAATTAAAGACAGATTATTCTTAATGGTCCTGAATTTATTGATTAATTCTTATTATGGAATAAAATGATAGACATGTGAAACATCATTTTTCTTAGTTTTTTTTTGCAAGGCAATGGGGTTAAGTGGCTTGCCCAGCTAGGTAATTATTAAGTGTCTGAGGACGGATTTGAACTCAGGTACTCCTGACTCTAGGGCCAGTGCTCTATCCACTGCACCACCTAGCTGCCCCAGAAACATCATTTTCTGAGAAAAGTATTTAGTATCTACCTAAGTGCTAGAACCTTAGAAGACATACATGATCTAGTGGATAAAATTAAACAACAAAGTTTGCTATGTTTTATAAACTAATAGAAGACAAAAATATACTTCAAAGATAAACCATACCACTATCAAACATCATTACAAAAGGAACTGTTGCCCATGACTCCACAAATATAACAATATCTGTAAAAATTTAAGAAAAAGTTTTAATAGCTATTTCCATACAGAATACTCAATCTCCACACTACATAGAATGAAACATTTCAAAACATTGAAACTTGTAGTTCAATGAGACATTAAAATCATGTGGGAGCAAGATAAGGTATGTGTAATTCCTGTTATCTTACTTGCTCATGAGGTTTTCCCCCAATGATATTTTAAGTGAATCTACAGAGGATAAGTTTGTACTCCAATATTTTTCTTCAATTACAAAAAATCATTTTGTACCTTTAAATAATACTTTGAAATAATTCCACAGAAAATTAAATATATAAGAATAATTATAGTTTAGTGACTTATCCTTGGATCATTTCTAGCTGAATTTTAAGAAAAAAGATAGAAAGAATAAGATAACAATGACTAATAATAGTAATAAATAATGATGATGATAATTATATAACTGCTATTGTATGGATTCTAATAACTTTAAATGAGTTCTTCCCATTGATCTATTTCAGGATGCCAAATCTCTTGACATGCATAGTCATAATTTCCTCTTTGATAAGATTTATGCTCAATATATTTTTTCCTGGAGAAGACAAAGTATCTTAAAGTATCACATTCATCCATTGGTTCAATTTGACCTCTGGATTTAAGTGTGCAGATTTCAGTCTCTATTTTTCCCTTGATTTATTTGAAGAATTTCATACACATATAGTTCAAGGAACTAGATATTATTGCTATTATTCATGTTATTAAAGAAATTTCATAAGATAAAGTAGCTATTAAGTTTTTTGTTTGTAAAATTATGTCCTTGTATATCAAATGATTATTATGTTATTTTACTAATTTTAATTTGAAAGCTTCACTTAGTAGGGAAATCGAATAAAAGAAAGGACTGGAGTGCTTTTTTGCCATTATTTGGAAGATAATGAATGAATGTATATTCTATCAGAATGGAAGTTCCTTTAGGGGAGGGAATATCTCACTTTAGTATTTGTCCCCTCAGTCTCTGGCAGAGTATTTAGCTCTTAGCAGGGACTTGAGAACTGCTTGCTGATGATTGTTTGAGAGAAAAACCAAATTCCCAATTTTTCTGCTTTTTTAAAATGTGAATAAGAACAATTTGGGGGCTAGAGAAGACAGAAAAATTAGCTAAAAGGGAGATGAAATTCAGGCTGATGATATTTTGTCCTTCGTTCTCAAAGAGAGCCATGATATCAGGGGAGATGATGCCTTGACATGCACATGAATTATATTTCAGTGAGACAACATATATATGTGCTGTCACCAGCCTCACTTTTTCCTTCAGAGCCATCTAGACTATGACCAGATATGAATCAGGATGCTCCTGGTTGCTAGGCAACTGGGTTACGTGACTCACCCAAGGTCATGCAACTAGAAGTGTCAAGTATTTGAGGTTGGATTTGAACTCTGGTCCTCCTAACTCCAAGGCCAGTGCTCTATCCACTGTGCGACTTAGCTGTCCTATAGAATCAGGATAATAAGATAATAAGAGGACACCTACTTCCTCTTGATTAAATCTAAGCACCCAGGGTTAAACAAACTCAGTGCTTAAGAAGGGAAAAATATTGCCCCAATTTCCAAATAAAGGGAATAGAATGGAATTTACTAACTAGAGGCCCATGAGTCTGACTTTTGTTTGATCTATACATTATAGACAACTGCAGGATCAATTTGGATCAACAATGGGATATGACAGAAAAGAAAACTATGACAATCTTGGGCTCCATTAAGAGGCATCGTTATGTCTAAGACTAGGGAAATGATAATTCTGCTAATTAATTAATTAAAATGATTAATTAAAGTTAATGAAACCCTATCTGGAAGACTGTATTCAATTCTCAATGTCATATTTTTGTATAAAGGGAGAAATTCTCCCATCCACAGAAACACTTATTTTGCATTAGCATCAGGAGATAGTGTAAAAGGCAGGGAAATGCACATATCTACATACATGGACAGTCAATCAACAAGCAAGTATTTATTAATTGCTATCTATGTATCAGGAACTTAACTATGTTCTATCAAAGAAAACACAAAATCAGTCCCTACTTTCAAAGAGGGAGACAACATATATAAATTAGAAAGTAGATGACAAATATAAAGTAAATGAAAGGTCCACCTTAGAGGGGATGGGATTAAGAGGGAACCAGGAAAAGTCTCTTTGAAGACATGATGCTTGAACTGAGTCTTACAAAAAATGTCAGAGATTCTAAGAGTCCAGTGTTTGGGAGGGAAAGCATTCCTGGCACTAGGAACAGGCAGTATAAAGACTTGAAGACAGAAGATAAAATCATGTCAATTCCCCCCTACTCAATAATCTCCTGTGACTCCCTGTTACTTCCAAGATCAAACACAAAAATCTTCTATTTGGTTTTCAAAACTCATAATCTAGCCTCCTTCTAACTTTTCAGACTTCTTTTACCAGTCTAGAGACACTGGTCTTTAGTTTCTGGGCTCTGGACATTTTTTCTTTCTGTCTCCTATTCCTGGAATGCTCCTTCTCCTTATCTCTGCCTAGTAACTTCTCTGGATTGCTTTAAGTATCAGCTAAAATCTCATTTTTTTACAAGTCTTTCCTTACCCATCTTAATTTTAGTGCTTTCCCTCTGTCGATTATTTCCTTTTTATTTTGAATATAGTTTGCTTGTACAAATTGGTTTGCTTATTATCTCCTCCATTAGATTGTGAGTTCACTGAGGATAGGGACCATCTTTTAGCTCTTTTTGAAACCCCAAAGTTTAGAACAATACCTGAACTTAGAAAATGTTTTTTGACTGATTGGTTTATGTTTTCTCCCAACCCATTGAGATTCTGTTCTCCTTTTTAACTTCTCATAAACCAATATTCACATTTAGATTATATGGATTCTTTACTTTAGGAAAACTAATCTAGTAATGGCATCTTTAAACTTCTTGAGCAGTTGAGCACCAGCCACTTATATAGTGTGAAGTCTGAATTTTTACTTTGTCTACCTATTTTTTTGCTTCTGGAAAGGATTCCTCAAAACCTTTTTTGGTAAGTGATTGACCCTCAGACATATATTATTTCAAAGGTAAAAATACCAGGTACTCTTTATATTTGTACACTACATTTGCCTCCCACTGCTTGGATGAAGCTGTAGTGATGACCATTTGAATTCTTTCAAGGATTCCTTCATGTTCTAGTAAGTAGTAAGACAATGCCCTTGTAAATAAGTTTGTTAACTGTGTGTGTAATTTGAACTTGTGCCCAATTGACTATGGAACTGGAGGATTCCATTGGTCAATGAGGTCATAAAACTGAAGGATTTTCTGGGATCATTCACAGAGGATTTGGGAAAGAAGAAAGGGGAAAGCCAGGTCGAGAAGGTGAGAATCAGGGGTCATTATCTTTTTAAATTCTTTTCCCTCTTTACAGAAACTCTCTCATCTTTTGTTTGGAATTAGCTGCAGAATGGCAGCACAATTGGGGTCATGCTGGCAAGACTGCAGCAGATTGAGCAATAGTTGGTGAGACCCCTTGTCATAACTCTCTTACTGCCTCTGAGTTGGAAAAGTTAGGACTCCAGTAATTGAGGGATCTTTCTGAGATCCTTTTGCTATTCTCTCCTTAGAAGGTAGCCAGAACTAGGGAAGCAGAGCCTATTTTTGGTGACTTTATTTTTCCAGTGACTATACCAGGTCCAACATCCCTTATATCAATCTCTCCAGGCTCTTGTGATTATGTGGCCTATTTCTTTCTAAATAAAAGAAATCAGTAGTTACTAACCCTTGTTTTGTATTTGATCATATTTGTGATGATAAAAATTTAAGGAAAGAGCAGCCTAGATAAAAACAGTAGACACACATTCTTTTCATTCTAGCAGGAGGATGGGGGAAGTTCTTGAGTTATGGCTTCTGTGGAACAGCCCTAGCCTGGGTTAGTTTGTAATAGTTTTCCTTAACCAGTCTGAGATGATAAACAGTAGAAATAATAAGCAGGGAAAGTGATTAATAATCTAAAGAGAATAAATCCTCTAGACTTAGTAGTAGATATATTTTTTTGATAGAACCAAAGTCTGTAACAGAGGGAAAATGGAGAAACTTATTCCCAAGGACATTATAGGTCCCTACTGGAATTCTTTAGAGTTTTTTTCTTGGGTCTCACTCCTACACTTGCAGCCCTTTCCTCAGCATCAGTGGGTGAAGATAATTATAGGGTATTGACAATTCTTATCCACTGACATTCATAACTGATATTTATTTTACACTTGTTGTTATTGTTGTTTAGTTGTGTCTGACTCTTCATGACCCAATTGGGGGTTTCCTTTGCAAAGATACTAGAGTGGTTTGCCATTTCCCTTTCCTACTCATTTATAGATAAGAAACAGAGGTAAATAGGATTAAATGACATGCCCAGGGCCACAGTTAGTAAATTTCAGAGACAACATTTGAACTTAGGAAGAGGAGTCTTCCTGGTTCCAGGTCTGGTATTCTTTGTCGAATGGTACCATCCTAGCTGCTCTTTACCTTAAATATAATACAGGGGCACAAGATCATAATCTAGAGTTCCATCTCAAAGACAATTTAATCCAGTCTCATCATTTTATAGAATAGGTAACTGAGGTCTAGGAAAGCCTCATAGAATGACCCTCAGTTAGGAACTATCTATTATCCTAAAGCTCTACAGCATGATTCTATGGCATTCTATGTTTTGTATTCATCTAGGTTGCCTAGGGTCTTGGAAGCTTATGCACTGGCAGCTCCAACCCACAAATGCCCAGAAGTCAGAGGAGTCTACTTATAAGTAAAAGACAGAAAGAGATACAAAGTCTGCCTTTCTCTTCTACCTTCCTGTTAAGATCATGATCTGTTGGGACCTGGACAGTTGATCTTTTATGATAGTCTGAGAGTCCTTGGAAACAGAGTTATTCACAAGACTCTTGTTTTTCTGAAGATTTTTGATTTAAATTGTATCCATTAGGGGTGGCTAGGTGGCGCAGTGGATAAAGCACTGGCCCTGGAGTCAGGAGTACCTGGGTTCAAATCCGGCCTCAGACACTTAATAATTACCTAGCTGTGTGGCCTTGGGCAAGCCACTTAACCCCATTTGCCTTGCAAAAACTAAAAAAAAAAAATTGTATCCATTAGTTGTTCAAAGAGGATGGTGTATATCTGTGCTGAATCAGCAACCTCTGCTCTCAGGGCCAGGATCCACATCCACTCCTACATGTCTTTTTTTTTTAATCTCACTTTATTATGGATATGCTTGTTTTATTTCTTAATTTTTAAAAATTATTTAATTTTAATTAAATTAAAATAAATTTAATTATTAATTTAATTAATTAAATATTAATATAAAATAATAATTATTTAATTTAAATTATTTTCCCTCAATCTTCCTTCCCTCCCCACCCCCACAGAAGGCAGTTTATTAGTCTTCACAATGTTTCCATGGTATACACTGATCTAGGTTGAATGTGATGAGAGAGAAATCATATCCTTAAGGAAGATAAATAAAGTATGAGAGATAGCAGAATTACATAGTAAGATAATGCCCCGCCCCCCAAAATTGAAGGCTTTGGTCTTTTTTTCAAACTTCATGATTCTTTCTCTGGGTCTAGATGATATTCTCCATTACAGATACCCCCAAATTGTCCCTGATTGCACTGATGGAATGAGCAAGTCCATCAAGGTTCGTCATCACCCCCACATTGCTGTTATTCTGGTTCTGCTCATCTTGCTCAGCATCAGTTCATGCAAATCCTTCCAGGCTTCCCTGAATTCCCATCCTTCTTGGTTTCTTTTGTTTTTTTTGCAAGTGAAATTTAATTTATTATTACTATTAATTCAATAATTTTATTATAAGAGTAAGCATAAACCTCCCTTCCTCCCTCCCTCAAGAAAATGAGAAACCTCAAGAATAGTGAGAGAGAGAAAAAAATGTATTTCAGTCTATGTTCAGATTCCAATGGCTCTGTCTCTGGGATGAGTTGCTTTCTTTATCATAAGTCCACCAGAGAAGTTGCTCTAATATTTTTCCCATAGTTGTTATTACTAGCTGTACCTCCACTCTATTCCTCCCCACTCTCATTTATTCTGTTCTCTCTCTCCTTTCATCTTGGCCCTGTCCAAAAGTATGTTGTATCTGAGTACCCTCTCCCTCATCATCTATTCCCCCCTTTCCCTCCCCCCATTCCCCCTTATGCCAACCCTTGCTTCTCATTTTTCTCTAGGGTAAGATAGATTTCCTCACCCTATTAAGTGTGTATGTTATTTCCTCTCTGAGCCATTTCTGATGAGAATGAAGGCTCACTCATTCCCCCTTGCCTTCCCCCTTTCCACTCCATTGAAAAAGCTTTTTCTTGACTCTTATGTGAAATTTCTTAGCTTCTTCTTCATCTCCTTTTCCTTCCTCCCAGTACTTTCCTTTATCACCCATTGACTCCATCTTTTTACTAAATTATACCATTGTATTTCACTCCTTCCTATGTCCTGCCTATATATGTTCCTTCTAACAGCTCTTATAAATGAGAAAATTTATATGAGTTATCAATATCTTCTTCCCATGCAGGAATACAAAAAGTTCAATATCATTAAGTTATTCATAGTTAGTCCTTCTCATCTACCCCCCCCCCACCACACACCTATGGTTCACCAGAGTCCTATACTGGGAGATCAAACTTTCTGTTCAGCTCTGGTTGTTTCAATAAGAAAGTTGAAAGTCCCCTGTTTCATTGAAAGTCCATCTTTTCCCCCTAAAAGAAGATGTTCAGTTTTACTAGGTAGTTGATTCTTGGTTGTAAACCAAGATCTTTTGCTTTCTGGAATATCATATTTCAATCCCTATGAGCCCTTAATGTAGATGCTGCCAGATCCTGTGTAATCCTGACTGTGGAGCCTCTGTAGCTGAATTGTTTGTTTCTGGCTGCTTTTAGAATTTTCTCTTTGATTTGGGAGTTCTGGAATTTGGCTATAGTATTCCTGGAAGTTTTTCTTTTGGGATCTCTTTCAGGAGGTGACCAATGAATTCCCTCAATTTCTATTCTACCCTCTGCTTCTAGGATCTCAGGGCAATTTTGCTGTATTATTTCTTGAAAAAATGAAGTCTAGGCTCTTCTCCTGATCATGGCTTTCACATAGTCCAATAATTTTTAAATGATTTCTCCTGTTTCTGTTTTCGAAGTTGTTTGTTTTTCCAGTGAGATATTTTACATTTTCTTCTAATTTTTGGCTTTTTTGGAAGAGTTTAATTTTTTCCTGATTTCTTGCAAAGTCATAAGCTTCCTTTAGTTCCATTCTGCATTTGAAGGAGTTATTTTCATCAGAGAGCTTTTTTATCTCCTTTTCTAGCTGGCCAGTTCTGCTTTTTAAGGTGTTCTTCTCCTCATTTGCCTTTTATTTTGCTTTTTCCATTAGTCCTAAGCTGATTTTTAGCATATTATTTTCTTCAGGTTTTTTTTTTTGTATTTCTTTCACCAAGATGCTGATTTGGTTTTCATGATTTTTCTGCATTGCTCTCATTTCTCCTCCCAATTTTTCCTCCACCTCCCTTAATTGCTTTTCAAAGTCTTTTTTTGAGCTCATCCGTAGTCTGAGCCCATTTTCTATTTTTTTGAAGGTTTTGGATACAGAAGCTTTGATTTTGTCATCATCTGAGTATGTGTTTTGATCTTCCATGGGACTAAAGTAATTATCTATGGTCAGATTCTTCTTTTTCTTTTGTCTACTCATTTCCTCAGCCCAAGACCAATTCACAACACTTCCAAGGCTTTGGGGTTTTTTTGCGGGGGGACATCCCACTAGGACCTTTACTCCTCCAAAGTCTTATGCTCTTTTGCCTGTGCTTTGATATGTAGACCATAGTACTTCCCTCTGCCCTAGAGCTGTAAGGAGGGTTCTTGCTTGGCTACTTAGTATGGAAGCCCAAACTGCAACCTGTATCTGAATGTGGGCTAGCAGCAGAGTACTATCCCAAGGGAGAGCAGAGAAATTTCTTCAGTTTTCCCTGACCCCTTACCATCGGTGGGCTTTGCTCTGGGGGTGCAGGCTTTCTTCAGATTCTTGCTGCAGATTATGATGCTGGTGCTCCTCAGTTCACACTCATTATGGTGTGACAGAATTCTCTCCCTGCCCCTTCAAGCTGTTCTGGGGCTGTGCTGCAACCCAGGCTTTTTCCAACCCCTGGTCTTGGTAAAACATACCTTTCCTGTGGAATATTCAAGTTAGCTTGGACTGGGAAAATGTATCACTCAGTCTTTCTGTGGGTTCTGCCCCTCTAAACTTTGGATAGAGTCACAATTTGTTGACTTTTGGAGTTTTGGGGGGAAGGAGTTCCCGGGAAATGCTGCCTTCATGCTGCCATCTTGGCTCCACCCCCCCCCCATTCCTACATGTCTTAAAGAACTTATTTTTATTTTAGCTTATTTACAATACAGCAAAAATTGAGTCACCTGCATTTTGACTGAAACAATCTATTCACTTAATTATATCATCTTTCTAAGCAAAGTGACTGAATTGTTTTTGAGTGTTATCTTTAAAATTACTGGAAACATTGGCCACCAAGCCTGAAACATAATGTACATATGGTTTTTCATAATTGTGCCTTTTGTATTTAAATATCATTCTAATGATATCCAGATGGCATGGTGGATAAAGCAGGTCTTGGAGTCAGGAGAATGGGAATTTGAGTCCAGCCACAGAAAGTTGACTCTTATTAGCTATGTGATCTTGGGCAAATCACTTGCAGGCAGGGCCATCTCCAGTTGCTTTGATTTATATCTGGCTACTAAAATCCAGATGACTCTGGAGGAGAAAGTGAGACAGGTGACTTAGCTCAGCACTCTCTCATTCAAATCCAATCCATGTACTTGTCACAGCATCACCTCCCTGATGTCATGGTCTTCTTTTTTCTTTTATTATTTGGAAAGAAGAGGTAGGGGGAGAGAGGGGATAAGGATAAAGTCCCCCTCCCTCCAAATGACAAAAAATAGATCAGATGGAGGGACAGAAAGACAGACATTTTAGGGGCAGCTAGGTGGCATGGATAAAGTGGATAAAGCACCAGCCCTGGAGTCAGGAGTACCTGGGTTCAAATCCAGTCTCAGACACTTAATAATTACCTAGCTGTGTGGCCTTGGGCAAGCCACTTAACCCCATTTGCCTTGCAAAAAAAAAAAGACAGACATTTTGAAAATCATATTTTGAATTTGTTATATTCTTTTTTTTTTTAAAAGATTTTTCAAGGCAATGGGGTTAAGTGGCTTGCCCAAGGCCACACGGTTAGGTAATTATCAAGTGTCTGAAGTTGGATTTGAATCCAGGTACTCCTGACTCCAAGGCCGGTGCTCTATTCACTGCGCCACCTAGCTGTCCCTGTTATATTCTTGAAAAGAAAACCATATAATAGAAATTTGAAGTTTCATGTGCTAACCTCTCCCATTCTATAAGATTCATGGAAAGACCTATCTTGGTGTTCATTATATTCCTTTTTTTTAACATTAAAGATTAAGTCTTTTTATCATAAAGTTATATTTGTATAATTCTATATTTTATAGAATTATATATGTGTTATATTTGTATCAACTTAATTAAAAAGATTAAAGAGATGGGGCAGCTAGGTGGCGCAGTGGATAAAGCACTGGCATTGGAGTCAGGAGTACCTCGGTTCAAATCCGGTCTCAGACACTTAGTAATTATCTTAGCTGTGTGGCCTTGGGCAAACCACTTAATCCCATTTGCCTTGCAAAAAAAAAAACCTAAAAAAAAGATTAAAGAGAATAAGGGATTGCTATCAGCAATGAAGATTCAGTTGTATTAGGAAAAAATAGATTCACTGTGGAGTCAGTTTATGTGACTTTTTCCAGTAAAATATAGCATTACATGAATTGGAGTGAGAAGGTGGATATTGGGATAATTGAGAATTAGAGTTTGGCAAGGCATTGGGAAGCAATAAGATAGATAGACAAAGAATTTAAGGATAGAGTATCCTGTATAGTTGAACCTGTGAATCAGAGAGTCAAAACTGTAAAGGGATTCTAGAGGAGTGATACACTAGGACAAGGGAGATGGGTAGGTGTTTTGGATTTCATAGGTTGAAGAATAGGTTTAAAAGACATAAAAGACAAGAGGAGGTTGGAATTAAGAATTAGAAGTGATGATCTGAAAAGGATTTCAGAGTTCTCAATTATAAGAATTATGAGATGGTAAAATTAAAAATATGGTTAGATTAAGTGGAGTGAATATATTCAGAGAGAATTGAGGACATTGGGTAACTGGGATGCCAAGCGTTTGACATGACTCCAGCAATACATCACAAAGATTATGCATTATAACCAAGTAGGATTTATTAAAAAAGTAAGACTAGTTTAATATAAGGAAAACAATAAATATAATTGATATTAATTTTACTGAATTTTATATGTAATTGATTATATCACACAAAAGCACAATCATATGATTATATTAATAGATGTAGAAAAAGCTTTTGTAATATACAACATTTATTCTTATTAAAAACACTTAAAAATATAGGTATAGATGTATGTTTCCTTAAAATAATAAGAAACACCTACCGAAAACTATTAGTAAGCATTATCTGTAATAGGGATGAGCTAGAAACCTTCTCAGTAGGATCAGGAGTGAAAAAAAAGATGCCTGTTAGCACCAATATCTTTCAATATTGTACTGGAAATACCAGCAATAGGGAGGGGGAGGAAAAAAGGGAACTAACAGAAGGAAGGGAGGGAAGAAGGGGAAAAAGTGAAAAGGGAAAGAAAGAGGAGGGGGGTTGATATAGGAGGGCAAACATACTGAAGGGGGCAGTATTCAGAAATAAAACACTGGGGAATATGGATAAAGGTAAAAAAGGCAAAAAATACAAACAGAAGGAAGATAGCATGGAGGGGCAATAAAAAGTTAATAATTATAACTTTGAATATGAATGGGATGAACTCTTCCTTAAAAAAGTAAGGGAATAGCAAAGTGGATTAAAAACCAGAATCCTACAATATGCTACTTATAAGAAACTTATTTGGAGCAGAAAGATACATAGAGTAAAGGCAAAAGGTTGGAGCAAAATATATTTTACATCAGCTGAAGTGAAAAAAGGCAGGGGTAGCAATCCTTATCTCAGACAAAGCAGCTGCAAAAATAGCATTAAAAGAGATTAGGAAGGAAATTATATCCTCCTAAAAGGTACCATAGACAATAAAGTAATTTCAATACTAAATATGTATGCACCCAGTGGTATAGCATCCAAATTCTTAGAGAAGTTGAAAGAGCTATAGGAAGACATAGACAGCAAAACTCTACTAGTGGGAGACCTCAATCTCACACTCTCAGATTTAGATAAATCTAACCATAAAGTAAACAAGAAGGAAGTTAAGAAGATAAATAGATTGTTAGAAAACCTAGGTATGACAGACTTATGGAGGAAACTGAATGGGGATAGAAAGGAATATACTTTTTTTCTGCAGCACATGGCACATTCACAAAAATTGGTCATGTACTAGGGCATAAAAACTTAATAATCAACTGTAGAAAGGCAAAAATAGTGAATACATCTGTCTTAGATCATAATGCAATAAAAATCATATGCAATACTGGATCAGGGAGAAAGAGACCCAAAACTAATTGGAAGCTAAAATAACCTCCTTTGAAAAAATGAGTGGAACTCTTTGCAGATGACATGATGGTCTACCTAGAGAATCCCAAGAAATCATCCAAAAACTACTGGAAACAATTAGCAATTTTAGCAAAGTTGCAGTTTATAAACCAAACCCTCATAAATCCTCAACTTTCCTATATATGACTAGCAAGAAACACCAGGAAGAGCTAGAAAGAGAAATTCCATTCAAAGTAACCTCAGACAGTGTAAAATACTTGGGAGTCTATTTGCCAAGGCAGACTCAGAATCTTTTTGAAAACAATTATAAAACACTTCTCACACAAATTAAATCAGATTTAAATAACTGGGCAAATATCAACTGCTCATGGATAGGTAGAGCTAATATGATAAAAATGACAATTCTACCAAAACTAAACTATCTGTTTAGTGCCCTACCAATCAAAATTCCAAAAAACTACTTTAATGAGTTAGAAAAAATTGTAAGTAAATTCATATGGAGAAATAAAAAGTCAAGAATTGCCAGGAGCTTAATGAAAAAAAAGTGCAAAAGAAGGTGGCTTAGCCCTACCTGATCTAAAATTATATTCTAAAGCATCAGTCATCAAAACTGTTTGGTATTGGCTAAGAAATAGAGTGGTGGACCAGTGGAATGGACTAGGTGTAAAAGCAGGAGATGATTATAGTAATCTGCTGTTTGATAAACCCAAAGAGTCCAGCCATTGGGATAAAAACTCCCTCTTTGATAAAAACTGCTGGGATAATTGGAAGTTAATATGGAAGAAACTTAGATTAGACCAACACCTCACACCCTTTACCAAGATAAGATCCAAATGGTTACAGGACTTAGACATAAAAAACAATACTATAAGCAAATTAGAAGATCAAGGACTAGTTTACCTGTAAGATCTATGGAAAGGGGAGCAGTTTATGACTAAGGAAGAGTTGGAGAACATCACCAAAAACCAATTAGATGATGATTTCAATTACATTAAATTAAAAAGCTTTTGCACAGATAAACCCACTGTAACCAAGATCAAAAGAACTGTAGTAAATTGAGAAACAATCTTTACAACTAATGATTCTGACAAAGGACTCATTTCTAAAATATACAGAGAACTGAGTCATATTTTTAAAACAAAAAGCCATTCCCCAATTGACAAATGGTCAAAGGATATGCAAAGGCAATTTACATATGAGGAGATCAAAGCAATCCATAGCCATATGAAAAAATGCTCTAATTATTAGAGAAATGCAAATTAAAGCTTCTCTGAGGTACCACCTCACACCTCTCAGATTGGCCAATATGACCAGGAAGGATAATGATCATTGTTGGAAGGGTTGTGGGAAATCTGGGACACTATTACACTGTTGGTGGAGCTGTGAACTCATCCAACCCTTCTGGAGAGCTACCTGGAACTACGCCTAAAGGGCAACAAAAATGTGCATACCCTTTGACCCAGCAATACCACTACTGGGTCTATATCCTGAACAGATGATGAAAAAGGGTAAAAACATTACTTGTAGAAAAATATTTATAGCAGCCCTGTTTGTGGTGGCAAAGAATTGGAAATCAAGTAAATGTCCTTCAATTGGAGAATGGCTTAGCAAACTGTGGTATATGTATGTCATGGAACATCATTGTACTATTAGAACCCAGGAGGATGGGATTTCAGGGAAGCCTGGAGGGATTTGCATGAACTGATGCTGAGTGAGATGAGATGAGCAGAACCAGAAAAACCCTAACAGCAACATGGGAGTGATGATCAACCTTGAAGGACTCACTCATTCCATCAGTGCAACAATTGGGGGCAATTTTGGACTGTCTGCAAAGGAAAGTGCCATCTGTATCCAGATAAGGAGCTGTGGAATTTGAACAAAGTTCAAGGACTATTCCCTTTAATTTAGGAAAAAAACCAGATATCTTATTGTCTGATCTTGTTACCTCTTAGACTTCTTGTCTCCTCTCTAAGGATATGATTTCTCTCTGATCGTACCCAATTTGGATCAAGGTACAACATAGAAACAAAGTAAAGACTGACAGATTGCTTTCCGTGGTGGTGGTGGGGAAGCAAGATTGGGGGGAAAATTGTAAAACTCAAATAATATCTTTAATAAAAATTAATTTAAAAAAAGAAATACTAGCAATAGAAATGAGAGAAGAAAAAGACATCAGAGGAATCAGAATGGTCAATGAGGAAAGAAAACTATTTCTTTTGCAAATGATATAATAATATACTTGAAAATCTTAGTGATTTAACTAAAATATTCGTTGAAGCAATGAATAATAAACAATACAAAATAACTGGGCGTATACTTGCCAAGACAAACCCAGGAACCATATGAATATAATTATAAAATATTTTTATGCAAAAAATTCAGATTTATATGATTGAAAAGATGTTAGTTGTTCATGGGTAGGCAAAGGCAATATAATTAAAATGACAGTTCTACCTAAATTAATCTATGCATTTAATGCCATTCCAATTAAACTACCCAAAATTATTTTATTGAGCTAAAAATAATAATAAAATTTGGAAAAACAAAGGGTTGAGCATATCAAAAGAATTAATGAAAAAAATGTAAAGGAAAGAGTTCCAACAGTACCATATCTTAAATTTGTTATTATCAAAACTATTTGGTACTGGGTAAGAAATAGAATGATGGATATGTGAACTACAGTAGGTATACACAGTAGTACATGATTATAGTACCTTGAGTTTATAAACACTTTTTTGAATAAAGGCCTCACATTCAAATTTATAGAGAATTGAGTCAAATGTATTGAGTCATGTAGATGAGTCATCTCCAAATGACAAATAGTCAAAGAATATGCATTGGCAGTTTGGAAGAGAAGAAATCAAAGCTATATTTAGTCATATAAAAATCATAATTGATTAGAGAAATGCAAAGTAAAAGTACTTTGACATACCATCACCTATCACACTGGCTAAAATGATAGAAGGGGAAAATGACAAATGTTGAAGGGGATGTGAAAAAACTGGGACACCAATATATTGTTGGTGGAACTGTAAACTGATTCAACCAATTTTTGGAAAGCAATCTGGAATTATGCCCAAAGAGATATAAAATTATATACACCCTCTGATTTAGCAATAACACTATTAGGTCTGTTTCCTAAGGGAATCATGGAGAAAGGAAAAGAATCTGTACTAAAATATTTATAAACCACTCTCTTTGTGTTGAAAAAGAACCAGAAATTGAGGAGATTCCTATCAATTGAAAAATGACAATAAATTGTGGTATCTGATTGTAATGGAATACTACTGTAAGAAATGATGAGCAATTTGATTTTAGAAAAAAACATTTTTGAAATAATGCAGAGTGAAACAAACAGAATCAAGAGAATATTATATATAGTAATAGTAAATTTCTTCAAAGAATGACTAAGCTATTTTGATTAATATGAATATTCAAATCAACACAAAGGATTTAGAGAAAGTACTGATATATGGAAGACTGTATTTTTATATGCTTCCACAGATATATCAGTGTCAAATTTGACCTCTCTAATGCAAGTTTGGAAGGGTGGAAGTAGACAATTCAGAACTCTCAAAATATAATATAAAACCTTAATAAAATAAATAATAAAGAATTATATTAGTAATTATATAGTATTTTAGGATTTGCAAAATATTTTACAAATATTATCTTATTTTAGCCTCACAACAGCCCTGGGAGATTGTTGCTAGCATTATTCCCATTTTATAGATGAGAAAATTAAAGCAAACAGAAATTAAGTGATTTATTTATAAGAAGGGTCTTAGGCTAGTTTAACATGTCTTCCTGACTTTTCACTTGCTGATTCCTGGTTTACCTCTGTCCATTGCCCCACCTAGCTACCTTTAAGAATATAATATTAATATTATGACATAACATGATATGATGTATTGAATATAATATAAAATGCAATTTGATTGGAACTTAATATTTTTATATTTATCCTTACAAGAGATATTGTAGAAACATATGACCAATAGCCATATCTTAATATTCTTTAATTAGATTAGGGAAATTAGTTTTATACTTTTTTATATTACATATATCCAACCACACATATGAGAGAATTCTGTCCCTCCACACCCTCTCCAACTTTTTAGTAATCCAATTAGTCAAGTGGCATTTCAAGTAATTAAATCACTTAAACATAACTTTATCATGTGGCAATTTAAAAAATTTCATGAGAGCTAGGGAACATGGAGCCAATAGAACCTAAGATTAAATCCTGCCTCAATACACTTGCTGGTGGTATGATTCTATAAAAGTCATTTAATGTTTCTCAGTCTCAGTTTTCTTTTCTGTAAAATGGAGATAATAAAAATACCCCTCCAGGATTACTGTAAGCATCAAATGAGATATTTATAAAGTGCTTTGCCAGCTTAAAACATTTTATAAATTTTAGCTATATCTAACACTACACATTAAGGAGAAGAAAGGATATTAACAGAACATCTGGTGGAAGCAATGTCATTTTAAAAGGTAGAAAGTAATTATTGAAATTGGGATGGTTAAAGTAGATAAATATTGAATAAGGTTCTGCTTTAGTTGTCATGGAGTCTGAGGAGGGTTCAGTTGGACTAAGGCAAGAACTCAAGTTTCTGTGCCCTAATTTTTCTGTAGGAGAGTAGGACCCCATATTAGTTGTAGGGGGAATTCTGCATCTTCTTTTCTTTGGGTTTGAAATAATACTCACAGATATTTGTTTCTATTTTTCCTGGGCTGTTGTCATAGTTATGTTGCCTGTAGTGAGTCCTCAATAAGTAAATTCTATTGAACTTTAGTAAGTTCACCCAATCCCATTTGCAAAGTGTTCCTAAGTGGTGGGATTAAGGAACCTTTTTCCTTCTCTACTAATTTTCTGCTTCACAGTTTTGAGAATGCCAAATCTAACTTGGAGGCAAGCACGGGTAATTTTAGAGGCTGGGAAATTTGCCAGTCTCAGAAGGCAGAATAGCCCTTACAGATGAGGTAGTTTCACAATTAAAAAAAAAAAAGTACAATGTTTAGATCCTATCATAGGGAGGCAGTATATTACAGTGGAAAGAATCTCTAGTTGAAAGCAGGCATATAGTAGATGATTAATAAATGCTCACTTACCGATTGACTCAATCCCAGCTGTCCTACATAATGCCTATGCGACTGTGCGTAAGTCACTCAATCTTTTGGGCTTCAGTTTTTCACCTATCCTTTTGGGGGAATTTGGGGAAATGATTCTATAAATGATTGGCGTGCCCTTTAAATTTTAGAACCAGGTGTCAAGACTCTGATGGCTCCACTCCTGTAATAGCTCTGCCTTGGGATTATCTTTCCAGCAGAATGTAAGATCCTTGAAGAAGGGACTTTCCTTTTTATTTTTATTTTTAGATCCTCAGTATCTAGCATGGTCTTGCAAAAAACAAAACAAAAACTCAAGCCCTTTGATTTTGTGCCTTACTATGGAAAAAGTACTGGATTTGAATTCAAAAGACCTGGGTTTGCCAGTCTCTTATAAAATGGACTATAAGATCCTTTCTAACCTCCAAACTATGATTATATAATCCTTTGCTCACACTATTTCCTATTTCTGAAATTCTTTCCTTCTCTTGAATTTTTATCCTTCTTTTAATGGCCAATTCAAATGTTACCTCCTTCATGAAGCCTTCCTTGATCTATTTGTACCATAATCACTTTTCTCCTTATATCTCATAAAAATACCATATGACCTCATTTTTAGGGCCCTACATGCTCAGTTTTCTCTAATTTTTTTTTGTTTTTTTTTTGCAAGGCAAATGGGGTTAAGTGGCTTGCCCAAGGCCACACAGCTAGGTAATTATTAAGTGTCTGAGGTTAGATTTGAACTCAGGTACTCCTGACTCCTGAGTCTGTATGTACTCTTTCCACTGTACCACCTAGCCACCCCTTTCTCTAATGTGTTAAAAAAAATCCCCTTTATTTTAATCCCTTAATTTTATCCAGCTATTATTCTCTTTCACCATTAACTTTCTTGAGATGAATGGCCGTGTATGTGTGTGTGTGTGTGTGTGTGTGTGTGTGTGTGTGTGTAATATAAGGCAATCTCCTCAGATTGGGTGGGAAGAGAAGGTGCTGTGGGAAATTTGGGGAGATATATTGGCTTCTGTGGAGATTGAGATTAGGAAGGAGGAGAATAATTTACATGCTGCAGTGAGGGCCCATTTGATATCAGATAACAAAAGCCTATGGTGGATTTAGTCAGTATAGTTTCATATTTTCTTCCAGCTCCATTCAGTACCTCATGAATAGGATGAAAAGAGATAAAGGATAGAATAGACTTAGGTTTGGCAAGTTTTAATTGGTGATAGGCAAGTGATTCAAGAGCAGAGGAAAATGTAAAGTTGAGTTGATTCATGAAAAGATCAAGTTAGGAAAGGGAAGAGAGAGAATAGGCAGTGTAAGAGTGAGGAACTAAGAAATAGACAGATTGGAGGTCAGTGAAGATAAAAAACAATCTTAGGGGTTTGTAAGGCATAGGGATATTAGATAAAGAACTTTTAGAGATGGAAATGGAACATGTGGATGATGGCAAATGAAAGGAATGACAATGTCTGTGTGTGACTGAGGTGAAGTGAAAGAGTAGGTAATGGGAACTGACTAGATTGGGAAACTGAGAAATTAGACTGTATGAGGGAGCATCTATGGGTAAATTGAAGTCTTGGGGCAGAGGAAAGAAAGCCTTGAACTCCTTGAAGAAAAAAGGAAAATGTTTTGGGTAATGAAAGGCTACCAGGCACTCACCTGATATCTTTCTACTAAAATTAGGCATCAATTTCATATTATCTGTTTCGTTCTATTTTTCCTCCACTTCAAAAATCAGTCTTTTTGGGAGAGAAAACAAAAGCAATTTAAAAGGTGAGCCCTCCTCTTCCCTTCAGTCACCTATTCTCATTAACCATCCCAGGCTGTTTCTATTCCTTCTTTGATTTTCCTTTCCCCCTAACACTAAACAGCTAAAAATAAAACAGAAGACTTTTTCTTATTCTTAGTCATTATTTCCCTCTGGAGACTATTTTCCTTACGATTTCAATATTATTATCTATTGCTTCACCATTCATTGGCTCTTTCGTGCTCACATTGTAACATTATCTAATGACCAGTCAGTTAACATTTATTAAGTGCTTATTATATTCCAGAAACTTTACTTTGCACTAGGGATACAAAGAAAGAAGAAATTCAGTCTCTGCTCTCATGAAACACATTCTAATGGGGAGGCAATATGAAAACATCTATGTATGTACCAACAAAAGGCATTACAGTCTTAAAAATTTGTATTTTTTGGGGATATAATATTATTTTGAGATCTTTTACTAACTGATGAAGAATGAAATAAACAGAACCAGTAGGACAATTTATACAGTAATAATAACAACAATGTAAAAATAACTTTGAAAGTCATAAGAATTATGATCAATACAATGATCATTCTTGAATCCAAGGGACTGGAGCAGAATGGAATATGTATATGTATGTAAATATATAAACATACACATACATATGTATGTATTTATGGGTGTGTATACAGTCAATGAGAGAATTTTTTTACTTGTCTATATATATTTGCTATATGAAATCTTTTTTTCTTAAAAATTAAGATGAATTAAAAATAAGACAATAGATTTCTATTAATTTTTTATAAGAGGCAGGGCTTAATAATGATGTGAAATGTTGCATGCACTGTCAGGTGGGGGTCATTGTATTATTAGTTTTATTCAATTGTTTTACTTTATTAAAAGAGCCCTCTCATGAAATAGGATTAATCAGTAAATGTTTATCATGTAAAAACAAATATAAAGGGGCCATGGGTTGGGGGGAGATTTGGGAAAAGTTTTTTGTAGAAGGTGTGATTTTAGGTGAGACTTGAAGGAAGCTGGGGGAAGTCAGGAAGTAAGTATGAGAAGGAAGGGGCTATTGCATGGATGGTGAAAAGCCAGTGAAAAAGAAAATAAAGAAAATAAATAAATAGATAGATAAATAGATAAATATATACACACATTTACACATCCATTCATTCTATCATCCATCCATACACACATGTGTATTATGAATTCATTTATGTATATATGAACACATGTGTATGTGTATATATCTATATATAAATGATATCCAGGTCAAGACAGTTGGTGATACAAGACTGGAGACCAGGAGAGAGGGTAGGACTGGATAAACAGATCTTATAATTTTTATGCATGCAGATAATTGGATCCATGGGAGCTGACAAGAGTTTATCATGTAAGAAAATAAAAAAGGGAGAAGAACAGAGTACCTAAAAGTGAAAATTGTGGGACATCAACCATGAGCAAGTAGAGATCCAGCAATGCTGCTGAGACCCAGAGGGGAAAAAAAAGAATATCATGAGGAGGATGATAGAAAAGAACTTTTTCTCAAGTCTCATCAAATAAGCCTAAGAAGAGAAGAAAGGTAGGTTTTAGGAATAGCAATCAGAAGTGACAATAAGTAAACTTTCTAGGGAAAAGAGCCATTTGCATTTTAGTGTTAAAACCCTTAATGATATGACAGCCCTACTGTGTTTTAGAGGTACAGAAGGGAATATGACTATATATTTTTTCGCAAGGCAAATGGGGTTAAGTGGCCTGCCCAAGGTCACACAGTTAGGTAATCATTAAGTGTCTGAGACCGGATTTGAACTCAGGTACTGCCAGGGCCAGTGCTCTATCCACTGTGCCATCTAGCCACCCCTGGAATATGACTATTAAACTAATTATAGGAGAAAGAGCATTGGTCTGGATTTTGAGGCCCTGGGTTCAAATATTACATTTTATCTTTATGACACCTTTGTAGTATAACAGTAGTATAATGTAGTAATCACTTTCTTATTATTTTTACCTCCCTCCCCCAATATTATGTTGTATTATAATCCCTCAGAATGCTAACTCCTTGATGGCAGGAGCTGTCTTATTTGTTTGAGTGTGTTTGATAGCATCTGGCATGATGCTTAGCCCAGGTTAAGTTTTTAATAGATGCTTTTTCTTTCTGTCTGTTTGTCTATTTATCTATCTAATCTTCTTGACTTACTGATCCAAGTGGATGCCATTAATGACCTTCTACCAAGTCTTCTAGGAAGGGGAGAGTGAGAAATACTCTTAACAGATCTAGAGATTTGACTCCAATTATAACAAATGATCCACTGGAAAGCAGAATTAAGTCTATGTCTTGGATCTAAAAAATTTCTAAACTTTTCAGGAATTGCCTGAGGTAACCCTAAATTTTGATGACCTTTCTATCTTTGTATTGTGGACCTCCCCCCTCTAATTCTCCCTGCCAAGAGTTTGGGACAAATAGGTCATTCATTTATTCCATTCCACCTCCCTTCTCCAGACCTTTGTAGAGCGTCAGTGGCCTTCCATTAACTCTATGATCAAATATATAACTCCTGTTTGACATTTGAATCCTTCACTACTTGTCACTTAAGTTCTTGTCAGTCCCATTGGGTGTTTCTTTCCCTTTTGTACCTGTGATTCAGTTATACTTGCCTTCTCTTTGTTCCTTACACAGAGAACTCCATCTATCCCAGAATACCTTTATGCTTGTCTACCCCCCCCAACAAGGAATGTACTTCTTCCTTACTTCTGCCTCATAGATTCCCTCTCTTTCTTCAAGATTTAGCAGGCATCATCTTCTACTTGAAACCTTTTCTGATCCCCTCTCCAAATGCTAGTGTCCTCCTTCTATATAATTACCTTTTATTTAGTTCCCTTGTATTTATTTTCTTAATATTTTCCCTACATACTTGCACTTTACTCTTTTACTTAATTTTGTTAAATATGTATATGTGCACATTTATACACATGCATATATACCTGATACACATATCACATACATATCACACACACATACACAATACTGTATGACCTCACTTTAGGTCCCTACATGCTCAGCTTTCTCTAATTTATTTATCTATCTATCTATTTATTTATTTATTATTTTTTAGGTTTTTGCAAGGCAAATGGGGTTAAGTGGCTTGCCCAAGGCCATACAGCTAGGCAATTATTAAGTGTCTGAGACCGGATTTGAACTCCTGACTCCAAGGCCGGTGCTTTATCCACTGCGCCACCTAGCTGCCACTCTAATTTATTTTTTATAAAAAATCCCACTTTATTTTAACCCTTTAATCTTATTCTTATTCAGCCACCATTCTCTTTCACTATTAACCTTTTGAAATGAATGACCTTTTTTGTGCGTTTGTGTGTGTGTGTGTGTGTGTGTGTGTGTGTGTGTGTGTGTGTGTGTGTGATGAGGCAATCTCCTCAGAGAGATATGGCAGATTCTGTGGAGAGTGAGATTAGAAAGGAGTAGAATAATTAATTGTTGCAGTGAGGGCCCATTTGAAATTAGACAACAAAAAGTTGTAGTGGATTTGTATAGTTTCATATACCCCTTTTAGATTGTAAAATCCTTAAGAAAAAGGACTTTTGTTCTCTATCTGTGTCACTATTACCTAGCACTGTGTTTGGTATATAGTAGACATTTAGTAAATACTTGTTGATTGATTGGGTGATTGACTTCAATCAATTTTGCCAGATTTATTGTTCATTATTCCCTGGATAAAATAGCCTTTTTTCAGTGCCTCAAATAAGATGCACTCAATTCTCTACTTCTTGCCGTTTTACTGGCTGATCCCCATGCTTAAAATGTTCTTTAGACTCACTTTCCATCTTAGATTTCCTAGTGGCTCTCAAGACTCAGATCAAGTGCAACATTTTGAAACCTTTCCTGATTCCCCAAAACCAATAGTGGCTCTTCCATAATTTTTTTTACCTATTTTGCATATAACACACAAAGGAATATACATATATGTGTGTTTGTGTATATATACACCTATATATACACATAAATACACAGACATACATATCTATTTATATATCTCTTCTGACTTAACTGTAAACTTCTTGAACTCAAGAACTGTTTTCCCTTATGTCTTTTTATCTATTCACCTGGCACACAGGAGTTTAATAAATGCTTTTTAACTGTTCTCTATATCTAAAATATTATTTTGTCACTTCTGTCTAAAAGAATGTCTAGTTACCTGTAAAACTGAACTCAAAGTGCCATTTCCTACAGGAAGTTTAGAGTTTGGTGGTGTCCTCCTCCCAGCAATCTCTTTGTCTACGTTTTGTATTTCATTTTTATGTACATAACAGTTTTCCTCAATAAGTTCCTTGAGGGGAGACACTGTTTCATTTGTCTTTGAATTTCCTGCGTCTAATGCTGATACATAGTAGCCCGGTAATGTTTGTGGAATCCATTCATTCAATAGATAACTTGTTAAGTAGTTACTGAGGGGAGGGTTCTGTACCCAGCCATGGAGGAGGGAGCATCTGTGATTTCTTTCACAGCCTTAGAATTGCCTCTAATGATTCAATTGACAGTCTTCTCCGAGAACTGCCCAGAGAACTAAGAGGTTAAATGACTTACCCAGGGTCACACGGTCAGCATCTCTCAAAGACCAGACTGGATACCAGAAAAGCCTTCTATTTTAACCAGGTTTCAGGGAAGATACAAAAATAAACTAAGAAAATGAAAACTCCCCTCCCTCCTCCAAGCATCCTTCCCCTCCCCCATCTCAACTCGACTTCCCCTGCCCTGCTTCCCCTGGGCGGGTTTCCCTTTGTAATTAATCCCGAAGCTCCAACCCAAGGGGAGAAAAACGTGCTAATGAGGGAGCATCCCCCTACTCCCTGGGCGGGCTCAGCATGAATGTCGGGTAATTAATTTGGGGGGGAGAGGGAGATCCTGGGCTCTCGCCCCGGATCCCAGCCGCCGACTGCCCTCTCTTCCCCCAGCCACTGGGGGGTGGTGTGTTGGTGAGCTGGGATCCCCCGCCGCCCAGATCCCGAAGCTTTAGTGAAAGAGCTCGAGGGCAGAGAGGGCAGCGTCGGGGTTTGGGAGTTGCGTCTCGGACAACGCGGGAAGACATCCTTATCCCCAAGCCCTGCAGGGGCTGTCGGCTAGGCTGGGCGGGGGCCCGGGGGTTCTCGTCCTTCCCTCCCCCGGGGCCAGGCCTGGGGTCGCGCACCCTCCCCGGCGGGTTTCCGAGAACCCGAGGGCCTGGGAGAGCTGGGAGCGGAGGGGGCAGGGGGAGGGGAGGGGGAGTAGCTGGGCTGGTCGGGGAGCTGCGGCTCCGCAGACAATGGACGAGGCGGCGGGAGGGGCGGCGGCAGCCGGAACAGCCGGGGAGGAGGCGCTGGCGAGCTCGCCCCCCCTCTCCCCTCCCTCTCCCCCTCCCCCCGCGTTCGCCGGCTCCCGATCTGGTCCTGTTCTCGGCTCCCCGGATCCTGGATCCCGCCATGGGAGCCTGAAGAAGCCCTCCTCCCCCCTCGACCCCCGCCCCCGGGGCCCAGAGGGGGAAGAGGCTGCGGCGTGGGACAGAGCCAGGGGGCGGCCAGGGCCGGGCCCCGCGACCCCCCTCCGCCGCCCGCCGCCTGGCCAGCGCTGCCCGGGAGCGCGGAGTTGGCCCCGAGCGAGCCGGGGCACCGGGCTGCCGCACAAAGGCTCCGGCCGGGCCGGGGCTGCCCGGGAGCGGCGGGTGAGTGCGAGGCCGCGGGGGGCGCGGGCAAAGTTTAAAAAAAAAAAAGGAAAAAAGAGCCGGACCGAGGCAGGGGCGTCCCGGGCTGGAGACGGGGGGCTCGTGCTTGGGGGGGTCCCGGGCTTCCCCGCCTCTGGCCCGCCCCTCCACCCTGCGGGGCCCCCCTGGTCGGGGAGGGGAAGGGGTGCACGGGGGGGCGGGGCCCGGGCCTGGCAAGCCGGGGACTTTCCTGGGCCCGGGGCCGGGGCGGGGGCCTGAGAGGTCCCCGAGGGAGCGGCTTTCAGCCCGGGACCTGGAGTCCGGGGCAGCCGGGGCTAGAGGGGGATCCGGGGGTGCCCTTGAAGCTTGGGGAGGGGATCGATATGCGGGCGTGCCGCATCTGGGGGGCTGTGTGGAGTCCCGGGGGGCGCTGGAGGGGCTGTAAAGGGGGGAGCGGGTGTGGAGCCCGGAGGACGGCGCTGCCTAGGTTTTCCCCGGGACCCGGAGGTCAACCCCTAGCAACCACCCCCACATCTCTTCTCATGCTCCCCCTCTTTGGAGGGCAAAGGGAGCTGCCACTGTGTGAGCTGGGGGGGGGGCATATATGTCCTAGCCTGTCTTTGTGTTTGTATTGGTGTACGCCTGACCCTGCAGGTGTGCGCCTTCTTGTTTGGGGTGTGTAGGGGTTTCTCTCCAGCTCCCAGCTTCTCTGTGGGGGTGGGGAGTGTCTGGAGGGTTGGGGATCTGCATGTCTGTCCGTGTATAGTGGGGGAATGAAGCTGTTTGCCCACATAGGTGCATGGATGTTGGTAAAGGTGTATGTTTATCGGGGTGTGGGATGTGTATCCAGGCCCAAATATTGAACTGGATGGGGGGGGCGACTCTAGGAAGGGTGTGAATATTTGAAGATAGTTATTTCTATTTAATGGGTCTGTGTGGACCCCTGTGTTTTGAGATGATTCCTGTGTATATCAGATGGGTGTGCCTTTAAGTGAGTGTCTGCCCCTGGGGAGGGGCTGGTGCTATGTCCTCCCCATCTAGATGGGTGAGGTGGGCTTGAAACTCTCAGAGGAAGGGTCTCTCTCTGTAGCCCATGGAGTGTTTGGAGGATTTGGGAGCAGTAACAGTAGGTTTATTGTTGGAAACAAGGATGGAGTGGGAATGGGTGGGCAGCAGCCTTTTGTGGGTCAGGTAGAGCTTGCTTGTGGCTGGTGTGTGTACTTGTGGCATGTTCACATCAAAACTCTTTTCTACATCTGTGCCCAAGGGGAAGTTGGTGGAAAGTGGAGACCTTTATAGGGCTGTTGAGTGTGGGGTGGGGAGGGGCTATATGTAAGGTCTGGGTTTGATTGAGTATTTTTTTCAGCCCTTACAAGAAGGACTAGCTGAGTCCAGACTCTTGGATTCTGTTCCCAAGTTTCATGTCTTGTCTGCTATGGCTTTTGGCCTTCCTCCAAACACTTAACCTTTTTTCCCCCTGCACTTTCCCCCTACTACCTTTCCTCAGGGTTAGTATTTTCACCACCCAGTTCTGTTCTGGGAGCTCTAAGGCATTTGTGGAGTTTTGGGAATCTGACGCTGGAAGAAGGAAAGAAGGAGAAGAATGGTTGGGGAGATAATAGGGTAGTGATGATTTTAATCCACCGGGAAACTTTTGAGATTAAGATGAGAGATTGGAAAAAAGAGAACAGGATGGTTTGGGGGAATGAACTGACTGATAGTTTGTTTTGTGGAGTACAATTCAGAGCCTCTCTTCTACTCTTTGAAGAGCCTGTGTAAATTGAAGGCAAGCTTGAGGGTGGAGGATAAAAACTGGGTATATAGATATAAAATGGAAGCTGAGGATATATGAGGTAGGTCAACCTGAAAGCATGGGATATGAGCTGAGGATATGGGCTGGGGTTAAGGAGAGGAAATAGGAACTGAGGGTGTGGGGTAAAATTTAGAATAGGAATGAGATCTAGAATGGATACTGAAGAGGGTTAAGAGTGAGAAATAAAGTTGAACATATAGGATAGGACAGAGGATATGAGATAGGGATAAAAACTGAGTGTATGACTTTGAACTGAGAGCTGAGGGTATGCTTGGTGGAGACCTGAGAGCATAGTAACCAAGAACTTGGAATTAGGGCTAAGCATATAGGATGAAAGGTGATGGTGTGAGGTGAAAAATAGGATGGGAGGTGAGTGTTATGATGAAGGCTGAAATATGTGGATTTTCATCTCTGAGTAGTTGGGGGAGGAGGGAAAAGGGAAACGTACTGTTTATAAATCTGCTCTTATCTATTACTGTGGTGTGGGGGACCCAGTTGCCCTACCCTCAAATGGAAATATTTCTCTTCAGAGAACAGAATTGACTTCTTTCTTCCCTGTTTAAGGCTGGGGGGGGGGGGAAGTGACTGGCTCAGGACCCCAAGAGATGGACTTTTACAGTAAGCCTGGAAAGGGAAGGGATCAAGGTTTAGGATAGGACTTCCTTTTTAAAGCAACATGCCACAGATTCATAGCCTTACTACCTTCAGGCCAAGGGGTTAGAGTTCCAGTCTAAATTAATAGATGAGACATTTAGAAACAGAGGCACTTAACTTCTTAAGCTCTGACCTTCCCTGATTCTACTCCAAGGTATCATACTGCCCACCAGCTGTGTTCCAATCCCATTAGGATTCACTTGGTAGTCAAAGGGATTTTAGTCACAGAGACAACAGTAATCACTTCCAGAGAAAGAAGTTTGGTTAAAGGGTACCTCCTGCCATCTCTCTGGTGCTGCCCCACCTACTTCACCCTTTCCCTCCAGTATGTATGTAATTTATTTTTTTCTTGGGCAGAAGACTTAGCTGGCAACTGTTTAGAAGAGTAGCTATAAGCAAGTGGGAAGGATTTAGAACTCTTTCCCCCCTCCCCCCCTTGGGTTTCAGGAACTCAGACAACCCTAGCTGCTCCCTTTGCCTTTGTTTCTTTTGTCATTCCACCCTTGACTTGTCCCCCTATTATAAGGTTAAAAGGGAAAACCCCTGATAGGGAAATGAGGATCCTGGGTTCTTGTTTTGGCTTAGCCTTTGATGTATCTTTTGACACTGGCTAAGTTTCTTTCCCTCTCTGGTCCTCTGTTTCCCTTTCTATAAAATGGAACTAATGATACCTGTCACTCCTTATCCCTGGGGGTAAGAAGAGGATCATGATGAAAAAAGATGGGAGATAATAACCTCTTCTTGCTTTCAAGTTCCTAGGAAATCCATTTGATCTTCACCTGTTGTTGCTTGATATCTGTTAGACTTGATACCTGATTTCATTTTTGTGCCCTGGATTCCCGATTCCTTTTAGGAATGTTTGGAAATCATCTCCACTTCCTAAGTTTGGGGACATAATTTGTCTTGATTAAATTTTCCTGTCCAATTCCTCCTGTCTTTAGTCTCTCATTTTAACTCCCCTCTCCTAACCCTGTCTTTGTCTGTCAGTGATAGTAAGATGGTTGGTTTAACTAACTGCCTGACTACCAGGTGAGTTACCTCTTTCAAGATGGGTCTCCATACGGTTGGGGGCTGAGCTGAACAGAGTGCTTGAACACCTGACTAGTACCTTCATCTTGAACTTCTGTATCTCTCGTTCTCCTTTCTGGGAAGGTTTAAATCTCCAACTGGGGCTTGCCTGGGTTACCATCTCCTTGGCCAAAATCTGTGCACATCTGGGACATAGACACTTTCTGTTGGGTCTTATGAAAATGAACCCCTATATGACCAGGTGCCCCTGGCAAGACTCATAATTACAGACTGAACACCTGGGAATGGGTTTGGGAGGGTGGTTAGGCCAAGAATCTCTTAGTTATCAGGGTGGGGTGAGGAGAGGGGAGAGTGGGAAGGAGCTGGGGGCAGGGGTGGGGCAGGCATCTTGGGGCCCCCTTTGTACTATGGGCCTCTGCAACTCAGACAAACATGGCTGTTGGGTTGAGGGATAGACTGTGGGACATTTAAGATGACTCAAGCCTCTTTTCCCCTCATTATTAGTGAGTGCTTTAGCTTCTGGAGAGGAACATGGGGTGAGTCTCTGTGGTGTTCAGTGGCCCTATGTATTATCTGACCTCTTAGGACTGAAGACAGAGAAGATCATAGGACTACAGGTTCATAGATCTATGGCTACAAGGGAACTTGGAATTTGAATTCAGGTTCTGTGATTCCAGATTCAATGTGCTTTTTGAACAGTATCCTTTCTAGAATTATAAGTATGAAGTTTTACGGACTCTGGGGTAGTGCTAAATTTATCTGTCTAATCTTTGCCTTCATTTTCTCTAGGAGGGTGTTGGACAATGACATCCCTAGGAACCCTAGAGGAAAGAGCAGTGAGTAGGAAGGGGATCTTAGCAGGATATCTTCTAAGAGTATGGTGGACATAGCATTTGTTAGGGAGTTGTTGAAGTCTGAAACCCAAAGGAGCACAGGGGCCAAATTTGGAAAGAACCATAGTTTTGGATGAATTGTATTGGCTTCTTAGAGTCTCTACTATAGGAAAGTAGGAGGAAGATGATTGGGGCTGTCCTCCTAATGTTGAGAGTATAGCATGGGAATGTTAGCCACAGGACTGTCCCCACCATTATGTTAATCATCTTCTACTCTCAAATATAATTACCATCTCTCCCCTATTTTGCTTGCTAGCAGTAAGAAATTAAAGAAAGGCACTGCATACCTACCTAAGTCCCTTCCCAATTTCCAATCTGATAGATTTCAATATGGGAGTTTGTGGGTATGGGTAGGGAAATCATCTTTCATCTAGGAGTGTTGTATTCTATGGTCTCTGTAGCCACAGAGCTTCTCAGTGCAAGATAAGTATTTTTTGTTTTTTAGATTTTTCAAGATAATGGGATTAAGTGGCTTGCCCAAGGCCACACAGCTAGGTAATTATTAAGTGTCTGAGGCTGGATTTGAACTCAGGTACTCCTGACTCCAAGGTCCGTCGGTGCTCTATTCACTGCACCATCTAAGCCAACCAAGATAAACATTTTTAATACTATTGTCACTTAGGGCACTCTTGTCACTACCATGGATTTTGGCTTGGGATGTCTGATTCCCTCTCCAGTGGGCCATTGGATGTTATAGGGATGTGTGAGAATGGTTGACTGGGATGGTGATATAGGAATATAAAAAAACATCACTTTGCTTACAATTCTCCTCCTTCCAGTTACCCCTTTCCCCCCAAAAAAAGACATTGTACTTTGTTTTTGCGACCCTGGACTCTCTCTCTCCTCTCCATTATTTATTTATTTTTAAGGGGGGAAATTGGGGGTGGAGAGGGACAGGTGCAGAGACTGAGGTGTGAACAGAGGAACTTTAAAAACAACTGAGTGTGAATGGAGACACTCATTTTCTCACCTGCTTAATTCCAGGAATGGCTCTGTAGGAAGAGGAAGGGTGCTAAAAATCTTTTATTAGAGTTAAAAACTTGGAAAGGGGTAGGATAATTGAGAGATTGGGAGGGACTTTCTCACTGGAGTCCTTTTTGTGTTGGGGGGGTTGCACTTATCTGTGTTTGTTGGTCTTTGTAGAACAAGGAGAAGTCTGAGGCGGGGAGAAGACATGGTCAAAAGAAACCCAGGGAGGATTCTATCTCCCTTGTATATGTATTAGACCCTCTTATATCACTGTATGCATATTACCTCTCCCTTATGTACACACTTCTGTCTTTCCTACTTCTTCCTCTCCTGTGTAATGTTCTGCATAAAACTAGATTCACTCCACACTGGCTTCTCCCCCCCCCCCCCACTTCTAGTGCACAACTAGGCCTTATCCCATTGCTTCTCACCTCCCTGCCCTTCTCCCTTCCTCTTCAAGGTCCTTTGCACATGGACTCTGATTTCTGTATACATATATTGCTATCCCATTGTTTTCAATTGTGTCTGGCCCTTCATGACTCCCTTTGTAGTTTTCTTGGCAAAGATACTGGAATGGTCTGCTGTTACCTTCTCTAACTGATTTTACAGATGGGGAAACTGAGGCAACAGTGTTAAGTAACTTGTTCAGGATCACACAGTTAATAAATGTCTAAAGCTATATTTGAACTTGTGAAAATGAATTTTCCTGTTTTTAGGCCCAGCACTCTATCCCTTGCACCACCTAGATGCTCCGTATAAACATGTAGTACATGCTTATCTTATTGTCTTTTCCATATTGGTCTACCCCAGGTTAATAACTCTCACTTCCTCTTACACATATCAACCCCATCCCATTCCCTCATGTTTAGGAGTCCTGTCTCATGAGCCCTTCTCTCTAAGGTCTATCCCACACTCATTCTCAGGTGACCACCCAGGTCCCTCTCCTTTGTCTTCTCTTCCCCAGGTCCCTCAGATACACACAAAGGCCCATCCTATTGCCTCCCTTGTTTGCTGGGCCAGGTAGGGTTTGGGTTACTGGACTTGGAAAACCCTCCCAGGGCCATAAGGAGCTGGATTGAAGACATTGATGGAGCTGGCTTGTGGGAGTGGGGGAGAGAGAATTTCTTTGAAGGGGGGGAGCACAAGGGAAGTTGGCCTCATCATTGGAATCCAGGGCACACACTTCCTGATATCCACATGTCTGTTCTTGCCCCTCCTCTCAGGTGTGTGTGTGGGGAATCCTTTGCCACTCTGGAGCTGTCAGGAAGCTAGCTGAAGCTTGTGATTTGGTGGAGATACTAAATCCTGTCCTTGGAGGGGGAACCCAGGCATCCAGATTCTCTCACTGCCTCTTGCCCTCCTCCCTCCAGCCCCTGTCTGGGACAGAGGCCAGTGAGATTATGCATTCTCTCTCCTCCAAGTCTGCTGTTTCTGTGCCTGGTTGAGGAAAAAAAGGAATAGACCTGGGAGACGGCTTGGGAGTGTATGTATGTGTGATCCTGGGAGCTTAGGTGGGGGTGGGGGGGCATGTGTGTAAGATCCTGGGAGCTAAGGTGGGGGTGGGGGTGAAGAGAGAGCAAAGCAGGTCTCTACAGAGCCCGCTGGGCTGGGTGGGGTAGAGTGGAGTTGGGTGGAGCCAGCAGGAGCCTTTCCAGGTTTTCAAAAGGGAATAGATCTGAAGGACTCTTCTGCTTCCTTTCCCTTCTCATTTTCATTCATTAATGGCCTAGTGGTGAGAAGGCCTTCCTTCTATGAGCTCTAGCAAAGGCCTTTTGATGAGGAATAGCTCTCTCCCTTCTATAGGGTCCAATGGAGAGGGATCCTTGATCTCCGTGCCTGTCATCCCCCTACCCCCTCAGGCCAGTGAGGATGGTGAGCTCATGTCTGAGGCTGCTGGGAGCTGCCCTGGGAGAGTGTCAGGTAAACAGGTGGGGGCAAGAATACCCAATGCCAACTTCCAATGGACAACCTGTGGTTCTCTCAGCCCAACCCCCCACCCGCCCCCTCTCTGTAATTTCTTCATCTCACAGGAGCTCCACCTATTTTTCTGACCTCCCAGTCAGATGTGCCACCCAAGGGGCAGTTCACATTTTCTCAAGGCATAGGGATGAAGAGTTCCAATTCCTGCTGCTATTTTATTGCTCTTTCTCTGTGCCTTAGTTTTTACCTTCTTGGGCAGAGAGTCATAGTGCACAATCAGGATAGGAGATGTCTTTCTTGAGGGGTGAATTTGTACCATTGTCAGAAGCGTCTGTATCTACCTCCTTGTCGGGGAGAGAAGACATAGCTGCCTTGAGATCTTTCATTCAGTAACAGTGGGTAGGGAAATGCTTGGGCTAGTAGGGAACTGGATGAAATCCATGGAGTCCTTCTTGTTTGTCTCAGGTTTTGGGTCTGTTGGAAATATATTCCCTTCTGTGGTTTAGGCCTAGGGCCTATTTGAGTCTGTGATTTGAAGAAGGGGATAGGGCTGAACATTAGGCCAATTGTCTTATCCCCTATCCTGGTCATATGGACCCTCATGGGCTCCATGTAGGATCCCATACCCACTATTTGCTGTATGTCGAGAGTATGGGGTTGCTATGTTAACCCTTTTTTTTTTTTTGAATTACTTCTTTGTGAATTTCACTCTCAAAGGGTACTATTTGGGAGGGGAATCAGTGTGATTCAGTGGAAAAGACAAGATTGGGAGTTTAGAGAGCTGGTTCCCTTTTCTCTAACCAATACATCAAAATTCAGCTTCAAAAGAATTTTTTTGTTGTGGATGTGCCCTCCTCTGATTGGAACCCTCTATGCCTTAGAAGATGACTTTATGGTTTTTTTGTGGGCCAAAAATAAATGCTCAATAAATTTGTTGAATTGAATTGATCATTATGTGGCCAACTTTCTGATGGCAAACCAATCTGTATTTGGCTAGGCTGGCTTTCAGATGACAGACTCCCTGGGTTGAAGCTCTATGCATTTCCTGATGAGAAGGACCTTCAAGGTTTCTCTCCATGCCATGACGGATTATTAGAGAATAACTTAAATGAAGGTCTGCTAATAATAATAGCTCCCATTTGTAGTTTTCAAAATGCTTTCCTCATGACAATCCTGGGAGGTAGGTGGTGCAAGTTTTATATTTTAACGGATGGGTAAACTGAAGCAGAGAAATTAAGTCTCTGTGCCAAATCAGAGAATTTTGGAGCTGGAAGGGATCCCTGAGCTCATCTAGTCTAATCCTTCCCTGACTTAGCTTATCTTCTACAAAATCCCTTCCTGTGAAATCCAGAGTCTTTAAGATTCACCCTTAGCTGATCAATAAAGTGACATGGCTAGGACTGGAACTTAAGTTGTCTCATTCCAAATCCAGAGCTTTTTATTATGCCACACAACATTGTGTCCTTGGCTGAGTCTCACCATCCCTGGACCACTCTTTTCTACTTTGTATAGTAAAGATATTGATCTGAATAATTTTTTAAATTCTTTGAGACTCATAACATTCTATTCTTATTGCCTCTGTTGGGTTTTTACATTTGGTTTAGTGGATCACTTAGAGAATTTAGATCTACAATTCCTTTGATAAAAACATTTCCAACAACCCTTAGGATAAAAGCAGTCCAGGAATGAAAAAGCAGGTAACCACAGCTAGGAAGTCAAAAGCAATCTCAAGGAACTCTCTGGGGTCTCTTCTTCTGCTAAAATACTGGAACTATTTTGATACCTTCTGTGCCCAAGGCCATACCTGGACCCCTGATTCATCTACCTGGGAGCAAAGTTATAAAAAAATTTCTGTTATTAAAATTATTTATTGACAACATTCAGAAGCAGCTATATGATTGGTACAGTGGATAAAGAACTGAGAATGGAATCAGGAAGACCTGAGAACTACCCTCAGATATTTGCTAACTGAGTAAGCTTGTAAAGTCATTTAACCTCTGTTTACTTCTGTTTGCTCAACTGTAAAATGTCTATAACTGCAAAATATCTATAACACTTATTTCCCAGGGTTGTTGTGAGAATCAAATTTCTTGGCACATAGTAGTTGTTATATAAATGCTAGTTATCATTATTATTAATTATATTATGATTATTATTATTCAAACTGTCCCAGATCTAACCGAAACAACTTTTGGCTCCCATTAGCTATGGTTGGAAGTGTGGAGTTAACTCGACCCTAGCTCTATTAGTTTCTCCTGGCTCAATATATCTGTGAACCTACTGAGAACTAACTACAGTTAGACTAGAGTCTTCACCAAAAAACCCCAAACAAAAAAACCTTACTTTCTTTTTATAGTATTATATATTTAGACCTCTCCTTGCTGAATTGACTTTTAGATAGAGGCTCAGGGGAATTGTGATATGTACATAGTCAAGGGAATGTCACTTCTGCAGTGAAGTCAAATCAACCACCAGTGACCACTATGCTTCACCCTAAGACACTCAGAACTAAGTACACTTAGATTAGGGTCTTGAACAAATGCTACTTTTTTCTCATAGTATCATAGAAGTTCAGGGGAATTCTGATATGTGCATAGTCAAGGGGATGTCACTTCTCCACTGAAGTCAAAGCAATCACCAATAACCACCATGCTTTACCATAACTCATCCAGAGCAGACCAGATCATCATCTTGATATTTAGTCATTTTGCTTATCCAGGACATTGAGGAGATGTAGAGATCACCAATCCTCTGGCTGATTGTCCTAGATCTTATGACTTCTAAGAGGTAATTATGAGCTTCAGAGGTCAAAGCCTAGATGTATATAACGTGGAAGCTGGGATGGGGCTGCCTCCTTTTACATTCTGAGTCAATGAGGACTCAAGCAGAGAACAGATCCATGATTTATAAAATGGGAATGTTATACTACTATTAGAAAGCAAAATGTAGTTGAAAAAATAATGAATTTGGAGTTAGAAGACATAGGTTCAAGCCCTGACTTTATCACTTAATAAGAGAGTGACCTCATATAACAAGTCACATTCTATCAAATTCAACAAGTGTTTGCTTACTCTGCTAGGCAAAAGTAAAAGCTATCTCTCCCCTCAAGCAGCTTTTATTTTACTGAGGTGAGGCAATATATACAAAGATAAGTAAATACAAAATCTAATTTTTGATGATGTAAGGAATACAAGAACTAGAGAGAAGGGCTTTGCAAGGTGGCAGTAGAGGAATTAGAGCTTTAAAGAGGTGGAGGGAAGGGGAGAGAGTGTTCTGAATATGGGGTGGAGGGGAGGTAGGTCCTAGAGATGTAGGATAAAGGGAAAGACAAATGGGTCAATTTGACTGGAATGCAAGGTTTATGAAGGGGAGTGATAGAAAAAGGGTAATCCTGGGCCCTGTGGTGGGCAAAGGTGGGTGAGACTAGAGACAGGGGTAAAACTAGTCATTGGCCATGGGTGCATGTGTGCGTGTGTGTAAGTGTGTGCACACACACACAAGCAAGCATTTACATGTATACACATGTTTGTGGTGGGCAGAGTGTGGAATCAGGTCCAAGCTCTGACCTGCTTGTTGGAATGTGCTTCCTAGATAGTTCTGGGGGGGGGGGGGGGCTGTGATAGAGGCTGATGAAATTATTTTGCCCCATGCTAGAGTTTCCTACAGGAAGGACTAAACTTTCCTAATCTCAAATATTTGGATTAATTTCTATTTACTTACCCCATATCTTCACTTCCTGTCCTAGAAGATCCTGCTTCAGACCTTTGTGAATCACAGCTTTTATTTCCAGAAAGTCCTTTTACCTTCTTCCTATTATAACATCATCTCAGTTCCTCTCCTTAGTGGGGATTAGGAGTTGTGGGGTCCCTTCTTTTTTAATGATTTGTAAAGGCTGTCATAGGACTTTAGAGCTAGAATGGACTTTTGAGATCATTTCATCTTGACTCTCTTATTTTATATATGAGAAAACAAAACCACTAAGATGAATTGACTTGTCCCAGGGCACATGAGTAGTGAGGGGAAACAAGAATTTAAGTATTCTAAGTCCTTCAGTCTTCTCACACAGAATAACCCTAGCCCCTTGAGCAATTCTCTTAGCCTTGAGTTCCCAGACTTTTTATATCCTTGGTCTTCTGTAGCTGTTTATTCTGGAACTGGGCTGTGAATTGGATCAGAACTGGATGTAATCGAGAGAGAGAAGTGTCATTGTCCTAATCCTGATTCATTACTTCTGTTTGCCTGCCTCCTGTTGTGTTGTTTATGCTCCGATGTGAGCTCTGAGTGTACAGGCACATGTGGCCTATATTTGTTTTGTCTTGTGGATCTGGAAGTCCCATCCAATCTAAAAGGCCTGGTATGAATGGAACAGGGTCTATAGCTAGTTTGAGTTTTGGCCATCAATGCCTGCACACTTCCAGCTTCAAAGGCTGCCCTGTCTTCTCTGTGTGTGTGTGTGTGTGTGTGTGTGTGTGTGTGTGTGTTAAGGGGAGGGCATTTGGGATGGTGGGGAATGCTACAGCACCGGGTTTATTTTTTTCTGAAGCTTTTGCTCCAATTGTTTCTTGGAGAAATCTGATCCCAGAGCCCAAACAAAAGCTGGGGCTGAAGGAGGAAAAACCCCATTCTTTTTCCTAGTCCCTAACCTCTTCCCCTACCCCATCCCTATAACCTCTCTCGCTGTGGATGCTGGGTATGGGTTCCAGGACTTGGCTGCCATCACCTAGGCAACAGGGGGCTTTGGTTGCTATGGTGATCAATGTGGAAAAAGCTGGGCAGCAGAGACAAAAGACCCCCCCCCCAATTCTCTTGGGATGAGGCTAAGACATTCCATTAATTTTATTTCTGAAAGACCTTTGGGGGAGGGGGTCCCCCATTTTTTGTGAAGGTCTTTCCCCTCCTTCTGGCCTTCTTTTAACCTGGGCTGTTGAAGAGAATTAGTTTTTTGGGGAGGGGAAGATAGGCTGGGGGAGGAATTGGAGTCCCAATTTAGAGGCCCCCTCCTATCCCTCTGACTCTTGCTCCACCCCAAACTCATAATTCCCTCCCCCTCTGCCTTTCAACATTCCCACTTGTTGCTCTCTCCTGTCCCCACCCCCTTTCCTGAGAATCTTGCCAACCCTGGAGACACTCATACCCAATCCTGAGACTAGCTTAAACAGGGAAGAGCTCCTCCCTTTTTATTTCTGTTGTGGCTGAGTTGGTAGTTGGGTACTGGGGGGGGGGAGCAGCAGACTGGGGTCCCAGACTTTTGGATTCTGTTCTAGACCTTTCAGAGACCTTTGGTGGGTGGCATTTGGGGAGTAGGTACCCTGTCCTATTTTGGAGAGGGAGGTTAGGTAGTGCATGAGGGTGATGGGGATGGTAAAAGGGAATGGATCTTGCTGTCTCTTTAAGAGTAACTTGGGGGGAAGGAGGTGGATGCCTGAGCCTGTTCTCCAGGCAGGGGGTAGGGGTGGGTAGCTGGGAAGGGGCCTGTGGGCTAAACAGGCAGGAACAAAGGACTAGGGGGGGGGGGGGTCCTGGTGGCTGGCCCTGTGTCTGTTTTTAAAATTTATCGGTGGGGATCACACAACCCCATCAACCTTTCTTCTGTGTGTGTTTGAAGTGGTTTTTCTAGCCAGGGAATGAGTAAGAGAGAGAGAGAGAGAGAGAGAGAGAGAGAGAGTGGGTGTGTGTATATGTGTGTCTGTAAGGCTTCTGGGCTAGCTAGGGTGCACTTCTGTCTCCTTGAGTATGTCTGAGTTTACTGACTTCACCAAATCTTAGCGATTCAGTTTCTCTCATTCCTTGGAGTCTCAGAGGAAGATCTGGGCCTGGAATGTGTCTGCTTCCAGAGCTGTGGCTCATCTAGCCTCACCTCTTAGGAGACCTGAATGGATCGATAACATAAATTTATTAAGTGTCTGCTTTGTAAAATGCCCTGGCATAGGATGGGGGGGGGGGTGAGTATGTGGGAAGAAGTGGGGAGGAGCTTCAGGCTTTATGTCCTAGTCAAACTGGTTTAGTCTCTGCCCCCTAAATGTGCTGTGAATTTCCAACTCCATGCCTTTGCTTATACTTTTTGTTTACATTTGGAATTCTCCCCCCCCACCCCATTTCCCCTTGCTTGTTGCATCCCTATGTATTCTTAAAGTCTTTTTTATTCTTAAATTTTCTTTATTTTCTTTTAACTTTTTTAAATTTACCATCTAGAGATCTGAGTGTTTCCCTCTATAACTGACATCTCCTCAGTGTTTTTTCTCTTATTCCTGACAATATGATACTTATCATGTAATATTTTGTGTTACGTTATTTTTTTTGTATTAAATTCTATGAGGGGGAGGACATAGTGTTGTTTAAGCTTCATATCTTCCTTTGTTCAGGATAGAGGAAATAAATACTTGTTGAAATGAATTGAATCAGACTTTTTTTTTAAATGTATAGAGCTTTGTATAAAGTATTGTCTATTGGAAAACCATCAGTGACTCATGTCTGTATTTCATATCCTGCCAGTTACCAAGTCCTGCAGATCCCAGATTGCTCACATTTCTCCTTATCTCAAGTTCCCACCCTACTACAGGTTTTCTTTCATATTAGACAGCTCTGATGATGAGGAATTTTCATTTGAGCTTTAAAGAATTGGGTGAAGCCAAGAAGGAGTGGGAAGGCAGACTTTCTAGGCACTGGGAACCACATGAGCAAAGGTAGAGAGGTAGATGGGAGAGTGCATTGCAAGAACTATGATCTTGTGTGACTGTAGCTAACCTAAATTTTATGGAGGGGAATAAGATGTGATAATTCATTCAAATGTAAGAAGTTCCAGATCTTGGACTCCTTGAGTCATGGACAACAGCATTGGAATTTACAAAATAGGGGAGTACAATGAAGAGATTCTCTTTATAAAGATTAACCAATTAGGCTCTCCCTTTGTGTTATAAGGGGGTCATGATTTGAATGAGTTCTAAGGCAGGGACCATGTTGTAGACCCAATTGTGAAATTGAATTCATCTAGGGGACTATGGGAGGAGAGAATGCACCCTGAAAATATTCAATTAGAGGTCTTTTTAAAAAAATATTTTATTTTCCATCCAATTACATGCTAAAACAGTTTTTAAAACATTTTTAAAATTTTGAGTTCCAAATTTTATTTCTTTCTTCCTCACTTCTGAGAGACCAACCAGAAGTCTCTCTGATGAAGTTCAGCATCCTTCTCCTTAGCATCTGAATTAATAGGTTTCCTTGGAGGCTAATTGCTGGCATCCAGGGCAGGAGATACAGTAATATTCTTCTTTCTTCTCATTGCATATTTCTTTTCTGGATCATAATGATATGCTCATAAATTTAGATTTTGACTTTCTCTGCAACTTTTGCTCACTGGTCCTTGAATTCTGTCCTTCAGAAACAAAGTTAAGATAGCACCTATAGAATTGAGAGTGATCTATGTAGAGTTGTGAGGTAAGGCCCTGGGAGTAAGTAAGATTGTCATGGGAGAGAAGGTAGGGAGAGGAGGCCAAGGACAGACCCTTGGGCACACTCACATTAAGAAGGAAGGCATAAAGGAGTGGTTAGGGAACTTTAGGAGAACCATAGAGTGTGAGACATCTTTCAAGCCAAGATGAGAGAGTATACAGTAGGAAGAAATTATAAAACTTTCCAAATCTTCAGAATAATCAAGAGAATCAGGAAGAAAAAAAAGACCATTGGTTCTAGAAAGGAGGAGATCTCTTCTATGGTAATCTGTGCAAAGGCAATTTTAGTACACATATAGAGATGTAAGCTAGGTAATGGGCTAGAAGTGTGGAGGGAGGAAACAGGCTTCAGTTGTAGACAGCTTTCCCTAGAAATTTAGTATGGACAAAGGGAGGAGAGAAATGGGATAATATTAAGTGAAGGATTTTTTTCCTGACTAGGGGGCCTGAGCATGTTTGTAAGCAAATGAGAAAAAGACAATGGAGAGGGAAGGATTGAAGGTTCTGGAGAGAGCATAGCTTCTAGAGCTAGGACCTAGAGTAGTTGGGAGAGATGAAAGTCAAGGGCACAGGTAAGGGCTAAGAATTAGTGTGACTTTGAAATGCTGTTAGTTTTGTGACCTGAAGAGAGGGCAGGTGCTGATACTGAGAAGTTTTGAGACTTGGAGGAATGTATGTGTTGAAAACAGTTGGTACTTAATATATTTTTGATGAATGATGAATGAATGAGTCAATGAATAAGGACGTTAGGGCAAAATTATTGATTTGAGAGATAATGAAATTTCCCCAGAAATTCATGTCTGTGTGGACTGTAAGAGAGAACACTGAATTGCAATTCTGAAGATTTTGAAAGATCCAGAAATCCTAGATTCTATTTAGGAAAGTACTTTGAGCCCATATTGAAAAATGTATTACATCTTTGGTGAGGGGGCAGACATAATCTAAAGTAAAAGATGGAGGCTTTCTTAAATTTAAACTATATATATCCTTCATTTTTTTGAGGCTTTCTTCATTATATGCCACTATCCCTTCTGAATTACTTTGCCTTCATGGATCCCCATTTGTTTCTGTAAAATGGGTTATGTTTCAGTCTTCAAGAGTACTAAGTGAGATTAAAAAAGAAACCCAGATTATTCGTATTTGCCTAAGCAGTCAGATTTTCTGACTTGGGAATGGGCAAGTGTGAAACACACTAGAATGGTTTCTGAGAAAAAGATCATAGGGTTAAAAGCTGAAAGGAGCTGCATTCTGATCCAACCCCCTAATTTTAAAAATGAGGAAACTGAGTCCCGAGAAGGTTAAATAATTTTCCTAAGGTTTCACAGGTCATAACTGTCACTTACATGATTCAAATACACTTCCTCTGAATCCAGACACTGCCTGAATGGACTGTACCAAACTGCCTTTTTTCTTTGGTGATTCTTGTAAACAGACAATCCTATTTCTCTCCTTATCTCTATTTGATAACAGGAGGATGAACAAGATGACCTAACAGCTTAGTTGGGACACAGTCAGTGCTTTGTTCAATATCTCATCACAAAACCTGGAAGATCTTTTCTGTAGGGTATCTCTCTCCCATTTGGCCTCTATACTGGATGTTCTTCATGACAATTGCAGACATTGGCTCTTTTAGGTCTCACCTGATAACAAAAATCATATCATCAAACAAAATTGTCGATATCGTTCTATTTTTAATCCAACATAGTTGCCAGATCTTACATTTCCCTCTCCACAGCATCCCTTGTCTTCCCTCTTCTCTTGCACATACGGATCATCCTAATATGACTCTTATCATCTCTCAGTTTCAAAAGCCTGTTTGTTCTCCCTGATTCAAGTTACTCCCCTCTGCAATCTGTTCTCTGCATAGCTACTAAAGTGATTTTCCTAAAGTACAGGCATGATCATGTCATCTTCCTACTGAATAAATTCCAGTGGCTCCTTATTACTTTTAGGATCAAATTTAAACTCCTTTGTTTGGCAGTTAAATCTCTTTACTACCTGGCCCCTTATTCCTTCTACATATTACTTCTTGGCATATTTCAGCTAAAATCTCACCTACTTCAGGAAGCCTTTCTCTATCCTTCTTAATTCTAGTGCCTTTCCTCTGTTGATTATTTCCAGTTTTAGACATGTTAAGTTTAAGATGTCTGGGGGAAATTCAGTTTGAGATCTCATTTGGAAGCAGTTGGAGATGTGAGTCTTGCACAGGTTAGGAGAGAAAGTTAATACTAGATGGAAGGATTCAACAAAATGCAGAAATCAGTACAGGCTGCTATGAGGAAGAAAAGACTTTCTAGAATAGGTGGTATTTGAGCACAACTTTAAAGAATAGATATGATAGAGATCAGTTGAGAGGAGGGAACAAAGGTATTTCAAGAAATATGCCAGTTACTGTGTAAAAAGGGAAACAGACCAGGTTCAGGATTTGGGGATGGCCACAGTCCTGGGCTGTGGAAGCTGTTCAGACTTTCTCAGAAGAGGTAGATAGTCAGTGATCTGTTGGTTCTAATATCTTAATGTGTTTTGCTTAACATAAGGAAGGTCAGGAAACCCAAAAATGAGATACCTATGTTTGGGCAGGATCATTTAAGGATGTACCTAGGGGATGAGGCAATGAAAGATACAAGCAAGGAAGCTTGGATTCTTGGCAGATAACCTCAGGCTATGGCAAGAGGAGGGAGATTATGATTCTGCAAGAGGCCACTCTCTGAACTTGGCACATACAGGTTTATGACCGGCTTTATTCATTTCTTATTCCATATGAGGATATTCCCTTCCTAAATAATTACTTATACAACAACTCAAAGGTTTTTTTTTGTTTTGTTTTTTTAGGTATTTGCAAGGCAAATGGGGTTACGTGGCTTCCCCAAGGCCACACAGCTAGGTAATTACTAAGTGTCTGAGACTAGATTTGAACTGAGGTACTCCTGACTCCAAGGCTGGTACTTTATCCACTATGCCACCTAGCCGCCCCGGTTTTTGTTTTTAATGGGAACATGATTTGATTGTTTCTCCAGCCTCTAATGTCATTGGTAGGGAGCCCCAAGGACACTTCTTGCTAAGTAGCAGGAAGTTTTCAAGAAAGAATTCATGATTTTAGGAGCGGAAGAATGAATAAGAGGTAAAGGAAAGGTTGAAGATTTGGGAGAAGGTAGGGATCCAGAAAAAGAACTGGGGATCTGGTGGGTATCCTGCTAGGGGGCAGAAGTCAAAAGTTCCTGTAGGCTGTGACTATAAACCAGAATGGACCTTCCAAAAAGCCACCATAAAAAACACAACAAATCAACAACCAAAAAAATTCAGATATTTTCTGTTCTACCATAATATTATTCCTTTACTGGGTCTTTTTTTTTTTTTGGACCAGACCTATAATTTCATGGGTGTAGGAAATTTCCAGTGATGAAATCACTTCTCCAACCAATGCTTCTCTTCCACTTAATGTCTTAGAGAGTTGCCTGGGGGCACAGAGAAGTTAAATGACATCCATCATAGGCAGGGCATTAAACTGAAGTCTTCTTGTCTCCCAGACCAACTATCCACTTACTACATTATCCATTTATCTCACAATGGGAAAAGTTTGGTCTTGTCCATTTTAGAGCTTCAAATCTTTCAGCCTTTTCCTAACCCCACCTTCAGGGTAGGGTTCTGCAGTGGAATGAGTGATGGATTTTAATCAGACATTGTGGATCCAAATCCAGCCTGAACTACTACTTTATATGAGGGTGACTTAATCACTTAACCTTTATGAACCTTGTTGATTTTGTTTCTTGCTTTAAAGTCAAGGATTGTGATCAAAATATCTGTCTCTCTAAAGGTTCCTTCCAGCTTTGAACCTTTTTGTTTATGATTTACTTCAGCAATGACTACTTATTTCTCCTCTCTTCTCTCTGTCTCTCTCCCTCCACCTCTAAACAAACAACCAAAAAAACAAACCCTGCTAGGGTCATTGATTTGTAGGTATACTTAGAGACATTGAGGAAATGAGACCCAGAGAAATGACTGGACAACCCTTTGTGTATGGGATAAGTAAGTACATATGAAGGTAGAGTTTGAAGGTAGTTAGACAATAGATGCTATCTGCTGCCCAAGAGTACTCACACAGGGGTGTTCTGAAGACAGCTCTTCACTGGGAAACAGATTAAATTTCAATATTAACATTTATACCTTGTAAGGTATAGGGAAAGCTTCATTGATTCTTCTGTTTATTGTTTAGACTTAAGTGATGGAGAAAGTCTTAAAAATGCGGATTAAACTTAATGTGTATAGGCTACAATTTTTTTAGTGGAGAGTTGGTTGTTAAACATTTACTAGCATACTTCTGTTCTCTACCCAACTTTAATTTATTTTGTATTTTCTTTTCTAAGTCTATGTTGTATCTTTCATGTAGAATGTAAGCTTCTTTAGGACACATACTATTTAATTTTTACTTTTTTTACCTTCAGTGTCTAGCACAGCACCTTGAACATAGTAAATCCTTAGTTCATTTTTGTTAAAAGCAAATGAAATGAGTGATCATATCACTATACTATACCCCACTTCTTTAATCCTTTATTTATATAGCACTTTAGACAATATATTTGACAAAGGAGAGTATATCCAGAAATGGATTCTGAGGATTGGGAAGACTCTTGAGTTCATGTAACTTGAAAATCTGTGATGGAAGAAACTAGGTATATTTAGCCTGATGAGAAGACTTGGGGAGGACTCAGGCGGATTCCAATGACTATTTTCATTTGTTAGAAAGACTACCTTGTGGAAGAAGGTTTAGATTTCTTCTTCTTTCTTTCTTTTTTCTTTTTCCTCTTTCTTTTTCTTCTTTTTCCTTCTACTTCTTTTTTCTCTTCCTCTTTTTTCCTTCCTTCCTTCTTCTTCTTCTTCCTCCTCCTCCTCCTCTTCCTCCTTCTTCTCCTGATTTTTTTTCTTTTTCTTTTTCTCTAGAGTCAGAACAAAGAACGAAAAGTAGAAGCTGCTGAGAAAGATTTTGGCTGGATATAAGGAAAAGCTTCCTAACAATTAAGTGGTCGGAAAGTGAAATGGGGAATTGGTGGTTTTTCAAATGGAGGCTGTCTGAATGCTTGGTGGAGATGTTATTGAGGCTATTCCTGTTTTTACATTTGGATTGAACTAGATGGTCTCTTAGTTTCTATTAATTCTGTAGTCCTCCCAGATCTTCACAGGAGTGGTGGGATCATTATCATGGTTCATTATAACTTTGGAACCCATCTCTTTCTGGGTCATTTGTAAATGGATAACACTGACCTGACACCCAATACTGGGATCCTCCAGATAGGACTTGATCCTCCTGGGAAGACTCTCCTAGCCCTTGTTCTTTATCCAGCTGTTAGTTTATTCCATCTAGCATACCAAAAACTTAATAGACTTGTCAGAAAATTGTCTGGCTTTTTCCTTGAGGGGCAGGATGGAGTGAGAGAGGATAAGCAGAATGGAGTCACTGATGGAAGAAATCATAGGATCATAGATTCGAAGGGATCTTGACAGTCACTTAGTCTAATCATTTTGCATCACAGAAAAAAACTCTGGAGGTTGAGAGTTGTGACTTGTTCAGCATCACACTATAAGTGGTCCTTCAGTGGTCCTCCTCTATGTGAGGTAGAATTGAGAAGACTACTAGTAGGATGGGACAATGAGATCATGAACCCAAGATACTGAAAGTATGGTAATATCTCAAAGGAATAGAATAGAATCAATGAGTTAGTCAGTAGCATTTTTTTAAGGACTTACTATCTTCTGAGCAACATGCTAAGTTCTGGGAGAAACAAAGAAAGGCAAAACCATTGTCCTTATCTTCAAGGAGTTCATGTTCTAAAGCGGGGAAACAACATGTTCATATGTTTATAAAAGATATAGATAGAGTAATGGGAAGTAATTTCAGAAAAAAAAAGATGCTAACAGTAGGAAGGACTTGGAAAGACTTCTTGAAGGTTTGAAGGGATTCAGCTTTGAATACCAGTTTTATCTTACCTAGGGTCATTTTTATTTCCTTATATCTCCCTAGGAGGGAAAGGCTGGATATTTATACTCATTTTACAGATTGGGATGGTTGTTCAATTTAGGCCTGATTAGTCCCTAACTTCTCTGAGCTTTCTGAGGGGAAGAATAGATGGGTAAGGGATTAGGACAGAGGTTTTGAGATTTGATTACCTGTCTCTCATTTCCCATCTGAGCTCCTGGATGGTATCTCCCTGCCATATCTAACCAATCTCTTTCTTTTAGGAGTGCCGCTTGGTTTTCTCTGAGACGAACCCACCCGCCAAGCAAAATAGAGTCCCTCAGGGTGACAGTTGACTTCCTGAAGGTGCCTCTTGGCCTGAAGAAGCCAGAGCTGAAGGAAGTGGCCTTGGGGCCCCCAAGGAGGCCCCAGCCCACGGCCCTGGAGCGCTACAAGGCAAGGCGCTCTGAGGCCATGGACACCGAGTCTCAGTACTCCGGTTACTCCTACAAGTCTGGCCACTCCCGAAGCTCCCGGAAACATAGGTGGGTATGATGGCTCCTGAGGGGAGAGCAAGGGATCTAGAGAGAGAGAGAGAGGTCTCTATTTGATATGGGAGGGGGAGTCAAGTAAAATGAAGGACTTGAATGTGATATTTATTTTCTTCTCTCTGACTTTTCATGTCTTCTCCCTATCCTTCTTACCACAGGGACCGACGGGACAGACACCGCTCCAAGAGCAGGGATGGAAGCCGAGGAGACAAATCGGTGACGATACAGGCACCTGGAGAACCCCTGCTAGACAACGAGTCAACCAGAGGGGATGAGCGGGTGAGGAGTTGTTAGGAGATTCTCTAATCACAGAATTTTGTAGCCAGAATAATCCTTAGAGATCATCTGATTCAGCCCCCTCATTTTAAAGGTGAGGAAAATGCAGTTAATTTAGAGACAGTGAAGCAAGGTTAGAATTCTAGCTCTCTCACTTATTACCCAGGCAAACTTGGAAAAGTCATTGAACTTTTTTGAGGCCAACTTCACTCTCTTTCTCTCAGGAGATAAGTTTGGTAACCTCATCTGTAAAAATGAAGAGCTTGAATGACCTGATCTCATAAGGTCTCATATGTTTCTAAATCTATGACCCTTTGTAACTTTGGTCTCGAGATCTAAAATGACTATCCTATGATTGTATTGTAAGTGTCAGAGGCAGGACTCAAACCAGGTCTCCTGACTGCCCGGTCAGTGACAGTCCTCTCTGGTACAGCTGCCTCCTATTTCTTTTATCTTTTGTCTTTGTCTCCCCCTTTCTTTTTCTTGCTTAAACAAACTTTAACAAATTCAACATTTATTAAGATAGGTTGAATGCACTATTCTTTATGCTGGGCTACAGGGGTGAAAATGATATAATCCCTGCCTTTGTGAGATTTTGTTCATTCAATTAGCATTTATTAAGAAGGTGGTGCAGTAGATTGTTGTACTTGGAATCAGAAAGAACTGAATTCTAATCCAACTTTAGACACTTATTAGCTTTGTGACCCCAAGCAAGTCCCTGAGCCCCTGTTTACCTTAGTTTCTTATGTAAAATAAAGTAATATAGTAACACATACTTTTCAGGGTGAGGATAATATGGGATAATTTTTATCAAAAGTTTTATAAATCTTTAGGTTCTGTATTAATACTAGCTGTGTCAGATATACCATGTTAGGTGCTGGGATTTCAGAGAAAAGACCCTAACCACAAGAAGAAGGTAAGAAGGCCAGCTAGGTAGTGCAGTAGATAGAGTACTGGGCTTGGGATCAGGAAGTCCTCCAGGAAGACCTAGGGTTCAAACCTGGTCTCAGACACTTACTAGCTGTGTGACCCTAGATAAGTCACTTAACCCTGTTTACCTCAGTTTCCTCATGTTTAAGATGAACCAGAGAAGAAAATGACTCCAGCACCTTTGCCAAGAAAACCTCAAATGGGGTCATCAAAAGTTGGACAAATATTGAACCATATCCACAAGATGGTGCAGAGCAGTGGTGTCAAACTCTGGGCCTCTAATATGCACATAAAAATCCTTGTCAGTGACATATTGACTTAGAAAACCACATACTAACATTATCTGTATTCTTTTATATTTTTATTTATTTACTTCACATATTTTCCAATTATGTTTTCACCTGCCCACACTTGGGAATTGGCACCTCTGATGTAGTGAATAGAGTCCTGGTCTCCACTGGAGTCAGAAAAACTTGCTTTCAAATCTTGCCTAAGTGACATGAACCCTGTGATCCTGGCACTCTCTGAGCTTCAGTTTCCACATTTATAAAATGAGGGGGAGGATGGCCTCTAAGGTTTCTTCTAGCTATAAACCTATGATCCTACAAAGTCATACATAATAATTATAAAGTAATTTTGATGGGTGGAGCACTAGTCATTGAGGGGATTGTGATAGTCTTCTAGATACTTCTAGATGTCAGTGACCTTCCACAAATGCCTATCTATGCATATATAAACTCCCAGGCATACATTTCCAAATTCAAGTACATGGAAACTGAGACACACATAGATAAATTCAGATTTACACAGTAAGATGGGCAAACTATCTCTCTCTCCCCTCTGAATCTGTGTGTCTCCCTCTCTCTCTTGTGTCTTCCCTATATCTCTTACTCTCCTCTCCAAATCTTTCTACTCATGATTCTCCTCAGTTCTCTACCCCTCAGTGTTTCCTCTCATTCCTATATTTCATCTGGGTTTCTGTCCCTAAGATTGTCTCCAATATCTTTTTTATTCCCAATCTCTTTCTTTCTCAGACTTTCTTATCTTGTTGCACTTCTCCTGTCTTTGGAGAATATTTCTCTGTCACCTAAAAACTTGTCTACTCACCTCATAGATTTATTTCAAAGTCATACAGAATTACTGGCAGAATAAAAACTAGGACCTAAGTCTCCTGAAACTCAGGCAGTTTGGAATCAATAAGTAAACAGGATAAGGTGGGGAGATCCTATAAAGATCTATTGTTTCTTTCTGTATGACCTTGGGTATGTCACATTCACTCTGTCTCTGATCCTCATTTATAAAATGATGATATTTGCATTTAATCTTAACCCTACTTAAAGGAAATGTAAGGGAAATGATCTGAAAACCTTAAGATGACAATATCAATATTTTCTCTCAGAATCGCAGGTCAGGGTAGGTAAAAGAAATTTCTTTAGCAATAAAAGCCACTATCTTAGGATTTAGAACTTTAAGGGTTATTAAGGATAATTTAGTCCAGTCCATTCATTTTATAGATGAGGAAACTAAAGTTCAGAAAACTTGGGTCTTGCTCAGGATTATTCAGTAAGTAGGAGAGCAAGGATTCAAACTCAGGTATTTTGACTTCTAATCTAGTACTTTTGGCTCCCCCCCCCAACTTTCCTTTTTTATTGGGGGTCTCAAAAGAATGAGTCCTGGCTGGCCATTGCACTGAGGTCCTGCCCCTCTTTGCTGCACAGCAAACCAATTAGGTTGGTAGCAGGGCTGAGGAAGCTGGACATCAGGGTGGGGGAGTATCTGATGCCCTCTGGTGGCAACTTTGCAGAATGACATTTTGATATGGTTCTTAAGTTCTATTGTGTTGGGAGCAGATGAAGGAAGTAGTAAGAAGAGAGGCAGAAACTCAGTGGATGAAGCTGGAAGATCAAGACTAATATTCTTAGGGAATCAGTAGAATGATGAATGCATAGCCTTTTCACCTGCTGACCTCATGGAGAACAGATAAGTATGTAAGGTTTCTATATCTTGAGAATGGAGAGGACAGCTATGAAAAGTGCTACATTTGTCTCTTCTATTCCTACAGAAGATCTCATGCTTCTAATTCCTCTTTCAAAGGAGAGACTGAGCTTCAGGGAAGTTAAGGGATTTTTCCCAAGGTTACAGAGATAGTAAATGTCAAGAGTGAATTTGAACCCAGATCTTCATGCTCCATACCCAATGATCTTTCCACAATATTACTCTCTCCCACCCCATATCGATATCCTGATGCTTTATAGAAGGGGAATTTTCTTTCTACTTTTTGATAGAATCATAAGATTTCAGAGTTGGAAGAATCAGAAAGCAATCTTTACCCAAATAGAATTCCATTGCCCTCAACATCTAAGTAGTCATCAAGTACTTTAACCCTTCTTCATATTCCTCTGTCCTTTCCATTCAGGTTGTTATTTACTTTTTTTTTTAAATCACATCACTGAGACTAATGTCATAATCTCTTAACTGGTCTCTGACTCAACACTGGGAAATTCTTATCCTCTCAATCTATCCTGTGACTTCTTTTCCCTCCTCCTCTCCAATCAAATTAATCTTCCAGAAATATTGCTTTTGTTGTGGAATTCCAGTGCCCCCAAATCTGTAATGCTTCCCCACTGCCTATAGTGTTGTTTTTTTATTGTCTATTTGTGTTTTGCCAGATTAGAAGTCCTATGTAATGGGAAGAGCCCTAGTTGGATTTGGATTCTTTAGGCTGGTATTCAGAGTTCTTTACATTCTGTTCCAAAACCCAGTTACTGCTCCCTTACTGAAACATTGTTATATTCAGGTTGATCTAGTCACTCTCTGGCAAGGTACCATGTTCTTTTGTATCTCTTTTGCTGTTCTTTTCAAAGTTTTATCCACCTGGAATGTCTTCCCTCTGACATATCCACTGATTCTTTTCTTTTTTTTTAGGTTTTTTTTTTTGCAAGGCAAACGGGGTTAAGTGGCTTGCCCAAGGTCACACAGCTAGGTAATTATTAAGTGTCTGAGGCTGGATTTGAACTCAGGTACTCCTGACTCCAGGGCCGGTGTTCTATCCATTCTATGTACTTTTAAAATGTTTCCTTGAAGCTCTTTTTAAACAATCTGTTACCTCTCCAAAAAGAGTCTCTCTCTTGTAACAAATAAATATAATCCTGCAAAATAGTTCAGTACTTTGGACATGTCTTAAAAATGCATGTCTCATTTGTACCTCTTTACCAAAGGACAGGAAGCATGTTATATTATCAGTCTTTTGCAATATTCTGGAACTATATGTTTTGTGTCTTTGAAGCTATGTTATCATGGCCATCATGGAGATTATTCTTTATGCCTTTTTTCCTCTCTATTGAATTCATATACATCTATCTAAGTTTTCTGAATCCAGTCAATCAATCAACATTCATTAAATGCATTCTATGTCCTAGTGCTAGTTGCAGCAAATTTATTATTTTGTATGGCTCAATTATGTTTCATTATGTTCATATACCACAATTTTTTAGCCATTTACCCAGTAGATGGACTTGTGATTTTTGTCTTCTCCTCTTAATCTTAAGTTCTTCGAGGACAGAATCTTTTCTGTATATCTCTGAATATAAAGCCTGATACAGTTTTGGGTACCAATAGGTGCTTGATAAATACTTTTTTTTTTTTGCAAGGCAAATGGGGTTAAGTGGCTTGCCCAAGGCCACACAACTAGGTAATTATTAAGTGTCTGAGACTGGATTTGAACCCAGGTACTCCTGACTCCAAGGCTGGTGCTTTATCCACTACGCCACCTAGCCGCCCCTGATAAATACTTTTTAGCAGAATTTTTTGATTACTATCCTTTCCTCTTTCTGCCTTTTCTATTATCCTTACTCTCCCTTTTCTCTCTCTTTCCTCCTTTCTTATTCCTTCTCCTCTCCTGTCTCCTTCACCCTCCCCACCATTCTCCCTTTTGTTTCTCTCCACATTTCCTCATAGGATGATAACTGGGGTGAGACAACGACAGTGGTGACAGGCACATCGGAACACAGCATCTCCCATGATGACCTCACACGAATTGCCAAGGACATGGAGGACAGCGTCCCTCTGGACTGCTCACGTCATCTGGGTGTAGTGGCTGGGGCTACCCTGGCGCTGCTCTCCTTCCTCACCCCATTGGCCTTCCTCCTGCTGCCCCCACTGTTGTGGCGGGAAGAGCTGGAGCCCTGTGGGGCAGCCTGCGAGGGACTCTTCATCTCAGTGGCCTTCAAGCTACTTATCCTACTGCTGGGCAGCTGGGCCCTATTTTTCCGCCGGCCCAAGGCCTCCCTGCCCCGCGTCTTTGTGCTGCGCGCCTTGCTCATGGTGCTCGTCTTTCTGCTCGTGGTCTCCTACTGGCTCTTCTATGGGGTTAGGATTTTGGAGGCGAGGGAGCGCAGCTACCAGGGAGTGGTGCAGTTTGCTGTTTCCCTGGTAGATGCCCTGCTTTTTGTGCACTACCTTGCTGTGGTCCTGCTGGAGCTACGCCAGCTGCAGCCCCAGTTCACCCTCAAAGTTGTGCGCTCCACTGATGGGGCCAGTCGCTTCTACAATGTTGGCCACCTCAGGTACAGTGTGTGTATGTGTGTGTGTGTGTGTGTGTGGATGTGCTCGTATGCTTGTGTGTGTGTGTGGATGTGTGTGTAGGGGTGAGTATGTGTATAGGAGTGAGAGTGTGTGTAGGTGAGAGCATGAGATGGACTAGGACAGGACTTGGGAGATGTGACTGGGTTGGAACCAGGGTTATAGAAGGGCAGGGAGCAACAGAGAACATTAGCATAGGAGTAGATTTTGGAGCATATGGGAGATAAGTGGGTGGATAATGGGTAGGAAGAATTTTGGGCAGCAAAGGGCATGAGAGTTATCTTGGAGACCTGGGATAGTGCTGCATTCAATAGATAGCAGTTGATAGGGGGTGGGGAATAGGTAGAAATGCTTAGGGGCAGATATGTTAGGGATGGGGGTTATGGTGGATGGGGCTGAGGAGCTTTGGTGAGAGAACTGGTGCAGAGTTTGTAGGAGAGAGGGATTACTGGAGGTAAAAGAATAAAATGGAAGGGATGGGAAGAGCTCTGTGTAGGAAAAGGGCATGGGCTAACACCAGTGGATTTTTTTGCATCCTTTTTATGCTTCTCTGAATTGTGAAAGAACATGCCCTCTCTGGTTAGTCAGTGAATGTGAATTGAATGGAGCTGTGCAGGGCAGAGGGAGATTACATTGAAAAGAAGAATATATTGGGAGAGGCCAAAATAGAGGGCTGTGGTTCAATGGTTCAGTACTTATAAGTTGACTTGAGAAAAGGTATGTATTTGTATGGGTCCTGTGTGTGTGTATGTGAATGTATGTATGTATATACATGTTTTTTGACAGGATATATGGGAAAGATACTTCATTTGCTCAAGATCTGGCAGCTTGTCAATTCGAGTATTGAGCCTGACCCAGGACCCTAATACTCTTGGGAGGGGTCCCATTTTATTTTCCCTTAGGATCTAATATGAGAGAGTGGTTAGTTTCCAGCCGTCATCTGGGAAATTTTCTCGGTCCCTCATGAGTAGAGGTGGCATGGAAGAACCTCATAAAAGGTCCCACTTGTATAGATTCCAAGTATGAGATTAAATGACTGTTACAGCCTAGCCATGAGAAGGGCTCTGATCTGGAGGCTGGATGGAGAGAGACCAAGGGGGAGAGACCTTGGGGTGGCTTCCTTAAGCTGGGCTTCTCAGAAGCAGCTTCTCCCCATCCTTTGTTCTTTCTTGTCTTGCCATCCTATGCTGATGTGTAACTCCCTCTGGACACCTTTTTCTGTGTCTGGAAGTGGAGGTGACCATGAATGTTCCCCTTACCTCCTTTACCCTCCCTCCCCCTCCCTCCCCCTCCCATCTCCCCCACAGCATCCAGCGTGTGGCAGTGTGGATCCTGGAGAAGTATTACCATGATTTCCCCGTCTACAACCCTGCCCTCCTCAACCTGCCCAAGTCCGTCCTGGCCAAGAAAGTGTCCGGCTTCAAGGTGTATTCCCTCGGAGAGGGTGAGCTGCCAGGATCTTCACTTTTCTGAATCTTCCCTATCAGGGCTCCCTTTTCTCCTATTCTTCCCCCCCCTCTTTTCCCTCTTCCTCTTTTATCCTCCCCCTCTCCCTTTACCCCTTCACTTCTCACTCCCTTTCTTTAGTCCCTTTTGTACTGTTTTTCCCCTTGACTCTAGGTGGAGGGTCTCAGCCTTTGGATCCCTTGCCCTACTTCCCTTTCTTTCCCTCACCCCAGCCCTCTCAGGTTTCCCCTCCTTTGGCTGCTCTGTGTCTCCTCGTCAGCCCTGGAACTCTAAGCCCTTCAGCCACCTTCATTCCAAATTTTAAGGATTAAGGACCTCCTTGGGAGTCCTTGTCCTTCTTCATTTCTGTTCTGTGGGTCCCTTCTCTGAAGGTGGCTGGGGACAGTACCTCCTGAAGATTGTGGATAGTCAGGCTGCTGCCCTCAGCCTCAGGTCTCCTTGGATACCTATCTCCCATTCTTATCCCCACCTCTGCCTCCCTGCCCTCTCTCAGAGAACAGCACCAACAATTCCACTGGACAGTCTCGGGCAGTGATTGCAGCAGCAGCTCGGAGGCGGGACAACAGTCACAATGAGTATTATTATGAGGAGGCAGAACATGAGCGGAGGGTGCGCAAGCGTAGAGCCAGGTATGTTTGCTGGGAAAGGAGGAGATGTGTAAGGGAAAAAGTGACTGAAATAGGATGGGCTGAAATTACATAGAAACCACCTTTATGACTTTGGAGAAATCCTCCTTTGGTCTCAGTTTCCTTATTTGTGAAATGTATTGTTTGGACTATATGATTTTTAAGCCTCATTTTGTCTCTAAATTTTTTGATGATCCTTTGAACCCACTGGGAGGTAGAGTATGTCCATTGGGGGATATGTGTGAGGCTTCATAGACTCTGAAAACAGACTGATGGAAGAAGTTGCTCATATTCATGGAGAAGACGAGACTAAATCTTGGTACAAGAACTAGTGTCCTGAATCATTAGCTCTGGCACTAATGGTGGCCTTCAAAGCCTTAGCTCCTTTTACTTGCTAGGCACTCTGCTACGTGCTTTACACATATCTCATTTGATCTTCCCAACCACCCTGGGGGGTAGATACAGTTTATTATCCCCTGTTTTTTTGTATGGTGAAACTGAAGCAGACAGGTTAAATAACTTGCCTGTGGTCAACAGCTAGTAAGAATATGAGGCTGTACTTGATTTGAGATCTTCTTGACTCGATGTTCAATCTACTGAGTCATGTAGCTGCCTAGTAGAACTTTGAGCTGTCACAGTTGCCTCTGTTTTGAATACCTCTCCATCATACTATCCCTTTCTTGTTTTACTAGCATCTCCATTGGGAAGGAGGGCAGCTAGGTGGTGCAGTGGATAAAGCATTGACCTTGGAGTCAGGAGGACAAGAATTCAAATCCAGCCTCAGAGGGATGGCTAGGTGGCACAGTGGATAGGGCATCGGCCCTGGAGTCAGGAGTACCTGAGTTCAAGTCCGACCTCAGACACTTAGTAATTACCTAGTTGTGTGGCCTTGGGCAAGCCACTTAACCCCATTTGCCTTGCAAAAAACTAAAAAAAAAAAATCCAGTCTCAGACACTAGCTATGTGACCTTGGGCAAGTCACTTAACCCTGATGTTCTCATATCCAGGGCCATCTTCAGTCATTCTAATTCATATCTGACCACTGGATCTTAGATGACTGAAGGAGATGAGGCTGGTGACTTAGCACAAGCACCTCCTCCACTTATATCCAGTTCATGTGCTGCTTTGTTGCATCACCTTCCTGATGTCATGGTCTTTGAGAATGAAGGATAAACATTATTATTAGGAAGGAGAATACTGCCTTTAGCAGGTCCCATCCTCTTCATGTAGAGTCATTAATGACAGGGCTAGATGGGACCTTAAAGTCCATATAATAATTCATTTTACAGATGAGGAAATTGAGTTTAACAGATTTGCCTACATTTATGTTTTTTTTGCAAGGCAAATGGGGTTAAGTGACTTGCCCAAGGCCACACAGCTAGCTAATTATTAAGTGTCTGAGGCTGGACTTGAACTCAGGTACTCCTGACTCCAGGGCCGGTGCTCTATCCACTGCGCCACCTAGCCGCCCCCACCACCTAGCTGCCCCAATACTTTTATCCCTCCTTGTTGGGGAATTGAACCCCGGCCTCCCAAGTGACAGGCGGGGATACTGACCACTATACTAACAAGGAAGGTGTCAACCTCTTTAATATCCCAAACTCCAATTTTCTCAAGGCTTTGGGTAGATAGAAAAGTGACTACTCCCTTGCTGTAGAGGTCTGATACAAAATCCTTGTTTTATGCCCATCTAGGGTGTTATTGGTAGAGGTGGGGGTGGTGGTGAATGGTCATGGTCTCATAGTCTCAAAAGAAAATTATTTTAATCCACCTTAATTAAAAAAATTATACAGAACATATTTTAGAAGAGGGAAAATGTGAAAGGAAGATGATTAGATAATTCAGGGCATAATGGAGGATAAGAATAATGCAAAATCAATCTCGGGAATAACTTCTTAAAGAAAATGAAGTGGGAGCTTGTTTAAAGTGCTGGTTCTCATTGTGAGTTTTAAGCAGTTTAGGTATAGACAAGATGATGTAGTTGAAAGTCTGGAAGATCTGAAGACTTGGAGTCCCAGTCTTGGCTTTGTCACTTAGTTATATGACCATGTAAATCACTTAACCTCAACTTCTTTCACTGTAAAATGGGAATAAGAGTTATTCCATTGCCACATTTATGGAATTGTGATCAAAATACTTTGTAAACCAGAAAGAGCTGCATAAATATGTTTTTATTATTACTAATGGCATCTATTCTTGTTTTCCATGGAGAACATCCATAAGCTTCTGCAGGTGGTAAGGGAAATATCAGGAAAGAACTTCCCAAGTTCCAAGAGAAGTGTTGAGATTCTTTTATTTAAGGAGTTTTCCCTGGAAAGGATACTACCTCCCTGTTAGGAGGCAATGGGAGAGACAAAAATCATCTTTTTCTACAGAGGTGTGGCAAGGTTTAGGCTTCTCTGATAATGTGGGGGTTGAAGAAACTTTGGGAGGTGAGTGGTCTCTGAACTGTTTCTCTCTGCCCCCTGTTCTCTCCCTTTTCTCTCCCCTCCCCTCCACCTCCAATCTAGACTGGTGGTAGCAGTAGAAGAGGCCTTTACACACATCAAGAGGCTACAGGAAGAGGAGCAAAAGAACCCAAGGGAGGTGATGGATCCAAGAGAGGCAGCTCAAGCCATTTTTGCCTCTATGGCACGGGCCATGCAGAAATACCTTCGCACTACCAAGCAACAGCCCTACCACACTATGGAGAGCATCCTGCAACACCTAGAGTTCTGTATCACCCATGATATGACACCCAAGGTATACTCTATTTTGCCTCTCATCCTCTCTTCCTTTCTCCTTCCTCTTCCTCTCTGTCCCCCTCCCCCCTCCTCTGCTCTTTCTCTCTCTTTGTTTCTCTCTCTCCCTCCCCCTCTCCTTTTTTCTTCCTTTCCTCTCCTTCATCCCCCTCTCTTCCCCTATTTCCATTCTTTTCTCCTTCCCTTCCTCCTCCTCTTATTTTCTCCCTCTCCCTTCTTCCCTTTCCCTCCCCCAGCTCTCTCCCTTTCTCCTCTCTTATTTTCTTCAACCCTATCTCTTCTTTTCCCTCTCTCCATGTAGCCCTCTTTCTCTCTCCCACCCCCTTTCCTGTCTTCCTGTGTCCCTGTCTCTGTTTCTGTCTTCCTTTCCTTCCTACCCCCAAGGTTTAGTTTGTGACTTGGAGGAAAGTTATTTAGTCTCCTTGTGCCACAGGCTCTAATTGTCAAATGGGGGTGATGGCAGTGACCATATGACCTCTACAGCCCCTTTAGCTTTCTTTTTATGATCCTTGGTCTGAGTGAGTTTTCACTTTGACTGCTTATTGTTTGCACATATGTGATCTGCTATTGCCCCCTGTTGCCAGTTGTTGGAATTACCCTCCTCTCTAGCTCTTGGTGACCAAACATTTGGGGGGGGGTAGTAGAGCTATCTGGGGTGACTGATATTATTACATCATAAATTTAGAATTGGTAGTGGCCTTAGACATCATCTAGCCCAACATCCTCATTTTACATTTGTGGAAACTGAGACCTAAAGAGCAATGATTTGCCCAGAGTCACAGGCTTTATCACATTTGAACTCTGATAATAATCACATCTGTGATTATTATCAGAGTTCAAATGTGACATATACATATATGTCAAGTCAAGAAATATTTGTTACATATGTACTTTGTGTCAGACACTGTGTTGAAGATACAAAGGAAGGTCAATACATAGTTCCTGCTCCCAAGGAAGTCACATTCTAATAGTGAAGGCAACTTGTAAGCAACTATGCACAAACATACCTCTGAGATGATCTCCAATTTATATTTTATATGTGTCTATATATATATATATATATACACACACACACACACACACACACACACACTTACACATGCATACATACATTCACACACACACACACACACACACACACACACACACACACACACACTCTAACTTGGAGCTAGTCTTAGAGGGAAGGCACTGGCATTCCTGAAGGTGGAATTTTAACTGAGACTTGAAGAAAGCTGAAGAAATCAGGAGGCAGAGATCATGAAGATTAGCATTCCAGGCATGGGCAACAACTAGTGAAATCAGAGTGGGTGATGTCAAGGGTGAGGAATGGCGAGGAGGCTTGTGTCATTGGATTGTAGAGGATATGGAAGGGAGTAAGATAAGAAGGGTCCAAGTTATGAAGGGCTTTAAGCCAAACAGAAGATTTTATATTTTATTCTGGAGGTAATAAGAAATCACTGGAGTTTATCGAATGTGGAAGATATTTGTAGTATGATCAGACTTGTGCTTTAGGAAGTTCACTTTGATAGCTGTGATTTTGAGGATGAACAGGAGAGAGGAGATTTGAGCTATGGCAACCAACCAGGAGGCTATTGCATTAGTGCAGATATGAGGTGATGAGGGCAGTGCCCAGAGTAAAGGGACTCATATGAAAAGTATTACAAGAAAGAGTCATTAGGACTTGGAAACAGATTGGATATAATTGGAATGAGGAGGAGTGAGTGAAAGTGAAGAGTTGAGGCTGAATATCAGGTTGTGGATTTGGGTGACTGGGAGAATGGTGGTACCCTCAAGAGTGTTAGGGAAGCTAGGAAGAAGGAAGGGTTTTAGGAAAAAGTAATATGTTCCTTTTTGAATATGTTGGGTTTGAGATGTCTATGGGGCATCCATTTTGAGTTATCTAAAAAACAGTTGGAATGCAGGACTAGACCTTATGATTTAAATCTGGGAATTATTTGCATAGAAATGATAATTGAAAATTAGCAAGAAAGTAAAGATAATAGAAGGGACAATCTGCTGGTGAAGATGGGATAGAATAGGATAGAATGAAGACGAGTTTGCCTTGGCAAGAAGAAGGGGCTATGTCTTCATGGGATATGGGTAAAGGAAGAAATTGTGGAGGAAAGAATCTGAGTGATATGAAGTGAATATCATAGGGAAAAAGAGGAGTTCATGGTGAATATCTTCAATTTTTTTTCAATGAAATAAGAACAATATTCTCATCTGGCTGTAGGATATAGCCATGAAATATTTGAGAAGAGTTGAAAAGGTTTGTAAAAGCTGTTGTATTGAATAAGATAGTGAATTGATTAAGTGCATATATATATATATATATATACATATATATGTATATATATAGGTAATATATGAATTTCTTGTTACAATGAGGACCCAGTTGAGATTAATTAGTATAAATTTGTAGTTATGTGAGTTTTTTGCAATTTTTTTTTAGTCCCAGGTGAATAAGTTAAAAGGTAATACACGGAAGAAAAAAAATTCAAGGATAGGCCTTAACAAGATAAGATCAGCTCTAGGATAAAGGGGACAAATAATTTGAGAGGAGAGAATGGTGCTAAGTCAAGCTAGTTTATTTAAGGTATCAAGGTGGCGAAGGGAGGAGAGTTTAGCCAGTGAAAAGGTGATGGCTTGGGAAAGAACTGAGCAATGGAAGGATTTGAGGTTGTGCTAAGAATGAAGACCAGAAGTTGTATGAAAGAAGGAGAGATGGAATAAAAAAGATTATGATTAGATAAAGGAATTTCAAAATTTTGGAAATAAAACACTTGTGAGTGGTGATGTTACAGGTATGGTCATTTTTGTATGTTGTAGCTGACCTGTGATGATGGAGTAGGTCATGGAAGATGAATAAGTTAAGGAACTGGAAGTTCAGGTGTTTGAGGGAATATATATATATATATATATATATACATATGTCTATGTCTATGTATATATCAAGGTCCCCTAGATTAATGGCACAAGTTGAAGGGAGAGAAAGCCTATGAACCAGATATTGTGGAACTTCCTAAAAAGGAAGGAAGGAAGGGAGGAAAGAAGGAGAATAACTTGAGTTTAAACAATAGCCCTTAGAATCTTGATTGGGGGCAGCTAGGTGGTGCAGTGAATAGAGCACCGGCCCTGGAGTCAGGAGTACCTGGGTTCAAATCCGGCCTCAGACATTTAATAATTATCTAGCTGTATAGCCTTGGGCAAGCCACTTAACCCCATTGCCTTGCAAAAACCTAATTAAAAAAAAAAGATCAAATGAGATCATCTTTGTAAAGGACTCATCAGAGTGCCTGGGACATAGCAGGTGGTTAATAAATCCTTTTTTTTCCTTTCACCCATATACACATGCATGTGAGCATATATGAATATCTGTCTTAACGTTTGCAAAATGTTTTCATCACAACAACTCTGGGAGAAGTTGGGGCTCAAAAAGGATAACCTGTCCAGGGATATATTGTTAGTAATTGATTCAAATATAGGTCTTTTTTCTGTCTGCTGTACTGTGCCTCTCCACAGTCCCAGCTCTGTGATGTATTACAATTAGAAATGAAGGAGGGTTAAGGAAAAAGAGGAGAGGAACATATGGGATAGAGGTCCTTTTGGGTCAGTAAGGGGTTGAAGGAAGGAGTGCAGTGAGGTGAGGGCAAACATACACCATATTGTGACACAGGTCTTCTCTCTTCCAACCCCAGGCCTTTCTGGAGCGGTACCTGGCAGCTGGTCCCACTATCCAGTACCACAAGGAGCGCTGGTTGGCTAAACAGTGGACACTGGTGAGCGAAGAGCCAGTGACCAATGGGCTCAAAGATGGCATTGTCTTCCTCCTCAAACGCCAGGACTTCAGCCTGGTGGTCAGCACCAAGAAGGTCCCATTCTTCAAGCTGTCTGAGGAGTTTGTGGACCCTAAATCACACAAGTTTGTCATGAGGTTGCAGTCTGAGACATCGGTGTAACTGTGCAACAGAATGGGGCGAGGTGGGGGTGGAGGCTATGGGAGGCACCTGGGAGCAGTGGGAGGGGGCTTGAAGCCTAGGCCTCAACCAGTCCTGCTTCCTTCCTTTCTGCCTCTAACTCTGTTTTTTACTTGAATTACTAACATGCTCTCCACTCCCACTCTATCCTCTCTCTCCCCTTCCTTGCCCCATGTGAATGGGGAAAGACCACCCTGAGGGTTGGGGCAGCAAGTAGGGAGGTACCCTTTCCTTGTTTTCCTTTCATTCCCACCTCAAGCCCTGTGGGAATAGGTAACTCTCCTCTCTTCTCTTCTTCATTTCTCCATGATAGTCTCTGCTGAAAGGGGATATGGCCCTACTGTCCCCTTCTCTTTCTTCTCCACCCCTCTCCCCCTTCCCCATCTAGGTTATTGTAGCAGTTCTCTCCAGCAGTTTCCTAGAAGTGCTTCTCCCAAGGGGTGAAGTCAAGATCACAGCAAACCATGGTGCCAAATGATCCCAGGGTAGTGCTAGCCCTCTTTGGCATCCAAAGTGAGGTGAGGCTATTCTTCCTGCCTATCTCACTAGGTCTATCTCAGGAACTCTGAGTTTTGGGATCAACAGGACTCCTGGGTCTGTGACCTTTTAAATTCCTGCACAAGTCACCAGGGTCAGGAGTCTCCCATAGAGATTTTTTTCCTTGCTGCTGTTATAGCCTCTTTGATATCTGTTCCCTTCTCCCCTTCTTGAGCTCCCAGTCCAAACACACCACATTTCCCAGAAGGGAAGCTCATGTCCCCCAAGCCTTGTCAGGGAGAATTTTAATTTCCTTTCCTCTTTCCTGATCTCTTTACTCAGATGGGATTGCAGGAACACTGGGGAATGTGGTCCCTTCAGCCACTTCCCCTGGGGCATGGTAAACACTCCTCTTTCCCCTCTATCATTCTCATTTTGCCTTTTCTTCCCTAACTCCCTATCCTAATTCTTTATTATGGGATATATTTTTCTTCCCAAGCATGCCTTTATTGGTAGACCCAGAGGGGAAGGAGGACCCATGTGGAAGCATTGTGGTCTCATGGAAAGAGGTGAATTGGGAGTCAGAGAATCTGGGTCTAAATCCTAGCTCTGTCACTATCTGTGTGGCCTTGGGTAAGTAACTTTCACTTCTCTGGATCCCAGTTTTCTCATCTGTAAAATGACAGGTTGGACCAGAATGTGTTGTGAAGCTCTTATGTTTGTGATTCATTGAGTTTTGGAAAAGACCCCTGTGAAAGTCAATGACTCATTCCCTTCTATTTTTACTCTGGAATAGGTCTTTCAGTTGTCAAACAGTTGATGTGACTGGTAGGAGTGAGCTGCTGAGCATCTCCTTTCTCCATCTATTATAATGCCCTCAGGTTTTTCCTTCTCTAGACAGAAATACTTCTTCTCTTTGTCAGGGAGGGCCCCCATTGATCCCTTTAAATGATACTCTTTCCCTGAGAGACCATATCACTTCAGTACTTTGGGGGGCCTCATATTGTTCTCTGATCTCAGCACTGGGGTCAGAAATCCCTGCTATTTGAGGTCACACAATCTTTTGCCCCACCTCAGTTTCCAGTTATTTCTGGAAGATCTCATCACTTAAAGCAAATGTGGGCAAAATTCTTCCTATTTTCTGTATTTTGATGTAAAAGCCTGGGTACTTCTACATACTGATCTTTTAGCCAAGAGAAATGAGAATTTGAAGCATTAATATCTCCTGCCACTCCCAACCCTTATCCTTCCATTCCCATCCAGTCTGGATATAAGTATAACTCTGATAAATGGAATGAGGTCCATACCCTGGTTGGTTTGCCAATGGTCTCACAGTGCTCCTTTTGGTTCCCTCTTCCCTGAATCCATTATTGCTTTCTCTCTGTGTGCAAATGCCTGAGAAATTCAGATAGGACACCCTCGGGTTCATTCCCATGGAGACCTTCTATCTTTAAAATAAATACCCTGAAGGTGACCCTGGGCTCCAAAGCCTGGTGCTAACCTTGAGAGAGGAAGCAAGGAAGTCTTTCTAACTAGTGCCAACCTAGGACTTGTACCTTAAATCCTTTCCATTCCCTTTGGAAATCCTCAGGGAGGTATGTTATATCTGGTGGTTACAATTTTGACTTTCCCAGAATTCAAGTTTCTAGATTAAGCTCAGTAGTTTTGAGACACTGCTAGAGGGTTGGGGTCCAGGCACTTTTCTGAGTATGTCTCTATTTCTGTCTCCAAAATTCAATGTGAGAGGAGGGGTCTCTCTTGATCATATGTCTAAATAATTCTCTTTTCTAGAAAGGGGTCTTGGATGGGTAGTGGAGTGGGTTCACTACTTTTATGGAAGTGGTATTGGGAGCAGTATGGGAATTTGAGGTTATAAGGGGGAAGATATCTGGGACCCTTATTACTTTCCTTGATTATAGGCAATGGATGTTTCTTTTAAAGGATCTGCCATGTTTTTAATCACTGTGATTTTTTCATTCCTTTTCTTTAAAAAGAACAAAAAAACTAACAAAAAAAGTCACCCTAATTGTTTTTTCTGTTTCTTAAGCACTAAGGGCTGTGATTGAGAATGGCAATGTTTTAGACCCTCTATGTCACAACTGTGGTATCTTTCTGTTTTCTTTTTTAAAAAAATCAGGATGAATTATGAAGTGTATGTATGTATGTTTTGTGTCTTATCTCTCCTCTGTGGGAAGTAGTCTTGAGGCTGTGGCCAGTAGTGGGATTTAAAATTAACACACTTCCTAGGAGTGTTCCCCCTCCCTCTCTCCCCCCTCCCCTTCTCTCTCTCTCTCTCTCTCTCTCTTTCTGTAATTCCCTTTCTCTTCCTTCTTATTGGGGCATCTATAGTCCTGTAAACTTCTAGAGAGGTATGGAGTATGTCCTTCTTCTATTGTCTCCATCTGACCTTATCCTAACTGGTAAATATTCATTATAGTTTTCTTGACATGCCTAACCCAGCCTTCCCACCCTAGGGTTACTGTGCCTCAGTCCTTCACCTACCTCACCATTCTGCCTCTGTCCTCATTGACACCTCTCCCCCTAAGCTCACTTCTATGGCATCTGCCTTCATTTCCTCTTAATTCTTTCTTAGCATGTCACCTTCCTCCTTGTCCTTGTCATCTTTCATCCTGTCCTTAAATTCTTTCCCAATATCCCTATTGAAACTCCTGGGCTGTCCCTTTTTTGTTAGAAGAGATGAGTTGAAACAAATGGACCCTTAGGGACCCTCAGTTGAACCATCTGTTTTTGCAGGTTTGTGCTTTCCTCTCTGTTGGGCCTACATAGGCTCCCCTGTCTCTGTATGGTGTCTTGTCTGTCAGTTTGTCTTCCTTCTCTTTCCTGTGCCCACCCCCGCCTCCTCCCCAGGGCAATATCTGCTGATGGATTCAGTCCTGGGTTGGGACTCTCCCATTGCATTCTCCTATGGGCAGAAGGAAGGGGAAGGCAGGGGGACTAATTAGGTCCCTTCCAAGTGAGATTGTAAATGTAGAATTTTCCATTCAATTCTAGAATTTTTTTTTACAGAGCTGAGACCTTGTGCATGCATGTAGAAAATTGTAAAATGTAAAATTGTTTTTTTTAATATATAAAAAGCTTGTTTTTACAGTTTGCAGTGGATCTAAACATTATGGCAAATTTAGGGATTTTTTTTTCTTAAAACATAGGAACTAAAACTGTACAAATTTTTTTTATATAAAATAAACACATTTGACTTTTTTGAGGTGGTATCTGATTGATTTATTACAACTGTAAGGAAAGAGCTCCTGGAAAGTAAACCCTGGAAGATCTGGATTTTTCATACTTTTGCAGTCAAAGACCTAAAAAGTTGATCAAATTATAAAAAAGGATCAGCAGGGGGCAATGTAAGCTTGGCTCAAGCTGCAAATTTCTGAGGGTGAGATGGAAAGGAAATCTGGTAGTGGATAGCAGGATTTGTAAGGATGCTGCTTTGAGGGTCCTAGCACCATAGTGTGGAACTGGAACTCAAGTTTAGTCTGGAACTTCGAAACTGGTTCAAATCCCTCATTTTACTGATGAGGAAATGGAGACTCAGAAAGGATAAATAATTCGCCCTATGTCATGTAGATAATAAAGTGATAGAAAAAACCCATTTCAAAATCCATGGAACTTTGGACTTTACTGTTGATCAGAACCATTTACAAAAATCTTAAATTATGAATAAGATGAAAACTGTAATTTACAAATACGTCCAAAGCAACTCATTCCTTTAATCAGTTTTCACTAATCCTACCCAAGCAGATAAAAGGGGTCATTTCTTGAAAATAGATACTCTAGAACATTTCCAGTTCTTATCTGTGTGACTGCTCAATTTTGTGTGTTCCTGGATCTTAGCAAGTAGGTCTCCTGTGAGACAAGAGAGGTCATGCCTGGAAAATTCTAACCAACTAAGAACCTGTAAGGAGATATGTACCCTTTTATGAAACCTTTTTTTTCCCTTAAGGCTGCTCAGGTTTCATATATATCCTAATTTGCTTTCCTGATCCCGAGCAAGAATAATGCTCAAGGAGGAAGGGGCAGAGCTTGAATAATCCATTTCCAATTCACTATAGTTTTCACTTCCACATAGTAACTTTCCCCATTGCAGTTTTCAATATATGGGGGTGGGGGGGGTGGGGATTCATATAAGAAATTAAATGGGAGTCTTTGTGGAACTTTGCAGAAGCTGTAGACAACACATGAAGACCAGCAAATGAACAAATGCTTAATCCAAATTTTACAGTAACATACTGCAAACACCCCATAAAAGGAAAAAGAAAAAAAATACCGACATTTTCTCTGGTAGTAAGGAAGGGCCAAAATTTTTCACTTGGGTTTTTCCAGATTGCAGGGGTACCACCCCTCTAAACCCCATGATGTGGAAGGGATAACTGTACTTTAAAAAGTTTTATTGATGCCTCTTGTCTTTCCAGTATTAATTTCCCATCTTTCAGGTTGAATTCTGTTGTCAAAAAAAAAAATTAGTCAAACAAAAATATCTGGTATTGATAATAACAATGTATATAGTATTCTACTGGTGACCTCCTACCTCTTCCATGATAGGATAAGATGGAGAACCCAGGGACTTAACTTTTATCCCTTAAAATCATGTGATCAAAATTGGTTGACTTTTGGTTGCCTTCTATTTTATTTAATAGGTGTTGTGGATGGAATATGCCCTGGACTCAGTAGATTCTAAGTTCAAATACAGCTTAACCTCTGTTTGCCTCAGTTAACTCAACTGTACAATGGAAATAATAATAATAATAATAATAATAACCCCTTCCTCTCAAGGTCACATATTTGTAAATATCTGTAAAAAAGTGCTTAGCTCAGTCTCTGGTGTTATAAAAATGCTATTTTCTTCTTTCCTTAATTACAACACCAAAGTATTTTATTCATATATCATCCATCTTCTCTGATACTATTTATCTGGAGTAGTCTATAATCCATCAGCTTGCTAATGGAAACAATGAAGCACCCAAAAATGTGATTTGTCCACAATTTACAGGAAATAAATGCAGCTATATCAACTACCAGGAAATGTGGTTTTAACCTGGGGGTGGTGGTGATCAGAGATGCTCCCTAGGGGTACATTAAAAGATTTCTGGGGGAGGTCCATGAACTTGGATGGAGAAATTTTTTTAAAAATTTCACTACCTTCTAACTGAAATTTAATTATTTCTTTCACTTTTGAAAGTGGATAACAAATCCTTATTATTCTGAGAAAGGGTCCAGATACACAAAAAGGCATTTAACTCTTCTTTTAGAATGAAAAAAGAAAAGAATTGGGAAATGAGTCTGGTAGGCCTGGAGATCTGGCTACTCATCTTAGATTGTTCACTAACCTATTCCTTGGGAAAATTGTTTATCACAAAAGAGCACCTGGAGGGGCAGCTGGGTGTTGTAGTGGATAGAGCACCAGCCCTGGAGTCAGGAGTACCTGAGTTCAAATGCGGCCTCAGACATTTAATAATTACCTAGCTGTGTGGCCTCAAGAAAGTCACTTAACCCCATTTCCTTAAATAAATAAAATTTAAAAAAAAGAGCACCTGGGATCCAGAAGACTTGGATTTTAGTCCCAATTCTGTGACTAACTTGCTATGGGACTTTTGGGTAAATCATTTAACCTTTTCCTATCTTATTTTGCTCATCTGTACAAATGAGGAGATTTGACTAAATGTCAAAAGTCATTTTCAACTCCATTGTTGGGACTGACATTCACCAGCTATAGCTATCCTCAGTTTGTATCATTATGATATAGCAATCAGCAATCCAAGCATTTATTAAATGACTAATGTCATTTATGCAAGGTACTCTGCTAAATGCTGAGGATATTCAAATACTTCAATGCTGGGGTTCTTCATTTGGTATCTAGTGCTCTGTTTAGTCTGTGGATAGATTTTAGGGCATCTATAAACTTGGATGGGGAAAATGTTTCATCTAAATTCTCACTGAAATTTAGCATTTCCTTCAGTTATGAATATAGGTAACAAACATTCTAGTTAGGAACTGCCCTTCAGTATTGAAGGCTGACATCATGAAAGTGATGTCTTGACTTGCACGTAAGATTGATTAAAGTGAGGGGAGGTTGTGCAAAGATGCCATTCTCACTGTCCCAAGTGAGCCCAGTGGCTTGACATAATAAGATCAAGATGGTTGGTAATCAATGGAGACTTTGACCTTTTTAAGAGTTAGGCCTTTCTCATAACACTGAGTCTCTTTGGCAGTAGAGTATCTCTTGATGGCCTACCATTATTAGTAACAAGCTTTCAACAGTAGAGTAAAGCTAACCTGTCTCTTGATCTAATTTTGTTTCAAAACAGGACTGCTAAAGGGATCTGTGACATAAACAGGTAGCATTTATTAGGTTTGTAAAGTGTATTGCAAATATTATCTTGTTTACCACTGCCCGGAGAGGTAGAATATTATTATTATTATTTCCATTTTATAGATGCGGAAACTGAGGTAGACAGCAGTTAAATGACTCAAGACAAGTAGAATAGAACTCTAGGTCTGGAGTCAGAAAGGCCTGAATTCAAATGCATCTTCAGATACTTATTAGGTGTATGACTCTGGGGAAATTATTTAATCTTTACCTTAGTTTATTCATCAATAAAGTGGGAGTTTATTCATCAATAAAGTGGGATATTAACAGCACCTATCTCACAGGTGTTTTTGTGAGGATTAGAGATAAAATTTGTAAATTGCTTAGAAAGAGCACAGAGAAATGCTGATTCCCTTCCCTCCTTTAACCCAGGTAGGAAGAATCTAAGACAAGATTTGAACTCAGGTATTCCTGGCTCCAAACCCCAGAAATCTTATCATTTGTATGACCCTGTCTATTAAAAAAAAAAAGGTTGGTCTAATAAAAGAGTGATCTTTTCAATTTGCAAGTTTCTTCCAGGAATGTAGATTATTTACCCAGTCTATGTGCCTCTTATTCATGTTTTCCTATAATTTTTCCCTTGGGCATTTATCCTGATGAATCAAAAGTATTTCACCTACTTGTCATTCTTGTTATGTGAACAACCCATCTCTTCTGATCATACAGCTTCTTAGTGACATCTTTTTCTCTTATACTTCAAAGTTCCTCCTTGGTTATATATTTTAGCCTACTCACATATGCCATATAACAACTCCTTTTTAATTCTTGGGAGATTATTATATTTAATATCTTTCTGCCATTTGGCAGCTGGGAATACAAAGACAAAATTAAAAAAAAAGCCCAATCCCTTGTTTTGTATTGTGTTGGAGAGGAGATGACATGCAGATGACATGCAAACAATGGTGCAGATAGGTTGAAACCAATTCATCCATACTTCATTCTGTGCAGTTTTTGCTATACCCTTTGCTAAAACCTCTATTGAGCAACAATTCATTGTACTGGAGAGCTTCCAATATTCTGTAAGCATAAATACTGCCTAAATGTTAACTCATCTTCACTACATACATGGGCTGCCACCTTTTCTGACCATTTATTTCCTGAGTGCCATTTATTGCATGAAAATTGTATTATTTTTAATATGTTATAGTCTACTTATCCACATACGTCTTTTCTTTGCCCTTTGAGCCATTAACAGTGTTGAGTCTTTGGATATTGTGATGTTACATGATTCCCAGAATACAGACAACCACCAATTGTGGTAGTTCAGTTATTTCAGTCGTGTCTAACTCTTCATGATTCTATTTGAGATTTTCTTGGTAGAGTGGTTTCCTTCTCCAGCTCATTTTACACATGAGGAAATTGAGGCAGCCAGAATTAAAGTGATTTGTCCAGGATCACATTGCTGGTAAAGGGCTCAGGCCAGAGAATGAATTCAGATATTACTGACTCCAGGCTTGGTGCTTTATCTACTGTGCCACCTTCTGACAGATTTCCTTGTTAGAATATTGAAATAATGACAAATTCTAAGCAATACTCTGAAATCTTTTCAGATTGGAGCTACCAGAGTGAATGATCTATTGGCATAGCAGTGTGGTACAGTGGAAAGAGCAATAGATTTGGAATTAGAAGATCTGGGTTCATATCCCTCTTTTTGCTACTACTTAAATATCCTTGGCAATCTTTATGCCTCAGTAAAGTTTATTTTTAAAATGAGTTTTTACTGAAGACTTTTGCTTTTTACATCAACATTGTTTCCCCCAGTATTCCTTCCTTCCTTTTTGTAGAGAACTATCACATGTAACAAATCATTTTTTAAAGGCAAAGAAAAAGAGGAAAAACATCACTATAATCAATCAATACATTGTATAAAGCCCCAAACCAATCCAATGTGCAACACCTGTGGAAGTACAGCCTCCATAAAGGAGTGGGTTGGAAGTGTCTTCTGGTATTTTTTTTCAAGATATTCTGTTTTTTTTTGCAACACAATGGGGTTAAGTGACTTGTCCAAGGTCACAAAGGCATTCTTGTTTATAATTTTGGACCATTCATCTTTTGAATGATTTTTATGGGCTTGTGTGTGTGTGTGTGTGTGTGTGTGTGTTGCCTCTTTTCATGTACGCTATTTTTGTCATTGTTTTCTTGGCTAAATTTACTTCATTCTGAATCAGTTCATATAGCTCTTCCATGCTTCTTTATTGTCATCATTGCAACCAAGGGGGAGGGGTCATCAGAGGATGAACTCATACTTTCTCCCTCAACCAAAATTTAACTTCTTGTGAAAGGAAAGCAGAGATAGATACCCATTTTTGAATGGAACTCACACAGTAACCTCAGTATCTCAGAATTAAAAGAGATCTCATGTACCTCAGGGTCTCTTATTGAATCCAGGGCCATCTCCAATTGTTCTGTTCCATATCTGGTCACTTAATCCAGATACCTCTGGAGTAGAAAGTGAGACTGGTGACTTTGCTCAGTCCTGTTTCACTGAAATTCAATTTACTTTCCTTGTCATGGCATCACTTTTCTGATGTCATGATCCTCTTCCAGAATGAAGGACAAGCAGCAACAATAATAACAAGCCATTACAATTAATATAGGTAATAAATTGTTGTAAAGAAGACAGAAAGATAGCATGGAACCTTTGTAAGAGCACTGTAGTTATAGGACATGATCTCTAATCCCAGCTCTGCCAATTATTAGCAATCATTGGGCAAGTCATGTAGGTTTTTTGAGCCTTTTGTTGCTTCATTTTTAAAATGAGGAGGTTGTACTAAATTGGAGCCCAAGGTCTCTTTTAACTATGAATTTTTATCCTATAGGAATCTCCATTCCACAATGAGGCATCAAAGGAGGACTTTGAGGGAGAAATTTTTTTTCAATTTTTTTTTTTTTGTTTTTTTTGCAAGGCAAATGGGGTTAAGTTGCTTGCCCAAGGCCACACAGCTAGGTAATTATTAAGTGTCTGAGACCGAATTTGAACCCAGGTACTCCTGACTCCAAGGCCGGTGCTTTATCCACTACGCCACCTAGCCGCCCCGGAGAAATGTTAACAGACACAGAAGCAACCCAAATAAAATTAAGTATTGAGTTATGTGTTGCTCACTAAATGTTTGGGAGTATGTAGAGAAGGGAGATCAATGTGACCTCAAATATTTGCCAACTGTCTCATGGAAATGAAGAGAGTTGAGTGGACTATGAAGGAAGAGTTGTATTTGGATAAGTAGAGAAAGAATGGAACAGATAAACAAAGGGACAGAGCCAGAAATGAGCTTGTGTGTTTGTGTGTGCTGTGTGTGTGTGTGTGTGTGTGTGTGTGTGTGTGTTTAGAGAGAAGACTGATTTGACTGATGAACCTGAAGCAAATATGTTACCTTTATGTTAGGCTGGCTTACAACTCATCTTTCAGAGTCCCAAATATTTCTACAAAAGGAGAAAAGAGAAAGTATGGGTCCAAAATTTTGATAAAGAAAAAAATAATGAAGAGGAAAATTCTTTGAGAGCTTTAGAAAAAGTGTGTGTGTGTGTGTGTGTGTGTGTGTGTGTGTGTGTGTGTGTGTGTATTAAAAACGACTTGTAAGGGAGAATAGGAAGGAAAAGGAGGAATAAACAAGGGTAGATGTACAAAGGGTAAGATTAGTTGAAGAGGAATAAGCAGTTGTTGGCAGTCAAAGTTGTCAGTTTGATTTGTTGAACCATTTGCAAATAGTATAGCCAAGCCCTGATTCATATTACTGTCATATTGAGAGACACTGCTTTGTTAATAGCTGGCATTTATTCAAGTTGGCAAAATACGTATTATCTCATTTCTTTGAGGTGCTGATTATAAAGATAAAGAAACTGAGGCAGACATTAAATGACTCATGCAGTGTCACACAGCTATGAGTATCTGAAGTGGGATTCGAACTCAGTTCTCCTGGACTCCAAGTCTGTCATTCTCAGCCATTACACCACCAAGCTGTGTGGAGTGATTCTTTTGTTTGTTTTTTGTCTTGTGTTGTTTAGGTATGTTGAAACTTAACTCTTTTCAAAACAGAAATGAGAAGTTGATATTAGATGCCACAACTTATGCACACAACATGTGGCCAAAGGGACTATCCTCTATTTTTCATGATTACTTACACTTGCATGAGGTATCTTTGATGGTAATACCAGACCACAGGAACTACCCCTCATTACATATGCTATGATGTCTGTGTGGTCTAGGAGGTCCACAAACCCTACTGCATTGAGTAGGGAGAGGATTCTGGCCCTTTTACTTCCTACAACTGCTAAGGTATCATAGCTCTCACTTTCTGTCCTACTAATCAGACTCATGCGACCCCTTTTCTTAGTGTCTAGGGTGATTTTCAGTCCCTTAAGACTACATACAGGACTAGCATTGCTTTTTGATCCCCTTAAATACACAGGAGGTTACAAGCACTCACTCCTTTGTAGGCATTCCCAAAATATTAGGAGATGCATAGGAAATCTAACCATGGAAAATACAATGCCAATATTTACCATCTTATCTCAGTTCTGCAATGTCAAGTTTCTGACCTAGCCAGTTGTCTCACTGTCGTTGGGCACCAGCATAACTTCTTCTTGCAGGTATGGGCTATTTTCATTGTTTTATATGGTCCTTTTGTAGGAGCAGGATTTAAACTGCAGGGATAGCTTCAAATTAAAAGTTTGGGAAGATATGCTATGAAAATATGTTTACCATCCAGAAAGACAAAGGATCTGGGTATGCTCATTTTGGAATAAAAGGAGATCTGCATAGGAAATGGCCTTAGTGATTCCAAATTTATTTCACAGATGAGAAAACTGTTGTCCACTGATGTCAAAACTTAGATCTGTTTGTAGCCTAGGAAATGAGGCCAGAGAAGGGAGCTGTTCACTTCTGAAACTCAAATCTAGGAATACAGTTCTTAGCCTTTTTTTCTGTTCATGAACCCTTTTTATAGTCTGGTATGTTTCTTAGAATAATACCTTTAAATTTATAAAATACAAGAGAAACTAATATTTAAATACAGTCATCAAAATATATTTAAAATTTTTTTTTTATAGACCAAAGGTTAAGAAACCTTAATCTAGAGAATGTGGTTAGTTCTAGAAGAATATGAAGAATACTAGCATGGTTACTGTGATGAAAGAAACAAACTGGAAAAGATACCTTTTTTATTTTGCAAAAATAAATTTGCATTTGATCTCTCTCTCTCTCTATCTCTATCTCTGTATACATATATGACAGATTTTTTCTTTTATTTTCCAGTTCCAAATGCTCTCTCTCTCTCCCACTCAATGAGAAGTCAAAAACAATAAAACCTATGAAAAATATGTATAGTCATGTAAAAAACTTTCCTCATTAACCATGTTTCTCCTCCACTGACCAAAAAAATAAGGAAAAGAAAAAGTATGCTTAAATTTCCATTCTGAGTTTATCAGTTCTCTGATGACTGAGAGCATATTTTACCTTGAGACCTTTGGAGTTGTGATGGGTCATTGGGTTGATCAATTTTTAAGAGAAAAGACATCTTTTATATTAGTTCAAACTCCTATGTTGTAGTAAAAGGAGTACTAGAGTCAGGAGAATGGTTGGAATCTTGGCTTTGCCATATTCCCATGACCATGGATAAATTATTTAATTTTTCTGAGTTTCGGTTATTTCATTGATAAAAGGAGGATGTTCAGTCAGATGACCTCAGAGGTTCTAGTTCTATATCTATGATTCTATAATCCTCCTTACATCAATACTTTATTTTCTAACTTGGTTAGAGTTGTCTTTGCCTCAAAAGGCTCAGTAGTTGCTTTTGGTCCCTTATTCCTGGAACTGGAGTCACTTCATATTTGCTGCCAAGACTCAGCTCTCCTATAGGCTTCACAGCCTTCTCTGTTTTCAGTCTTGGGTTATTACCCTTGTCCCACCTTAGTATGGGGTTGAGGGAGGATAAGGAAAAACAGTACAATTGAAGCCCCCAAAGTTTGTGATATACCTAAGATCAGGTAGTTAGTAGGAAGCCGAGAGAACCCCAATGTCTTGACTTTTAGCTGGTCCAATACAACATTATACTTTCTACCCAACAGTGTGTTTAAGTAGCCTACATTTTGGAACATCTTGAGATAAGGGATGAATAGTGAGCTTCATCATCATGTATTATCCTCCACTGAAATTAGAGTGATCTGCTTGAATTGTGATTATCTTTATTCCCTTCTGTTTTGTCTGTGACTCAGCTGGGTTCTAAGAATTTCATGATTTGATTTTTTGGTGGAGAAGGCAGTGTGATGTAGTAGATGAGGCATAGTCTGGAATTCAAGAGGCCAGGGTTCTAGTCCCAGCTATGTCAAAATCTCATTTCAAGAAATGTTAAGCTCTTTGTATAAGATACTGTACTGCTAGGTACTGGGGGATACAGAGATAAAAACAAGACAACCTTTGCCCTTTAAGTAAAGAGCTTGTATCCTTCTTGAGGGATAATGTATGATCAACCATGGCTATATAGCCTCATCTCTCCTTGGTCTTAGTTTGGGCTGGCTAAGATAAACTCTCATGTTTTTTGAAATCCTAAAACTATAACTCGATGATCAGACTTATTGCTGTAAGCTCCTTGAGGGCAGGGACTCTATTGTTGTGTCACTAGCATGGAGAACAATGCCTTATATCATCTTAATAGATTTTGTTTTACATGAATGAATGAATTTCATGACTTATTCCTATAATCTCTGGAGGAATATGGTCCTTAAGAGTTACAGTAGAAATTACATCAGTTAGAGAGGTATGCCATGGAATGTACCTTTTGGGAACAGGTTAGACAGGGACTCCAGTTGTCTTGGTGTTGTAAGTGTTACGACAAACAGAAAGGCTAATGACATCATGAGTTACATTCAGAGGAGGCATAGAATCTAGTAAGAGAGAGATGTTGATTTAATCCAATTTAATCTAATCCACTATTTATTAAATCCCTATTATATGCAAGGCACAAAGACATGAAAAAGGGACTTTGTCCTCTAGGGAACTTTCATTTGATTGGGCAAGCTTATATTAGGCAAACCACTCTGTGACTGGTCAGATCACATAGAAAATATTGTATCTAGCACCAGATAATACATTTTAGAAATAATAATGACTAACATTTATCTACCTCTAAGGATTACAAAATGTTTTAATTTTTCCCTTCTAGGGTAGTTAGGTGGTAAAGTGGATAGAGCACCAGCCCTGGAGTCAGGAGGCATTTTAAAATCCAACCTCAGACACTAGCTGTGTGACAGCAAGTCACAACTCATTGCCTCAAAAAATAGTCTTATCTCACTTCTTTCTGAAAGTTACAATGTAGAAGGTTGATACACTGGATTTAGGGTCAGGATAAACTGACTTTGAGACCCTTAAGGCTTTTAAACTCTCAGTGCCACCGGTGCCACCGTTTCCTCATACAAAAAATGAAAGAATTGTAGTCAGTAGTCTCTTCCTTCTGTCTTTAACTCTGTGATCCTATGAATCCTGTGAGAGAGATAATTACAGTTATTATCTATATTTCCTCAAATGAGGAAACCAAATATAGTTCACAGAGGTTAAAAGATTTGCCTATGGTTGCTTAATTAGTAAGCATAAAAGGTCATATTCAACTAGCTTTCTCTATTACAAATCCGCTACTCTCTACTATATTAAGAAGGATATTTCCAGGTAATAGTACATTCAGAGGAGGGTGATCAGGTGAAAGGGACCTTGAGAGCATATTCCATAAAAATATTATTTTTGTGAAGGAATGGGATGCTTAGCCTGGAGAAGTCTTAAGGGGAAAGGCTTGATAGCTAACTCCATGTACTTGAATATCTGATAAATGGAATTGGTATTGGCTTTGTTCAGTGTGGCCTCCTGGGTCAGAAAGAGAAGCTATTGGTAGAAGATGCAAAGGTTTGTTTGTAAGGAAAAAAACTCACTGTACTAGAATTTTAAAACAATGGTTGAAGATCTAGTATGCTGGAAAAGGGGTCAGTTTGTTTTGATGTGGTTTGAATTTAAATGGCCCTCTTGAGGGTTCGTTTTAATTCTGAGATTTTGTGATTCTGGTATGAACTCTGTTCAAAAAAGGACAGCTGTCTCTGCTTTTTTTTTTTACAAAAAGGTAAATTTTAGCTGAGTTTCATTTGCTGGTGACCCCATCCCCTCAGCTGCTAGCAGATTAGATGTACCTGTTATCAGATTCTATTTTGCTGATTCCCCACAGCTGCCCCAATGCTATCAACTGATTCTGTAATTAAGTATTTGGAATTTCCTGGAGTCCTTGATGCCTCTTTTTCTGTGAACAACTATTAGATTTTCACTCTGCAAATTGGCTTGGCATCAGCAAATTAGATCCTGCTCAGGGCACTCAAGAAAAGAAAGCTTCTACCTCTATTCCTGAATATTTGGATATTCAGAAGGAACTGTGTTGTCCCTGGGACACACCTATAAGTTTCCTTTCCTCTGGGCTCTTGGTGGTGTCATTCTTAGGACTTTATGATTGAATTAGAATATGAGCCAAGAAGATTGGACATAGGCAGGAAGAAACTTAGCATTTAAAAAAATAATTTTTTAAAAATATTTAAAATTTTTATTCATTTTAAGTATTGTTTTCTTTATAAATTTTAAGTTCCAAATTTACCACCTTCAGAGTTCATCAGTTATTTCTCTGGAGGTGGATAGCATTTTTTCATCATGAGTCCTTTGGAATTCTCTTGAACAATTATAGTGATCAGAGTAGCCTAGTATTTCACAGCTTTTAAAAAATAAATTTTTTCCCTTAATTTTTCTCAATTACATGTAAATTTAAAAAAAAAATTAGTCAAAATATTTTGAGCTTCACATTCTTTCTCTTTCATCTCCTTTTAGAGGGCAAGCAATTTGAAATAGATTATATATATGTGAAGTCATGCAAAACATTTTCATCTTATCCATGTTGCAAAAATAAACACAGATCCCTCAAAAAAAAAAACAAGAAAAAAAGTAGAAAAGTATCTTTCAATCTGTAATCAAACTTCATTAGTTCTTTCTCTGGAGCTAGATAGCTTTTTTTTTTTATCATAAATCCTGGATCATTATATTGCTCAGAATAGCTGAATCATTCACAGTTGCTCATTGTACAGTATTACTATTACCGTGTACAATGTTCTTTTAGTTCTCCTTCCGTCACTCTGCATCAGTTCACATAACTCTTCCCATGTTTTTCAGAAAACATTCTTTTTTTTTTTTAAGGCTTTTTGTAAGGCAATGGAGTTAAGTGGCTTGCCCAAGGCCACACAGCTAGGTAATTATTAAGTGTCTAAGGCTGGATTTGAACTCAGGTACTCCTGACTCCAGGGCAGGTGCTCTAGCCACTATACCACCTAGCCGCCCCTCAGAAAGCATTCTTATTATTTCTTATCCACAGTGGTATTCCCTCACAATCATATTCCACAGATTGTTTAGCCATTTCCCATCTGATGACCATTCCCATACTTTTCAATTCTTTGTCACCACAAAAACAGCTGCTGTAAATATTTTATGTATGTAAATATGTGTAAATGTATGCATATATATATGTCCTTTTCCTTTGATCTCTTGGGGATACTTAGTAGTAGTATTGCTGGGTCAAAGGGTATATATAGTTTATATCCCTTTGGGCATAGTTCCAAATTGTTCTCCAGAATGGTTGGATCAGTTCACAGTGCCATTTGTTGAGGCATTTCAGTCTCTGTAATACATCATTTTGGAGTTTTCTTAGCAAAGATATTGGAGTGGTTTGCCACTTCCTTCTCCAGCTCATTTTACAGATGAAGAACTGAGGCAAATAAGATAAATTGACTTACCAAGGGTCAGTCACACAGCTAGTAAGTATCGGAGACTGGATTTGAACTCAGATACTTGAGTCCAGGGTCTGCTTCTATCCAGTTCATCACCTAGATGCCCTAACAGTTTATTAGTATAACCTTTTCCCCTCATCCTCTCCAGCATTTGTTATTTCCGATAGATATGAGATAGTATCTGGTTTTTAATTTGCATTTTCTGACCATTTTAGAGCATTTTTCTATATGACTATAAATAGCTTTGATTTTTTTCTTCTTCTGAAAACTGCAAAGTCTTGGAATATTTTTTTTAGAAGGGACAAACAAGTGTATGATTTCTTTTGCTTATGTCCTTTGTGAAAACCTTGTTGCCTTCTCTGAATTCACAAGAACCAGTTCCTTTGTGAATCTGGTAGCACTTTCTTACAGGAGAATGAGCTAGTGGAGGGAGAGGAGGAGCTGTTGTGACACAGATTAAGCCATTGCTGATGAAGTTTGAATTGGGTGGAGATCAGTGTTGAGTCCAGTTGATTTGCAGTCTCAGCTCCAGTGGTTCAGCATCAGATATGAAATGAACATCCGGTGCATTGGTGTCTCTGATTCCCTCCACCCTGCCTCTCACAAACTGCTGTAGAGCTTTTTGGCCACCTGTCTCTCTCTACTTCCTGTTTGGTTTATTGAACATATATTTTTAAATGAGTTAACCAACTTCTAGAACGTACTTCAAAGTCTTCCAGACAGAGCTAAGAACAGTGGGTAGAAGCTAGCAAAGAGGTAGATTTAGACTTGATCAGAAAGAGCTCTCTAGCCAAGAATGGGCTGCCTCAAGAGATCACTGGGGTGTCTTCAGGAAACTATATGACCACATTGGGGATTTATTTTTGGTAGAGGGGTTGATCTAGATGGCTGTCCGGGTCCCTTCCAACTCTGAGCTGCTACAATTCTGCAATTCTGGGACTACCTGCCTGCTCTCTCTGAGCAGACTGAGGAAGTCAAACTCCGGTCCTTTCATTTAGGGAAAGCTGTTTCCTGGATCTCCATCCATTTCTGACAATTATTCTTCACTAATCATAAGCCTGGTCCACCTTGAACTTTAGTTCTAGACTTGTGGAATCCTAGAGTCATATGGAAGGCCTTAGAGGTTGTTTAGTCCAACACCTTCATTTTTCAGGTGAGGAAAGTAAATCCCAGTTATACAACAAAGGTTTGGAATGCACACCTTTGTCATCCTACCTTCCAGAATCCTTTTCTTTTTCCTTGTTCAGTGTGGGTGCCAACTGCTCTATGAGGTCTTTATCCTCTGTGACATTCAATAACTGTTAGTAGTTTCTGTCTTGCCCCCCCACCCAGTTACTTTGTATTGATTTATCTGTTTACATATTAAAGTCCTTTTTGAGGCAGCTAGATGGCAAAATGCAGGACCTGTAGTCAAGATAAACAATGTAGATAAACATTATATAAATGAAGTCTTGCAAAACATATTTTCATCTTAGCCAGGTTGCAAAAATAAACCCAGACCCCTCAAAAAAACCCCAAGAAAAATAAAGTGTAATATTACCTTTTGATCTGCATTCAAACTTCATCAATTCTTTCTCTGGAGGTGGATAGCAACAAATATAGGCTCAGATTTCCTAGTTGTGTGACCCCAGGTAAGAAACTTAAGTTCTGTTTGCCTCATTGTCTTCGACTGTAAAATGAGGATAATAATAATAATGATGATGATGGATGATGCTGATGATGCCTACTTTGTAGGGCTGTTATGAGGATGGGAAAGAGATAATATTTATAAAGCATCTAACCTGTAGTAGGTGCTTAATAAATGATTATTTCCTTTTTTTCACTAATGGAATGGAAGCTTTTTAATTTCTTTTTTGGTCCCTGTGTCTCTAGTACCTCTAATAGAATTCTGTACATCTTACAACCTGCCACAGGAAACCGTAATTGTGTATCTCACAGAATTGTTAGGATCAAGAAATACTAAATTAATTGAATTAAATAAAATAATAGCAAAACTAAATCTAGATACCAGATCTAGTGGCTTCCAACTCAGTGCTATTTCAGAGAGGCTGTCTCTTTTCTTGATATTTTCTTGTCTCTCTTGTATTATGAAGTCCTAGAATCTCAATTAAACCCTGGAAGATGGGAGTGAAGAAGAGTCTGACATTGAATTTCTTTGTGAACCTCAGCAGGATAAAGTGCTTCAGTCATACCTGGAGTCTTGCTACCTTGAAGCCATTTCTAATGTCAGTGATGTCACATTTCCTTTGTGAGCTAGGGTCTTCTTTGATAGCTTGAGTGGATAATAATAATAATAATTAATAATAATATTTTATATTTGTATGACTTCTGTGATTTGTTCAAAATGCTTTCATACTTGTTATCTCATTTGATGGATATCCCATAAGATTAGGAAGGACTAGTATTATTATTTCCACTTGACAGATGACCAAATAGAAGCACAGAGTAGTGAAGCAACTTATTCAAGGTCAGAAACTTATACAGTCCAGGGGTATGTTAAAGCCAGCTCCAACTGACTCATAAGAGCTTATTGTTAAATTTTCAGTATGAACATATATACCTGGAAAAGCTACAACTCATGTTCTGATTTGTTGCCTGTTTATCTACATTTAAGAAATTGATAAAACATTAATAATTCAGATTGAACTTAAAGCTGTGTCATGGGTACATTTTTAATTTTTTATCAGAGGGCTGATGGTAAAACATTTACACATATACTTATTGTTGTATAAGAACCTTGGTTTCCTGATTCCTACCTTAGTGTTTTTTCAAATTCTGTTCCTGACACTATAATTAGTTCTGCCACCATGGTAAGCACTTAACCTTTCTGAGTCTTAGCTTCTTCATTTGTAAAATGGGGAAAAGGCTTCCTCTAGTATATACCTCATGGAATTATTTGAAGGATGAAATAAGATTATTTGTGAAAGTTCTTGGTAAAACAAAAACAGATTTTCAAAATAATTTCATTTACATCTTAATGCATTATTATTATTATTATTATTATTAATTGGCTCTAAAACTTTACATTGCCTCCATGCTGCATTACTGTCACTTATTGTTATTATTGTATACCATATCCATATCTGAGAATAAAACAACTTATAATCATCTCTGTAAAACCTTCTGTCCTTGCTGGAAACAGAATCTCAGAGTTGGAAGGGACTTTGGATTCCCATATAAATGATCATATCTCTCTCTTGAACTTCTCTAAGGATGGGATACTAATTACTTCTAGAGGCAGTTCAAACCTACTTTTAAACAATGCAAAGGTAGAAGGTTTTTTCCCTTGCACTGAGTTGAACTCTATTTCTCTTTGTCATTTACCCAGTGCTCCTAGTTCTGCCCTTAAGGATCAAACAGTACAATCCTAGATCTTCCACATGACAGCTCTTCAACTATCTAACCACATATATCAAGTTTCCTCTCAAGTCTTTTCCAGACTACCCATCAACAATTATTTTAATCAAACCTCCTAAGTCATGGATATATTTATTAGTGTATACACTAATGGTTGACTATTGAATGGATTTATGAAGCTATTGACAGACAATCAGTGCTAATTGACTGTCAGGATAGCATAGAGGATAGGAAATCTGCCTGGGAGTCAGGAAAATCTGAATTCAAGAAAAACTTCTTGACAACTTCAACTTCAAGAACAACTTCTGACACTCTTGACTGTTGTCCTGAACAAATTATCAAAGCTCTCACTGACTCAGGAAAATATCTCAAGACTATAAGTTGCAGAGCAAAAGATCATCTGCATTGGCAGAGGGAGTTTTTCCATTTGGAATTCCCTCTTAGCGATATTACAGATCCCAACAAAAAAAAAAGAAAATGATTTCTTATATTCCTCAGGGGAATTCTACCTTACATCAAGTAATACAAATAGATACCATGCTGTGCTCTTTCTGTAAATTCTGAATTTCCCTTGAGATTTGTCAGTTCCTCAAAGTTAAGGGACCATATTTCCTTTCTAGCTGCCTTTCCTATTGATAACCCTAGCTTCTCTATTCCAGGGTCTTAAGCCACTAACTGACTTGAAGCAGTTGGGGGGTGGGGGAAGAGAGAGAGACAGAGACAGAGACACAGAGAGAGTTGTAAATAAAGAATTGAAAATAATACAAAGAGCTCAGGATTAGGAATTCAGTTGTTTTGAGTTCTAGTCCTGACTTTGTCACTGATCACCAATGTAACTTGGGTAAGCTCATAAAACAATAGCACCTTACATTTATATGGTGTTTTAAGATTTACAGGATGCTCTTCTCCCCACCCCACCCCACCCCCAATGATGCTATGAGGTGGGTGATGCAAATATCACTCCTTCCCCCTTTTGTCGACTAGAAAACTTATGATAGGAGAGGTTATGTTATGAATTGCTTAAAGTCATTCACAGTTAAGAAGTATTAGTACAAGATTTAAATCCAGATCTCTTGGATCCAAGACTAGAACCCATTCCAATATGCTTTAATTGCCTGGACTTCACTTTATTAACCTGTAAAAGGAGGGAATTGAGCTAGAATCAGGGGTTCTCAATTTGTGTGTGTGTGTGTGTGTGTGTGTGTGTGTGTGTGTATTATGGAGTATTGTGTGCGTGTGTGTCAGGAAGGCTATAGACTTGGAATAATATTTTTAAATTCATAAAATTCACAAGATTAAAAAGGAAATAAATTATATATAATTTCAACCTTAGTTCACATACATCAGGTAAGAATTGTTGACTTGGATATTCTCTAAACTTCCTTCCAGACTTGGAGTGATATATATATATATATATATATATATATATATATATATATATCTGTCTGTGTGTGTGTGTGTGTGTGTGTGTGTGTGTGTGTGTTCTCACTAAGCTTCATTCTGTGTCTCCATCTGATGAAATTTTAGATTATAATAAGAGGGTCAACTTGTCTTTCATCAAGGAGGGTGAGAGTGATCTGTCCTGGTCTGAACACATCTGTGTTACTGAATCAATCTGACCATTTTAGGAAGATCATGCATATGCTGGAAACTATCTAGGGGAGAGCAGAATGGTGAAGGACTTTTTTTTTTTGCAAGGCAAACGGGGTTAAGTGGCTTGCCCAAGGCCACACAGCTAGGTAATTATTAAGTGTCTGAGACCGGATTTGAACCCAGGTACTCCTGACTCCAGGGCCAGTGCTTTATCCACTACGCCACCTAGCTGCCCCTAGTGAAGGACTTCTTGTCTATCCTCTGTGGGTATCAGGTGATAGAAATAGAAAAGACTTTGTGGGAAATTGATAAGCTCTAACACACCCCTGGACTGTATAAGTTTATGACCTTGAATAAGTTGCTTCACTATTCTGTGCTTCTATTTAGTCATCTGTCAAGTAGAAATAATAATACTCATCCTTCCTAATCTTGTGGGATGTCCAATGGATCAAATGAGATAACAAGTATGAAAGCATTTTTAATAAATCACAAAAGTCATACAAATATAAAATATTATTATTTTTTTAGAAATATTTTATTTAGAGTTTTACAATCCCCCCCATTCTTTTTGCTTAAGTTTTGACTGGATTAGATGGCCTCCAAAGTATTCCTTGTTTGAGGCGAGCTTAATGATTTTGGGGGTTTATTTAATTTGGGGAGAATCCCTTTGACTGGGTTCACTCTGGAAACACAAAGAACTTTACCTTGGAGTGAGGGAGATGGTGAATCTTAAGAAGGAGCCTTCAGACTGCTCATGTGCTTCACTGTAAACTCCTATATTAGATATGGAAATCTCAAAATATTGGAGTCAGTAGGAATCTGGATGAGGATTATCTAGGGGTGTGCTCACGATTATAACATTGGCCCACTAAGCCATGCACAAATATCCCCTTAAGCCACATTGTTGACTTAGTTGTAATGTTATCCATGTTTTGTTGTATTTTTTTTTTTTTAGGTTTTTGCAAGGCAAATGGGATTAAGTGGCTTGCCCAAGGCCAGCTAGATAATTATTGTCTGAGGCTGGATTTGAACTCAGGTACTCCTGACTCCAGGGCCAGTGCTCTATCCACTGTTCCACCTAGCTGCCCTCATCTTGTTGTATTTTCATTTATTTTGGTAATTATTTCCTCATTAAATTTTTTGGAGGCAGTGGGATTAAGTGACTTGCCCAGGATCACACAGTTAGTATCTGAGGTTGGAGTTGAACTCAAGTCGCCAAGACTGATGCTCTATCTGCTGTGTCACCTAGCTGTCCTCAATTAAATTTTAATTTGGTTCTTGCAATGCTTAGGAGTGTTAGGGGGTGGCAGGCCAGTATGTTTGAAACTTTTGATCTAGTTTATTTGTTCAGACATGTACTAGTAGTTGTTTCACAACTGACTCTCTGGAAAAAATATCTGACACACTCTTCAGTTTAATCTGCATGATTAACATTTCCTCAGTTACTTTCTTAAGTCTAGATAATCAGAAAAACAATAAATCTGTCCCTAATTTGTTACAATTGCTGATTCCTGAGGAATAAATGCTTATTAGGGCAGCTAGGTGGCTCAGTGAATAGAATGTGGAGCCTGGAATCAGGAGGACCTGAGTTCAAATGTAGCCTCAGTTACTAGCTGTGCGACCCTGGACAAATCACTTCCCCTTGTCTCAGTTTCCTTATCTATAAAATGGGTTAAAAGGAAATGACAAGCTATTCCTGTGTCTTTGCCAAGAAATCTTCAAATGGGGTCGAGAAGTTGATCATGACTGAACAACAACAAAAATGTTTACACTGAGAATTTAACAGTTAGTTGCTGATTAGGTCTACCCTCTGGTTTTCCACATGAAGAAAATGGAAGGAACAGTGTTTGGGTCAGATTCACACATTTGTGTTTTTAGAGATGTGGACATGCTTTCTTTTTTTCTAGTTTTTGCAAGGCAATGGGGTTAAGTGGCTTGCCCAAGGCCACACAACTAGGTAGTGTCTGAGGCTGGATTTGAACTCAGGTCCTCCTGATTCCAGGGCCAGTGCTCTATCCACTGTGCTACCTAGCCGCCCCTGGACATGCTTTTAAAGACCTTAAGACTCAAAGAAGTGAATCTTTTAGTGGTAGAATTTCGAACTGACATGTTGAGGGAGAAATGTTTTTGAGAAGATCTACCAAGTATCAATTCCACAGATTAGAAGAGTATATTATTGTTTTCTATAGCCCTTGAAAAAACTGGTTCTGATGACTACTTCCCTAGTTCACAAATCTCATCATTTTTACCCACTTAAATTGTATTTGATCCTACCCTTAGCAGACTCTCATAAATTGCTTTGATCAAATTATATGGTGCTCAAACTTCTAGTAATAGATATTTCTGAACTTATCATCATAGGATCATAGGCAGAGAATAAAAGGAACCCTTGAGTTCAATAGTCCAACCCTCTCATTTAAAGAGGAGGAAGTTGTTAGGCTCTGGCTGGGGGGAGGGGGGGGATGTGGTTGCAGAGCTGAGAACAATTCAGTCTCCCTACTAACGATTAGACCATGGAGAAACAAGTTAGCTATGCTGTGTTGTTGTAAAGTCGTCAACAAAAATCACCATGCTGGTGTTATGCCCAGCATTGCTGAAGCCTGTGGTGCCCAGCCAACACTGGAAGAAATCATTTCTATGGGGTCAAGGAGTCCCACAGCATCTAGACCTTTACTAGAAATTCTGGTACCTATCAATCAGGCCATAAGGTAAAAAAGTTCTGGAAAAGGCAGTGAGAAGCATGTCTTTGCACAGCATTCCCCTCACTGTAATAAGTATAATGCTCAAGTCACACCATCATTCATTTGATATCATGATCTTCAGTTATGAAGGACAGCAATAACGAGTGACTTGACCAAGGTCTTACTGATGAACTCAGCTCATTTGACTGCAACTGAAGTATTCTTTCTACTACTATTAAGTACCAATTATGTTCCAGCTACTGGCTTTACAAATATTGCTTCATTTAATTCTCACAATAATTCTGTTATTATCCTTATTTCATGATTGAGGAAACTGAGGCAGACAATGGTTAAGTGAGTGTCTAGGGTTACATAGCTCAGAAGTGGCAGAGGCTTGATTTGATTTTTGGATTTCCCTTACTTTAGACCCAGTCTACTACCTATGCATGGGCTCTCCAGACTGATGTTTTTCATCTGGTCAGAGTCTATGAGAGCATGCATGCCACTAGCATAGACCTTGAGAACCCAGGATTATTTTCAAGTCATCATGAGACTTGAAGAATAAGAAAGGAAGTATGTGTATTGTGATAATTGCAATCAAGTCATTGTTCAATGATTCAGATACTGCCCAAGACTGAGTGGCAGCACCAGTCACAGGACCAAGGAGCAACAAGCTCCATCATCCACTAGCTATTACTTACACTGCCTTCTGAAACACTGTGAGGGAGTTCCCTTGTCACCCTTGCTAGTCCCTATGCCCCAGGGAAGTCCCATCAAGGGTCTATTTTAGACTCTGATGGAGAGCAACAAATAGGTGGTGGTGGTGGAAATTACCCCAGAAGTAACATGGTTTATAGGAAAGCATCCTGGGAGGGAGTTCTGTCTTTAAATGCTTCAGTGACCTGGAAATTCTCTGACCTTCTTAATCAGAAAAAAAAGAGGATAATAAGAAACTCTTTGCCTATCTCACAGGGTTGTTGTGTGGCTAAAATTTAAAAAAAGTTTCAAAAATGAAAGCACTTTACAAATGTCAACTATGATATATGTAATATAATAATATAAATAATAAAACAAGAATTTTAATCCTTAAAAATTTAAGAACATTTTTCAAATGGTGATAACATACTGAATACCCTTATTCTCTAAACTAGGTAAAAGAAGTTTTTAAAAAATAGACACAAAGCAGATTAAGTCAAAACCATGTGGAAATGTGATGACATGCATATCTTTTTTTAAAAAGATTTTATTTTGAGTTTTACAATTTTTCCCCTAATCTTACTTCCCTCCCCCCCACCCCCCACAGAAGGCAATTTGTCAGTCTTTACATTGTTTCCATGGTATACATTGATCCAAATTGAGTGTGATGAGAGAGAAACCATATCCTTGGAAGAAACATAAAGTATAAGGGATAGCAAGATCAGACAATAAGATATCAGTATTTCCCCCCCTAAATTTAAGGTAATAGTCCTTGGTCTTTGTTCAAACTCCACAGTTCTTTCTCTGGATGCAGATGATATTCTCAATTGCAGACAGCCCCAAATTGTCCCTGATTGTTGCACTGATGGAATGAGCAAGTCCATCAAGGTTGATCATGGCCCCCATGTTGCTGTTAAGGTGTACAGTGTTTTTCTGGTTCTGCTTATCTCACTCAGCATCAGTTTATGCAAATCCCTCCAAGTATCCCTGAATGATGACATGCATATCTTCCCCATCATATTCTCTGCTGTTAGAATTATTCCAAAGATGTTTTCAGTGAATCTATGGAAGTTGAACTGACATCCCTCACAGTCATAATTTTATCTACCTCAGCAAGTCTCCAAAATATTAACTTTAAGAGAATAATCATAGAGTAGCAACCTTTTCTGGTACTGATTCTGAGTTTAAAAGAAAAAGTTGATAATGAAATAATATATTGAGTGACACCAATTATAATAATATCATTGGTGTCACAGCTAGTCTGTTTTTTGGTTCTGTGTGCTATTGGTGTGCAGTTTACTATTCCTAATTCTAGTCCTGAATCATGTTGTTACCACTTAGAGGAGATGACTATTGAACTCAATTTTGGCTCTGGACTCAGAAGATAGGGGTTTAAAATACTAGTTCTGGGGGCAGCTAAGTGGTATAGTGGATAGAGCACTGGTCCTGCAGTCAGGAGGACCTGAATTCAAATGTGACCTCAGACATTTAATAATTACCTAGCTATGTGATCTTGGGCAAGTCACTTAACCCCATTGCCTTGAAAAAAAAATTCTAGTTCCGTTATTTTCTGCTTGGATGATTCTGGTTAAGTCATTTCCTCTCTATGGGTTCCAGGGTCCTCAGCTGCAAAAATGATGGTATTGGACTACATGAGCTTGAAATCATCTTCAAGTTGTTTAATTATAGGGACTTTCTTCCTTGCTGAGCTTTGTGCCTGCAATTGTAAAATTCAGAGCCTCTCTTTCCCCAATATTATCTCCTTTTACCCAGGCCAATGTAATTTAACCCATGCAGATCGTCAAAGTAATGTCACACCACCTTTCACTTGAAAGTGAGAGCATTACAAGGCTGAGGAATAGACTCAAAAGGTCTGTGTTCTAGTTCAGGCTTGGATATCTAGATATTTGCTGTATGATCATAGACAAGTCACTTAATATTTCAGAGCTTCAGTCTTTTCATGTGCAAAATAGAGTCACACAATTTGTAATACTAACCTCTCAGAAGTTAAAGAATGAAGGTAGGTGGTCCAGCCTCATCTTTCAGGGACAAGAATTGGAGACCTCTTTGTCTTGGAATATTATGTGCCCTTGGAATGTCACTTATGCCCTGTATTGCTGAGTCAAATGAGAAAACAATACCCTTTTCTGTAGTAGTCATAGAATGCCCAAACACCAGAACTTTTGCTGCTGGGATCATACCTGTCAAGAAGGATTTAGATGACAATTGATTGCAAGACTTGGGTGACACTGGCACAGGATTACTCAGTATGGCATGCCCTCATCAAAGAAGATGCTGTGTTCTATAAGCAAAGCAGAATTGAAGCAGCTCAAAAGAAACTCAAGATGCACAGATTTAGAAATTCCACCTCAAATATTCACATGGACTTGTTAGAAATGAATGAAAAGAAAAACCTGCTAGAGTGAGAGAAAATTGTACATTTTATTCACGAACCTTGCAAGATACACCTTACAAGATACAGGTACCTCACTCCTAGGCGTGGGGCACACCTTAGTCTCAGGAGTCAGGCAATTTATTGTCCTCAGAAACTCCCCTCCCTCTTGCATGTTCTTAAACTCTCAGAGTTTGAGTTACAATCTAAAAGGTCTGCCCATTCCATGATATGCCCCTAATATGATCCCCCCCCCACATCATCCAAAGCATGATATGCCAAAGAACCCCAATCATCACAGGGGGTGTGTGGGTTAATATTCAATTACCTAATTGTGCAAAGTCAGTAGCATTAGGTCAAGATCTCTAGGTCACTCTTGACCTTTGGGGTTTGGTATCCCTGGAATGGGATTAGGAAGACTTCCAGCCTTGTGATTGGCTGGGCCATTCCCCCTTTGTAATGGAGACCATCACCCTATATTTCCCACAACTTCCCCTTTTGTAATGGATTCCCTAAGGGCTCCCCTCCACACCCTGTGAAGACCAATACCCTACATCTCTCACTGGAGGAAACCACTCTCTCACAAAGGCATCTCATTCTATTCCTGTATTGTGTTATTGTTAGGCAGATTTTTCTTTGTTTTATACCTGAGTAAAGTTTAATTTACAATTATTAGATTATTGGAATATTCAATTTTCAGGCTTTTCTCTGGAATAACCTGGAAAAAAGTATTCATATTTTAGCAGAATCATTTTGGAAAACAGGGAAGAAATTTCTGCCAATTCCCTGTTTCATAATCTTCATAAGACTGACCATATGGCATTTAAAGACTTCCAATCTATTTCATTCTACATTTTAGCCAAACTGAACTTCTAGCTCTTCCTTAAATTTAATTTTTTCTCTTTGCAACTTCTAACTATTGTTTCTAGTTTGGCTGGGATGAAAGAGTTACAGATTATATTTAGTATTCTAGATTTAGAGCTGAAAGGGATGCTAGATGTCATCTAGTTCAATCTCATTTTATAGTGCCAATAGAGACCCAGAGACATATGGAGGCTTTCCAATATCAAACAGTAAGACAATCGTTTTGTCTTTTTTTAGTCTAAATATCTCTAATTCTTTCATCTGGATTTCCAAATGGCATGATCTTGAACCATGACAAATTTCTAGTTAATCAATGTCCTTTCTAAAATGTGGTATCCAGAAATGAAAATGGTGTCCTAAATGCAGTCAAAGTAGGGTAGATCATAACTACCTGATCACAGCTTCCTAATCATTGAATCATGCCTAACTCTCCTTAACTTATTCATTACCTCACCATTACCTTTTCTCTCCTCCCTTCAGGATTCTCCCAGGTTATCATTCCTATTCTGACTTCATTTTCTTCCCTTCCCAATTTTGGCTTTATAGTTAATCAATTCAACATGACTTTCCATGCTGTCTTTTATTTTTTTTTCCTAAGAGGAATTTAATTTTATATGAATGGAAAAGTATAAACAGCAATGAAAAACAAACTCTTACCGTGGATTATAGTAAAGTATGTTATCAAAATTAAAAGGAAAAGAATTGTGCCTAGAAGATATTATATACAACATTAACAAGTTAAATTCTTCTCTCTACATGGCAAAATCTTACGAATCTGAAGAAATACAAATGAAGTTAAGTGACTTTCCCAGGGTCACTAGGCTTAGTCAGTTACTGAAGCCAGATTTGAATTCATGAAGATAAATCTTTCTTATTCCAAATCCAATGCTTTTATCCACTGTACCACTTAGATGCTTGGGGCTGCTGATTAAATGGTACTTACAGAACCATTTAATTCCCACCTCGGAATTTTGATATTTAAAACCGAAATTTTACTATAAAACTGAAAGTAAACTTTTGAGTGAACTAATCCAGATTCCAGCACATAAACTGCTGCAACATCAATGACTAACTTGATGAAGTGCATATGTAAAATATAACATGTTCAGACATTAACAAAATATAGAAATAAATCTGAAAGGAGGTCTAAAAAACTTTTAAAATAAAAATGTTTTTTTCCTAGAACTTTCAAGATTAATCCGTAAAGGGGATTTAACTTTAAAGTATTGTTTAACAGGCAAAGTACAAAGATGGATGTGGCCATCTCTGTACCCTCAGGGCAAAAAAGAGGGTTCTTGAATTCCTTGCTTCTTCACTATAAAAGCTCCTTGCTTTTACTCTGTAAAAAGACCTTCTTTCTTGAAGCAGGGAAGTGGCAAAAATTTCTTCCCTGTATTCCAAAATGATTCTGCTAAAATATGCATACTTTTTTCCAGGTTATTCCAGAGAAAATCTTGAAAATTGAATATTCTAATAATCTAATAATTGTAAGTTAAACCTTACTCATATGAAAATTTCTAATATGTATTTTTTTGTCTCTAAAGAAATATTTAACCCTATTTTCTTTTAGAAATTTTTTAGGATATTGCTATCAAACTATTTACAGCTTAGATGATGAAAAATACCTTGGGAGAATCTGATTTAATCAATTGATTGCTTCTTTGACTATAAACTCAATATTATGTCTACCTATTGATTCAGGCATTATATTTCTAATAACTTTTAAAATTTTGAAAAACTTCAAATAAATTTACCTTCAAAGTTAATTTTATTATACAATAACATTCTCAAATTGAACAATTTATGCCCAACTTTGACTTAAGCCTTACTTCTAATAACTTCTTGTCTCAACTGATTAATTCTTCTCTAAGACTGGTCACATTCTTCATTTAGTTTAGATCCTTCCATAATTTGGCTTTCAATTTCAGATGGAAATTTTTCTTTCTTTTTCATTTTCTACTTGCTTCTCAGAAAGTGGATTCTTCAATCCCTTATCTTGACTACACTCTACTCTCTCCATTGGATTTTTATTATTTTTCTTATTCTGTATCATATTGATGTGAGATTCTCCTCTCTATTTCCAAATTCCTTTGTCCCTTTCTCATTTCTTACTTGTGATTCTGGGCAGGGTTTTCCTGAGACATTTTTCTGAACATTTCATTCATAACATTCATCTTTACTGATTTCTATCACAATAGCATACTGGGGAATTACTAAGGTATTTTCAGAATGGAGAAAGTCTGCTATTCCTGCCAGTTCTTTAATGACATCTTCTCTATTCATCTGACTATTTTTTTCATGTTTTGTAAATAATCTGGAATGTTCCTTAATTTGAATCTTTAAACTAAGGTTTCAAGAAAGTTTCAGTACACTTTTTCATATTCTGGAAGGAAGCCTTGCATGTGCTAAAAATGGCAGCATGAGCAGAGTAATCTGAGTTCTCTACTTAGTTGTATATATTTTTCCCCTTAGGAAAAGATGTACCAATTTCTCAGGTTTTATGAAAAGCATTTTTAATGAAGAGCACATTATTTCCTCCACTTTCCTATGAAGGGAATTGTCTTCATCTCAGTTCTGTGGATGCCTGAATTTCAAGGAGAGTTCTATGTCATCTGCTTATTCCTGTTCATAAATTTCTTCAACCTGCAGTTTGTAGAAATGAGCATTCTCCTTGCCTTTGTATTCTTCCTTCATTCAGGTAATGAAGACACCATGCAGCCTGGGTTCCAGTTGTCTAGGGTTCCACCCTAATGAAGAGCCCTCTTAGCCTGCATGTACTGGCCTTTTATTTTTGTTTTATTCTGTGATCCTGCAGGGATTGCTGTCACCCTCTTGTGGAATAAAGGATGTTGGAAGGGGGAAGATGCAGTCTGAGAAAGGGGGAAAGGGTATATTGTCTTCTACTTTTGAATACCTTCATTCTCTCACACTCACACCATTCTCATTTAAATGTGAATTACTCCCAACATCTGGTTCCATCATTCCTTGGTTGTTGCAGTTGTTCTGTCATTTCAGTTCTGTCTGACCCTTTGTGACTCTATTTGCAGTTTTCTTGGCAAAGATACTGGAGTAGTTTGCCATTTCCTTCCCCACCTCATTTTATATATGAGAAAACTGAGGTAAATAGTATTTAAGTGATTTGTCTAGAGTCATACAGCTAATTTGCTAATTAGAAGAGATGGGAATTCATTCTTCTGAGCCAACTGAGTCCACTATTGGTGTAGTATAATTTGAACCAGGCACTCACAACTCTGAGACAATTATTTTACACTTGTATAATTGAAGAGTGGGAGAATTTCTCTCCCACTCTCTGAAGCAGCTATTTCAAACCTCTTTTACATGATCTGATGAATGTGTAGCACTTTTAAAGTTTTTTGTATAATATATAATACAAATATTTCCAATGAAAATTGAAAATATGTATTTCTTATTTTATTTATTAATTGAATGATACTTAGTTCATGCTTAGTATCATACTTAGTATATTTTTTATCAGAATGTTCACATCATTAGTTACTATTCTTTCATGTTGGTCAATCATGATACTTTCTAATGGGATCTTGAGTCTATCTCATATAATTCCATATTTTTATCTCTACATGACTAGCAAACAATTGTTCCAACCAGGCAAAGCTTTCCCATTCATCTGAAAATAGAAAGGGTACCTATTTGATACCCACTAGTTAGAAAAATTACATGCCCTAACCAAACCCAAGAGCAGTTTATAAATCATTTGAAATATGTATTTCCCTTCCTTCAGGAAAGAAAAGTAAAAGCAAATGTGTAAATAGTGACATAGAACCAGTTATATTTTTAAAAGAACATTTCAGCTGCATGACAATTATTCAGTGTCTCCATGAAAGTACACTCAGGCAGCATAGAGGGAACTTTGCTATTCAGATTTCTCTTCTCCCATCACTCTTTTCTGAGGTTCTTGTCTCATTTTGCTGAGAAAATAGAGATCATTTATCTTGAACTTTTTTTCAATTCTAACATTCTTGACAATTTCTCCTCTTTTATTTCCATTTTTTTTTTTAGATTTTTGCAAGGCAATAGGGTTAAGTGGCTTGCCCAAGGCCACACAGCTAGGTAATTTGTAAATGTCTGAAGTCAGATTTGAACTCAGGTACTCCTGACTCCAGGTCCAGTGCTCTATCCACTGCACCACCTAGCTGCCCCTTTATTTCTATTTCTAATGAGATGTTTTTTTTTTTCTCCTTGTCAAAGGCATCTGTTGTCCCATTCAAATCAATCCTTGTCTCCTTTTTATTTGCAATCTCTTTGGTTCTTTTGACTAGTTCATTTTCTGCTGCCTACAAAAATGCAAAGAGATGAGAAGTGAGTAAGAAGAGAAGTAGAGGCAATAAGTATCAGTAATTTAAAAAGAATTTAGCTGAGATAAAGAAAAAAATTGGATGATAGCTTGATAGGATAGAAGATTAGTGAAGTTGTGATTTTTTTAAGGGTTAGGGAAGCGGACATTTTTGTAGGCTTCCCCTCTAGCCACTCAATTGAAATTGTTTTCTACAAGATTACCAGGAACCTTTTAAAATCCAAATTGCATGGTCTCTTCTCATTTGTCACCATTTTTGGCCTTTTGAAGCATTTGGCACTATTGGTCACTTCCTTTTCTTGAATACTCTCTCTCCTCTGGGTTTTCAGGTTCATATCATTTATTGTTTTTCCTCCTCTGTGGCTGATGGCTTCTTCTTGGTCTCCTTTGATGACTCATCATCCATATCACATTGCCCAACTGTGGCAGTACCCCAAACTCTATCCTGTGTTGTCTCCTCCTCCTCCTCCTTCATCTCCATCTTCTCCTCCTCCTTCTTCTCTTTCTCCTTTCCTTCTCCTTCTTTTTCTCCTTCTCCTTTCTTTTCTTTTTCTTCCTTTCTCCCTATTTCTCTCTGGGCTTCATCACTCAACAAAAACTAGCCAAGAGTCACATATAGAATTTAATAATTATTTGTCACTACAATGTAACTCATATTACCAGTGATATAATAGTAAAATACAATAATGAAATAAAGTATAATAAAAATGAGTATAAAAATAAATCATTTACTTTTTTAAACAAATATAAGAACATACCTTTTTAATGTGAGTACTGAGACTACTTTTTCAATACCAGTGAATTTATATCTGGTTTGATAGAGGTTGTAGGGATGCAAAGAATTTTTCAAGATGCTCATCTGAAATTTTTATTCTATTTTTATTTTTTGTATGCTTCCTATGGAAAAATGTTGTTCACAAATATACATATTCCTCAAAAGAGTCTCATGAACAGGATATGTCCATGAAATGCTGGATATTTACAGCTTATAAAAGTCTAATAAAGACACTTGAATAATTTTTTCTTTAAGTTGCATATCTATTTTCAGGTTCACAGGCAATATGTTCATGTCAACTGAGAATGGGGCAGCAAATATACTGAAATGCAGCTGTTGTTTCCTAAGAGCTTGAAATCTCTTCTTAAAGTTCTGTGACAAAAGAGCAATCAATGCCACATACAATGAAGTTGTTGCATGAAGAGTCATATAATGGTTCAAAATAAAGATCTTAATTTCTTTTATAAAAAATAAAATGAAAACAAACAAAAACTACTCTGGAACTCTGTGAGACCAAAGAATGTTAGAGATGTGAAAAAGTAGGGCTATGTTAATTAAGGGTTAAGCTGGTCTGTGGTGTTGCAATGTTGGTGCATGCTTCATTTTCAGGTTTTGAGATGTAGGCCATATAAATGGGTTTTGAGAACCACATGCAGTTCGAGGGCTGCCAGTTGGATACACCTGCTCTACAACATCCTTAACCTTTATTCCTTTCTCTTTATGTACATGCCACTGATTTAGTTCAGGGCCTCATCACCTCTGACTGGGACCATTGTACTGTATTCCTAATTGGTCTCCTTGCTTCTAACTCTCCTCACTCCAGTTCTTCTATGTGATTACCAAAGTTATTTTCTTTACGCATGGGTCTGACCAATTTACTCTTCTGCTCTTTAAGTCCCAGTGGCTCCCTATTACCTCTAGGATAAATTATAAACTACTCTCATTGACTTTTGTTTGTTTTGCTTTTTTTTTAACTTTTTTATTTTTTGCAAGGCAATGGGGTTAAGTGATTTGCCTAAGATCACACAGCTGGGTAATTTTGTGTCTGAGGTCTTATTTGAACTCAGATCCTCCTGACTCCAGGTTAGTGCTCTGGTGCTCTATCCACTGCACTATCTAGCAGCCCTGCTCATTGCTTTTTTTTTTTTTTTTTTTTTAGGTTTTTGCAAGGCAAATGGGGTTAAGTGGCTTGTTCAAGGCCACACAGCTAGGTAATTATTAAGTCTCTGAGACTGAATTAGAACCCAGGTACTCCAGACTCCACTATGCCACCTAGCCGCCCCCCCGCCCCCCCCATTGGCTTTTAAAGGTCTCAGCTTGTTCTCAACTTACTTTTTCAATCTCATTATATATTGTTTCTCTTTCCAAGGGTACTATGGTCTAAACTATTTTTCTTGCTGTTGGCTCTCACAGAAAACATTCTCTCTCTCTGATTTCAGTGTTGTATTGACTATCCCCCATGACTGGAATGTATTCTCTTCTTAATCTTCTCTTTGCAGAACCCCTTACTTCCTCTAAGATTCAACTCAAAGACTACCTTCTCTTTTTTCCTGATCCTCACAACTGCAAGTACTTTCCCTCCTTAAACTACTTTATTTATTTATTTTGCATTTATTCTGAATATGTGTTTTCTCCAGTAGAATGTAAGATACTTGAGAAAAAAGGTTGTCTTACCTTTAATTTTTCTATTACAGAACCTATCATATAGTAAATACTTATTAATCAGCTGAGTAGAATGGGTCTATTACCTCTCTCGGCTTGAATAGTTCCTTTTCCCTCCCCCTCTCTGGTCTGCTTTTGGGCTTAAAATGTCTGTTTCTTTGTTCTTCCTCAGATCTTGCTTTACTTGCCACTGCTGATTCTTGGCTTCTTTTCAACAACTTGAAGATCTGCTGGTTCGGTTCACCATCCTTTTTCTTTGATTTTCCCCAAAGTCTTTTTTTTACTAAGGGTGGGGAATGACCAGGTAGCTAGCTACTAGTAGGATGGCAGAGTGAACTAGGGGAATCCCCATGAGCCTTAGAGAAAATGGTGTGTAGTTGGCACCTTGCTGGCACATCCACCTTTTAAATTTGCTGAGCTCATGCTGATGGTTAAGTTGGGGAAGCCTTGCCTTAGCATTCTAAAAATCCCTTAAGACCAGAAGTGATATTCCAGTTAGTACATACAACTTGAGCTCACCTCTTGCTGCTACCTCTTCCTTTTTCCACACAAAGGGCCTTCAAATATAGTTAAATACCAGGCAAGGACTGAATTAAAGTTTGATAGGCTCTTCCCTGGGAATAGATTTTATTGTCTGTCCTGACTGCCTCTGTCTTTTTGAATCTTAGTTTCCCTTATCTTCTATCCCCTGACTGATGATCATGATGAAGCTTGGTATAGAACTTTTATGGTTACCAGAAAAACATGCAAGAAGCATTAGTTCTATGGTTTGTATATTTCATAGGAAACATCAAAAATGCATGTTTAATTGAATTGGATTACAAAGAAAGATCACACAGCTCTTTATTTGAGCCTCATAGCAATCTTGTGAAGTAATTAGGTCAAGTATTATTTTGCCCTTTCTAAAAATGAGGAAATTCAGACAGATAATTAACAATTTGTCTAAAATCCATCCAAAGAGCAAGTGATAGAGCCAGATTTTGAACCCGCTGATGGGGTTTATTCATGTAGTCCAAACCTTTATCTGAATTTCTACTTACCTTTTGGGTATATCCATTTGGATGTTATGCCAGAACTTCAAATTCAATATGTCTAAAGTTGGACCATTAGTTTCCCTTTGGATCTGATCCGTTCTTCTAAATTTTTATTTCTGCTGATATCAGCAGCAATATTACCAAGTCATCAGACTTGGAATCTTGTGGTTATTTCTCTTTCTTACTCCTTAGTATCTACTCCTGCCATTTCTGCCTCAGTAGAATCTCTTTCCTCCATTCCCTTCCTTCTATTTCTACTACTATAACCCTGGTTGAGTGTCTCATCATCTTTGGACTGACCTACTATAGTATCCTTTTTAAAATGTTATTTTATTTTTTCCAATTACATGCAAAGATAGTTTTCATCTTTTTGTAAGATTTTGAATTCAATATTTTTCTACCTTCTTCCCTTCCCTCCCCTCAATCATACAACAGCAAGTTATCTGATAAAGATTTAACATATTTCCATATTAGTCATGTTGTGAAAGAGATATAAGAGCTAAAGGAAAAAAATCCATGAGAAAGGGAAAAAACCCATAAATTTTAAAACTGAAAATAGTACATTTTGGTCTGTATTCAGTCCCCACAGTTTTTTCCTCTGGATGTGAATGGCATTTTCCAGCACAAGTCTTTTATTTTAAATAAATATTTTATTTGTTTTTCCAACTACATACAATGATGCTTTTTATCATTTTTTTTTGCAAGTTATCACAAGTCTTTTAAAATTGTCCTGATCATATAATATCCTTCTAATGGGTTTCCCCTGTCTCCAGTCTCTTCTTTTTCCATTCTACTGTCAAAGTAATCTTGAATCATAGGTTTGATCAGTTTATTTCTTCCCAAAATTCATCAATGGTTTCCCACTTTCTCTGGAATAAATACAAATTTCATACCCTGGCATTTCAAGCAATTCAAAATCTGGTTCCAGTCTATTTCTCCAACCTAATTTCAGAGTTCTTTCTTTCACATTATCAAACTACTTCATTTCAATTTCTTCTACTTACACAAAAATATTGATTATTTCCCAATCTCATCCAGTCACTGCCATATAACATCTTACATTCTTGGAATGACTCCTTCCAAGTTTATTAATATCCTCTCCGTTTTCCAAGGATCATTTCTTCTATGAGCTCTTCCCTGATTTCTAGTAATTGATTCTTTCAAGTCTCTGTGTTTAAAAATACTTTTGAATGTTCTAGTTTCTAGTTTAAAACACAGTATAATAGTAATAAAAGTAACAGAAACGATAAGCATGTCTCTAAATCTTTAAGGTTTTCCATGTGCTTTATAGATGATCAGTTCTTCATGACTCAGCTATTCTCGGCAATATAATGATCCAAGACAACTCTGAGGAGCTTATGATGAAACATACTATCCATTCCCAATGAGAGAACTGATGGAATCTGAATATAAATCAAAGCATACTTTGTTTATTTTTCTTGTTTTTTAATATTGGATTATATTTTTTAGCAATATGGTTAACTTGAAAATATATTTTACATAACTATATATGGATAGCCTCTATTAAATCGCTTGATTTCTCAATGAGGTGAATGAGCAGGAAGAGAGAGAGAATTTGGAGCTCAGGTAAAAATAAATGCTGAAATTTGTTTTTACATGTAATCAAGGAAAAATGAATTACTAAATTAGAAAAAGTGCTTTACAAGCATGATCTTATTGTATTCTAATAACACCTGGGAGATAAGTACTATATTATCTTTATTTTACAGTTGAGGAAACTAAGAAAGAGATTTATCTAGGGTGGCATGACTAGTAAGTATCTGAAGCAGAATTTGAACTCAGGTTTTCCTAATTCCAAGTTCTGCACTTTATACATTGCATGGTCTGGTGATGTGTGTGTGTCTGCGTGTGTGTGTGTGTGTGTCCCATTCCTTAAATAGTTTTGAAGTCCTAAGGGCATATCCTTTAATTTGGTAACCTTTTCCATTCTTGTATTTCTGTTCCTATCACAGTCCCTTGCACATATTAAATACTTAAGAAATATTTGTTAAATAGAGATGAGAGAGATAAGGTACATGACTGTGTCACATAACTCATTTAGCTTGAACAAGGATTAGGACCTGCATTTCCTATTTTCTAGTCACCTGCACTTTCACTAATTGAAGTTGATTTCTATATAAATGGTTAGGAACAATTTTGGAAAATTATGTATAAATTGTCACTTGCTAATTAAGGGGAAATCATAGAAATCTATAGCTATTGCTTTAGCTTTATTCTGAAGTTTACCTATATGAGACTTTCTTCTCCTGAAAGGTAACAATTCATACTGTAAAAGCAATGAATTTGAAGTGAGAAGACCTGGATGGTTAGGATGGCTTCTAGGAAGATGGAGGAGTGTGAGGTCTCAGGAGAAATATCTTTAATGAACCCCTCATAATAGCAACTGAAATGTTCTCAAAGAAGCAAAAAAAAAAAAACCCAGAGAATTCAAAGAAAATAATTTTTTTTAGACACTGAAAGAAATGAACAAAGGAGGCATGCACATCCAAAAAAAGTCTCAGAGTATTAAAGAAAGCTAGAAATTATAAGATAAATTTATTTAAGCAACACCAAGAACAAAATCCTCAGAACATAATGTAACAGATAATAAAATTGAAAATGGCAAAAACGTCTCAAAGTGAAGCAGAGAGGGAGCTGAGTGAATGGGTGTCCTAAGGACACCATTATGATGAAACTCAATAGTTTGGAAATATCCATAGAAATTATTAAAATAGATATGCAACAAATGATTTCATTGGAAGACAATATGGAAAGACAATAGAAAAGGGAGGAAAAATAAGCCCTGGAAGTTAAACAACCAGAAAAAACTTGGAAAATATATATAGAGAAATGACAAATCTGGAAGACAGAGAAAGGAAAGAAAATTTAGGGATTATTTGTTTTCTCCAAAACTGTGAAGAAGAAATGAAGCCTATTGCATTTCCTGGAAGTCATACAGGATAATTGTTTAGAAATGTTGGGGGGAAAAAGACATTGCAAAACAATGAAGACTGGACTAGTACTAGTAAAATAAAGAAGAATTTCTTTTTTGGAAAATAAAAAGACTTGAATTAAATACTAGTTCAGTTACATACTAATTTTGTTATCTTAGACAAGTCACTTAATATTTTTAGGTTTGTTTCCTTATTTAAAAAGTGAGGGGAGGGGCGGCTAGGTGGCATAGTGGATAAAGCACTGGCCTTGGAGTCAGGAGTACCTGGGTTCAAATCCGGTCTCAGACACTTAATAATTACCTAGCTGTGTGGCCTTGGGCAAGCCACTGAACCCCAATTGCCTTGCAAAAACCTAAAAAAAAAAGTGAGGGGAGCTGGATAAAAGTCTCTTGGGCCATTTCCAGCTTTAAAGCTATGCTGTGGCAATCATTTATTTCATTGAACATCCCCAGTGCTAAGTACATGGTAGACTGTTGGGCCCATAGTAGACATTTAATAATATTTATTGACTGATTAACTGTGATCCTAAACCACTTAATTTCTCTGGGACTCAATTTCTTCATTTATAAAATGAATATTTTTTTTAAAAAACATGATCCCAAGGTTCCTCCTCTCAATCCATCTTGGTTTATGAAGGATATTATAAATTACATGTAATGTAATAATGTAAATGGGGTATAGTGTCTAAGATGTAGGAGGTTGATGGTTCCACTGGACTCTACTTTTGTTAAACTTAATCTAGAATATTTTGTTCAATTGTAGAGTCAAAGTTTAAAAAGGATACTGATAATCTGGAGAAGATGGGGAGAGGAATAAATTAGGGTGAATGAGGATAGCCTTGATGGGGATCAGCTGAAGGAAAAAGACTTTAGAACGGAGGAGGAGGGAAGATTGGAGAGGAGGAGAGATGATATGTATTTTCAGGGATATCATGTTGAAGAGTGAATAGACATTTTGCTATTGGGGATAGAATGAGGAACAATGAGTGGATCAAATACAGTCAATTAAGTCTTGTTATCAGGGAAAAGAATACTTTCTAATAATTAGGACTGCTTAACAATAGAATGGGCAACCTTCAGAACTGATGGTTTTTCCCATTAAGGGCATATTATAATGGGGATGTCTTTTGTATGTATATTTGAACTATGAACATTTTAAACTCTCAAAATCCATGAATCTGTTACCCTCTCTGGGCCTTCTTGAGTTTTTAAGATGGGGATAAAAAATACTTGTATTAATACTTATACCTCACTAACTTGTGAGGGAAATGCTCTATCAATTATAAATATGGTTTATTATGTATGACAGTTTCAGTTTTGGAGATAAGACCCTCAGTTGTTATTTTAAGTGATCTTTTAAAATTCTCTGCCTTAGTTTTCCCTTTTATAAACGGGTTAATAAGAATGTCCTGTTTCTTCTCTACTACCATCTGCACCAGTCTGTGAAGATGATAAGATAATAAAGAGTGGAAGAAGGCAGTTTAAACTGTTCAAAAAAAAGAGACCACATAAAAGTAAGGTGTTATTATCAGTAACAGGTCTTACAGTGTTATTTGGGTTTCAGTTTCTGGAATGGGGTAAACAAGGCTAAACAATTTTCTGAGTTATTTTTTGTCTCATGGATTGTAAACCTTGTAACTGTGACATTAAAAACAAACGAACACAAACTATATATACTTTGAACCCCCATCACCTGGCATTGTACTTAGTAAATGTTTATTATTGGTACTGGTTTTTTAAAATTCCCTTTCAAGGGAACAGTGTGTTTTGCTGATCTTTAAGCATACAAGTTCACAGGATTCTGCCTTCTGATCTGGGGGCCTATTGATGCTCATAGCTCTGATATAACTCTTTCAGGCAATCACTCAAGACCAGAACTTCCTTTCTTCCTGCCTGTACCTTCCACAAGATAATTTAAACTGGTTATATCTAAAATTCACAGGAGAGTAAACAAATGGAAAAAAATAGAAATTTCCAACTAGGGCTAGAGTTGGGCACCCTGGATCAGGGTTGGCATTGGGATTACATTTGGCTTGTGCTTTGAGCACAAGTTGGAGCTAAATAATGCTAAGGAGATTTTTGAAGTGAACATGGGTACCATATATGGAGGCACTTCTACTCCTCCCCCACCTGCTTTCCACCTCAAAGTATTCGTGAGTCCCCAGTGAAACCACTGAGCGGTCTGTGCAGTGGAGATTGTGACTTGGTGGTAGTGATAGTGGTAGGCCACGATGTTCCTTTCTCATAGACTGAAAACTGGAATGGATGACTATGAGAACAGAGGGGGAAACAGAGGGAGGGAGACAATGGTGACTCACAAAAGGTAGCAGGGAACTCTCCTCTTCCCTCCTCTTGCTAAGGGGTTACTTTCCACTTTGCTCATGCTTTACATTTCAAGTTCTCTTCTCCAACGAGTCATAAACTCCCTTTTATGAGAAGAGATTATTTTTTCCTACACTGGGGGAAAGGAAGAACTTCCTTCTTAGTGTTGTCTTCTCCTTGATGCTGATCAGTTTTTTTTTCTCTTCTCAGCTGTTCCTTCTGAGGGAATTTCCAGTAGTTGAGGGGAACTTGATACATGCCAAACATGCAAGTAAAAAATAGTTGAGCTAAAGGAAGGTCAATAACAAAACCCTTCTTGTACATTTACTCCTTAGGCTGATATTCAGCACCTACAATTCTAATTTATGTATAATTCTGACAACTCCAGTTTTCTGATTTATCAAATCATAACGGATTGTTAAAAGCCAATAAGGTATTTTGACTGATGATAGCTTGACAAGTAGAAAAGAGTTTTATAAAACTTCCCTGGATAGAAGGAATGGGTATATACAAATTATCTCTAAGGCTTCTTTCAACTCTAGTTTCTACAGTCTTATGAAAGACTTTATTTTTTTAGGTCTTTGCAAGGCAAATGGGGTTAAGTGGCTTGCCCAAGGCCATACAGCTAGGTAATTATTAAGTGTCTGAGACCGGATTTGAATCCAGGTACTCCTGACTCCAGGACCGGTGCTCTATCCACTACTTGAAAGACTTTTAATGAAAAAAAAATTTAGAAAAAGTTTAGCCCTCTCAAAGGGTAAGTTCCAATTATCTTGGAAATTCTTAGAAGACACATTTCCTTCTACCTGTCTCTTGTCTCCTAAATGAGAAGTTTTGGGAATTGTTTTGAACTTTGGATAAAGAGGCAATGGATTCCATTCTAAATTTTGTTCCCTGCATCTATGGCTGTTTTGATCAAACTTCTGTTGAGACTTCAAGCTCAGCACATCTGCCACCCAAACCATTTCTTCCTCTTAACCATTTCCTTATTTCTACCACTAGCAACATTATTCTCCTAATCACTTTATCTTAGTCACTGATGCTTCCCCTAGTCTTTGTCCCTAAGTCCCCCTGATTTTTTTTAAGGCCTCCTTTTCCATTTATATATGGACCATCTTCATCATTTCATTCTTGGATGAATAATTCTAAATTGGTTTCCTAGAAGATTCCAGACTCTGAATTTTCCATATTTCCAACCCATTATTATTTGTACTCCTCAAATTAATTTTCCCAAAACATTATTTTGATAATTCAATTCAATTCAACAGATAGATCAAATATATTGTATACAGATTCTGAGTTAGGTTATAAAGATACCAAATTTGGATAAAGCATAGTCTTTATTTTTGTGAAGTTTACAGTTCCATTGACAGGCCTCAAACCAGCAGAATGGGTAGATGAGAACAATTTGTTCCAGTGATCTTGACAGTGGTAGATTCTGTGGAGTGCTTAGAGCTTGGTCATACATCAAAGATCTCAAGATCATCCAATAAATCCCAGGCCATTGGTAATCTTGATTATCCAGTCTTACCACTGGATTTTGATGACTATAGAAGACTTTATGTTAGTCCGCCTCACTTAAACCCAATTAACACATCAGTCAAGGCATCATCCTATGATATCATCAGTCTTCTGCAAAAATGAAAGACAAACAACAAGAAAGTCCCATGGAGTAGAGGTAGTAAGATACAGATGCTGACAATTATATCTTATATGAAAGGTGCATTAGAAAGGAACAGATTAAAGTCCTATATGATGTTTGAAAGGGAAGATCATTATGAATTAACAGTGAAAGCAACCTGGAATTGGCATATCCCATGAGGGATAGTTAAGAATTTAGCAATTAAGGAGCAGCTAGATGGGGCAGTGAATAGAGCACCGGGAGGCAGGAGCACCTGGGTTCAAATCCGACCTCAGACACTTAATAATTACCTAGCTGTCTGGCCTTGGGCAAGCCACTTAACCCCATTGCCTTGAAAAATCTAAAAAAAAAAAGAATTTAGCAATTAAAGGGTAGAGAGGGAGGGCATTCCAGATATAGAGAATGGCATGATTGAAAGCAAAAGTGTAATGTATGGCAGGGGGAGGACAGAAAGAGAAGGCAAGGAATAGTCTATCTGCTTGGAGCAGAGAGTATTTGGAAAAGAGAAATATGGGGTAAGATTGGAAAGCTAGGACCTGGGACATTAGGCAAAGGATTTTGAACTTCACTGGGCAGGTAGTAGGAAGCCAGGAAAATTTTGAAAAAGAGGAACAGTGTGATTCTATATGGGGAAGATTACTTTAGCAGATACCTTAAGAATTACTTTGAGCATGATTTCTTAATGTGGGGTCTGTGAGTTTATTTTTAAAATATTTTGAAAACTTTATTTCAATAACATTGTCTTCCATTATAATCTTATATATTTTATTTTATGCATTTAAGAATATTATGCTGAGAAGGGTCTCATAAGCTTCAGTAGACCTCTTAGGTCCATGTCAACAAAAAAGATCAAGAAGGAAGAGAGAATGGCTATGGGAAGATCTTTTAGTGAGCTATTGCAAAAATCTAGGAAGGTGGTTAGCAAGAAGACCCTGCATTATGGTGATAGGAACAGAGGGAAAGAGATGATTGTAAGAGTTGTTGTAGTGGTAGAATCAACATAAACCAGTGATAATTTGGAAATGAGAGTTATAGGAGAGTTAAGGATCAAAGAAAGCACAAAGTTTCAAATATAGAACATTAAGTGGCTTCATTGACAGAAACAATAAAATCAGAGAGAAGAGTAGGTTTTTGGAGAAAGATAATAAACTTCATTTTGGGCAGAATTTTAGGTTCCTGTGAGATATCAGGTGAAGATGTTCTGTTACCAGTTGTAGGTACAGTTTGAACCCATAAGAAATGTCAGATGGGAGATTTAGTAGTCATTTATATAATGGTCATTGTTTCCGGAGTAATGAATGAATGGGGAAAACACATTTATTAAACCTTTATGATGTCTCTAGGAACTCATTCTATTTTTTAAAAAAATTATTTTACTTATTTCATTAAATATTTCCCAGTTACATGAAAAATTTTAATTTTTGAATTTTAAGTTCTCTTCCTCCTCAACCTCTTCTTGAGAAGACAAGCAATTTGATATCAATTATACATGTAAAGTCATATAAAACATATCTATATTAGCCATGTTGTAAAAGAAAACACAAACAAAATAAGCATAACAAAAATTTTAAGAGTTTACTTCAATCTGCATGCAGAGGTCATCAATTCCATGAGCCACATTCTAGTGGGGGAGAGAGTACATATGGAATGTTTCACCTGAGTCAGATGGAAAGGTTCTATGGTCCTTAGGGGATAGTGGTAAGGCAGGGTAATAAAATAATATCTGTTTCTATTGTTTAATTATTTGATAATACCAAGGACTTTGTAATCTAGAACTTTCTTTTCTGGATCTTCAGTATCTGTGGCCGTAGCACCTACAGGAGCATTTACCAGCCTTCTTCATAGGGACTGCTTTCCAGTATGACATCTGAAGACTCTGGGCTGGAAGCTTGCTATTCCCAAGACTCTTGGGTTCTTAGTTGTTTCCACTGGGGTCTGAAGGGAGTTAATGGTCAAGGTAGCAGTGGTAGTTTGACTTGCCTGGCTCCTATATCTCTCCCAGGGTACTCTGCTGACTCATTTAGACCCTATATATGGCAGTTCAGGGGGATGTCAGGCCTCTTCTACATAGGGTTGCTTCCCTGGTGGGTGACTTTGAGGACTGGGCTAGAAGCAGGACTGGTAACTTGTAGGACATCTCCTCTTCTTGGTTTCCTCTATCTTTCCATTGGTGGTAATTGGTCATAGGGGTTGATCTGGAAACTGGTTCAATGGTTTGGGGACACCACTATTTCCAAGGCTCTTGAATTCAGGATCCTGAACTGTCTCCATTGGGTTTGAGATGAGATGGTGGTGAAGGTGCTTCTGGTGATATTTTAATTTTCTTGGCACATACTGCTTCCTATCTCTCCTTTGTGGAGCCCTGCTACTTCAACTAGGCTGATTTACCTAAAAAATAAAATAAAATAAAACCCAAACTCCTTAGCTCTTACAAATTGGTCTTAAGCTTCTTTTTTGACTGCATTTCTCATCGTTTCTCTTTGTGAACCTCCTGCTTCAGTCACATTATTATGTTATTATCTCTGACATAGCATGGTCACCTTTACTCCACTTTTCCAAGCCTCTAATCTCTTTGATTTATTGCAGATCTACCCCCCCCACCCCATTTCAAGCTTCAACTGAAAGTCCTACTCCCTCTGTGGTTTTCCTTGACTTTTCAACCCACTGACCTTTCTCTTCTCCAAAGTTCCAATGAACTGTTGTCTCTACTACTTGAGAATTATCTACATTCTATGACTATACCCTGTCTTCCTTCAGTAAACTGAAAGTGTTATGAGGACAGGGTCTGTTTCTTTTCAGAATCTCTCATATACACTAGATTGAATGTTTATTGTTTGCCTGATTTTGATGAGTTTGCTTTATATACAATCACTACTTCCCACAGAATTGAGAAAGCAGAGGATGAAAGGTGTTGTTCTAGGATCAAGAGTTAGTCCAAAAGACATGACAAAAGCTTAAGTGGGAGAGGAAGTCCATGGTGAAAGTAGGGGTTTATTGGTTATTGATTATAGAGTATAAATCAGAGAAAATATAAAAAAGTTGTCACTTTTGACTTTGTATTTCCCACAACAACTACCTGACACATAGTTTGTGCTTAATAAATACTTATATTATGAATGAAGTTGGGCAGGAGTAACAATTTTAGCCAGAATGGGGCTTACAGCTTGTGAGAAACAAGAAGTTCTGATTAGGACATAAAATTATTTCATGAATGAAGGGGATTTGGAGAGGAGGACAGAAAAAGACTGTGATTAAAAAGGGGGAGGAATGTCAAGCTTGAGATAAAATATCTGATTTATATAGCACTTAAAAGTTTGCAGAATGTTTTCCATTTGCAGCAAGAATCATCAGGAGAATTCCTAATCTGATAAATGTTCATTGTAGAGTTCCTATGGAACTGAGTATGCATGTAGGCTTTTCTTGCTTTGTAGATCCAGTTACTACTGTTTTAGGGTGGGTGGGAGAGAGGGAAAGAAATCCCTTCCTTTTGCTAAAAGTCCAAGGGAGAGCTAGTGTTAACTATGTCCTGACAAAGAGATTACCTTCCAGAAAGGAAGAAAAAGAGAATAAGCATTTTTAGAAACACAAGTACATAAATACTTTTACAATTATTATCACATTTGAACCTCACAACATCTCTACTAAAAGCAGTATTTCCTCATTCTTTATGGTCCACGGAGAGTGTGGCTCTTTGCTCATTAGGTGATCCCCTTGGAGCAACCCATAGTCACAAGGACACAAGAACTGGCCTGGTACCTCTGGTCATGCATATTATTTAGCTAGGGTTGAGAAAATACATACTCGGCTCCATGGGACTTGCCTCAATCTCTCTGATCAAAGACTTCCCAGTGATTATCATATTACATATAAATTAACTCCATTTTATCCTCCCATAACCTTGTGAAGTAGATTCGTATCCCCCATTTTACAGGCAGGGAAATAGAGATGTGAATAGACCTGTCTATGATTATAGAGGTAGTAAGTGTCAGAGGTAGGTATTGAATTCAAGTCTTTTCCAGCTACTAGATTCATTAACCTTCCAATGCTATTTTGAAGAAATCTAATAATGCCAAAGTGAGGAGTGACTGATGTGAAGAAGAAGAGGTCTTTACAATTTTGGAGGCCAAGAAAATATGAGGCCCAGGGTATGCAAAGGCTCACTCATTGGATGTTAAAGTCTATAAAGGGGATGGGAAGAAGAATGCATGTCAGATTCTGTAGTCATCAAGTAAGGTGGGAATGGATCTTAGGAAGCAATTGGAAGAGGATAGTAAATTTCAGAGAATGAGAAGGAAGGCAGTCCATTGATAACTCAGAACTGGCACTACTCAATGAGGAGAAGACCAGTCCTTCACTTTTCTCACTGGTAGAAGTGAGAGGTTAGAAGGCATTGTGAGAGTGTAGGGTGAGGATGGGGGAGTGGGATATCAAAATCTTTGATAACCTGAAGTGTCCATGGAAGAATGATGATTTCCTTGCTTCCACAGACTTCTCAATGGGGGAGCAGCTTCCAGTTCTTCTGAATCCTATATCTCTTGCCCTTCATCAGTTAATTTGACAAAGAAAAAGTCATTCTACAAGTCATCTTTCTGAAATAAATCTTGTCCCAGCATTGAGGAGAAACTACTTAGTTTTGTTCCTGGGTGTGAAGATATTTTTTAAGCAGTAGAATCTAGATACCTTGATTATTTTTGAAGCATTGATGAGGATAATGTCTGATGGCCAGAATTTACTTTTACCTGGCAAGAAAAGTTACTGGGCTTCCTGTCATAGGGAACCTTTTCCATGAGAAAATTTGCCAGCCCTTCATTGCTGGAGTGGAGAGGCAGAAGGAGGTAGATATAGGATAATAGGATTATGTGCTGGAAGGAATCCCATATCATACAACCCACACACACCCTTGGTTTTTACATGAGGAAACTGAGGTCTTGAGAAATGAAGTGATATCCTTGCATGGTTCCTTAGTTGATTTTGCCATAAGCAGATGTTTCAGAAAGTATGGTTACTTCCTGTTGGAAGGAAGAGGAAGATAATGGAATATTAACAGAGTGTAGGAGCAGTGCAACTCTTGACCCCACTTGGTCCTTCATCTCAAAAGAAATATAAAATAAGGAGAGTTGGCATAGACTAGTGGATATGTAGCTGAAAAAGTAAAAGATACCAACCAGAAAATGTATGATTGGAAAATAAGATTAGAAGGTTATGTAGCCAAAACAGGAGAGGTCAGAAACCTGATGGACGATTGAAGGACTCAGGTCCTTGAATTGATTTAAATAATTTTATCAACTTCCTCAAGTGTGTTTTGTTGAAGTTAATGAATCTCTTTACTTCTGAACATTAATTTCAATTCAGTTAAAGTTCACTAATTTGCTTTTTTTAGTTCTTCTGTGAATGAATCTCAAGAAGATGAATCTGAGACTAGAGAACTATGGACCTTTGTTTTCTTGGTTTTTGCAAGGCAATGGGGTTAAGTGACTTGCCAAGGTCACACAGCTAGGTAATGATTAAGTGTCTGAGGCCACATTTGAACTCAGGTCCTCCTGACTCCAGAGCAGCACTCTGTCCACTGTGGCACCTAGCTGCCCCTAACTATGGACTTTTTAATACCCCAGCACATTGACTTATGCTCTCTCCTTCAGTTACACAGACTGTTATTGGTCCCATTTTATTGATGGAGAAACTGAGACTAGTTAGGAGATATGATTTATCCAAGTCCACATAACAATATGGAAGTTGACTGAAGAATATATTCTCTCCACCAGATTTTTTTAGATATCACTAAGGGTGGGGAAGAAAAGGTTCCTTTTTGTTTCGCTTTTCTTTGGGGGATTTTTATAGAACTTTCTATTCTCTCTGTAATATTATTGGTGAAGTTGTAGCACATATAATTTCTCATCCTCCTTTTTCTATGCTGACCTATGTGATGATTTGGGGTAGATAGTTCCCTAAGTTTACAAAGAACAAATTTCATAATATTCTCTAACTGTAAGCAGAAGCTACCAGATGATACAAACATGGATCTTATGTAATATAATTCAGTCTACATTGCATTCAAATTAGAAGGAAAGCTATAGGCAAATCCTCTCCTTCACAAAAGACATTATAGATGAGGCAGTATAAAGGAAACTGAACTTTTGAGTCAGAAGACTTGAATTCTCATTTTAACCCATTCATTTATTATCTGAATGACTTCAGACAAATCATTTGCCCTGGGTATCAGTTTTTTCATTCATGAAAGGGAGAAAATAATTTTTGTACAACTGCTGCCTTCACAGGAGTGTTGTGAAGGTCATATGGGATAATGGAGTTGGAATATTTTATCATCAGTAATAGATGATACTTTGATAATGGGATTCTGGGAAGATGCTCTCCAGATTTGCTCCACAAGCAGATAGAAAATCTCCATGAGATAAATATATTGCAGCAAAAATAAAGGAGTAAAACAGTGGTCCCCTAAGACAACTTGAGAGGACCTCAGAAATGACAGGACCCCCATGGACTGTGGTTAGACCAGAAGCAGACACTTTTAGGCCTACTCCACTGAATCAACAAGCAGCACGCCTTGGGGCAGGAAGCAGATTAAGTTCAAGAAATTATCTCAAAGCCTCAACAAGTTTTCAAACAAGAAACAGCAGAAAGCAGAATGGGGAGGATTGACGGGCCCCCTGCTGATTTTGGAAGCCAATCCTAGTCAAGATGACCAGAAATGGTGAGCAGGGAGGAGTAAGTGCATGTCCAGTGAGTGCAGTTGAACAGTGGGGTCAGAATTCAAAAAATAACAGTAAGGAGGACCTGAGACCTAAGGCAGATTTACCCACAATTTGGGATTAAAATTTGAATATAATAATAAATTGCTAAAAAAATAAAATTGAATAAACAAAGGAAAAAGGATCTGACTCTGGATAGCTTCTTTGGTATAAAAGAAGATCTGGGTTCATATTCAGAGAAAGATAATGAAGTTAAAAAAAACTACTCCCAAGAATAATTTTGAATGGTCACAAGCCCAAAAAGAGTTCTAGCAAACTTATCCAGCAAAATTGAGTCTAATCCTGAATGAAATAAAAATGGATTTTTAAGGAACTGAAAGTTTTTGGGTATTTTCTAATAAAAAAAACTAGAACTCAATGGAAAATTTGATATAAAAGATCCAGAAGAAATATTAAGAAAACTTTAGACTAATTATAAGATACTTATCAAGGTCAAACTATTTGCTTATTAGTATTAGATATATGAAAATGTTATCAGTATTCTTAAAACTGTCATTATTTCTAGGTTAGTTTGAAGGAAAGGTTGGAACTGAGTTGTGTATAATGGGGTGAATCAAAAATAGAATTGCTTGGAAAAGGTAAAAGGGAGCCATTATATTATAAAAATGGAACTTTAAAGGAAGAACTAATACAGAGGATGCAGTTGAGGGTGGAGGAATGGTAATGTTGGAACCTTACTCTCATCTGGGTTGAAGAGAAAATAATTTGTACATCTGGAAGGATGTAGAAATCTTCTGAACACAGAGAGGTGAGAAAACTGGGTGACAGGGTAGAGGAGTGAATTTTAAAGGGGTGTGTGGATTGGGATTTGGGAGAGTGGGGGGGGAGGATGGGAGAAATTTTGAAAGGGGTTGTGGATTGAGTTTGAGGGGATAGGGGAAGGTGATAGGAGGGATGGGTGAAAGGTAGAGGGGAGATAAGATAGCAAAGATAGGGTAAAAATAGAGGCTGAGAAAGAAAATAGTAAAAATAAAATGGAAGGAAATTCACAAATAGTAATTATAAATTATATTTATATATTATTTATAATTCTAATTATAAATTTGATTGTGTAGAATGTTTATAGCAGCTCTCTGTGTGGTAGAAAAGAACTAGAAATTTTAGGGATCTCCAACAACTGAGGAATGGCTGAATGAGTTGTGGCATACAATTGTGATGGAATACTACTGTGCTATAAGAAATGATGAGTTCAGTGATCATAGAAAGGCATGGAAAGACTTGCACAAAATGATGAAGAGTGAAGTGAGACAAACAAGAGAACATTGTATATGATAACAGCAATATTGTTTTAAAAATGACTTAGAAAACTATTTCTGATAGAATACTTCTTCATCTTCTGTGATGACTCTACTAGTCATTTTGACTTTATTATAAATGCAAATTAAATTTATTAAACTTGTAATTTAATTTGATTATCATAAATATAAATTGACTATTATAAATACAAATTAAGAATAAAGAATACATAAAGAAAGATACTATCTGATCAGAGGAAAAAATCTGATGAATAGAAGTTTGTATAAAATAATTCTTCGTGTGTGTGTGTGTGTGTGTGTGTGTGTGTGTGTGTCTGTGTGTGTGTGTGTGTGTGTGTGTGGGCAGGTGGGGGAGGGAAGAAAAAAAGGAAAAAAAGAAGCTTGCTTGATAATTTTGTTGTATATAGCAAGTTCTATAATGTAGATTTGCAGTTTCATGTGTAGTCACCTTTTTTATTGTACTGTGTTATGGAAATACTTATTTTGTTCCCTGAATTGGGAATAAAATAGTTAATACTTTTGAGTCATCATGATTATATCATTATGGGTCCTTCTTTCAAAGGTGCAAGATATAAGTCATCCATATCACATGGAGTTAACAACTCCTCCTCTATTACCATTCCTTGATTTCTCAAAGCATAAATTGCTTACTTAAGGACAATGACAGATTAGAAATCCCTGTAACAAGATCAGTTGCAGTATAGATCTATTCTCTTCCACTTCTTATTTTCTTATTATCTCCCTGTCATCTCACTTCATCCAGATTATATGAAAATAAGAGACCTTGGAAAATGAGACAATCTATTGTATACCTCTTTAGGTGATTGGATGGTAGAATAAATTGTGACAGATTCCTTTCTTTCTGGAATTTTAGGACTTTCAGATTTTTTCTGTAAAAAAAAAAAAGCCTGTTTAGGTTATAAGGAATAAGACAGTGGCATTTACAATTAGATTCAAGACACTAGGATGGGTCATGAAAATGGGGAATAGTTTGAATCAGTGGAAAGTGTCATACTCCCGACTTTACTCTGTGTGACCTAGTGGAGCCCAGAATTTCTTGAGAATGCATATTATAAGCCCTTGGAAAATCAGCAATTCCATGATGGGTCAATAAAAGGCTGAATAGCAGTGAAAATGGAGTATTTGCTGGGAGGAACAGCAAGGGTAATAGAAAGTACGTTAGATTTCTTTAATTCCATTAGTTCCTCATCCCCTATGATCCAGGATCCTAATTGTTAGGGTTTTTATTCACCTTCTCAAATGAAGATGTGTATATAATAATCCTTTGTTTACTTGGTATATCCCCCCCTGTAAAATTCAAACTTCTTGAAGACAAAGACTATTTTTGCAATTTGTCTTTGTTAAGCTATCACCTTGGGCATAGTAGGTCATTAATATTGTTTATTTGCATTCGATTTCCCCTTCTCTACTTTCTGTGTCTATTAGGCCTTTAGTGCATAATGGTGTATTGTGAATGAATGAATATGCACTACATGAAACTAGCATGTGTAAAACTTGAGGGAGGTCAAGATGTTGAATGGACCCTAGTAAATTTATCTATTCTTGCACTTTTCCTTTCCAAGTACTTAGGCATTCCTTTTCTCCCCCTAGGCTAGTTCCTTGCCTAGGATCAAGTTGCCTCAAAAGGTGGCAAATTTCATCTCATCTTATTCTTCAACATTTCTATCCAGGTAAAATCTGCTTAAAATGAATATCATTTTAGAGAGGCATCTGTAGTGGCCATGGTGTTTTATACAATTGAGCTTAAATTCTACCTCCTCCTACTTGCTGATTTTGGGAACCTGTCTTGGCTTTGGATAGCCCTTAAAGACTTATATGCTAAATTATAGAAGACTAGATGGAAGGAAGTTATACAGTGAAGAAATCATCTCTCCTTGATGAACATTATTTAAGCTCCTTAATTGGGAAGAAATATCACAGTTGAGCAATAATACCTAAATGGTCCGTATGGAAAGACATGTTCTACCTAAGTTCCCATAGGACTTAGGATATCTTCCAAGTATTCTGGATGTTTGTATATGTCTGTTTAGTTATATGCTGTTTCTTCCATTAGAATGTAAGTTCCCTGAGGGCTGTTTTTGCCTTTCTTGGTATCCCCAGCACTTAATACAATCCCAGTATCATGTTGTTATTGTTCAGTTGTGTCTGACTCCTCATAACCCCGTTTGGGATTTTCCTGGCAAAGATACTGGAGTGGTTTGCTATTCCCTTCCATTCCAGCTCATTTTATAGATGAAGAACTGAGGCAAATAAGGTTAAGTGACTTGCCCAGGATCACACAGTTAGCCAGATTTGAGGCCAGGTTTGAACTCATGAAGAGGAATTTTCCTGACTCCAGCATTCTATCTGCTGTGCCAACTAGTTGCTCTGACAGTAGTGATTGCTTAATAAATTCTTGTTGAGCTTCAAAACAATAGAAAATGAATGTTGCCAGATTATAAAGAATTAAACTGAGCTCCAAAAGAAGAGACTTGAAAAGACATTTCCTCCACCTCCTTTACTTCAAATACAGAAGGGTGTGTGTGTGTGTGTGTGTGTGTGTGTGTGTGTGTGTGTGTGTGTGTGTGTGTGTGTATTGTGAGGGAAACCTCTGGGTATGGAATATTGCATTTGTTGATTTCTTTTTGATGTATTGAGTGGTCTTGTTGAAGATTTTTTCTTTTTATTTAAAATAAATTCTTTGTTATAGAGCATATCTCAAAGTGGATAAAAGTATGGAGGGGACAATCTAGGTAATGTAAAATAAAAATATATCAATACAAATCTATTTTTAAAATGATTCTAGGAGCTGATTCTACTTAGGCAGATTATGTTCCTTCATCCTTTTCATTAGACATTTATTACATGTATACTACAAGCATTTCACAGGTCCCTCAGGTCTCCTTAGGTGGAGGCAATATCTACTTTTCATATTCCAGCAAAGTCCCTGGAATTTCAGATATCTGGTCCCTGATAAGTTTTGGAAGGAACTTCTGGTTCAGGGTGATCATCACTGTCTGGAAGTCACAGTAGAGGGGCTGTAGCTAGCTACTTGTCCTAACTGAAATATTCATAGATATTACTGGTGACAGAAAATAACCAGACTACTCAATTTGCATACAATCCTTACTAAACTAAATCCTCTAAATTTCTGGTTGGCATTTACTGTTTAGGTTGCTGGGCATCAATTCCTTAATTTCCTCAATTGTAAATTGAGGGGGTTGAATCTGATGATCTCCTAGGTCTCTATGATACTATGATTCTCAAGCATTTCTGTTTTTTTGATGAAAGGAGAAAAATTGTGAAATAATCTGTATTGGTGATTTCCTTTCTTTCTTATCACAAGCAGAGACAAGTAGTTATTTTGCCTTTAAAAAAAGGTCTTGGAGATCCCAAATTTCTAGTTAAAGTACTGTCTCCACAAAAAGGAAAATGACAGGCTTTTTAAAATTTTAAATATTTTGACACATTTTTTTTAAAGGGAGGTAGAGAAGGAAGAGCCAAGACGGTTCCTACATCTTTCAGGATATGACTGGAAGCTGGCTTTAAAGGGTTACAAAAATGTATAGGTACTAAGTGTCACTGGCAGGTACTTCATAAATGAGAGTAGGACATATATGATCCAAGAGCACTGGTCATCTCCTTGATGTGTTAGGAATCTTTTCTCCTTTTTTGCCTCATATTGACTCCCCTATCTTACCTATATATAAAATCTTTAAATCAGTTGGAGAATAACCCCAGGCCTCTGAATTGTTCAACAACTCTGGCTCTATTTTTACTCTCAAACTCTATTCAATTTGATTTGGAGGAGATTATAACTCTTTGGAACTTTTTTTTTTGTCTTTGAATTGTTAGGATAGTTCATTGCCTAGGACCAAGTTGCCTCAAGAGGTGAATGTCCTCTTATTGAATTCTTCAAGAGTAGGCTAGATAAATATTTGCTGGGGAAGTTTTTAGGATTTTTAAAATCCAATCTGTCTTGAATAAATCCCTCTCTCTAGCATCCCCAACAAATGAACAATAGAGTATAAAATTAAAGTCTCCAATAATAGAGAAGTAACATACTAAGCATGTTTATGTACTTGGCATCTAGGTTGTTAGGTTGTGCAGAGGAATTCATAGCTGACCTCAAGCACTTACTAACTGTGTGACAGGGCATGTCTCTTAATTTCAATTGCCTCAGTTTTCTCATCTGTAAAATGAGCTGGAGAAGGAAATGGAAAACTTTTCCAGTATCTTTGCCAAGAAAACCCTAAATGGGGTTATGGAGAATCAGACACAAGTGAACAACAATGTTGATTTGAATAGAGGGTCATTATGTTAGCAGTGTGCCAGCTAGTGTAGGAGAAAACAGAACCTTAGATATTTGGAATGTCAAAGATGAACAGAACTTCAGAGAGCACAGAATCTTAGTATCATTAATCTAGAGTCCCTGGAGGGACCTCAGTGGTCAACTTCTACAAGCTTGTCATTTTATAGGAAGAAATGGAGACCTAAAGAGATTAAATGTCTTGCCCAAAGACACCTAGCTAGCAAGTGACAATGTATGAACTTGAAGGAGAAGATTACCCTTAATGTAGATGGGAGAAGAGACTGGTGCTTAAGCAGCAGTCAGGAAAATCCCATAAGGAAGCATACGATTATGTGTAAACTATGTAGTATAAATTAGAAACTCTATTGCAAGTCTGAGAAGGGTTTAGGGTAAGCTTCAACAAATCCAAGTGACTTGGCAGTCTAATGTACATGGACTAGGAGCCCTTGGGATAATACTCTCCTACTTTGTTTCCCTTACCAGCTGACTGGATTAGTAAAATGATTTTGGTAAAAGGTGGAGCAGCTTAGTAGCGTGGTAGATGGAGCAACAGCCCTTGAAGTCAGGAGGATTTGAGTTCAAATGTGGCCTTTAGACATTTATTAGCTGTGTGATGCTAGAAAATTCATTTAACTCTGTATGCCTCAGTTTCCTCATTTGTAAAATGAACTGGAGAAGGAAATGTCAAACCACTCCCATATCTTTGCCAAGAAAACCCTAAATGGAGTGGTCACTGAGAGTTGCACACAACTGAAATGACTGAATTGACAAGTGATGTCAGGTGAGTGACTGAAAGGACTTACCCTGTTTGGAGTGATTTGTGCATATATTGTCATTCCTGCAGTGGCAGACTCTGTTGACATAAAGGACAAGATCAGCAACATAGAGACTTCCTAACACCACCAACCAAATGTTCTCTATAGTCCTGAAGACTTCCTGCCCAAAGAACATTGGGTCTAGAGTCAAGAGAAACTTGGAGTCAAGTCCTGGCTCTGACATTTATTGCTGACAAATAACTTAATTTCTCTATGCCTCAGTTTCCCAAAGTGAAACAGATGATATTGATACTTATACAACTTACCTCACAGATCTATCATGAAGAAAGTGCTTTGTAAACTTTTATATGCTAGTAAATATATTATACCATTCATAAATTTGATAATGGACAGTTAGCTCAGTGGCTAAAGTGATAGCCAGAAGGATTTGTCTTCCTGAGTTCAAATCTGGCCTTATACATTCACCAGCTATGTGATCATGAGCAAGTCATTTAACTTTGTTTACCTGTTTCAGCTGGAGAAGGAAATGGCAAATTATTCCAAAATCTTTGCCAAGAAAACCCCAAAGAGGTCAAGAAAAATCAGACACTACTGAAATGACTAAACAATAACAAGTTTGATAAATGTGCCATCTATGATTTAATCCAAATTATTGAGAAAAATGTTGAGGAGAACATGGCCAAGTATAGAATCTTGGCACATTCCCCTAGGGATCATGCTTATTGACTGTATTTGAATTAGAAGTAGAATATTACCCTATAGATTGCCATTCCTTATATTTCTGAGAGCTGGGGCATTCATTGAATTTCAAAGTAGGAAGGAACTTCAGAGGTCACAAGATCTAGATTTTGAACTTAGCCAACCCTGCCATTTTATAGTTGAGAGTGATTTTCCCAAGGTCAAACAAACAGAAAGGGTCTGAAGTAGGATTTGTACCTATGGCTTCCTGTCTCCAAATCCAGGTCCTTTGTATATTATACCCAGATCAGTTCTACTTGTACATGAATAAAAATATCCTCTACAGCATTCAACAAATCTCAGTCCATCCTTGATAATTTTGAATGACAGCAAATTCATCACTTTTTGAGACATTCCATTCCAACTTTGGACAGTTTTTCTCCTCTTTTTGAGGTTTTGAACTGCATTATAGGTCCTTTTGTGGTAGTTTGTGATCCTGGAATAGCTCTGTCTCTCAGTTTACTTATGAGTAGGGATGGAGTTACTACATAACTGTCCAAGGATTGGTACTATGCATTCTTTGCTGCTCCAGAAATGCAAGGTTTTCTCAGAATATGTCTATCCTGGACCTTCTTTCTGTGTTGAATCATTGGAGGGATGGGGGAAGACTCTAGAAGCATCCCTCAGCATTCTTCTTATGGGCTAGCTATGCCATCAGTGATCCCTGGTCAGCTAATGACATTTTAATGACAAATTAAAACCATTGCAATGTCAGAGAATGGCAGAATTAGAAGGAACTTTTAGGCCTTAAGATTCATCATCAGCAGAACAGAGAGGATAAATCTACGTTCATTTGGGAGTGACTGAAGGGGGACTATCCAGTTTTGGGGGGAGGGATCCAAACTTGGATGGAATTTCCAGTGTGGAATCTTTATCAGTGCAGATCAGCAATTGGACTACATTTTATAACCTTAGTTGTTTGAAGACACTGAGAAATTAAATTATTTGTCCATGTTCAAACAACTAACAAATATTAGAGGAAGGACTAAAAGCTAAGTCTTCTTGCTATCAGTAACACTGTCCACTGGGGCATATCCCTTTATCTACAAAATTTCTCCTTCTGTCTCTTTCAATCCCTTCCTCATTATAGTGCCAATTCCAACAATCTGGGAACTTACCCTGTTGCTGAACATGGTTTGTAGAGAACTGGATGACATCTGAAAAGATAAACCCAGAGATCGAAGGAGATGATGGTAGTGTAGAGAGAAGTCACTACCCCTCATCCCCCCATTCCAATACCTTCTGAAGAAGGCAGGGGAGAGAAAAATGGAATAGATTGTGCTGAATAATAAAGTCCCACATGTTATGAAGTCTGTCCAAGGGAAAGGAAGATGGCTACAGGGGTGGGGTTTCAATTTTCAATAGGATTTCACCGCACATGTTTATTGTGTATCCCAGAAGTCATTTGAACAGAGGATTTTACTCTGTGATCCCTTCAGGGTGATGTCTGGGAACAGAGGTTCCAATATCGACCCCTCCTCCAAATCAGAATGATGGACTTCACCAGAACAAACGGTTTGGCAAAAATGAAAACATGAATACATAGCCAGGATACACATTGCAATCCTGGGGTTTTAGGGAAAACCAATTAGTAATAAAGGTGATAGAAACTTATATTTCAAGGAAATCTTACCTTGTCTTCTTTTCTTCCAAAAAATCCACCCAACCACGATGACTATAAACAGCACCACAACTGTAATTCCTATGATCAGCTTATCATAATAAATAGATAATGGTCCTTGAAAATTTGGAAAGGAAAAGATAGCATGAGTGGTGTTGGGCAAAGTGAGCTAGAGTCCTTGCTGAGCTGACTCTGGAATTTCCTTCCTGTGAATCTGACCATCCTGAGGACCTGGGTAGGATGCAATGGAATAAGTAGGAACTACATTTCAGGAAAGGTAACCTGATGGTCCCTGGGCAGAACTGAGAGAAAAATTGCCTCTCCTGAGATCCTTGTTATTGAGTTCTCTGTTTTGAAAAAATATGGAGCTGTGGAGACTGAGGATGGGGAATTGGAATAGGGAAAGGGAAAAAGGGTTTTAATGCCCTGGAGGCAAAAGCTTAAAATCCTGGAACATTCTTGGTCTCACTTAAAAAGTTCTGTTGGGAGATCTGGTATGTAGCATGGGACAATAGAAAGAATATTAAATTTGAATTCAGGAGACTAGATTTAAAGCCTAATCCTCTACTTCCCATGTATATGATATCCAGAAAATCATTTAATGTGTGTCTCTGTGTGTGTGTGTATGTATGTATGTAAGAGGTTTGAGATTGAAGAGGATGTTCTCCAAGATCCTTACTGTCTCTAAATCCTCTGACACAATGAAAAGCATTTTTTTAAGGACAGATTTGGGAAGGAGGGTAATCTGTTTCCTGGAGCTATTCAGGGCTTCTCCTTGAGACTCCTGTAGAGACAGGAAGGTTTACCTGGACAGAATTCTGGAGAAATGATTGCTTGGTCACTCTGATTGCTGACAGGATTTGTGACTCTGCAGATAAAGTTTGGCTCACTTTCCCCAGGTCTCCAGGAGAGAGTGAGGGTGGGCCCTTCAGAGGTGGTGACTTTCTCTGGATCTTTCAAGGATATCCAGTTGTAAGTAACATTTTTCCCTTCTTTTTCCATGGAACACTGCAGGATGACACTACAGGTGCCATTCTCAGACCTTGTAAAGTTTACTGTGACATTAGGTTTGCTTAGTTCCTCTGTGTGGGGAGAAAAGACATGAAATTGAGGAAAAATAACTTAGCTTCCTATATTAAATAATTCCATTGCATTGCATAAGTATTTTACAGATTCCTTTGGTCTAAGTTGGAAGTTCTATGACTATATGTGGTTAGGTAGGTTTAGGAATTCATGATCATGGGGCATGAGATTTTGCTACTACCAATATCTTATCAAGGAGTGAAACAGAAGAGCAACCTAAAGTTAGAACTAGAGTAATTAGAGGAAACAGAGGAGGAAAAAGAAAGTTGAGTCTAGGATAGTTTGAAATAAAAGTGGAGACTTCCATAGAGACTAAGCTTGGAGACTAGGGAGGACTATCAATAGGAAAATTTGCATTTGGAGTGGCACCACAAACCAGGGTCAGAGCTAGTAGCATGAAGGGTGACTTTAGTTGGAAAGGATGGAGAGGAATCAGAAATCATTAAGAGGAGGAAATGGAGTTGGGAGTGGGGAAGAAAGAAAACTTGGGATTCTATAAGGGGAAACTTCTTTTGTTCTTCACAAAGGAAGCCAACCATTTGGTATCCTATTTTAATCAGTTTTAAGAATAATAGCAGCTATAAAATTAGTTTAATCCCTACCCCACCAAAAAACCCCCAACTCTTTTGTTTTATCCCAGGAATTTTTAGATATGCTGTACTGGTTAGAAAAACAGTTAAACAAAAATGACTGATAAAGTGATAATTTTGCAACATTAGAATTTTTTCCTTTTATAGAGGAGGAAACAGTTACTAAGTTAATGTCAGAGTAAGAATTATTCCACTGAACTTAAAGACAGATTGTTGAAATTTGTCTTCTTTTGGGGAAGAGAAGCATGAGCTCTTCCAGAGTAGCAGTCGATTGTCTCAATCCCAATCTAAGTAGCTGAACAGAGAATGGAACCCACTGTTCATTCCAGATACATTTTAGATCCCAATCTCACTCATGTCACTGATACATAAAACATTCAAATATCATAATTGTTTTGCAATTGGTGAGTGCTTCTTTAGTTTCAAGAATTGATTATTAAAAACAGATACTATAAATATTTTTGTACATTTGAGTCCTATTTTTCTTTGATTTCTTTGAGGGGGGCTATAAATCTAGTGGTGGTATTGAATCAAAGGGTTTATGTGTTTTATGACTTCTTGGCCAGAATTCCAAATTTCTTTCTGGAATGACCAGACCAATTTAGCTCCACTAACAATGAATTAGTGTGCCTGGTTTCTTGCAGCCTACTCAATATTTATAATTTTCCTTTATTGGCTATTTTTGACAAACTATGGACTTGAGGAACTGGTTTAATTTATGTTTCTTTACTTTTTAGTGATGGATTTTTTCCTTTGAAAACTGCTTGTACATATATTTTGGCCTTTTATCTAGTAGTGAATAGTTCTTATTCTTTTAAATTTGGATAAATTCCTACTGTAAAGTATACATGTGACCTTTATTAGAAAAACTTGCTTCAAAGATTTTTTTCTGTTGCTTTCTAATTTCAACTGAATTGGTTTTCTTTATGTAAAACCTTATAGTTTTATATATTCAAAACTATACATTTCATCTACCAGGATTCTATCTATCTATTGCTTTGCCTACCTATAGATTTTGATTTCTTTTTAGTTCCTTTAATCATTATAATGTCATCTATTGTATCTAAGGAATACTAAGTGGATCAGAGGATAGAATGTCAGGTCTGGAGTCAAGAAGACTCATCTTCCTGAGATCAAATCTAGCCTTAAATACTTACTAGTTGTGTGACCCTGGGCAAGTCACCTAACTGTTAGCCCCAGTTTCCTCATCTATAAAATGAGATGGAGAAGGAGATGGCAAAGCCACTGCCAAGAAAATCCCAAATGGGATCATGAAGAGTTGGACATGATTACAACATTATGTCTAAACCATGTATCTAGTTGGAATTTATCTGGACATATGATATGAGATGCTGATTTATATTGAACCTCTGTTAGTCTAATATATATTTTTATATATATATATATATATATATATATATATATATACACACACATATATATTTATATATTTCCCAGAAGTTTTTTAAAGTGGTAAGATTAAATATGGAAATGAGTCAAATAGCAGGAAAAGGGTGATGTATAAATGAGATAGGCTGAGTTCCCTAAACTCTACAAATATAAATCCAGGCCTAATAATTCCTTTTAGTTCTAGATCTGCATTTCCAGTTGTCTATTGGATTATTCTTAGCTGGACTTCTGGTTAATATCTTTCAACTCAACCCATCCAAAAACTTGTCATTATTCTCCTTAAATGGTCTTACTTTCAAACCACCTTATTTAAATGCGCCACTCTCCTTCAATTTTCCAAGTTTTAATATTTGTAATCACTTTGGATACTTTCCTCTTTCCCCTTCCAAATACATTTTTTGGCATTAGTCACCTATCTTCTACCATCTACTTTGCTACTAACATATATCACCTCTTTCCTAGACTCTTATAATAATCTCCTAACTAGGGTTCCTAACTGCCCCAAGGCTTTGCTTTTTAAATCATTTTTTTCATACAGCTGTCCAAATAATTTTAAAGCATAAATCTAGCCATGTAATTTCTCTGCTCAAGAATCTTTAGTAATTTTCTGTTGCTTTGAGGATGAAATACACTCATCTTTCAAGTTCTTCCTGGTCTGACTCCAGCTTTATTTTCTCTTTTTTTCTTTTACTTATTTTTCACCTTAATCCTCCTCTCATACTCTACATTTAAACCAAACTTCTACTTCTTGAACCTTAAACTAAATATTCTGCCTTTCATTTTTATGACTTTTCACAGGTTAGCCCTCATATTTAGAATATATACTCCCTCTTCATCTCTTTCAAACCTTAGCTTCCTTGAAAGCTGAGCTTGATGTACCACTTTTTAGAGGAAGTCTTTCCTGATTCTTTTAGTTATTAGGACTCTTTCTATCCTCAAATTACATTTATTTATACTATTCTGTTAATGTATTGAATTTGTCTAGCAAAATTTAAGATTTTTGAAGGCTAGGATTATTTTTTTCATTTTCATATTTGTACATTTAATGCTTTCCAATTACTTAGTAAATACTTGTTGGATTGCATTACATATGATAATTGCTACTGGATCCAGCTTATTATTAAGTTCAATGAATCATGCAATGAACATCTATTAAATTTCTACTATGTACTTCCTAAAGCAAAGGTCTGACTATGCCATTCTTCTAGTTGGTAAACTCTATTGGCTCCCTATCACTTTTTTTTTAGATTTTTCAAGGCAATGGGGTTAAGTGGTTTGCCCAAGGCCACACAACTGGGTAATTATTAAATGTCTGAGGCTAGATTTGAACTCAGGTACTCCTGACTCCAAGGCCGGTGCTCTATTCACTGCGCCACCTAGCCGCCCCTCCCTATCACTTTCAAGATCAACTTCATAATTCTCTATTTGACTTTCAATGTCATTTATAACCTGAACCCTTCCTAAGTTTTTGGTTTTGTTTTACCTTACTTCCTTCTAAGTACTCTATGACCTAGTGACCCAGGTCATCTCTATGTTCCTTGAATAAAACACTCCATCTTCTGACCCTGGCTCTTTTTGTTGCCTGTCCCTCATGACTGGAATTCTCACTACCCATCTCTACCTCCTGGCTTCCTTTAAAAAGTTATCTTCATTTTATCCTGTATATATCTTGTTCATATGTAGTTGTTTGCATGTTCCCCCCCCCCACCACCATTAGATTGTGAATGCATTAAGAGCAAGGACTATTTTTTTACTTGTCTTTGTATCCCACCACTTAACACAATGCCTGATATATAAGTGCTTTTGACTGACTTGACTTTCTAGGTGCTATTTATACACATACACATGAAATACACCTACTCTCTATGGTTCTCATTAGATATTAGCCAGAACATGCTTTGAAATGAACTTTAAATAGAAAAGGTTCTTAATTGAACTATTGTAAACTTAGGAAGTGTCTAAGTCTGACTTCTGTTTGATGAATCTGTCAAGGCTAACAAAAAGGGGATTTTTTTCCAAAAGCCAAATTTAAAAAACAGAAGAGTCAAAGAAAGAAAAGAATCTCTGATCAGGCTATATGAGATGATGATAACAGATTAAAAAAGAGAAGGTACTACTATTCGAGTCTTATTTTATTAATATTTTCCATACTAATTATAATGATCTTCACATTGGAAAGAACAGAAATGTTGGCTATTGGAGATCTGAAACTCAAGATAGTAATTAAATATTAAGAGAGTACCTAGATGTTTTTGATGTTCAAGTCATTATGCCCTGGGAAACTACATCCCAGCATCCTGAAATGAGAGAAATTTACTATCAAAGCCAAAGTAAACAATCTTTGATGTTAGAAGGTGGAAAAAGTGTGTCAGTATTGTAGATGAGAAAATGTTGCCTTGATTTTCAAAAAAAAGGGAGGAAGCTCTAGACCAGAAAACTTCTGTTTCTAAACAAATTCTAGAATGTATTTCTTTTTAAAAGGGAACTGGTTAGAGAACTTGCAAAAAAAGGAAATAGTAATCACAAGGAAATAGCATGGCTTTATCCAGAACATAATTACTTAATTTCCTTTTCTGAAAGAGTTAACAAAGTAGAAGATTATGACAATGTTGTAACTAAATTTATTAACTAATCCTAATCAGATTCATTAACCCTGACATAATCTGCATGAGCAAGGATACCTTGCAGAATGTCTAGATTTCAGCAATTTTTTAAACCAAGTCTCTTATACTATCTTCTGGAAAATTATGGATTAATGTAAGGAGCATTTAGGTTGATTTTGGACTTGTTGAAAGATTGGAAGCAAATAGTAGTTATTGATGCTTTGTCAGGAACTTTTCAAGAGATCACCAGTAGAATGTCTGAGGTGTTTACTTTGGATATTTAACATTTTTATCAATTATTTGGATAAGAGAATACCCATTTTATTAAATCTGCAAATGACTCTTAGGATTATATAACACATACTGATTCTAATATTACACAATACAATACAATCCTCTGGAAGGATATTGGTCTTGAAGGATTGTAGTGAAAGGACAAATACAACTTCAACATCATATCATATAAAGATTGGTTGCAGGAATTGGGAATATGTAGGTTGAGGAAGAGAAGACTTAGGTGGATCATGAATCATCTTGAAGTATTTGATGGATTTATTACTCAAAGAGAGATTATACTTAATCTGCTTCACTAAAAAAGGATGAAATAGAAAAAAAAATGAGAGGAAGTTGAAGAGAGATAGATTTAAGGTCCCAAAGATTTCTGAATAATTAGAATGCTTTAAGGTTTGTGAAACATTTAACAAAAATTATATCATTTTATCCTGACAATAATCCTGACCTCTGAATCTAATATCTATATTTCTTGATCTGAACTTAGTTTATTTCCTGAAAAATTTTGTGGTAAAGTAGTTTTTGCTTTATGTAAGATAATGGATCAAGTGTATATTACTGTTCTAACTAGCTACTACAGGCATGAAGGAAGGCTTTATTTTTCAATATGAAGTCTTAGGAAGGAGTGTCCTTTCTTAAAAGGAAGTCAGGATGTCTGTCACATTTACGGATGGAAAAGAGTATAGGCATGGGAGCAATATCCTTCAAAACTGACTGCCCATTTGCCTTTTCTCTTGTATAGGAGAATACCAACTGTCTTCCAAATCTCCCATACAAGGTAACCACTCCATCACACCTAGTTTCCATGTGCTTCATTGTGCATCGAGGTACTCATCAATCTTCCTTTTCTTTATTCTAGGACAGAGAATAAATAAATTTCTCTGGTTGGAAGTCATGTTGAAACTTCTATTTTTTTTTCTTTTAAAACATTGATATCTTTGTTTTTGTCACTTCATTTCCAAATACCCCTCTCTCTCTTCCTAGAAAGTCCTCTATTATAAAGGAGAAATAGAAAAGAAAGAGGAAAAAAAAGACAGCTAGCAAAACTAACCAATAGTTTAAACTGTATGAGAGTATATGCAATATTCTACCCCTCCTAGTTCCCCACTTATGCAAAGAAGAAGTGGGAGGGTGAAATGCATGGATTTCAAAGTAATTTTTTTCTCTAGTCTTAAAGTTCATACAGAAGGAAATAACCAGTTGATCTAACACTGATTCTTTGATCCTAGGCAAAATACTTAATCTTTCAAAGCCCCCTAGTCCACTCTCTAAAACCATTAGATGTGTAACAGGTAACAATCTGCACTGGTACAGAATTTCCTCAAAAGGACTTCCCTATTTCAATGAAATTACAAATCCAAAAAAAAAAAATGTTTATACATAGTTAAGCTTGTAACTTACCGTAAACATGTAGGGTGTACTCTTGAATTAAGGGAGCAGAACTTTCTAAGGTTATTTGCCCTTTGTAGGAATTTTCATCTTCAATTGTCAAATTGCAGATTTGCAAAGAGTAGTTTGAATTTCTGAGAATTTTCAGTCGATTATCCTTGGAATCAGTTATAATGATATTAGGGTCTTGTCTGGTTACATCAACAGTGGCAAGAGAGGTGTGAGAAATCCATACGATACTTCGAATATTGCCGGTTGGGATCTTCAAGGGGAAAATGACTGACTTTCCCACAGTCCCTATCACCACCAAGGGAACTTTTTTCTTTGTGAAATCTGCTTCTCCTGCAGATAGACACAGTAGACAAACAGCAGTCTCTTTCTCCCTCTTCCATTCCCATATAAGACACTATAGTTTATGGAAGTGATAGTCAGAAATAGGTTTGGGGTACAGAGTTTTGAGTTTGCTTTGATGCCAGCAATCATATAACCCCCCACCTGCACTTTAAATGAATAGGCCCCTGACTCAGATCCTTACTTGGCTCATTTGTTTTTGTCTCAGTTTCTTCTCTCCCTTGATCTACAACCCCTAAGTCATTTAATTTTAAGAAGAATAACTAGAATTTAAGTAACACTTTAAAAGGTTTGCAAAGCATTTTATATTCTCCTAAGCTAGGGAGGTTGATGTTATTATCATCCCCATTTTATCAATGAGGAAACTGAAACCTAGAGAAGATAAATGACTTGCTCAAAAATGACACAGCTAATTAAATGTTTGAGGCAGAATTTGAACCCAGAGCTTCCCACTCAATTCCAGTGCTCTTTATACCATGCCACCTAGATACCACAGGCTTATCAGATCTTGTCCATCCCCTTTGTAATTCTCTTGGAATGGTGAAATTGGGTTAAGAACCACTTTATCTACTTGGCAGCAGCCTCATGGAACAGAGATAGTTGCTGCTTCAGTTCAATTTAATAAAACTATTGAATCTAGCATTGTGCTAAAGACTGTGAGGAACAGAGAAGGTAAATTCCTTAGATCTCAAGCTGAGGCTAGAAAAATAGCAAATATGAAACAATTAGAAAACAATTCCAAGGAAATATCTTAATCAATGTGTTATAATATGATAGAAACATACATTTAAAGTAAAGATTATTTTTTGTGAACTGTGATTAGTCACAAAAGGTCTCATGAAGGAGATGAATTTTGAACTGGCCTAAAGGAAAATGAAGGATTAGTTCTGGGAAAGAGGAAAGAGGAGGAAATTCACCCTTATCCTCTACTCCTCCAACCAACTGGGATTTTTATAGCATAAGTAGAGTTTTTCCATTGAAATGCTTTAAAAGACAGATACTCCGGACTGGATCTTCACATTATTTGTCTTTCATTTTTGAAGAAGACCATGACATCAGGGGCACATGAATCGGAGTTGAGTGAGGGGATGCTGTGCTAAGTTATTATCCTTGCTTTCTTCTCCAGCATCAAATCTGGATCCAGTGACCAGATATGAATCAGGATGAATGCAGATGGCTCTATATGTGAGGCAATCAGTGTTAAGTGACTTGTAGGTCACACAACTAGTATCAAGTGTCTCAGGCTGGATTTGAACTCCCATCCTCCTGACCCCAAGGTCAGTGCTCTATACATCACACCACCTAGCTACCTTTTATTGAGGTCTTGGTATAACCTAAAGATTAAACTATGGTAGAATTATAAAGGAGAGTTTGGAGGAAGTTTTTTTTCCCCCCTCTCAAAATGCTTTATAGTCATTATTTCATTCATTCATTCCTTAGGATTTTGGAATTTCTAGTAATTAGATGCTTTATTTTCATCTCTATCTTTTTAATCTATTTATCCATATCCTCTGGCAGGTAGAAGCTGGAAGAACTTGTTACCAGAGGAATTTGAGTTAAGACCAAGATAATTGGATCAGAGGATCATAGATTGGAAAAAAATTGGAAGAGTACTAGAGAAGGAGTGAATCCTCTCATTTTATAAAAGAAAGAGCAGCTGGTACAGAGCCAACTAATATATATTAAGTATGTCCTATGTGCCAGAAACTGTGTTAACCACTGGGGAAAACAAAGAAAGGCAAAGGAGAAATCTCTGTTCTTAAGGAACTTACAATCTAATGGGGGAGACAACAAGAAAACAACTGAATACAAACAAGCAAGATACAATATATAGATAATCATAAGGGAAAGGTACTAGATTAAGGGGGATTTAAAAAGGCTTCCAGAAGTGGAACTTTAGCTGAGGACTTGAAGGAAGCTGGGGAAGTCAGGAGGTAGAGATGAGTAGGTAGCCAACCAATGAAGATCTAATGAAGTCAGGAGATGGAGTATCTTGTCTGAAGAGTGGCAAGGAGGCCAGGGTTAAGTGACTTGTTCAGGTCCAACCAAGCCAAAAGTATAAGTAATAAGAAACAGAACCAGGAATGAATCATAAATATTTTGATACCATATTCAGTGATCTATTTTGCACTGATAAAGTCTCTAAGCCTGACTCAACTGAATATACTTTGAGGAGTCACCTTAGAAGACTTTATTGTCAGTCCCCTGTACCTTTCAGTCCTGTGCCCCAGACTTGCAGTGTAGAAACCTACCCCCTTGCCTGTCTCAGCATCAGGAAACTTACAGAATCCTCCAAAACAAGAAAGCTTCTCCAAAATAAAAGGGTTTTTTCTCCATATTGGGGGGGGACTGGATTTTGGGAGAGAAGTGGATAAAAATGAGCAAAAGACTCTAATAACCAAGCAGATCAAATTTATGCAGTGTTTTTGATGATAAGATGTCTATATCCATTATCTCAGGTCAGTCAACCATTCATCCATTCTTTTATTCACATACTGAAAAGCAGCATTTCATAATCAATAGAATCATATCTAGAGCTAAGAAGAACTAAGTTTGCCATTCTCCTGGGTAACACCCTGGCTGGCTTACTCTGGGCAAGTCATTCTACCTTATAGTGCTCTAGGCAACTCTATAGAACTAAAAATTGACTTGATTTAAGAAGTTTCCTTGTTTAGTAGTCACCTACAGCATAGGAATAAAAAATCTAATTCCATTCATCTATTCATTCATTCATTCATTTTTTACTAAACTCAAGGCACTAAGACAGATACAAACATAAAATATGATGCTTCTGCCATTGAGGAGCTTACAGTTAAGATGATGAACACAGAGAAATATAACACAAATAGCATACACATCCAAGGGTTATAAGAGCAACTGAGGGAGTAGTTACAGCAAACTAGGAAATCAGAGAAGGCTTTACAAAAATAGGTAAAAGGGAGAATAATGAAGCCAATGACCAAGACGAGGAGGAATGTACAGCAGGTTTAGAGGGATAGTTCATGGGTTATTGAATTTGAAGTAACAATGAGACATACATGTTGGACATATCTAGGAGGCAATTTGAAATTTAGGGGAGTTCAGGTAAAGACTCAGGGTTAGAGAGTAGACCATGAAAACTTCATCATAAAGGTGATATTAAAATATGAGAATGGATAGAGAGGCTGGAGAAGAATTGGGAAATCAAGAGAATTCAATATGACAGATTGGTAATAAGAGGATGACAACTGAGTAAAGACAAATTGACTGATGATAAGGTAAAGTGTCAGGGGGTAGTCATGGGTCAAGCCAGATTCTGCCTTCTTCCTTTTACTATATTAATTTTGTTTTTTTGTTTCCTCACACAATAGTAGTGCTCGAAGATCCCAAAGTATAGATTTGGAAATGAATTCAATAGACAACACTTTGTGTACCCTATCAAATGAAATACTGGAAAATTCAATCAAAAGTGGTGAAACTCGATAATATATGTCAGAGAGAATTTTATGTCTATAAAGTGAAGGCTAAGAAGGAATTTTTATCTATAAAATGAAAACTAAGAAAACATTTTTTCCCCTGCTTGCTTCCTATCAAATGAGTGCACATGTACTTCTCTAGAGTTTGTTTGATATTGGAACTGGAAACACCACAGACTGGATAAAAATATCTTTCAAGCAAAGAAGATTCTGAGGAAACCAGTAACTAACCCCTCATTCTATGGCTCAGTCATTAGTGATTTCAAATATTATTCAACAAATTTAGTTTCAGATATGTAGGTTTTACGAAAGGTTGTCTTTTCCATTTCTCTGGTGTGCTGATAGATTTGTCACATTTACAATGCATTTGCTACAACATGGTAAGATATAGACAGGATAAACTCTTCACTTCTCTAGTTTATGAAAATAAATGCTTCAAACCCATTATTCCAAGAAGTAGTCATCTAGTTTTTACTTGAAGATTTCCAGTAAAGAGGAAACCTATTATTTCCTGAGGCAGCCTACTTTAAGTATCATGGTTTATATCTAGCTAAAATTGGTTTCTTTGAAACTTCTACCCATTGCTTCCAGATCTGGTCTCTTAGACTAATACTCTAAGCCCTCAACCAAGTCAACAGTTTTCAAATAAGGATCAAATCCATCTAGCATATCTTCTCTTTCACAGGTTGGAAATCTTCATTTCTGTCAACCAATTTTCATATAGCACCTATATGAGTGCATGGGAGTGGGAGTTTGGGAGGTATTTATGGAGAGGGGGTGAAGTTTGGGAAATGGCATTGTAGGGACTGGGAAATGGAGCTTATATATAAAATGTTTGTTGAGAAACAGTAAAGACTCAGCTAAAACAACAAAGCATAAATCTATAATGGTGAGAATTAGCCCAACATTGTGGTTTTCTTTTTTCTTTTTGGTTGTTTTTTTGTCCTTCATTCTTTCTTTCTTTCTTTTTTCAATTATATTTGAAGATAGTTTTCATCATTGATTTTTGTAAATTTTTTCCCTCCCACCTTTCCTTCATCCCACCCTAAGACAGCAAGTAATCTGATATAGGCTATACATGTTACACATGTATAATCTTGTTATGTATATTTCCATATTAGTCACACTGTGAAAGAATCAGAATAAAGGGGAGGAAACTATGACTAGGAAAAAATAAAAAAAATTTTAAAAATGGGAAAATAATATGCTTTGATGTACATTCAGATTCCATAGCTCTTTCTTTAGTTGTAGATGGCATTTTCCATCACACATCTTTTAGAATTGTCTTTGATTGTATTATTACTGAGAAGAGTTGAGTCTATCATAGTTGATCATTGCACAATGTTGCTGGTAAGGTGTACAATATTCTCCAGGTTCTGTTCATTTCACTCAGTATCAGTTCATGCAAATCCAGGTTTTTCTGAAATCTGACTGCTCATCATTTCTTATAGAGCAATGATGTTCCATTATATTCATATACCACAACTTATTCAGCCATTCCCTGACAGATATCCCTCAATTTCTAATTCTTTGCCACTACAATAAGGGCTGCTATTAATATTTTTGTGCTTGTGGGTCTTTTCCCCATTATTGTGATCTCTTTGGGATTCAGGTCTAATAGTGATATAGCTGGATCATAGGGTAGAACATTGTGATTTTCTTCAGCCATGCTCTGAGATGGTTTGTGGTCCAGGGCTGTATATTAGCAGGTGAAACAACATAATATCAGAGGAGGTGACAATAAAGCTGATCCAGCTCAGTCCCTCAGGGGCTTTCTTCTTACCATTTTAATTCATTTGATTCTGTGTTGTTGTTGTTTTTTTGTTTTTTTTTAAAAAGGAACCTTTCAGAAGGGACCGAGTTTAAGAGGAAATTCGGAGCGGATATAGTGGGGCTATATAGTGAGGTAAGAGAAATTACAACTTGAGGTTATAGATTGAAAGAATAGGGATGGCAGGTTCCAATAAAAATTAGGAGCAGGTTAGAAAAACTGAAAGGGGCCCAGGACAAGAGAACTATGAAATGAGATTTGTGTTACAATTTCATCACAGCAACTTTGTAGGTGGGCAAAAGTCACTTTCCTCAAACCAGAGATACATTGATAGTCTCCTTGAAACTTTTGGGTATAATCTTTAGGCATAATTCCCCAAAGTGGAGCTGATGGACCAGTCATGTACCTTTTGGATCACTGTATCCCACATAAAATTTAGCTACAGGTCAGGGCTGAAGGAAGTTAGAGCACATCTACTGAGACAGAACAGGGCTGCTTTGGAGCTGACCAATAGCCTATTACCCTAAGAGATGATTCTATTCTGTTCTGTTGTATTCTAGTCTTATTTTATACAACACATTTATTAAATGCTTTCTGTGTACAAGGTGATAAGAACAGAGAGGTGAAAAATGACAGTATTTAGATCAAAGAACTTTACAGTCTAATTAAGGGAGTACTTGTGTAAACAAATAAACAAGATACCATATAGAGGAAAGATCCAGGAAAAATACTCTAAGAAAGTTTGAGGAGGGAAGGATCCCATTCAATTGGGAAAAATCAGGGATAGTAGTGTTCTTAACATATAATTAACTAAATAAAAAACATCCTAACTCCCAGTATATCTGCTCCGAATTTCCTCTTAAGCTCAGTCCCCTCTGATAGGTGTTCCTTTTATTAAAAAAAAAATAAACAATAACAACACAGAATCAAGTGACTTAAAATTACTAGAAGGAAGCCCTTGATGGACCAGGTTGGTTCAGCCAGAAGTGGCTGAGGGGAAAACCTCAAGTTTCCAGTTTGAAATCAGAGAGCCACATGGCTACACTTCAAAGTCAGTTGAGAAGCTGAGCATCTGGTTTAAGCCTGTCAGTGCCAAGCAATTGTCTCTGGAGACCTGATGGGACTTCCCAGAATCTCTGAATCTCAAAATTGGCAGAGAGTTTCAGGAGCCACAGAATCCAACCCCATTCTGAACAGAGTTTTCCCACAACATGCCTGACAAGTTGTCTTTCTGTCTTTGCTTAAAAACCTTCAGAGAGCAGGAGCCTACTACCTTCAGATCCATTCCATTCATATAGAGCTCTAACTGTTAGGAAATTTTTCCTTATATCATCTCTACTTTTCCTCATTGAAGCTTCCACAGGTTACTTCTAATTCCGATCTGGTTTTTAGGGGGACAACTCTAAATCATCTAAGGGTGAGATGCTAGAATAATTGGTTTCTAGAGCTTACAGAATGCAACTTGGTAAAGATAGTAGAAGTTGTTGCTTAGAGGGTTTCAACAGGCTTTAAGACTTCACACAAAGGAAAAGGTTCAAGAAAATGATGTAGATTGGGAGGTACCTAAGCTCATGGCAACAAAGCATAGATGGAATTGGTCCTTAGAAAAAAGCCATGTGACTTTCTGATTTCAAACTGGCAACTTGAGGTTTTCCCCTCAGCCACCTCTGGCTGAGCCAACTCAGTCCCTCAGGGGCTTTCTTCTTACCATTTTAATTCATTTAATTCTGTTTTTTTTTTTAAAGTAACCTATCAGAGGGGACTGAGCTTAAGAGGAAATTCAGAATGGATATACTGGGAGTTAGGGTTCTTTTAATTTAGCTAATTATGTGTTAAGAACACTACTATCCATGATTCTGCCCAATTGAGTGGGATCCTTCCCTTCTCCTATTGATATCTGAATTTATGAGCATTCTTGATTCTTGTATCAATTCCAGGGACCCATTAATGAAAATATTTGGAGGTAGGGGATGAACTTTTGTATAGAGAGGTAGAGGACAGAGGGGGAATTTTACTCCCTAGGCATGGTCTACTTCAAGAGCCTCTTTTAAACCTTTCCTTCTACAATCGGTGCCTCTTCTTATTTTCCTCTAATTCACCTCTAAAGTCTTTGAAGTCTGACTTCTGATCCCATCACTAACTTCTTTCCAAAGTTATGTGTCCTCCCCATATCTAATGGCCTTTTTTCCCAGTCTTCATCCTTGACTTTTCTGCAGTCTTTAGCACTTTTGCTTATTCTTCTCCTGGATACTCTTTCCTTTCTAGGTTTGTGTAACAGTGCTCTTTTCAGGTTCTCCTCCTACCTGTCTGACCACTTATTCTCATTTTCTGTATCTTCATCAGGGTCAGACCCAGTAATCATGAGTATTCCTCTAAGACTATTGTAAGTCCTCTTCCCTTTCTATACTATCTTGCTTGGTGATCTTTAACAACTAGTTTTGGTTAATTACAATTTTTATGTAAATGACTTTCACTTCAATATGTCCAGCCCTAGGGGGCAGCTAGGTAGCACCTCAGACACTTCATAATTACCCAGCTGTGTGGCCTTGGGCAAGTCACTTAACCCTATTGCCTTGCAAAAAAAAATATGTCCAGCCCTAATGTCTTTCTGATCTCCAATCTTGCACCATCACTAACCTCCCTTTTGAACTCAGCAAACCATATACCCATAGACATCTCATATTCAGCATGTTCATGGAATATTCACCCCATTCTAAAAATGAGAAACTGAAAAATGTAGTAGAAAAAGCACTGTATAACTTAAAGTAATCAAAACTGAAATTGTATGGAAAAATATGCAACAGAATATCAAGAGATACCCTGATGAGAATGGCTGATAAAAGTGAAATTTTACTTCTTGACTTGAGAACATATTAAAAACATTTTAAATACTGATACTAGAAAAAAACTTTTATGCAAAAAATAGAGAAACAGTTCAATGCATAGATGAGAAAAAGAAGGGAAAAAGCTTTTAATAAGTACCAGTTCTGTTCCAGGCATTGTATAGCCAAGCAAAAGTATGGAAAATTTTAATATTTGATAAATTTATATAAGATGGCAGAAGAGAAAAGCAGTCAGCCCAAATCTTCCAACATCTCCTTCCAAATAACTTTAAAATAACATTTCAAATAGAACTTTGAGTTGGCAGAGCCAAAAAAAGGTGAGACATTCTTCCAACCAAAGACAGCATAGAAAGTGGGAAAAGAGATCTGTGACATGGGGAAAGATACTGACTCAGAGCACTCATGGATGAAGTATAGATGGTAGAACTGAATGGTAATGACAGAACAGTAGCAGCTTCAGAAGCTATCAAGTCCGAAATGGTAAAAGGACCTGCAATTGGTTAGAAAGAAATCGTGGAGTACCCCCTTCTAGCATTAGGCTCAGGACCAAATGGTATTTGTCAACTCCATTGTCTATATCCACTTCTGAATCACATTTCAAGGACAGAAAGGAGCACTTTCTTTTGAGGGGAGGGTCAGTATTGATTGCAATCCCAAGAGATAAGGGGCCCTTCCAGGGTAAAGACTAAAGTGCAGAACAGTGACTTTATCTCTCCCTAAATTATAGTACCTTGGAAGCACCAAATATTCAAAAGCCCAGAACTATCTCTGAAAACATCAGTATAAAAAAGCCTGAACTTGAAAAAGAGCTTTCCACTCTCACCACTCCCCTCCCGATGCTGGGAACAGAGCTCAACATTAACATAAAATTCCAAATCAAGAAATAGGGTGGAAAATGGACAAACAATAAAAAAGATTGTTAAAAAATGCTATGGTGACAGGGAAGATCAAGACAAAAATTAAGAACGTGTCAATGAATTCAAAACAGGTACAGACTTCAAAAAATTGTGAATTGGAACAAGCTCAACCAGAATTCCTGGAAACATCAAAAAATGATTTTCAAAATTAGAGTGGTAGGGGTGGCTAGGTGGTGAAGTGAATAGAGCACCAGCCCTGGAGTCAGGAGTACCTGAGTTCAAATCCAGCCTCAGACACTTAATAATTAATTACCTAGCTGTGTAGCCTTGGGGAAGCCACTTAATCACATTGCCTTGCAAAAAACCTAAAAAAAAAAAGAAAAATCAGAGTGGTAGATGAAAAATAAGTAAAGAAATGAAACAAAGGAAAAAATCATGAAAAATTTATGGTAACAGAGGCACAAAAATACGGAAAAATACACCTTAAAAACCAGAATTGGCCAAATGGAGAAAGAGATACTAAGGTTCACTGCAGAAAACAAATCCTTAAAAATTAGATTTGGGTGAGTGAAAACTCAAGACTCCTTGATACATCAAGAAACAATAAAGAATTCCTTCAAAAAAATTCAAAGAATGAAAAAAATAGAAGAAAATGTGTACTATCTCACTGGAAAATACTTAGTCAGAAAGAAAGCATTCAAATATTATAGAGCCACAGCCAGGATCACACAAGATTTAGCACCTACCACTTTAAAGGAGTGGAGTTCTTAGCATATGAATATTCTCCAAAAGCAAATGAACTGAGATCACAACCAAGAATCACCTACTCAGAAAAAATGAGTATTAAGATTTAGTGAAGTATAGAATTTTAAAACATTCCTAAAGCTAGTTATCTTTGGAAGTAGAAAATCTAACTTTCAAATGTAAGACTCAAGAGAAGCCTTAAAAAGTAAGCATGAAAGAGAAATCATAAGGGACTTAAGGTTAAACTGTGTACCTTTCTATATGAAATACATACATGTATCTTTTAAGAACTTAATCATTATTTGGCCAGTTAGAATAATTCTACATAAAGAGAATTTATATTGAGATGATGTAAAAGAAAATGGACCAGTGAAAAAGAAGGTTGTCCTGGGAGAAGGAATAAGGGAGAAGAATAAAGAAAATAATCTCACATAAAAAAGGCATGAAAGAAAGAGTGTTTACAATGCTCTGAAAAGTGAAAAATAATGGGAGATGTGGACAATAATTGACTTGCACTCATGTCTGAATTGGTTCAAAAAAGAGAAATATATCTATATACTCAATTGATCATAGAAATCTACCTGATTAAACAGGGAAGTCAGAGGGGAAGAGGATGAGGAAAAGGGTGGAATGGCAAAAGGAAGGGTGGATCAAAGAAGGCAGTGGTCAGAAGCAAAACAGATTTTTTTTTTTTTTGGCCAGGCAAACAGGATTAAGTGGCTTGCCCAAGGCCACACAGCTAGGTAATTATTAAGTGTCTGAGGTTAGATTTGAACTCAGGTACTCTTGACTCCAGGGCTGGTGCTTTGCCCCTAGCAAAACAGATTTAGAAAAGGAATAAGATAAAAAGAAATAGAGAAAGACAGACAGAAGAATTAAGATGAATGTATTTACCCAGCTAGTGATCATAATAGTGAATATAAATGAGATAAACTACTCATAAAAGCAGAAGCAGAGAGCAGAATGAATTAGAAAACAGAATCCAGCAATATGTTTGTTTTTTTTAAACAACAAATACATGTGACAAAGGGAAACACATACATAGTTAAAATAAGAGGCTAGAGGAGAATATTCTCTTATTCTTCAACTGAAGTAAAAAAAAAGCAAGGGTAATAAACATGATCTCAGATAAAGAAAAAAAAATGAACCTACATAAAAGGAAACCACATCTTGCTAAAGGGCACCATAAAAATGAAGTAATATCAGTGTTAAACATCATCAAATAAAGCATCCAGATTTTTAAAAGGAAAATTTTAATAAATTGCAGGGGGAAAGTGATGGAAAATTATACTACTGGGAGAATTCAACTTTCCCCTCTCTAAGCTAATTAAATATGAGCATAAAATAAACAATAAAGAAGTCAAAGAAATGAATAAAATCTTTGAAAAGTTAGATGAGAGTCCTCTGGAAAAAACTGAATGAAAATATAAAGGAGTATACATTTTTATCAACTGTTTATGGCACCTTCACAAAAAGTGACACAACCAAATGCAGAAAAGCAGAAATATTAAATATGACCATAATGGATTCATTTAATAAAGGACTGTGGAAGCATAAGATAAAAGTTAATTGGAAACTAAATAATCTAATCCCAGAGAATGAAAGTGAGTCAACAAATAAATCACCGACAATCAATAATTTCATTTAAGAAAATGAGAAAACTTTCCAAAATCTGTGGGATATAGTATTCAGGAGAGAATTTACATCAATAAAACAAAGAAAAAACACATCAATAAGTTGGTCATACAACTAAAAAAAAACCTGGAAAAATAACAATTTAAAAATCCCCAATTAAATATCAAAATGGAAATTCTGAAAAAATCTAAGGAAAGATTAGTAAAGTGGAAAGTAAGAAAACCATTGAACTAATGAATAAATCTAGAAGTTGGCTTTATTTTAAAAAACTAATAACATAAACCATTGGTTATTTTAATAAAATAAATAATAAATAATAAAATTAATAATAATAAAAAATAAAATAATAATAAATAATAAAAGAAAAAAGAAAACCAAATTGCTGGTATCAGAAATGAAAAAAAGTGAATGCACCAACAATGAAGATGAAACTAAAGCAATTATTTGTTGTCTTTTTGCCAAATTATATGCCAGTATACCTGGCAACCTAAGTGAAATGACTGTTTATACAACTTTAAATTGACCAGATTAACAGAAGAGGAAATAGAATATTTAAACAACCTTATTTTAATCAAAGAGATCAAGCAATCAATGAGTTCCCTATGCAAAAATTTCCAGGACCAGAAAGATTTAAGAGCAACGTCTAGCAAACATTTTAAGAATAATCCCAATGCTATATAAAGTATTTGGAAAAAACCCAGTAAAGGAGTCCTACCAAATTCCTTTTTTTGACACGTGTATGATTTTTGATACTTAAATCCAGGGAAAGCAAAAACAGAGAAAGAAAATTTTAAATCAATTTCTTTAATGAATATCAATTCAAAAATTTAAAATAAAATAGTAGGAAGGGGATTACTACAATATATCACAAAGATAGTGACCTATATCCAGGTGAGATTTATACTACAAATTCAGGATTGATTCAAAATTAGAAAAACTAATAGTATAATTGACCAGATCAAAAACAAAACCCACAGATATCATTTGATTGTCTCAATAGCTGAAGAAAAAACTTTATAATACATCTATCCCTATTAAAATACTAGATAGCATAGGAATCAATGGAGGTTTTCTTATAATGATAAATAACATCTATTTTAAATTAAGAGCAAGCATTATCTGTAACAAGGTTAAACTTCAAGCCTTACCAATAAGGTCAGGAGTGAAAAACAAGGACGTCTGTTATCACCACTACTGTTCACTATTGTACTATTGCTAACTTTGGCAATAAAAGAAAAAGAAATTGAAGGAATTAAAATCGGAATGGAGGAAATAAGTTATCAATCTTTGAAGATGATTTTATGGAATAGTTGGAGAATGCTAAAGAATCAACTAAAAAATTGCTTTCCCCTGGGCACAAATTTGGATATCTGAGGTTAAATTTGAATTAGGATTTTCCAGATGATAAGCCAGTACTCTTGCAATATACAATATGTACAACCTACAAGACATTTTTTTTTTACACATAGTAAGCATTTAATAAATACTTTTTAGTTGATTGATCTTGGCTTTTTTACTCTAATCTTCCTCCCTTTCCCATATTCATTAACATGTTCCTTATGAACTTTGGCTTTGGCCAAAAGAAAAATCATCATTCTTTAGCCATCTTGATCATGATTTTTGAATTTAGGATTGTCTAAAAGCAGGTAGAGACAGCAGATACATAGTCTATCAAGTCTGTTCTTGAAGCCATTCTAGATTAATATGATCATCCAGAGTTTATGCTTAGCTAGCACAGCTTTTTTTAAGAACCTCATTCCATGATAAGATTAGTGTGATTCCTAAAAAAGAGGGGTTATTGATTCTGCTTCCCAGACACCTCTAGAGTTGTATTCTTTGATTTGATGGGGGCAAGGGGGGTTGTAGCAGAAGTTTGGCAGTTCAAATTTACCCTGTTTTAAATTCTTGAATCCCTTGCACATTTGTCCCATTGCTATCCATCTTTTTCACCCCACCCAACCTCAGATACTCTGTGCACTGACCTTAAACTCTCCTTCTTACATTTTGGATGTTGCTCTGTTTGAGGAAGTTATACAACCATTCCTGATTCTCTCTCCTCCTATCTCCTCTGGCAGATTTTTCTCGGATCATCTCCTTTTACTAGTTACTCTTTCCTGACTCTCCCAAACAATCTAAAACACAATCTTCCTTAATCCCTCTCAGCAAAAGACCCCACCTCAAATTTCACTGAAAAATGAAAGTTTATGTTTCTTTTAAATTATATATTTCAAATCACCTCAGAATTTCTCCCCTTACTCATTATTTTGTTCCTGTCTTAGGAGTTCTTGTTGTCAACTCCTTTCCTGATACCAATGATTTCATAATCTAACATCTCCTCCAATAACTTGTACCTTTGATTGTCCACTCTTGCTCACTAATGTTCAGTCTCTTTATACACTGGTTCCTTTAAACATGCTCAGAACTTCCCATCCTTAAATTTCATGCAAACATCTCCTCAAGCTATTTTCTTCCCTTTCCTAGGAAAACGCCTAAGAAAAACTGTCCAAGGGTTCTCAAAGGTGTGTGTGTGTGTGTGTGTGTGTGTGTGTGTGTGTGTGTAATGAGGCTGCATATTCCTTTCAGAAAAAAATGTCATAAGATATGTAGAAACCAATTATGTTGAAATACATGTTTATTTATTTATCTATTTACCTATCATGTTTCAATCTATCTAAACTAGTTCACTGGCTAAGAACCCCTAATTTATTTTGTTTCTTCCATTTTCTCACCTTCTGCTAACTTCTCAACCCCTGTATTCTATCTTCTATCCTCATTACTCAATGGAAGTACTCTCTGAAAGTATACAACAAACCCTTTTTTGCAAAATTCAGCGAACTTTTCCCAGTTCTTGCCTCCTTTGATTTCTTTTTGGCATTTGATACTGCGGATCACCATGTTGTTGTTCTCTTATAGATTAATTGTTCTCAGTTTTCTCTCTTTTTTTTTTAGGTCTTTTTTGTAAAGCAAACAGGGTTAAGTGGCTTGCCCAAGGCCAGACAGCTAGGTAATTATTAAGTGTCTGAGGTCGGATTTGAACCCAGGTACTCCTGACTCCAGGGCCGGTGCTTTATCCACTGCGCCACCTAGCTGCCCTCCAGTTTTCTCTTCAGGCTCACTATTAGTATTCTGATCCCTATGAATAGGTAAACCTCAAGGTTCTGTATTGGGGACTCTCCCTCTCTATATTCTATTCTTTCTCTTCAAAATATCTTCAGTTCTAACATGCTCAATTACTTTCTCTGTTCAAATGACTCTCATTTCTACGTTTACTCCTTTGGGTCCTCATCTCTCTCCTAGATTCCAGCTGAGGACTACCAATTGTCTATTTGATGCTCCCATGTGTTTCTAGATTTCAATATAACCTAAATAGTATTCATTCACTTTCCTCTAATCACTCCTCCCACCTTGGAACTTCCCTATTTCCATTAAAAGTATCACTGATCTTCCAGTTGCCCAGTTGCAATCTACAGTGCTTGCCACTAAGTTTAATTAATATTTAAGTATTATATATATCTACATTCTAAGTATTAAGTCCTTAGTAATCACTTCTTGATTGTTTAATCCTAGCTTCTTTACTCTCCCTTACCACCACATACCCTCACTCCATATCCAATCAAGTAAGAATTCAGTCCCACTACCTCACTTCTTGTATTCTTCCCCTTCTTAATATTCACACCACCTCTACCCTAGTCACATCCTTCATTGTCTATTATCTAACCTATCACAATAACCTTTCATTTGATCTTCCTACAGTCAGTTTTGCTCCCTCTCCAATCTCTCTTCTATAGAATTTCCAAATTGATATTCCTAAAATGTAAATATGCACTCATTCTATATTCTAGCCAAAGTGACCTGTTTGTTGTTCATCCAAAATAATCAGCCCTCTATTTCTGTGACATTACATGGCCTGATGGATGTTGCAGACATTTTTTTGTCTGATTAGTGGAACCTCTATCTCTCTTCAAAACTTAGATGCAGGGACACTTTTTCTTCCATAAGATCCTTCCTGGTCCCCCAAGTTGTTACTGTTCCCTCTTCCATTCAATCAATTTATTTTGGAGAGTATATTAACTACCATTTATACAGACTCCGGGTATCCACCTTGTAACCCTAGCTGTCGTGAATTTATTTATCGATGAACATCTTGTCTTCCTTCAGTAAGTTCCCTGAGGTCAAGTATTGTCTCACTTTTGTGTTTGTATCCTCCATGCCTCTCAGAGTTCTTGGAACATAATAGGAACAAAATAAATGTTTATTGACTGAAGATTGAGTGGATAGAGAACTCCCTCCGGAGTCAGGAAAACCAAGTTCAAATTCAGCCTCAGATATTACCTGTGGTATGACTTTAATCTAATTATTTAATTTCTTTTTGCTTTAATCCACTGGGGAATGAAATGACAAACCACTCTAGTATTTTTGCCAAGAAAACTCCTGGACAGTAGGGTCCATGGGGTTACAAAGAGTCATACAGGCCTGAAAAATGGAATAACAAAAATCAGTCACTGCAATCTTTATGAACTGAGGTAACGCCAGGAAATCAAATTATTTATGTCAGGAATAGCAGTAGATGAGTAACTGAATATCAGTCACTTTGGTTCTAGCAGGAAAAGGCAGGAAAGAATTAGTTAAAGACTGAAGTGACTGAGGTTTCCCAAGTCACCTGGTAACCCCTCTTCATATATGTTTTTAAAGCTGCATTTATATAATATTTTAAGATTCATAAAGTGCTTTACGAATATTATCTCAAAACAATATTGGGAGGTAGAAGCTATATTGTTCTCATTTTTATAGTTGAAGAGACTGAGTCAGACAGAGGTTAAGAGACTCGTCTAGGATTACATAACTAGTCTGGGCAAGGCTTAATTTGAACTTAGGTTTTCATCACTCTAGGTTCAGAGACCAGTACCCACTATGCCACCTAATATAAAATATATCCCTTATATTCTTAAAGCTTTCGGCATTGACTTAATTGGGGAACTGGAGATCTGAAGCAGCTTGGTTATAGAGTGAGTTTCTGACATTCAAGGACAGCTTAGATAAACTTAGAGGAGTTTGGCATTAGGTTGAATACAGGATAGTTTCTGAAGAAGCTCTTAAGTTCTATCAGTTAATAAACTTCTCTGAAGTGCTTGCTTTGCACCAGACAATAGGAAAACAAAGACAAAACTGAAAGAATAGAGAAATTTGGTTCTATAGTTGTAGAGGGCAAAGGCATACTGAGGAAATCACCAGTTGCTGACCTAAGAAATTTACTATATTTATAATTAATGAATTACATTAATTGTAAATAGATGAACTTAATGGAGACCTTTTCTGACAACTTTGCTTCTGGAGCTAGAATTACTAGGTCTCAAGACTTAACTAGCTTATCCTATTTTGAGACAACCAGACTCATTGACCTAAAGGAACTGCTTCTCATTGGAGCTTGGGATCTTGGGATCCCACAGACTCCAGTGTCCCTGTCTCCTCAGTAACACAGTCCGTTTGGAAGGCAGACACATTTAAAAGAACTTATTTGATTCCATCTCAGTGATCTTCTCTTATAGGGCTGAAAGGAGATAGTATCTAGTAAGGGTGACAGCTCCCTGATACAAAACTGTTCCAGTGATCAAGACAGGTTAAGCTGTCTCAACCAAGCCATTGATGGTGAACTTCCCCAATCCAAAATTATCCCAATTGACACTTACCTATTTGTAAATAGAGGATGATCATGAGCCATTGCAGTGTGAGTGTCATGATCCTGAGTCTTGGCCAGAGCCCCATCTGAACTCTCAACCAAACTGCTGTTTTGAAATTGTACAGTGAATAGAAAGTGACATCTAGCTTATATTTCCTGTCTCTGTAGAGGAAGCGATATTTAAAGTTTTTAGGAAGGAAGAGGCACTCACACCTTATGTTAGTCAGTTAGACAGTCAATCAACAATTATTAAACACTTCCTAGTAAGTAGGTATTGTGTTAAGCATTGGGATACAAAGAAAGGCAAAATGTAGTCCATGCTCTTGAAGATTTCATAATCTAATGGGGAGGAGGGTAGAGAAAAGATGAAAACAATTTTGTATACAGCAAATATATAGAGAGAAATCTTAAAGGGAAGGCACTAGCAATTAGGAGGATCTGCAAAGGTCTTTTATTGAAGTTAGGATTTAAGTTTTTGTAAAGGGAAGTCCTGGAAAATCAGAGATGAAGGTGAGGAGGGAGTACATTCAAGGCATGGGTGGCAGACAATCAGTGAAAATGATCAGAGCCCAAGAAATCATGACCAAGTATCATGTGAGCAACATCATTTGGGTTAACGTTGGAACATAGAGGATCTGGAGGAAAGTAAAGTTTAAGAAGACTGGAAAGGATGGAAGGGGAAAGGTTATAAGGAGTTTTAAATTGATTTTATCATGGAGGAAAAAGGAAGCCCATTGGTGTTTATTGAATAAAATCATGACAAAGAAAGGTAAAAGACAGCTTTCCCTCCCAAGGAGCTCTCAACCTATGGGAGAGTTGATATGTAGATGATATTATGAAGGTAACAACTAAATTACAAAGAAGTAAAAAAACAGAGTAAATTGGAGATAATCAAAAGAGGGAAGGTGCTAGAATTGAGAGGGATTACCTACAGCTTCTTTAGAAGATAGGACTTTAACTGAGACTTCTTAAAGGAATCCAGGAAAACCATGAGACATAGTTGAGGATGGAGAGCATTCCTGGTACAGGGGACTTCTAGGTAAAATACCTGGAGATGAAATATGGAATTACTTGTTTGAACAACTTAGACTGAAGTGGGGCAAATTTAAAGTATAAGAACACTGGGAAAGTAGGGGTTTGGGGAGGCAGGTAATGAAGTACTTTAAATACCAAACAGTGGATTTTGAATTTGATCTGGGGGTGACAGGGAACTACTAGTGGGGGAGAGAAAAGCTCAGACAGAGAGAAAGCTGAAAGAGAGAGAGAGAGAGAGAGAGAGAGAGAGAGAGAGAGAGAGACAGAAACAGAGACTGAGATAGACAGAGACAGAGGGACAGAGACAGGCAAACAGACATGCACAGAATCAGAAGGATACAGAGACAGAGATATTGAAAGAGTTGGAGAGAGTCAGAGAGAGACAGAAAGGCAGAGAGAGAGACAGAGAGAGGAGAGAGAGACAGACAGAGAGAGAGAGAGAGAGAGAGAGAGAGAGAGAGAGAGAGAAACAGAGAAACAGAGACAGAGAGACAGAGACAGAGAGAAACATGGGGAGAGAGAAAGAGAGACAGAGAGAGAATGTGACTTGGTCAGAGCTACACTTTAGGAAGATTACTTCAACAGCTGAGTGGAGGATGAACTGAATTGGGGAGAAGCTTGTAGCATGCAGATCAATCAGAATGCAATTGCAAATAATCCAAGCATGAGTCCAAGACAATTCCAAAAGTTTCAAGTTGGAAAATGCTATCTATATCCAGAGAAAGAGCTGATGGAGACTGAATGCAGGTTTAAGACAATTTGTTTTTTTTTTAAATTTTCCCCCTGTTTCCTCTTTCCTGTGACTAAAGAGAGGATGGAGAAAAATTTAGAACTCAAAATCTTATAAAAAAAATTAATGTTGAAAGCTATCTTTACATTTAATTGGAAAAAATAAAATCTATTGACATGAAAATTAATTCAAGCATGAGGAGGAGAGAAAGGGAAATATTCAAGAGGTTATGAAGGTTAAATCGACAGACTTGCATGTGATGATGACAATGAGCAGTTGAGGATGACATTTAGAGCTTGGCAAACTGGGAAGATGGTGGTGCCTACAGAATTAATTGGGAAGTTAGGAAGAGGGAAGAATTTGTAGAGAAAGATGTTTAGTTTAGGACATGTTGATTTAAAATGTCTATGGGACATCCTATTTGACATGTCTAATGGCAATTGGCTATATGAAACTTGAGATAAGCAGAGAGGTTGGGACTAGATAAATAATTTTGAAAATAATCTGCATAAAGGATGATAACTTAACTTTCTGAACAGATACAGCCATAGAAACTGATGATATCACTAAATGAGATTAATATAGAAGAAAAGAGGGCCCAGGAGAGAGCCTTGGGGAATACTTCCAAAATGTGGACCTGACCTTAATGAAGGAAAGGAGACAGAGAATGAGTGATCCATAAATAACAATGTCACAAAAATCTACAAAAGAGAAAATATCCAGGAAAACAAGGTGATCAACAGTACAAAAGACTACAGAAAGATCAAGATTTTTTTTATATTTTATTGTTATTTTTCCAGCTACATGCCATGAAAATTTTTCAACATTCATCCACCTGTATATTCATAAATTGCTCTTGGGCATAGTTCCAGATTTCTCTCTATAATAGCTGAATTAGTGCACAATTCCACCAACAATATATCAATATCCCAATCTTCCTACAGCTTCTCCAACACTGATCATTTTCCCTTTTTTGTCATCTTAGTCAATCTGATAGATGTGAAGTGGTACCTCATAGTTGTTTTAATTTGCATTTCTTCAGTTAGTAATGATTTGGAGCATTTTATCATATGCTTATATATAGCTTTAATTTCTTTGTTTGAAAACTGCCTGTTCATATCCTTTGATCATTAATCAATTGAAGAATGAATTGTAACCTTATAAATTTTATTCAATTTTCTATATATTTAAGAAATGAGAATTTTATCAGAATCTCCAGCAGTGAAAATTATTTCCCAGTTCTCTGGTTTTCTTCTAATCCTGGCTATATTGGTTTTATTAGTACAAAAACTTTTTAATTTCATATAGTAAAAATTATACATTTTGCAATTTATAATGTACTCTATTTCTTGTTTGGTCATAAATTTCTCCCCTTTCCATTGATCCTACATAGAGAGAATATTTCTCAATCTGTTAATTGATATATATTATTACTCTTTATATCTAAATTCTGTATCCATTTTGACTTTATTTTGCTATAGGTGTGAGATGTGAGTCTATGCATAGTTTTTGCCATACTATTTTCTAGTTTTCCAGCAGGTTTTGTTGAATAGTGAGTTCTTATCCTAGAAACTATTGTCTTTTGGTTTGTCAAACAATAGATTACTGTAGTAATTTATTACTGCTTCTTTTGTACCTATTCTAGTCCACTGATCCATTATGCTATCTCTTAACCAGTACCAGACAGTTTTGATGACTGCCACTTTATAGTACAATTTTTAGATCTGGTACAGTTGGGCCATCTTGCTTTGCATTTTTTTATTCATCAATTTTTTTGTTAATCTTGACCTTTTGTTGCTCCATCTAAATTTTGTTTCTATTGCTTCTAGCTCTGTAAAATAGTCTTTTGGTAGTTTGATTGGTGTGGTACTGAATAATAGTTTAATTTGGGTAGAATTGTCATTATTTTCTATTAACTATGCCTAATCATGAGCAATTGATGGTTTTCCACTTGTTTAGATCTGATTTTATTTGTGTGAAAAGTATTTTGTAATTGTGTTGATACAGTTTATGAGAGGTAGATTCCCAAATATTTTATGTTGTCTATAGTTACCTTAAATGCAATTTCTCTTTCTATCTCTTGCTTTGTTGTTTATATATAGAAATGCTGATGTTTTATGTAAGTTTATGTTTATATGCTACTATCCTGAAATTGTTAATTATTTCAAGTAGTTTTTTAGTTGGTTTTTCTAGAATTACTAGAACTCTCTAAGTAAACCATGAAACTTATGTATAATTCAAAGAGTGAATGTTTTGCTTCCTCATTGCCAATTCTAATTCTTTTAATTCCTTTTTCTTCTCTTACTACTAAAGTTAACTTTCTAATACTATACTGACTGGTGGCGAAAATAATGTATATTTTTGTTTCATCCCTGATCTTATTGAATAGCTCCTAGTTTATTCCCATTACATAAGTTTGATGATGGTTTTAGATAGATACTACTTATTATTTTAAGGAAAACTCCATTTATTCCTATACTCTCTCGTGTTTTTAATAGGAATAAGTGTATTTTGTCTGCCTTTTTCAGCATATATTGAGATACTCATATAATTTCTATTGATTTTGTTATTGATATGCTCAATTATGTTGAGTGTTTTCCTAATACTGAACCATCCCTGCCTACCTGGTTTAAATCCAACATGATCATGGTGTAATATCTTTATAATAACTTGTAATCTCTTTGCCAAAATTTTATTTAATATTTTTTAAAATTTATTTTTATTCTCATTTTGTACAAATGTTTTTCTTTACATTAATAAAATATACTTGTTTACAAGTAAACAAAATACCCCTCCCCCATGAATATAGATAGACTTGCTTGGGCAAAAAAGTAAAGGGGGGAGAAAAAAATTAAAATAAAAAAAATAATAGTAATAATTGTAGGTATGGCCATGTGGTGCAATGGACGAAGCACTAGCCCTGGAGCCACGAGCACCTGAGACCGTATTCAACCTCATAAACTCAATAATCACCCAGCCATGTGACATGCAAGCCACCTGATCCCCACTGCCCTGCAAAAACCAAAAAGAAAAAAAAAAGACCCAAAATAAAATAAAATAGTAATAATAGTAGGGGTGGCTGGGTGGCAGACAGAGCATTGGCCCTTGAGCCAGGAGCACCTGGGTCCCAATCCAGCCCCAGACACCCAGAGATCACCCTGCTATGTGGCCCCAGGCAGGCCACCCAGCCCCACTTGCCCTGCACCCTCCCCCAAATAATAATAACAAAAAATGTGTTTCAGTCTTTATTCCAACACCATCAACTCTGTCGTGAGTGGATCACATTCTTTATGATAAGTCCATCACAAAAGTTACTTCCATATTTTTCCAACGTTGCCATTGCTGATCTCAACTCCCTCCTTTCTTATTTCTCCACTACCATGTACTATATTTTCTCTCTCCTTTCACTCTGACTCTGCTGTAGGGTTGCTGAGTGGCGCAGCAGACAGATCCTTGGTCCTGGGGCCAAGAAGCCCTAAGCCCCCATACCACCCCTTAGGCCCAGAATCCACCTGGCCCTATGGTCCTGGGCAGGCCATCCAATCCAAGCCCTTTGTAAGAAGTAAAAAAAGAAAATATGTTATATCTGACCACTGTCCCCCCATGGTCCATCCTCTCCTCCTTTATTCACATCCCCACCCCTTCCCCCTGCTCCCCCTTCCTTCTTACTCCAGTTGTCTATACCCCATTGAGTATATTTTCTGTTTCCTCTCCTAGCCATCTCTGATGAGAGCAAAGGTTCCCTCATTCCCCCTTGCCTCCCCCCTTCCATATCATTGCAATAGCTCATTGTAATAAAAAAAATCTTATTATGTGAAATAGCTTGGACTATTCCCCCTCTCCTTTTTCTTTCTCCCATTCCATTTTCCTTTTTTTCTTATTGACTCCATTTTTTACACCATATTTTATCTTTGAATTCAGCTTTCTCCTGTGCTTCAACTATAAAAGCTCCCTCTACCTGCTCTATTAACTGAGATGGTTCATATGAATATTATCAGTATCATTTTTCTATACATGCAGTTCATCCTCATTAAGTCCCGCATATTTCCCCCCTTTTCCTCCAATCTCCATGCTTCACCTGAGTCCTGTATCTGAAGATCAAACCTTCTGTTCAGCTCTGGCCATTCCAAAAGGAACCTTTGAAATTCCCCTGGTTCATTGAAAGTCCATCTTTTTCCCTGGAAGAGGACATTCAGTCTTGCTGGGTAATTCATTCTTGGCTGCATTCTAAGCTCTTTTGCCTTCCGGTATATTGTATTCCAAGCCCTACGCGCTTCCAATGTAGCTGCTGCTAAGTCCTGTGTGATCCTGACTGCAGCTCCACGATATTTGAACTGTGTCCTTCTGGCTGCTTGTAATATTTTCTCTTTGACTTGGGAGTTCTGGAACTTGGCTATAATATTCCTGGGGGTTGGTTTTTTGGGATCTCTTTCTCAGGGGGGATCGGTGGATTCTCTCCATTTCTATTTTGCCCTCTGCTTCTAGAATATCAGGGCAATTTTCCTGTAGTAATTCTTTGAAAATGATGTCGAGGCTCTTTTCCTGATCATGACTTTCAGGTATTCCAATAATTTTCAAATTATCTTTCCTAAGTCTGTTTTCCATATCAGTTGTTTTTTCAATGAGATATTTCACATTTTCTTCTAATTTTTCATTTTTTTGGTTTTGAAGTATTGATTCCTGATTTCTGGTAAATTCATCAATCTCCCTGAATTCTATTCTTTGTCTGAAGGATTTATTCTCCTCAGAGAGTTTTCTTATCTCTTTTTCCATCTGGCCAATTTTGCTTTTTAAAGCATTCTTCTCCTCAATACCTTTTTGCACTGTTTTATGCATTTGACCTAAGCTGGTTTTTAGCATGCTATTTTCTTCAGCATTTTTTTGGATTTCCTTGACTAAGCTGCTGACTTCATTTTCATGTTTTTCCTGCATCTCTCTCCTTTCTTTTCCCAGTTTTTCTTCCGAGTCCCTCATTTGATTTTCAAAGTCTTTTTTGAGCTCTGTCATAGCCTGAGCCCAATTTCTGTTTTTCTTGGAGTCTTTAGATGCAGGAGCTTGTGCTTCCTCATCTTCAGACTGAGTATTTTGATCCTTCTTGGGCTCATTTGCAAAATATTTCTCAATGGTCTTCTTCTTGTTTCTTTGTTCATTTTCCCAGCCTAAGCCTGTTTTTTGGGGTGCTTCCTGAGCTTTTTGGACACTCCCACAAGGGTCTCAGTGTGTGAGGTTCTGTCCTCCCTCCTGGTCTGTGAATGACCATAAGCGCCCCCCCTCTGCCATGGGCCGAGGTGGGGGGGCCCTGCTGTTCTATGGTGGGGCCTAGACTTCCATCAGGATCTGAATGTGTTCAGAGCCCCAGAGTCCTGTTCCAGGGGCAGAGGACAGAGCTCAGCAGTCTCTCTTCACTCCCCTCCCTCAGCTCAATGGGCTCATGCCCTGGGGGCTCCTGCTTACCAGCTCCACCTGCTTCTGTTCCTGGATCTAGGCTGCTGAAAGACCAGGCTGCTAGCTGTGTGCCCTGAGGGCTGGGCTCCACTGCTCGCTCTGGCAGAGGTCCCCGGCTGTTCCCCCACTTTGTGCTGGTGCTCCCCGGGGTGCAGCTCAGGAGACTCCCCCGCTGCTGTGAGCTGAGGCTCCCAGCGCCCTGGGGCTGCCTCCGGGAGGCTGAAGTTCTTTGGCTCTGGCGGGCCACCCCTCTGGTGGGCCGCCCCTCCGGCCCCTGGGGAGCAGAGCCTTTCTGCTGGGTCCCTTTGTGGGTTCTGCCTCTCGAAAGTTTAATTAGAGTCCTTAGTTTATGAGTTTTTATCAGAGAGCTCCTAAGACTCAATCCCTTCATGTCGCCATCTTGGCTCCGCCCCCCTTATTTAATATTTTTGCATCAATGTTCATTAGGGAGATTGATCTATAATCTTCTTTATCTGTTTGGCTCTTCCTGGTTTAGGTATCACCACCATCTTGGTGTCCCAAAAGGAATTTGACTGGAGTTTTCCTATTTTCTTAAAAATTTGAGTAGAATCGGAATTAATTGTTCCTTAAATGTTTGGTAGAATTCACTTGTAAATCCATCTGGCCTTAGAGACTTTTTCTTAGGGAGTTTATTGTTGATTTTTTAAATTTCCTTTTCTGAAATGGGATTATTTAAGTATTTTATTTTTTCTGTTAACTTAGGTAATTTATATTTTTGTAATATTTATCCATTTCATTCAGGTTGTCAAATTTATTGGTATACAGTTAAGCAAAATAACTACAAATTATCTCTTTAATTTCCTCCTCATTGGTGGCTAGTTTACCCTTTTTATTTTTGATACTGATATTTTGCTATTCTTTTTTCTTTTTTTAATCAGCTTAACCAAAGTTTTATCTATTTTATTGTTTTTTATAAAACCAATTCTTCATTTTGTTTATTAGATAAATGGTTTTATTACTTTCAGTTTTATTAACCTCTCCTTTGATTTTCCAGAACTTCTAATTTGATATTTAAATGGGAATCTTTAATTTGTTCTTTTTCTAGTTTTATCAGTTGCATGCCCAATTCATTGATGTTCTCTTTCTCTGTTTTATTCATATGAACATTTAGAGATTAAAAATTTCCCTTAAAATCTGCTTTAGATGCATCCCATAAGTTTTGTTATGATTTTTCATTATTGTCAGTTTTTTGGATGAAATGGTTGATTATTTCTATGATTTGTTGTTTGATCTGCTCATTCTTTAGAATTAGGTCATTTAGTTTCCAATTAATTTTTTATTTAACTTTCCATGTCCCTTTATAACATGTAATTTTTATTGCATCATGATCTGAAAGGTATACATTTATTTCTGCCTTTCCATATTAGAGTGTAAGTTTTTATGCCCTAGTACATGATCAATTTTGGTATAGATGTCATGCACTGCAGAGAAAAATTCATATTCTTTTCTATCCCTATTCACTTTTCTCCAGAGGTCTATCATATGTAAATTTTCCAATATTTTATTCATCTTCTTAATTTCTTTATTTTGTGATTTGATTTATCTAGTTTTGAGAGAGGGAGATTGAGGTCCCCCACTATTGTAGTATTGCTCTCTATATCTCCTTGTAATTCATTCAGCTTCTCTAAAAATTTAGATGCTATACTTCTTTGTGCATGTATGTTTAATAATGATATAACTTCATTGCTTATGGTGAATTTTAAGAAGATATAGTTTCCTTCCTTATCCCTGTTAATGAGATCTCTTGCACTTTTGCTTTGTCTGAGATCAGTATTGCTATTCCTGATTTTTTTTCCTCCACTGAAGCATATTATATTTTGTTCCAGTCTTTTACCATTACCCTGTATGTGTCTCTCAACTTCAACTGTGTTTCTTATAAACAACGTAATATTCTGTTTTTTAAATCCATTCTTCTATTTGCTTCTGTTTTATGGAAGAGTTCATCCTATTCACATTTATAATTATTAATACTAAACCTGTATTTCCCTCCATGATATCTTTCCCCATAGGGGAAGATAGCTAGTGCAGTAGATAGAGCATTGTTCCCAGAGTCAGGAGTCAGGAATCAGGAGGACAGGGGTTCAAATCTGACTTCAGACACTTGGCATTTACTAGCTGTGTGACCTTGGGAAAATCACTTAACCCTGATTGCCTCATAATCCAGGACCATCTCCAGTCTTCCTGATTCAATCTGACCTCTGGATTTAGATGGTTCTGGAGGAGAAAGTGAGACTGGTGACTTAGCACAGCACCCCCTCATTCAAATCTAATTCATGTGGTTGTCATGGCATCACTTCCACTGATGTCATGGTCTTCAAGAATGAAGGAGAAGGGGTGGCTAGGTGACACAGTGGATAGAGCACTGGCCCTGGAGTCAGGAGTACCTGAGTTCAAATCCAGCCTCAGACACTTAATAATTACCTAGCTGAGTGGCCTTGGGCAAACCACTTAACCCCATTGCTTTGCAAAAAAAAAAAAAAAAGGATGATGTACCATCATCCATCTTTCCCATTTATACTTTACTCTTTCCTTTCCTCTCATTCCTCCTCACCAATGCTCCCTTTACCCTTTAACTTTTCTTTTAAATTTTAACTTTAATTTTACTTTCACTTTTATCTTCATCTTCCCTTTTATCAATCCCTTCTTCCCCTTTCTTCCCCCCCCCCCCCCCCCCAGTCCACTACTTCTATGGGTAGGATACATTTTTAAAGGCAATTGGGAATATACATTGTTCCCTCTTTGGATCAAATCTATTCACATCCTCCCTTCTTTCTCTCTACTGTAATGGGTATTTTTGTCTCTTTACTTGGAAATATGTATCCAATTATGACTTGCACTCTCCCAGTATATTCCTTCTTTTTATGTTTTTATTATTTTAACCCTGTCTTGTACAACCCCCTTTACCAAAATATACTCCTTTTTAATCTGTCTTGTTAGAGGTATCATTCTCAAAGGCTGATTTCTTGACTGATTGCTTTGCAGCATTGCCTCATAATCACTAAGTATGCTCTCCTCTTCCGTCCCATTAGAAATACACTTTTCAAGAGTCATAAATCACAACAAACTATAATTGAATTATACTGCCCCCCTTTTTTCAAGAGCCCTCCATGGATCCACAATGCTCAGGAGTCAAAGCACCATGCAAAGCCAAATCATTTCTTGAACAATTAATACCTCCCCCTCCTCACCAAGCACACTCCTTCCAATTGTAGCCAAAGCATCAAGCAAAGCAGAATCACTTCAAAATCTTTTCATGTCCAGTCCCTCTAAGTATACTGTCTCCCCCTGTTTCTTTAACACTCCAACCATAGCACAGTAACCCTAAGGCAAGATCACTTCCTGATCTATTTATGGCCAACTCTTCTAAGTTCACTCCCACCCTCTATTCCTATTGTACTACAACCCTCCCTGAACCAAAGTATCTAGTAAAAGTAAGGTCACTTCATGATTTAATTATATATAAAGTACTCTCCCTCCCTCTACTTCTAATAGGAAATACCACCCTCATAATCAACATTGTTTTAGGACTCATTTATATCCATATCCTCTGAGTACAATCTTTTCAACTATATTCAACCTTTAACTATCCTAAGAGAAATACAATTCTCAAGAGTTACAAGTGTTATCTTCCCTTGTAGGCTTGTATACAATTTAATGTTCTTTACTAGCATTTTTTTCCTATTCCCTATACCTTTTTATTCAGCTTTTCAGTCTTGTATTTGAATATCAAATTTTCTGTCCAGTTCTGATATTTTTATCAGAAAATTTTGGAAGTCCTCTATTTCATTGAAAATTCAAATTTTTCACTGATAGAATATGGTGAATTTTGTGGGGTAGTTAATTCTTGGTTTTAATCCAAAGTCCTTTGCCCTCTAAAATATCATATTCCAGGGCCTCTGATCCTTTAATGTTGAAGTTGATAATTCCTGTGTAAGTCTGATTGTGTTTTCTTTATTTATAAATTGATTCTTTTTGTCTGCTTGAAGTTTAGTTGAGAATTCTGGAATTTTACTATGTGAGTCCTTGGAATTTTTATTCTTGAAGCTCCTATCCTTTCAAGAACAATTTTGTTTTCTTGATCTAGTATATTAGGACAGTTTTCCATGATAATTTCCTGAAGGATATTGTCCAGGTTCTTTTTTTTTTTTTTTTAGCAATGGGGTTAAGTGGCTTGCCCAAGGCCACACAGCTAGGTAATTATTAAGTGTCTGAGGCTGGATTTGAACTCAGGTGCTCCTGACTCCAGGGCCAGTGCTCTATCCACTGTGTCACCTAGCCACCCCTGATATAGGGTTTTGATCAATACTTTGATCAATACTTTGATCAATACAAATCTCCTGGATTTGTTTTCCAGGTTGCTTCTTTTTCCTTTAGGAAAAATTTTACCTTTTAAGGTAATTTACATTTTCTTCAATTTTTCAGTTTTTTAATTTTGTTTGATGGAATCATGGTGTCTCAGATTCATTAGTTTCTATTTGTCTAATTCTAATTTTTAGGGTTTTATTTTCTTTAGTTAGCTTTTGTGTTTCCTTTTCAAGTTGGTTAATTTTTTTCTAAATGGGTTGCTTTCCTTTATCATTTGGTTAATTTTACTTTTGATGAGCTACATTCCCTTTCTAGTTGATCATCTAGTTGACTTTTAGATAAGCTGTATTCCTTTTCCAGTTGGTCAGTTTGATTTTTTTTTTGATGAGTTACATTCTTTTTCTGGTTGGTTATTTTTAATTTTAAAGGAGTTGATTTCTTTGCTCAATTTTTCATAATTTTTATACATGATTCTCATTTTTTCCACTTTTCTTTTTCCTTTCTTTTTTGATGTTTGAAGTTTTTTTTAAAAGTTTTTTAAGTTTTGGGTTTGAATCCAAATCATATACTCCTTTAGAATTTCCCATGTAGATAATTTGTCACTGCTTTCTTCTTCTTCTGAGATGATATTTTTAGCATCTCTATCTGAATAATAGCTTTCTATGGTTAGTATTTTTATAATTTTTTTTCTCATTTTGATAGATCAACTTTGTTTCTGGGGTATAGGGAGTATAGTCCTGGGGATAGGGAGTATAGTCCTATATGTACTGAGGCTAGGGTTTGGTCCCTGGTTTATCACTTGCCAAGGTGTTGCCTATGCATAGGCATTGTCTGTGCAGAGGTTTGTTTCCTTCTTTATGTTGAACTTTAGTTCATGCAGTTGTTTTTCCCAATCCAGTCCTGTCTGCTGCCCCATTGTTACCAGGGCTCAAATTTTGTCTTAGGTTGGGACCTTTCTTGCTGGCCTACTATCTATCTGAGCTGGGACCTGGGTTGCTGTATGGATACTGGAACTTGGGATGTGCTGTGGCTTTTCCACTCTTCTGCCTAGCTGGGCTCTATTTCTCCTTTTCCCCTACAGAGACAGACCTTCACTGATAATCCTCCACAGTGTCTATAACTGAGAACTTATTTCACTCTTTCTTGAGTGGAGGATCTATAGTTTCAATTAGGAAAAACTCTGGGAGCTTGCTAGCTTCATGCCACCATCATATTCTGACCTGAAAGTTCAAGACCAAGAACTGAGAAAATACTATTAGGTTTGGTGATTCAGAGGTTAATGCTAAACTTGGAGAGAGAGCAATACCAATTAAATGGCAAGGACAGAAATTAGATTCCAGAGGATTTGAAATTTAATGAAAGCAGAGGTGAAAGAATCAGTGTAAACAGCTTTCTCAAGAAATTTCACCTAGGAGCAGCTAGACGTCACAGTGGAGACAATACAGACCCTGGAGTCAGGAAAACCTGAATTCAAATTCAGCTGCAGGTATTTCCTGTCTGTGTGAGCCTGATAGACATCCTGATAGACTCAAAAAATATTTAGACCAGAAAGATAACACTGGAACAAACTATGTAGTATAGATAGGGGAAAAATATCCAGGGTGGGGTGCTAAAGATAACTGACATTTAGATAATGCTTTAAAGATTACCAAGGACATACTATAATTATGTTAATTGATACTTAAAACAACTCTATGAGGTAGATATTGCTATTTCCATTTCACAGGTGAATAGAGTAAGGTTCAATGAAGTTTACTGACTTGTCCTTCCTTGATCATCATGTAATAAATGTCAGAGACAGAATTCAAATCTAGATCTCATCTGAATCCAAGTACAATGCACTTTCTACTACATATATTTACTATGGTCCACTGCTTTGGAAGCAAGTCAGTTTGTTACCTAGGAACTGAGGGGCTTGCTTGGAATGATAGAAAAAAAGCAAGTGGTATGATTTCTGCATGGTCATCTTTTGCTAGTGAGAGAGCAGGTTGTTAGCAGTGATGTGATTTCAGGGACAGAAGGATTCTTAAATTTGCTTCAAATTGTCTCCTGATATTTAGAACTATTTTACTTTGGGAAAAAGACAACAAAAATTTAAAATTTTAAAAATTAAAAATGTGTTAAAGTCATTTCTATATATGTTGCTCTCTTTTGTACATCTCTTTTATGTGAGAAAAATTTCCTCATATTACCTTTCCCTTCCCCCTTCTTCTAGTATATCACTCTTTTTCACTATTACATTTTTTTTAAGTTTTTTGCAAGGCAAACGGGATTAAGTGGCTTGTCCAAGGCCACACAGCTAGGTAATTATTAAGTGTCTGAGACAGGATTTGAAGACTCCAAGGCGGTGCTTTATCCACTGTGCCACCTAGCCGCCCCTCACTATTACATTTTAAATTTAAAGATCATACCAGTATAATCAACTCACACCCATGCCTTCTCTCTTTCCAGATTCCTTAATAAAGTTTTCAGGAGTTACATGTTTTATCTTCTCATTTAGGAATGTAAATGGTTTAATTTTATTGAGATTACTCTTTCATTTTTAAATTTTTATACTTCTCTTGAGTCTTGTTTGAATGTCAGATTTTCTATTTAGGTCTGGTTGTTTCATCAGGAATGTTTTTAGAAATTTCAATTTTATTAAATAATCATTTTTTTCCTCCTAAAGGATTAAACTCAATTTTGCTAAATAGGTTTTTATTTTGGTTTAACCTAACTCCTTTGCCTTTCAGAGTATCATATTCCAAGCTCTTAAGTAAGTTGTTAAATCTTGTGTGATTCTGACTGTGGTTCCACAATATTTGAGTTGTTTGTTTCTGGTTACTTGCAATATTTTCTTCTTGACCTGGGAGCACTGGAATTTTGCTATAATAATCATGGGAGTTTTCATTTTAGGATTATTTTCAATTGGTGGATTCTTTCAATTTCTATTTTACCCTCTAGATCTAAGATATCAGGTAAGTTTTCTTGAGCAATTTTATGAAAATGATATCTAGACTTTTTTTTGGATCATGATTTTTAGGTAGTCTTATAATAACTAAATTTTCTCTTCTTTATCTATTATCCAGGGCAGTTGTTTCTCCAATGAAAAATTACACATTTTCTTTATTTCATTCTTTTGACTTTGTTTTATTGTTTCTTGATGTCTTATGGAGGCATTTGCTTCCACTAATCCAATTCAAATTTTTAAGAAATTTTCTTCATTGAGTTTTTGCACTTCATTTGACCAATTCTGCTTTTAAAGGAGTTATTTTCTTCAGTGAATTTTTGTGCCTCTTTCACCATTTTGTCGATTTTGATTTTTATGGTATTACGGTATTATTTTCCTTAAGTATTTTTTGTGTCTTTTTTTTAAAGCAAGATTTTAATTCTCTTTTTTAATAATTTCCTTACTTAATTCTTATTTCTTGTCTCAATTTTTCTTCTACTACTCTTATCTCTTTCTTTAACTCTTCTAGGAACCCTTGCTGACCTTGAGTCCAATTAGCACTTTTCTTTGAGGCTTCGCTTTAGCTATTTTCATATTTTTGTTTTCTAAGTTTATGTCTTGGTCTTCTTTTGTCACCAGTTTTTCTGGTCAAGTTATTCTTTTGTTGCTTGCCTCCTTTTTTTCCAACCTATTTCTTGACTCTGAACTTTATGTTAAAGTTGGGCTCTGCTCATCAGTGGATGGAGAAATACTGTGCTACACTTTAGGATTTTTTTGTGCTGCTATTTTTAGAGATAGTTTTGGTGATCTATAAATTTTTGTTGCTTCCAAGATACTGTTAAGCTGGGAGAGTGGTTCTTGCTCTCTTGGTCTATTCCCCTTTGGTCATGAGTACTTTCTGACCCTGTAACTCTGATCAGAGTTCCTGACTCCTTGTGATCAACCAATTGCACTCCTCTCTATTCTGGAACTGTGATCCAGAACTGTAATTAAGAAATGGAGCTGGCAATCAGTGCCAGGTATCCTTAGTGCCAGCAAAAGGTCCTCTTTAATTTCTTTCTGACCAGATGACTGATAACTTTATCATCTCTGGAAGCCCTTATCTCTGGGCTGAAAACTCCTAAAGCTGTTGTTGTCACTACTTGTTTCAGTTATCTCCATGGTTTACTGCTGGTGTTCCTGTCCTGCTTGAGGCCTACACCAAATCTGCTATTACAGATCTTTCCTGCAGATCTCTTAAGTTTTCTTAGTCTGGAAAAGTCTTTCTCTGATGTTCATTGACTCTGTCACTCCAAACATAGATCTGACAATTCTGATGCATCACCTCACACCCTTCAGATTGGCTAATATGACAGATAAGGAAAATGATGGATGCTGGAGAGGATGTGGGAAAATTGGGACACTAATGCACTATTGAGGAACTGATGCAACCATTCTGGAGAGCAATCTGGAACTGCATCTAAAAAAACAATCAAATTATGTACACCCTTTGATATGGTAATATCCCAATATTTTGGGTCTCTATTCCAAAAAAGAGCATTAAAAAAAGGGAAAAGGAACTCCACGTACAAAAATATTTTGGCAGTTCTTTCTTGTGCTGGCAAAATTGGAAATTGAGGGGATGCCCATCAAATGGGAATAGTTAAACCAGTTTGGTTTGTAATGCAATACTATTATGCTAAAAGAAATAATGAGCAGGTTGTAAAACCTAGAAAATCTTACATAAACTGATGCAAAGTGAAGTGAGCAGAACCAAGAGAACGTTATACATATATATATATATATATATATATATATATATATATATATATATATAGTTACAGTATTATTGCTTAATGATAAACTATGATGGACATAGCTCTTTTTAGCAATACAATGATCCAACGTAAGTCCAAAAGACTCATGATGGAAAATGCTCTACACATCCAAGGAAACAACTGATGGAGTCTGAATACAGATCAAAGCTTACTATTTTCACTTCTTTCTTTTTTTGTGTATATATATTTTTCTTTTGTTCTGATTCTTCTTTTACAATATGACTAATGTGAAAGTATGCTATACATGATTATATATACTTAACCTATAATAAATTTCTTGCCCTCCTTATTTAATTTTTTGACAGGTTAACATGAGTCATTATTGGACTCTCTGTATCCTCTCTCTTACCTTGCCTTAATTAATAAATGGGCATTGCCTTAGTTAAACTGTGACCTGGGAAAGACCTTTAACTCAAAAGGCCAAGGTCTCCCACAGCATCTAGGGTTATCTCCAGTCAGCCTGATTCATATCTGACCATTGAATTTAGATGGCTCTGGAGAAGAAAGGGAGGCTGGTGACTTTGCACAGCAGTGCCCCTCCCCACCCCATCCAATTCATTTGCGTGTCATGGCATCATCTCCCTGTTGTCACAACAACAACCAGCACCAATTGTCTTAAAGAGGGAGGAAGGTAGGGAGGAAAGGAAAAAATTAGAATTCAAATTTTATTTAAAAAATGAATGTTAATAATTGTCTTTACATGTAAGTAGTAAAATAAAATACTATTCAAAAGAAAAACAATTCAGTGTGAAACATTATTATAAAATTGCTTAGAGAGAAATGTTGGGAGAATTCTTCTGAATCTCAGTATGTATTCTACCATCCTGGCTCAGCCTCCCAAAAGAAGTTTTATTGAGGATGTATAGTAGGACTTAGATGAAGGAATCTCCCCACTCTAAGCACAATGGGCCATTATATTCTAAAAAGGATTGTTTCTTTCTATAGTTGATGTTATAAACAGAAGCTTCTTTATCTATAGGTATTCTGGATCATAAAAAAGGGGTAAGATAATGTAACCTCAGATTCAGATTTTTTTTTTTAGATTTTTTTTTCAAAGCAATGGGTTTAAGTGGCTTGTCCAAGGCCACACAGCTAGGTAATTATTAAGTGTCTGAGGTCAGATTTGAACCCAAGTACTCCTGACTCCAAGGCCAGTGCTCTATTCACTGCACCACCTAGCCACCCCTGTAACCTCAGATTCAGAGAAGTGTATAGTACTGGTTTTTTTTATGGCCTAAAATGGAGACTAGATCTAAAATGAACTCATGTATGTAAAGAGAGGGAGATGCTTATTTGGACCTCCTTACTCCCCCTTATAAAAAAAACCCTTTCCTCAGTGATATTCATATCTGATAGTTTTGCAAGCAATTTATATATAGAGACCTTTGAGTAATAGTTATTGGGAACAGTTTAATCTGGTTATCTCCTTTGGGATGGCAAAAAGCTATTCATATACTTAAAGACTACTAGTACAAGTAAAAAGACTAAAATAACACTAAATGTGCAGATTGACACTTGAAATTGTATATCTAGGACACTGTGTATGTGAAGTCATGTAAAATTAATTCCATATTAGCCATGGTGCAAAAAACCCCCAAATAAACAAGAAAAACAAAGTAAAAAAAAAAATTCAATTTCCATTCAGAGTTCATTGATTTCTTTCTCTCTTTTTTCTCTCTATTGCTAGAGCTGGGTAGAATTTTTTAACAAATACAAAGGAGTTTTAAAAAAGTACTTAAAACTGTTCTAAGGTCAAAAAATTTGAGAAATGCTGCTCCAGAGAACCTTCATTTCATCAATGGCACCATGTTATAATTCCTTACATACTAGAATTCCAGTCCAGTATGTAAAACATTATTGATTTTCTTTAAAGCTATAATTGTAGATGATGTGGAATTATACAGTTGGGTTTCTATCTTCAACATTGTTGGCTACATAGTATTTCATAATCATTAGTGTTTTCTTCTGTTTACTCATTTTCCCCCTTACTTTACTTCATACTTTGGAGCTTTCTGCTAGGACCAGGCTTTGTTCAAATTCACAAGGAATCATGGGGTTTCCTTTGTTCTTTTTTTAAAATTAATTTTGTATTTACAGTTTTTATTTATTTATACACTGCTAAAATAGTCTTGTTGTAAGAGTTAACATAATCTCCCTCCCCCCACAAAAATAAAAATCCTCATGAGAAATGAAGTGAAAGAAAGAGAAGAAAAACTGTGCTTCAGTCTGTGTTCCAATACCATCAGCTCTGTCTCTGGAGTGGATCATATTCTTTATCATAAGTCCATCAGAAAAGTTACTTTCATAGTTGCTGTTGCTGATTGTATTTCCTCCATCCATTCCTCCCCACTACCATTTACTATATTTTTTCTTTCCTTTCACTCTGTCCATCTAGCCAAGTGGCGCAGCAGACAGAGCAGAGGCCCTGGGGCCAAGAAGCCTCAAGTCCACATCCCACCTCAGAGACCCAACAACCACCTAGCCCTGTGGTCCTGGACAAGCCACCCAATCCCACCACCTTGCAAAAAAGTAAAAAAGAAAATGTGTTATATCTGACTGTCCTCTCCCATAATCCTCCCTCCCTTTCCCCTGTCCTCTTTCTCTCCTTTTTCTTGTAGATTTCTACACCCTATTAAATATGTATGTTGGCATTTCTGAAGAGAATGAAGGTTCCCACATTACCCCTCACCTTTCCCGCCTCCATACCACTGCAAAAGCTATTTCTTGACTCTTTTACATGAAATATCTTACTCTATCCTACCTCTCCTTTCCTGTTCTCCCAGTACCTTTCCTTTTCACCCATTGATTCCATTTTTACAATATATTATACCTTCAAATTCAGCTCCCTTCTGTGCCTAGTCTATATATGCGCCTAACTGCTCTAATAAATGAAAGGGTTCATATGAGTATTATCATCATCTTCCCATGCATGAATATGTGCAGTTTATTCATAATTTGCCCTTCTTGTCCACCCTTTCTATGTTTCACCTGAGTACTATTCTTTTTTTTTTTTTTTTTTTTTTTTAGGATTTTGCAAGGCAAACGGGGTTAAGTGGCTTGCCCAAGGCCACAAAGCTAGGTAATTATTAAGTGTCTGAGACTGGATTTGAACCCAGGTACTCCTGACTCCAGGGCCGGTGCTTTATCCACTACACCACCTAGCTGCCCCTTGAGTCCTATTCTTGAAGATCAAACTTTCTATTCAACTTTGGTCGTTTCAGCAGGAACATTTGAAATTCTCCTGTTTCATTGAAAGTCCATCTTTTCTAGTGGATAGAGCACCAGCCCTGGAGTCACGAGTACCTGAGTTCAAATGTGACCTCAGACACTTAATAATTACCTAGCTGTGTGGCCTTGAGCAAGCCACTTAACCCCATTGCCTTGCAAAAACCTAAAAAAAATCCATCTTTTCCCCTGAATGAAGATGTTCAATTTTGCTGGGTAGTCAATTCTCAGTTGCATTCCAAGCTCTTTTGCCTTTCTGGAATATTATATTCCAAGCCCTATGAGCCCCTAATGTGGATGCTGCTAAGTCCCATGTAATCCTGACTGTAGCTCCATGATATTTGAATTGTTTCCTTCTGGCTGCTTGTAATATTTTCTCTTTGACTCAGGAATTCTGGAACTTGGCTATATTGTTCCTGGGGGTTTATTTTTTTTTGGATCTCAGGAGGTGATTGGTGGAGTCTCTCAATTTCTATTTTGTCTTTGCTTCTAGAATATCAGGGCAATTTTCCTGTAGAAATTCTTTTAAAAATGAGGTCAAGGTTCTTTTCCTGATCATCACTTTAAGGTAGCCCCAAAATTTTTAAATTGTCTCTTCTGGATCTGTTTTCCAGGTCAGTTGTTTTTTTCAATGAGATATTTCATATTTTCTTCTAGTTTTTCATTCTTTTGATATTGTTTTATTGTATCTTGATTCCTTGCAAAGTCACCAGCTTTCTTTAGCTCCATTCTATATTTAAAGGAGTTGTTTTCTTCAGAGAGCTTTCTTATATCCTTTTCCATCTGCCCAATTCTGCTTTTTAAGGTATTCTTTTCCTCATTAATATTTGAACTGCTCTTTCCATTTGACCCAAATTGGTTTTTAACATGTTGTTTTCTTCAGCATTTTTTTTGGATTTCCTTCACCATGCTGCTGACTTGGTTTTCATTTCATTGCATTTCATTTCTATTCCCAATTTTTCCTTTACCTATCTTACTTAATTTTCAAAATCTTTTTTTTTTGAGCTCAGCCATAGTTTTAATCCAACTCCTATTTTTCTTGGATGCTTTGGATACAGAAGCTTGGACTTTCTCATCTTCTGAGTGTGTTTTGATCTTCCATGGGACCAAGTAATTGTCTATGGTCAAGTTCCTTTTTTTCTGTTTATTCATTTCCCCAGCCTGTGCCCTGGTTTTGGGCTGCTTCCCAAACTTTTGAGTATTATTGGGACACCTCCTGCAAGGACCTTAGTTCCTTCAAGGTCTTAAGAGAGTCTTGGACTGCTCTCCTGGCCTGTGTTTTGGCCTGTGGATGACCACAAACCCACCCTACTGCCCTGGAGCTGTGAGGAGGGTCCTTGCCCTAAGGCAATGGAGGGCCCCAGACTTCACCAGGTCTGAATATGGGAAAAGCACCAGAGTCCTGTCCCAGGGACAGAGGCGAGACCTTGGGCTGAGCACTCTGGAAGCTGTTGCCAGGCAGCTCCCTGCTAGGTGGCTCCATAGGCCTGCTTCCATTTCCTGGGATCTAGGCTGTGCTGAGGGCAGTGGCTGTGCTGAGGAGGGCCATGCTTGCCTGGGCTTCATGCTTGCTCTGGCAGAGGTTTCCCTGCTGATCTTCCAAGTTGTGCTTGGTGTTTCCTGGGTTGGCAGGTCAGGAAACAACTTCTGCCAGAAGCCTGCACTTCCAGGGACCCAGGCAACCTGCAGGCTGTTCCTGGAGGACTGGAACTTCTTTGCTCTGGAGTGGTAAACCTAGCTGAGCTGTGGCCACCTCCAACTCCATGGAACAGAGTCTTCACATGGTCTTCCAGGTTACCTTGGACTGCCTCACTGAATCTTTCTGTGTGTTTCTCAAAAATTTAGAGTAATAATTTTAAGGTTTTTGAAATATTTTGGGACAAAGCTCCTGGGAAATGCTGCCATCTTGGCTCAGCCCCTTTCATTTGTTCTTTATCTGTATCATCTTGGTTAGTGGTAATGAGCAGTGAGTTCTTCAAGAACCTCAGAAATGGCCCTGATAAGCAAGCTGCATAGTGGGCTGCCTTTATGAGGCACTTTGGATGGGGATGGTTTAATCCAGGACATATCCTTATCATTGTCATTCCTGTCCAAACATTATAGGTTCTTGAACTGTAGTTCAGAGTCAAAGTGATATAAATTCAAGCTCCAGTCATTCCTGTGTAGGTCCTGGGTCCTGATCTAGAAGGCTTATGGGACCTACCCTCTCAGTTCATGCTTTTTTTTCTGTACTCTTTCCTTAGTGTCTATAGGTTTCACAATATTCTTTTATATGGACCTGCAATGGAAAAAGATTCCTATTGTACTTACTCCCTGAATTTCTTGGTCATCAGTTGGTCTGATGCTTTTTTATCTTCCTTGTTAGAGTAGTTGTGAGATATTTGGCTCTTCTTCCACTTATTCTACCATCTTGACAAATTCCACTTTAACATTTTGAAGCATTTTCCCTAGAACAACATTGTGGGTTTTTTTGTTTTTGCAGGGCAATGGGGGGATTAAGTGATTTGCCCAAAGTCACACAGCTAGGTAATCATTAATTGTCTGAGACTAGATTTGAACTCAGGTCCTCCTGACTCCAGGGCCAGTGCTCTATCCACTGTGCCATCTAGCTGCCCCCACACAGATGAAATTTCTTAAGGATTTCTTAAGATAGGAGAGAACCTGGAGATAGTTAAAACTGACTCAAGAGAATTGCTTGCTACATTTTATTTGTGAGTATTTCCACCTTGGAAAATGGGAAAATGCTACAAATCAGAGTTTGATTTATTATTTTATTGATTGTTTATCCTTATGAAAGTAGTAGAGAAAACTTTAGCAATGCTGATTAAAATTAAACTTTTGCCATGTGTCCTCTGCTTGTTGTTAAACTTCCCTAAAGGTAAAGTGAGTTGCTCAAGTTTAAAAGGTAGTAAATGTAAAAGGAAAGCAACCAATCCCTTAATAAGTATATATATATTTTTTGGATTTATTTAAGGTAATGATGTTAAGACTGACTTGCCTAAAGTCACATAGCTAGGCAATTATTAAATGGCTGGATTTGAACTCATGTCTTCCAGGCTCTAGGGCTGATGCTCTAGCCCCTTAATAAGTACATATTAAGTGCCTACTATATATCAAGTACTGTGCTATATGCTGGATATACAAAAACAAAACAAAGAGATGAAACAATTTCTATTCTCAGGGAGATTATATTCTATTGTAACACTGACTATCCTGCTGGCTGAATGCCAGGTACTTTTCATTTTACTCTTTTCACAGGATTTTCTTGTAAGCTTAAGGGAGTTTGGGTTATGTGTCTAGGATTTTCTACCATTGTGTCCAGCCCTCACTAATGATGTTACAAGGAGTGTAGGGGGTACACTCCTGCATTCAGCTTCATTTAGCCACTAATGATCATCATACTGTAGTGGCTGATTTGTTTCTTGGGTTCAGTTCTGTCCCATGAAGAATTGTGACTCAGACTCAGGAATGCAGATTTTGGAAAGAAAAAAGAGATTTATTAAAGGAAGTTATAGCATATTAAGGAAGTGATAGGAAAATTAGAAAGAATTTTAAGAGGCCACATGGATTGCTGGTTGAATTTGGCCAGGCCAGCTGGCCAGGATTCAGCAGGAGACCAGAAGGTCAAAGAGGCTGCCTCCCCCACCTCGGACATCCTTACATTTTTTTCCCACAGAGAGGCTAGAGGCACTCCCAATAAGATCAGGGGTGAAACAAGGATGTCCATTATCACCACTACTATTCAATATTGTATTAGAAATGTTAGCTTCAGCAATTAGAGAAGAAAAAGAAATTGAAGGAATTAGAATTGGGAAGGAAGAGACAAATCTCTCACTCTTTGCAGATGGTATGATGGTATACCTAGAGAATCCCAAGAAATTATCCAAAAACTACTGGAAACAATTAGCAATTTTAACAAAGTTGCAGGATATAAAACAAACCCTCATAAATCCTCAACTTTTCTATATATGACTAGCAAGATACAACAGGAAGAGCTAGAAAGAGAAATCCCATTCAAAGTAACCTCAGACAATATAAAATACCTGGGAGTCTATTTGCCAAGGCAAACTCGGAAACTTTTTGAAAACAATTATAAAACACTTCTCACACAAATAAAATAAGATTTAAATAACTGGACAAACATCAACTGCTCATGGATAGCTAGAACTAATATAATAAAAATGACAATTCTACCAAAACTAAGCTACTTGTTTAGTGCCCTACCAATCGAAATTCCAAAAAATTGCTTTAATGAGTTAGAAAAAGTTGTAATTAAATTCATATGGAGAAATAAAAAGTCAAGAATTTCCAGGGATTTAATGGAAAAAAAAAGTGCAAAAGAAGATGGGTTAGCCCTACCTGATCTAACATTATATTATAAAGCCATAAGTCATCAAAACTGTCTGGTATTGACTAAGAAATAGAGTGGTGGACCAGTGGAATAGACTAGTTATAATAGCAGGACACAAATACAGTAACAGTTGTTTGATAAACCCCAGAAGTCCAGCTATTGGGATAAAAACTCTCTTCTGCTGGGAAAATTGAAAGTTAGTATGGAAGAAACTTAGATTAGATCAGCACCTCACACCCGTGTGTGTATATATACCAAGATAAGATCCAAATGAATACAGGATTTAGACATAAAAAAAACAATACTATAAGCAAACTAGAAGATCAAGGACTAGTTTACCTGTCAGAAACAATGTAAAGACTGACAAATCGCCTTCTGTTGGGGGTGAGGGGAGGGAGTAAGATTAGGGAAAAAAATTGTAAAACTCAAAATAAATAAAATCTTAAAAAAAATTCTCTCCCACTGTCCAAGGGAGGGGGTAGTGACCTGGGCATGACCCAAGTCCCTCATTGGAGATTTTGCCTTTTGGGGAGGGGTCTTTTTTCGGAGGTCTTCTATGCTCCCTGGCTGCCCCACCAAAAAACAATGTAATCCAAATCAGGTTGAAGGTTAGGCTCTTAGGTGTGGCCTAAATTAGATGATAAAGGAAAGAAGATTCCCTTTACTTTGCAAACAAAAGATTTAGAGTTTGTCTCCAAATGATCTCATCATCCCCTATACCCCCTCTGCATCATATTCCCCCCTCAAATTATTAAGGACTTAGATTCTTCTGGGGAATTGGGATGAAGGTCCATCTTCTGGTACTTCTTCAAAGCTGAGAAGGGGGCATAGCAGGCTCCCTATATAACCTAACCTAACCTATTAGGGGCCCATTTGGAGCGGGAATATTCTGCAGATAAAACTTGACTGAAGTGGCATCCAAGGGGTATGGGCAATCAGGGTCAGATAGAGACTGATGTTCCGCTGAAGTCACTAGCTATAGGCCTGTTGCTTGAATCCTAGAGGAGACAAATTTGACAAGGAGTTTAAATAGCCAGGGGCTAAAAAGATGTAGAAGAACAATTATTGTTAGTAGAACAATCAAGGGACTCATCAAGGAGAGTAACCAGGAGTTACTCTCTGGAGGAAGAGGAGCTCAAGATGGAATGGAGATCTTGCATCCAAAATACCTCTTGTAGTATTTTCTTGGTATGGAGCTCCATCTTAAAGGAATTGTTAAAATACATGCAGCAAGATGTGTTGGCTAGAGCACAAACACCACCTGAAGATGCAAGGAGATTGGCTAAAGAGTTAAGAGACTCTTGAGTATCAGAGAGGGTCTGGGATATCTCATTAGCAATTTGTGAGATGGCGTTAGATTACAAAGTATGGCCTCACGTTTTAAATGGCCATACCAGGGGAGAAGATACTCAGTTCCCTTGGATAGGCACCAAAGGATGTTCTTCCAAAGTCCATGTTTGGCATAGGAATGTATATTTCTTGTGTTATTGTAGTTATCAACAGGAGGGAGTATATGACCAAGTGTACACTGACCCAGAGACCTGTAGGGGGAGAGACAGTGAGAGCTGAGCACAATCTGCAAGGGGTGTAAGATCCATCCAGCCACCAAGGAAGAAAGTTCTGCAGGAGGGCACAAAGAGACCCTGCAGTCTGATTCTGTAGAGCCCTTATCCTGACTGCTTGTGGGAGGGTTGTGTTAAAGGAACCTGGGAGTGGTCCAGGCATATGCTCAGTAGCAATGTAGGGTTATGAAGGGTATGGTCTGGAGGGTGTTTTTGTGAGTGCTGGGGAAGGATAAAAGTCTTTTTTTTTGCGAGGCAAATGGTGTTAAGTGGCTTGCCCAAGGCCACACAGCTAGATTTGAATTCAGGTACTCCTGACTACAGGGCGGTGCTCTACCCACTGCACCACCTAGCTGTCCCCCAAAAGTCTTTCTAATGCAAGTTCCATTCAAGAGATGGAGCATCTCCCTTGCAAAAGAAATAGAATCTCCTGTTTCTTCTCCAGCCCAGAAACAAGGATCTTGGACTGTTGGATTTAAGAGAAGATGGGCCTTTATACCAGGGAGATCCAGAGCTGATCTCTGATAAGTGAGCTGCCATGCAGGCTTTTCTGAGGATAAGGGGAGAGCAAAAGGAGAGTGTATTTGTTGTGGATGACAGTGACACACAACAATCTCTGAGCCCCACCCTGTCCTATGGCATTTCCAATTTTAAACAGAGCATTTGAGTTCCAGTTACAAGAATCTGACAACTCTAAGCCTGGAAGACCACCCAAAATACAATGTAACCCAAATCAAGTTGAAGGTCAGGCCCTCAGGTGTGTTCTAAATTAGTTTGTTTTGCAAACAAAAGATTTACAAAGCTTGTCTCTAACTGATCTCATCACCCCCTTTGCCCCCTTTGCATCAATATTAGTTTTTAAAAAAGGAATATTTACTTTAAAATATATAATCACAAATATAGTCATTCCCCTAACACGTGAGAGACATAATTCCTCCTTCCTCCTCCTTTGTACCACCTCATACTCTGAGAAAAGGGTATTAGGTACACAGTTTATTTTGCTTCCTATATAGTTCCAATTCCAAGGTCAAATCTTCAAGTTCCAGGCACTTTGGCATCTCAGGGGCTCCCTGCTGGATTGGTTAGAGGCAGCATCCTGCCTGGAACGTGATTCCACCGTCATCTTGGCTCTAACTTTCAAGTGGTGGCAGGGACTTGGAGTGAGAGAGTGGCAGATGAGGCAGAGCTGAGTCTCATGTCTGACTACAAAGTCTCTGTCTCACCTACCATTCCCCTCATCCCACATCTCTGCAACATGGGGATTGCAGCCAGAACCTAAAACTGAGGACAAAACAAACTCCCTCCCCTCCTCTTTCTTTCCTCTCAGAAGAAAGCAACTGCTCCCTTCTCCCAGGCCTCATGACTATTTCTCTGAGCCTGGGTTAAAAAAAGAGAGAAGGAAGTCCTTCCCCTTTCATTGTTTCAGTTCATGGCAGCTGTACTGTAGACAAAGTATGATCTTCATTGTCTGAATGCAGCAGCGAGAAAATGAATGACTATTTCAGTCTGTCCAGTTTTAAAGATTCAGTTTGTTCCATTATATAGCCAAACAAAGGATGCTAGCTCTACCCCTGTGGTTTGGTAGGAAGCTAAGTAAATCTTCCTGTTAAACCCAGGAAAGCTCTTTTCTATTACCATGCTCAAATTTTCTAACTCAAAAGGGGTTGGGTCTTACCATTACACCCTGGTACAATCAAACAAGTTTTCCTGATCCAGTACACATCCTTAAGAAGGTTGCATTTGTGCCTAAGAGTTCAGTGACCCACAGAATCGATTATTGAGGTAAATGGAGTCACCTGCTATTTTCTCATATTCTAATATAAACCAGGAATGGATTCACAAAAGACGTTTTAAATAAAAATTAAGATTACTTTAAGGATGGGTAAAGGAGTCTAGCTTCAGAGACCATTGTAGTTTTTACCAAAACAATGCTGACTGATCTGGCAGTCTTATTCCCATGACCCACTGGGCAACTTCAGGGAAACCAAAGCCTCTGGGTTCTGAGGGGAGTATGGTTGCTGTTCTGAGAAGAAACTGCAATGCTGTTGATTAGACCATCAAGAGACACACTTGAAAATACTGTATTGTTTCCAATTTGTCACCAGAAGATTATACTGTCTCTTTGCCTGGCATTTCTGGAGAGCCATGGTACCTTGCTGATATGGGAGGTAACCATATCCATAAGATCAAGGACTCCAAAAGCATCCAAACATCACAAGAAGCCTTGTTTCCTATCAAATCAGACCAAGAGGTGAACCAGTACTGGAAAAGGCAGTGAGAAGGATGTCTTTGTATAGCATCCCCCTCACTATAATATATATATATATATATGTATATATATATATATAAAAATAATGTACAAGTCATGTCATCATATATGATGACAGCATCCTCTTTGATTATGAAGGACATTAACTACTACTTCTGCTATGTTTGACATGGTTTTCATTTGACTTGAATTCTGATTGGTATTTTGCTTGTCTTGAGTTGCTGTACTTGCAGGTGCTTTTAATTTTTAGGGTAGGGTTAGCTTAGAGAAGTTTGACAGCATCAAGAATAGCTTTTTAGTGTTTTAGAAAGTATACTACTAACTTTGGAGTCAGAAGCATACATTTCACAGTCATTCTCCTACATTATAAATTCTAGTGATAATCTATTCCCTCTAAAATCAAATATAAATATCTCTGGTATTTAAAACTCTTTACAAACTGGTCACAGCCTACCTTTCTAGTCTTATTGTGCATTATTCCCTTCCATATACATAGTAGCCTAATTAGAGTATTCTTTTTACTTTTTCTCATACATGACCCTGCATTGCTTTCCTCTTAGTTTTTTTTTTACTGATTATCTCCCCCATGAATGGAATGTGTTTTGTTCTTACCTCTGTCTTTCAGAATCTATTTTTTGCTCAGTTCAAATGCTGCTTCCTACTTGGGATCTTTCCTGATTGCTCCAGTTGCTAGTGCCATCCCCTATAAATCATCTTATACCTATTATTCACACACACACACACACACACACACACACACACACACACACACATTATTCAAATGAAATGTGCTATGTGCTATATGCTAAGGACTAAGGATAAGGATACAGAAAGAGGCAAAAGATAATGCCTGCCCTCAAGGAGTTTACAATCTAATAGTGGGACAACATGCAAAACTCAAAACTATATATAGTATAAAGAGGAGATAACCAACAGGAAGAAGACACTGAACTTAACCAACAGGAAGAAGACACTGAACTTAAGAGGGGTTGGGGAAAGCTTTCTGTAGTAGGTAGAATTTTAGTTGACCTAGAGGAAGCCAAGTAGGTCAGTAATCAAAGCAGAGGAGAAAGAGAAGTTCAGGAATGGGAGACAGTCAGAGAAAATGCCTGGGTCAGAGAACTGGAGTGTTTTGTTTGAGTAACATCAAGCCCGGAGGTTGCGGGATTGAAAAGAAAGTGTTGGGTAGGAAGATGTAAGAAGATTGGTAAGGGAGGAGATGATTCATCTCCCAATGTGCCATGAAAAATCTACAAGCCATCCAAGACTTCTAGCCATTTGGGGCAAAGGACAGTCCTTCTAGGTGGACTGAGGCACAACAAAGAGAACATTGAGTTGAATGGCAACACATTGAGTAGTGGGTGTTCCTACTGGACCCTTCTCCAATGTAACCTTGCCATTAATTCATCTGCCAGCACCTATTCTGTGTTTAAGCAAGAACTTTCAATGTCTTCAGATGTGACTGGAAATCCTTCTCAGTTCTTCAATTCTATCAATATCCAATCCTGGGAAAGGTCACAGCAACCTCCCCACTGTGGCTTCCCTGTGCCAACACTGGATATAAATACATTGGGGTAGTTTGTATATGCATATATATGTATGTATGTATGTGTGTGTGTATGTGTGTTTATCTATCTATTTATCTTTCTAGCTTTCTGTATCTATATCTTTTGTTTCAGTTTTATTCTCAATTAAGGAATGTTTAAACCAAGGATTGAATCCAAAGTTCAGGGACGAATACAGGATTACAACCATAGTCCACAAACCTTTTATAGGGACAGTTTGTTGTAGTAACTGTCTCTTTAAAAATTTTTTTAAATTAAATTAAATTTATTTATTTAAGGCAATGGGATTAAGTGACTTGCCCAAGGTCACACAGGTAATTATTAAATGTTCAAATTTGAACTCAGGTCCTCCTGATTGCAGGATTGGGTTCCATCCACTGTGCCACCTAGCTGCCCCAGTAACTTAGTCTTAATCAGTAATTCTTTGACTCTAAATAAAGTAAACCTACTTTAATGTAAATAACTCTTAAAGTATCAATTTGAATGTTCTAAAAGACCTATAATTTTTACCTTATTCCTTCACTCAGTTAAATGAGTTTAAAGAGATCATTTTTGGGTAATTTTGAGTCATAGACTAATAATTCAAAATTTGTGAGTTTGTGAATTTTTAATGAATTAACCCCTTATTTAAGCTTGTTCTTTCTCCTCAATGGGATATCACTCAGGACAGCCTACGATAGGTGCTATCCATAAAATCTACTTTTTTATTTGATCTGAAGCAGGAATGGAAATAGTTTATAAGGAAAACTCAAATTACTGCCAAAGAACTGATTAGGAAGATTAGACTATATCCTTGGAAGAAAGACAATTTGTGCCCTTCTCCTTCCCACCTTCTCTATTTATGTTGTTTAGGGCAGCTAGGTGGTACAGTAGATAGAGCATTGGCCTTGGAGTCAGGAGTTCGAATTCAGCCTCAGACACTTGACACTTACCAGCTGTTTGACCTTGGACAAGTCACTTAACCCCGATTGCCTCACATTCAGGGTCATCTCTCGTTGTCCTGATTCATATCAGGCCACTGGACCCAGATGATTCTGGAGGAGAAAGTGAGATTGGTACAGAATAGTACCCCTCACTCAAATCTAATTCATGTGCTTGTCATGGCATCATTTTCCTGATGTCATGCTTTTCTTTGAGAATGATGGGACAAATATCATTCATGTTGTCTTTAGTTATATTGTTGTTACATCTCTTTCTTTTTCAAGAGTTAAAAACCTATGAATTTTGCAATTGAGTGTTTGTGTGTGTGTGGGGGGGCATCTTGTCCCCTCTACTCAGTTCTCATTCTTTTTTTGTTGTTGTTTTGTTTTTTGCAAGACAGTGGGGTTAAGTGACTTGCTCAAGGTCAGAAAGCTAGGTAATTATTAAATGAGATATATGAAATAAATAGGTCCCCTGACTCCAGGGCCGGTGCTGTATCCACTGTGCTACCTAGCTCCTCCTCAGTTCTCATTCTTGTAAATCCAATGTCCTTGTTCATGTCTGTCTTCTTCTGGTGCAGTAAGATTGAGATTGAATGTGCATTCAAAACTGATTACCGATTGTATTTTGTGTTTTATTTATGGCAATGGAGTTAAGTGACTTGGCCCAAGGTCACACAGCTAGGCAATTACTAAGTATCTGGGGGGGGATTTGAACTCAGATCCTCCTGACTCCAGGGCTGGTGTTCTATCCACTGAACCCACCTAGCTGCTCCAATTACTAATTTTAAGAGTAAAAATCTGGAACCCTATTTTCAAGTACTAGGGAGCTGCCATGGTTACTGTTCATAATGCTGATGAATCAAGCTTCTGTACTTTATTACTCTGGTTTTCCCAAAGAACTATTCATTTTCTGACTGGGACTTGCTTCAATTTGTACTCCTGACCATGTATGGGTGATATCTTTTGATGCATGTGTAAATTGTATTTAAGTGCAATAGAGTTGCACAAAGTGAGCTCTCTCTTCCAAAGTCATCATGATCCAGCATGGCAAGACAGGGTCAAGGCAACTGGTGATGGCTCTAGATGCAGTGAATGACCTTGTTCTCTTCAATGTCCAACCAAACTCTAAGTGCTCCATAGCACCTGCTTCAGCTGCTTTCATGGCCATTGGAACAAAGTGCTCTCTTTCATCCATTCCACCAGTGGAAGACTTCATATGCTTGGGGTAGACACCCCCCACAACTCACTGATGAGTTCAAGACTCCCTCAGTTAGCCTGCTGCCAAAACAGTTTACAGCAAATGGAGAAATTTTGAGTACTGTGGACAAATTCATTTACTTTGTCAGTGTCCTTTCCAGGGAAGTACACACTGATAATGAAGTTGACATATGCTTTGCCAGAGCTAGCTCAGCATTTGGTAGGTTCCAAAAGAAAGTATGGGAGAGGAGAGGTATTAGACTAAATACCAAATTGAAGGTCTTCAGGACTATTGTGTTGACTTCATTGCTATATGCCTGTGAAATCTGGACAATCTATCAGCTCCATGTCAGAACACTGAATAACTTCCATTTAAATTGTCTTAGGAAGATTCAGAAAATCACCTGGCAAAGTGATTCTTGAGCTAAACCGCCTAGCATTACAACATTACTACGGAGAGTACAGTTATGATGGGCTGGACATAGTGTTAGAAGGCCAGAAATACTCTTGCCTAAAAGACTGTTCTATGGAGAACTCACATAGGGCAAGTATTCACAAGGGGGTCAGAAGAAATGATATTGGGGCACCCTGAAGATCTCTCTTAAGAGCTTTATAATTGTACAGCATGAGAGACACAAGACCATCCAGTATGGTGTACTCTCATCAATGAGGATATTGCACTCTATGAGAAAGGCAGAATTAAAAGTACTCAGAGGAAATGTGACAGATGTAAGTTTAAACACTCCAGGTGTTCATATGAACTATTTATGACCGACTTATGTTAGAACACTCTGAGCTCACATTGGTCTACTCAGCCACATTTGTACGCACTGTAATTTGTTTCAAACATAGTGATGTCATTTTGATCTTCTTCAATAACAAAGCACAAGAACTAACCAAGTAACACCTGAGCACATACTTCAATGCTCATCACATTAAATGGTTCTCAAAAGTTAAAAAATAAAACAAGCCAAGAAGAACATTTTGTATTTGATCCTAGAGACAATAGGAAGTCTCTTAAGTTGATTGAGTGGGGGGAATGATATGGCTGTATTTGTACTGTAGGAAAATCACTTTAGCAGCTAATGGAGGTTGGATTGGAGTAATGAGATTTGAGGCAGGCACATCCACCATTAAGCTATTGCAATAATCCATGTGATGAGGTGATGAAGGCCCAAGTTTGAATGGTGGAAGTGTCAGATGATGTCAGTATATATAAGAGATGTTGAAAATTTGAAATATGGGAGCTAGTTATTATTCTATTTCTATTTTTGCATGTGGTCTACTGACTGAAGACAGAGACTGCTTTCAATTTTGTCTGTTTAAGCCTAGTATGCTATCTACCATATAGTAAAATACTTAGTAGAGATTTATTTTGGATTAATTTGAATGTTAGCATTGTGTCTTTAATGCTAATTACTGAATTACCTTTTAAGATCTCTTTTAGCTGTATAAAAATGAGCCCATTTCTTACATGTTGTATAAATAACTAAGGAAAATTGGTCTCTCCACATTTGTGGAAAGTGTTCTTCTAGTGTGATAGAGAGAATTGTCTTGTAGTTTGAAGACCTGAGTTTTCATTTTAGATGTGAAATTTACTGATGAGTCCTTTGTGTACACCATATAAGGAAACAAATTAGTAAGGAAATAAGCATTTATTAGGGGTCTACTATGTGACAGGCACTTTACAAATAATATAATATCTTATTTTCCTCTTATTTCTTTCAACACATTCAATTTTGATCAATGTATAGCCTGGAAACAATGTAAAAACTATTAGATTGCCTTCTGTGGGGGGTAGGGTGGGAGGAGGGAAGCAAGATTAGGGGGAAAATTGTAAAATAAAAAAATATTTAAAAATTGATTGATAGAAACTAGCATTGTATGTAGTTGGAGAACCAATAAAATATTTATATAAATAAAAAACAAATAATATCTTATTTGATAGTCGGAACAGTACTGTAAAATAGGGGTAGAGCATCAGCATGAGGCAAAGAAAGGTGAGAAACAATCTAGTTTGATTAAGAACTGAGTCTTAGGAGAAAACTAGTAATAAAAGGTACTATTCTTCATTCTAAGCTGGAACTACATTGTATCTGGCTTCAAATTGGTAGGGTGAATTTTAGTAATTAGTGAATAACTATGCTGTTATTTTAAGATTAAACTTTCAGGATCAGATCGTTAATCTCAGGGCTGAGGCTGCATATGAACTCAGGTCCTCCTGACTCCAGGGTCAGTGCTCTATCCACTGCACCACCTAAGTGCACCATTTCATGTTTCTCAATTATCCTTATCTCTAGATAGTCTATCTGAGGGCCTAATAGTATAAGTCATACAATCACCTGGTGGTGGAATTGCAGGTTTATGCCCAAAAGAATGTAAACTAGTCCACTTAGACTTTCTAGCTCATCCTTTTTAGCTAGGATAATTGTCTTACATAATTCTACTTCCTTATTTCTCCAAGTCGTCATAGCAGCACAGCAGCCTCTTGGTCTTTGTTAGTTAATATATTACTTTCTTTTGTAATTATGAGTATCCAGCATGCAGCTGTTGTTCTCTCTTCTTGAGTCCGTAATGTCCAATATCCATTCAGTTGTATTGATGGGCTTCTCATGACAGCAACACATACATACTTACATCAATAATTCTGAGTACAATAATGATACCTTTCCTTCAGGAAGCGAGGACAATAAAATATTACCATAAGTAAAATAATCCTGTGAAGTAGGCAATATAGGTATCTTTATCTTCATTTTGCCCATGAGGAAAATGAGGCTTAAAGAAGTAGTTAGGCACTATAGTGAATAGAGCACTAAGTTTGGAATCAGGAAGAGATGAGTTAAATTCTACTTCTGAAACTAACCAACTGTGTAACTCTGAGCAAGCCATTTAACCTTTGTTTGCCTCAGTTTCTTCAACAATAAAAGGAAATAATAATAGCACCTATCTGCCAAGCTATTATGAGGATCAAATGAGTTAATATTTGTAAAGCACTTATCATAGTGCCAAGTACTCATGATAGGTATTATATAAATGCTAGTTATTATTATTTGTTGAGGCAATCAAGTTCACATTTGAACAGTTTTAATTTTTAATAGGTTTTTTCCCCATCATTAAGCCTAAATCTTCCTCCTAGCAACCTATTCCTCTGATTCCATTCTCAGTAACCAAACAGAAAAAGTAGAATATTCCCTACATGTGACAACCTTTCAAATATGTGACTATAGTTTCTATGCCCCTGTAGACTATAATATTCTATGCTTGAATATTCTTTTTTTCCAGGCTAAACAAACTCCATTCATTTATCTGACCCTCATATGACAAAAACTCCATATATTTTTTACTATCTTGGTTGCTCTACTTGAAACACTCTCCAGTTTATTAATATCCTTAAATTATAGTACTCAAAATTGAATTTAATATTCTATATTGAGTCTGACAAAGACAAGATCCCATGGGACTATCATCTCCCTATCCTTGCATATTAAACTTCTCTTGATGCAATCCATAATTGCATTACTTTTCAGGCTGTCATATTACATTGCCAATTCATATTTATCTTACAGTCCTTTAAGCCCCATATATGTTTTATAGACAAACTGCCTTCTAATTATACCTAACCCATTTTGAATTTGTAAAGTTGCTATTTTATACCCAAATCAAGGATTTTACATTTATCCTTTTTGAATTTAATCTTAATAATATTCAGCCCAAGATCTTAACTTGTTAAGATCCTTTTGTATCTTCATGCTATCTTTCAATGTATTTAGCCATCCTTTCCAACTTTGTGCCATCTGCAAATTTGATGAGTCTGCTATCTATATTTTTTATTCAAATCAATGAAAAAAATGCTAAACAGCCTAGGACCCAAGATCATATACCTGGAATAGCTCACTGGAGGATTTTTATTAAGTTGACATTGATAAACTTTAATGAGCATCTTTGAGTCTGACCATTCAATCATTTCTGAATCCTCTATTTATAATATCATGTATCTTTTTCATCTCCGTCTTTTTCATCTGAAAAGTATCACCAAATGCTTTTGTAGGTAGAGTACATCTCTTTCAGGCTCAGCCTCCAGATTTGGTTTGGTAACTTTTAGAAAAGGAAATGAGATCAGCATGATCTGTTCTTGGTAAAGTCACACTGATTCTTGGTAATCACCACTTCCCCTTCTAGTAGTTTGCCAATTATCTCTTTACTCACATATTTTAGAATCTTCCAGGAATTAATGTTCACTTACCAGGAGTGGGGAACATCTGGCCTGGAAAGTCATTTGGTCTGGTGCTGTCATAGCAACCACAGGCGCGATTCAAAATTCAATAAATCTAAGAGCTTTGTAGGGTTTAATTAATTAAATGTTTGATCAAATATGGAAGGCTAATCTTTAAACTGATAATTCAGTATGATCTGCAAATGATGCTATAAACATCCAAATAGCCCTTGGAAGAAAAATGGCTCTCCACCCCTGTACTAGTGTACTAGAGTCATTGGAACTTCATGGCCAGCTTTGTAAGATAGTTTGGTACTCATGGATCTGTGAGCATTCCTTTCCTAAGAGGATAGAAGATCCTTCTTGACTATTAGAAGATGCTCTACCTAAAAACACCTAGACTATACTCTTCTGCAAAGTTCACTTGGGGATGAAAATGTTAAAGAACTTTGATGAACTCTTCCCTTGAAGGTTGGGGTCCCAATTTATTTCAGGGCATGGAATGGAATATTACTCAAAATATTAAAATATTAGATTAGACTGTGAGAAGATACAGTTTTTACTGTCTCCAGACCTTAGAAGAAAGTTAATTCTTAATAAATTTTTAACCACTGACTTCTCTATCTAGTTAAGAGCTAATGTCCTATAGTTTGTTCTATAATAAAACTTATTCACCACAGTGTAGTGGGAAGAATTCTGATCTTGAGCTCAGATCCTACCTATGGCACAAACAGGCTATGAGAACTTGAATGAGTCACTGAAGGGAAGGGAAAAGGGAATTAACAAATATTTACATAGTGCTTACTCTATGCTAAGTACTGCACTAAACACTTTTACAAATACTATCTCCCTTGATCTTTATAACATTCCTGTGAGACAAATGCTTTTTGTTATTTCCATTTTACAACTGAGGAAAATGAGAAAAATGAGTGATTTGCCTAGTGAGACTCAACTAAACAAAGAGCAATTTGAACTCTGGTCTTTCTGACAATAGGCTTAGTGCCCTACTTCAGCATGTCTTGATATAATGATTTGTAAAATGGGAGCAATTGGAGATGATATCTAAACTTGTTTCCATTTTTAGCTGTATGAGTCTAAGAATCTTTATCAAAATAGAGACAGAGCTAGAGACAACTGGAGCCTTAATCTTCTAGATTCAGATTGCTAGAGTTAGAAGAGACCTCAGAGATTTCCCTGCCTGATACTCATTTTATTTTATTTTTATATGAAAATGAATGCTTATTAGCAGCAATTTAAAAAAATATACATCAACCAAATAAGAATTAGAGAAGATCACTGAATGTAAAATGAATAATTTTGATTGTGTATGTGTTTAGTCATTTTTAGTTGTGTCCAACTTTTTGTGACCCCATTTGGGTTACATATTGGAACAGTTTGTCTTTTCCTTTTCCAGCTCATTTAGTAGATGAGGAAACTGAGGCAAACAGGGTTGAGCAACTTGACCAGTGTCACACAGCTAGCAAGTACCTGGGAATAAATTTGAACTTAGTTCTTCCTGACTTCAGGTCCAGTACTCTATCCACTGTGCCACCTAGCTGCCCCATACTTTTGACTACATTAAATTAAAAAGGTATGGCATAACCAAAATCCAATGTAGCTAAGATTATAAGGAAAGTAAGAAACTGGGGAAGAAAAAAATTTTACAGCAAGTTTCTATGATTAAGGTCTCATCTTAAATATATAGAGAACTTAGTCAAATTGACAAAAATATGAGTCATTTCCCAATTGATCAGTGGCTAAAGATATGAATAGGTAGGTTTTAGAAGCAAAGTTATATTAAATCATAAAAATGCTTTAAATTACTATTGATTAGAGAAGTGCAAATTAAAACAACTCTGACAGATACCTTATACCTACTGGATTGGCTAATATGAGAAAAAGAAAATAAATATTGGAGTGTATTTGGAAAAATTAGGACACAAATGCAATTTTTGGTGGAGTTGTGAACTGATCAAATCATTCTGGAAAGCAATTTGAAACTATGACCAACAACTGGGACCAACAACTCATTTTTTGGCTGAGTAAACTGAAATAGAAACTAAGTGACTATACCTAGGATACACAATTAGAGTAACTGTCTGAGACTGAATTTGAACTCAGTTCTTCTTGACTCCAGACCCATGATTCTATTCACTATGTAGCTTAGCTGTTCCTTTAGAAGGCCATGTTCCTGAACTTGGTATCTTAAGAATTTTTCTTTTCGTTCACCTAGGTAATAGCTCACATAACTTGTTTGTATTTCTTGGGTGGCCAGAGGTTCCATTTTCCCTTCCCTTCATCTATAGGACACAGGTCCATTCTTTGCTCTGTTGATCTCCAAATCACTATGGAAAGGAGAAAAAATGCTAAAAGGGTAAACAGTTCTGTTAAGTTTCTTTTATAGGACTCACTCCAAGGACTGATTCCTGCTGATAATGATGAAAGCCACCCTATTTATCCTCAATGAATGAGATACAATCAAAGTTCCAAATTAAGATCCACCATCTAAAATTCACAAAATTGTTTGTGGACCTTCCCAACAATGCTTTACAATGGAAATGTTTTTGATTTTGAAATGTTGAAGTCATATCCTGATATTCCTACCTTCCCTACCAAAATGAAATAAAACAAACAGACACAATTTCCTCCTGTTAAAAAAAAAATCGAACTTATGTGGATTTGGATGGACAGATCACCACCTTGTGTATGACAAGGTAATATAAATTTAAAGACTATCAAACCTGTTAAAAAACTTATCAATGCTTATGTTCATCTGAGATCTAGTCAGCCTGCAATACCCCTGTACTTCTAGTGAGAAAAAAAGGTTATTGATGAAGGCCTTCTTGTATACCATGTTTTCCAGGATCTGAGAGCTATCAATAATTTTGTCATTTTGAAAACCCCAGTGGTTCCAAATCCTGTTTCTATCTCCAACGTTCCTCAAAATATGAAAGCAAATTCTGTATTGTCTTGTATGTTGCTTTTTCTAGTGTTTAGGTAGATTCAGATTCACATAACTGTCTTTACTTGGAAAGGTCAGCAAAACACTTGGACTAGGTTGCCTCAGGATTATGGTAAAAACAAGCTTTTGTCAAGGACCTACACGATGTGCATCCACCTGGGTTCTACCTTATTTAAATATATTGATAACTTCCTGCTTGCCTCTCTCTCACAAGGAGCCAGTGAGGAACATAGTTCTGAATCTCGCTTTAAAGTTACAGCTTCCAGGGCGGCTAGGTGGCACAGTGGATAGAGCACTGGCCCTGGAGTCAGGAGTACCTGAGTTCAAATTTGGCCTCAGACACTTAATAATTACCTAGCTGTGTGACCTTGGGCAAGCCATTTAACCCCATTGCTTTGCAAATAATAAAAATAAAAAATAAAAACATAAAGTTATACCTTCCCCTTCCCATGGTGTGAAACTTGGGGTATGAATCAGGTCCAGGAAATAGGTCCTTGACAAATGGCAGGCATCTTATCAAGATGAAGTTGTTGCCCTACTCAACTAGAAAAATCTTCTGTATTTTTGTCTAGATTATCCTAGGTGGGGGATAGTTTGCATAAAAGATAAGTCACTTTGTCCAAGATGGAGAAATCAATCACTTCTTCCAGATCCTCATTAAAATAATATTCACTCTTATCACTTGTTAACCAATCGGAGTTGATTTCTAACCTCAAGAAAATCTCCTCTTCTAAGGGCATATAAGTATTGAGTAAGTTTCATGAGGGGGTCTTTGGCATTCAAGAGTATCAATGGCCCCTTTTATTATGTTAGCATAATTAAAAAATAATTACATATAAATTATGTCTCTTGAACATTTTATACATCCCACAGGTTATCCTTCAAATGCCAAAACCAAAAACAAAGCAGGTCCATGTCCTATTGGGGATTGTGGGATACTGATGCCATTGGATTCCAACACTGAGGAAACTCACCAAGAAACAAGTTACTTAATGGGTCTAAAGAGACTCTAAGTCCTTCACACCTTTAGAGACCTTGGAGGAAATGGTTAAGCAAATAAAGTAGATAATGAGCTCCCTATTATCTCTGGGACTGCCTGCTTATGACAAGTCTTTTTTCTTTTTTATCCATGAACAAAGAGAGAGGTTGCATTGGGAGTCCTCACCTAGAGATGGGGGTCCATTGATAACTACTCTTGCCAACTTGAAACAGTGGTGCAAGGTGCTGTGGAGTGTCCTTGAACTCTTATGACCACTGTTGAACTTGCAAAAAAGACCCAACCCTTTCTTCTGTCTATATATCTCATAGAGTTGCTACCATTTTGCTCCAATTTAAGACTCAAGACTTTCCTACCAGTTAGTAACTGCTTTTGAGGTAATCCTTTTGTCTGATTCTAATTTTTCCCTTCAGAATTTTACTATCATAAAACCAACCACTCTTCTTTAAATCCTGAAAGACCATGAAGAGCCACATGATTGCCTTGAGATAACTGAGGTCACAGAGAGGTTATAACCTGACCCTCAGATGTCCCCTTGGAGGAGCTCATTCTTACATTGTTCACAGAGAGCTCCTTTTATGAAAAAGAGGAGTAGCTAGGAGAGTAGTTGTTTCCTCCCAGGTGTTGAGTAGAATGTTATGCTGTGTAATGAATTTGAGGCACAGGGTGAGGAATTTGTAGTGTTGATCAGGGCATTCCAGCCAGTTCTGGGGCTCTGAATGAACATTTATATTGCTTCCAAATCATCTTTGGGATCTGTAATATCACTGGTAACTTGTGGAAGCAGCTTAGCTGTATCATCACAAATGGCAAACCAATAATTTATGTCACATTTATTGCCCAACTCTTTCAAACTCTCTTGCTCTCAGAAGCCATCTCTGTGATTCATTGCCTGGACTATACCAAAGGGTGGTCATTCTTTCAAGTTGGCAACTGGTTGGTAGACAAGTTGGTCAAATGGACTGGGATTCTCAAGAGTTGTCAAAAACACTGAGAATACCAAATGACTTTTCATCCTTAGTCATAGATGCTGAAATTGATATCTTGGTGACTAGACATGAAGCCATTCTATAAGACAGAATGTGGGTCATGCCATATGCCCTTCCCCCCATAAATGATTAGTGCACCTCCTATGCCAATAATTCCATGCTCTGGCACATATAGAAACCCATGATCTTCAATGCATTTGCTTAGCATGGTTTGTCTCTGGTGTTTATGCATAGGCCCATCATGTAGTCTCTAGCTGCCTTTTTTGTCAGTTATTCACCTGCTTAAGGAAGAAAACTATGACAAAAGGGGGAGAAAGTGGGTAATTCTACAATTCAAACACCTACAGATTGACTTTATTGAATTGCCAAAGTCTATGGGCTAAAGATACATGGTAGAATGTAGGGGACAACTGAGTCATTGAGTAGAGGCCTTTCCATCAACACATATACTGAGCAAGCACCACATCAAGGTATCTGATGAAAGACATTTGATCTGCCATTTTGACAATGATCAGGAGTCACACTTTACCCCAGAAATAGTTGAGCAACTCACCAAATATTTTGGGTAATTGCAAACCCCTTATCACTCACACAATTATTGGGGGAAGTTGGGTGGTTAAAGAGGGAAATTAAGACCCTTTTGGGAAGATCTTTCCAAGAATAATTACAGGAAACACAGTTAAAAAAGCCTCAGATAAAAGGCCTCTTGTATTGTCCTAGTAGGCAGGTTTGTGGATTGTCTCCTTTTGAAATTCTGTTCAGTAGAACATCTACTACTACTTGAAGCATGGACCCTCAGAGCCTGGGTCTGCCCAAAGGTGATGAAAATCTGATAAGATATGTCATCTCTTCCAGTTTTATAGGTCTAGAAGGAGGCAGACTTGACTCAAATTCTGCCTTTGGAAAAGGTGATGTATTCATTTGAGTGAGGAGACAATGTGTGGCTTCACAATTTCAACAAGACCTCTAGTCTCCACTTCTTTTTGAATGGGCCTTTCTAGATCCTGTTGACCAGAAATACTGCCATCAGGTTTGCTAAGTGGATAACCTGGGTACATCATTCCCATATGAAGTGAAGCCTGCTGTGATTAACCTCAGGACCAAGAAGCAACCTCTGATTAGCCCCTGGAACCAGTTAAATTTGTAAGAAACCTCAATAGCAATCAATGGTCCTTGGTCACCTGTTTATTTGACACTGATAGTTAGGATCTAATACTTCATTTGCAATCTACCATATATTTGGTTGGTTTTTTTTTCCCACTTAATGCCCTTCTTTGTGCTCTTGGGGATAGGGGAACTGGAGACTAGACATTTATGTATATCCAATCCAAAATTACAGCCATGTTTTTAACTAAATCAACTGCTGGATACATATACATGCCCCTTTAGTCTTGGGGAAGGGATCCCCCAGTAGACATGGGGATGTCCAATCAGATGTCCAGGACATTGTTGACAGTGCTTTTGTAATAATTAAGGCAAACTTAAACACGATGTCAAATTGTACTGATGTTGGGAAAATGATTTCTCTCACCTCATTTATCTTTTATGGAATAAGATTGTTAACCTTTCACAATTCTGGTCTCCCTTGAGCTTGAACTATAATGTTAGGCCACTGTCACTGTGCTATGAGCAAAACAAAATGCAAGGGCAGGATATGGGATGCCAAATAGGATGTAATTCTACCTATCCCCAAAACAAAATGTGACTATTTGGGAAATGCAATGGCCTTATGACAATATTTTAAATTGAGGTCAAGCCCATGCAAGTAGATTTTATATGACAGACCCATGGGGACTTTAGTTATTGTGTCACAACAAAGCTTATTATTAGTTTCCACAAAATTGACAGGGACAGGGAGGGATGGGAAGAGATCTCCAAGCACCTACCCTAACCCTTAGCACTTACTTGCAGAGCAAACATGCAGTCATCCTAGTTTCTGCCACATTTCCTCCTTTTAGTGAAAGAATCTTTTCCATTCTATTGCCCATGTATCAGATCAGATATAATTTATCATTCTTCAATAGAATGAATGAATTTTTGCAGATTTGTGTTAATGAATCCATAGATACTATGGAGAAACTTAGTACAGAGGTTTATATCCTTGGAGATGTGGCTTTACAGAACAGACTACTTCTGGATTACTATCTGGCAGAGGGGAAGGGGTATATGCCCTTGTAGGTCAGGAGTATTGCACCTGGATTTCTGCTAACTCTGATAACATTCATTTCTATCTTGTTTCAATAAAAAAAAAGTCCTGGAATGAGTTTCTGGAGGATTAGAAAGAACCCTCACCTCCATGGGAATGGTTAACTTATTGGCTCCCTGATCTCTCATAGCTGAAATCTGTTTGTGGACCTTTTCAGGTGTTTTTGTCATGAGGACTGTATATTACTTGTTCACAGTGTCTCCCCAAGTGTAAAGCACTACTCTCAAGGCATACCCCTATATTACACGCAGCCCAGATTACAATGATATAGTTGAAGACAGAGGAATGGTATGGATCCAAATGCCATATTACCATACTTTTGTCCAACAGAAGTTCTTTACTCTAGTCTATTAAAAACTAGCTTAATTTGAAATGGAGCTGACTGTACTCTACTTGCTGCCTTGTTTTGCTAAAAAAAATAGTTTCTCCTTTTCCTGAATTTTTTTCATTGGCCAGGGGCAAGACCTGAATCATTTTCTTGCCATCAAACATCAACTCCTGGGAAGAAAATAAGCTTCTCTGTCATTTAGATCACAGACTCATTGGCAGAGGTCCCAAGAAGTTTAGAAGCAGATGAGAAAGAATTTTCCACCTATATGGAAGGAGAGGACAAAAAGTATGTTAATATTATGCTGGAATCAGGAAACAAAAAGGGTATCCATAGAGATTAACTCATTAAACAGAATAGAAGTGAGGTTGGGGGAGGGACCTTGTACTTGAGATGAAGTGTCAGACTCCTGTCTCTCCTATTTCCACTATCTTGAGATTGTGAAGTGGGAAGGGAAGGGATATAAATTTCAAGTGTGTTACCTCTGGGGAGCCTACTAGTGATCAGAAGCATTAGCCTCACATTCATACTTATCATTTAGTGGGTAACAGAACTATGAGCATAAATGATAACCGTGTACATGACCTATGCTAAATACTAGAAATACACAGAAGGGCAAAAACAATTCCTGTTTTCCAGGAACTCTTAATCTGATGGGTGGGTATTGGGGTGTGGGGTGGGGACAACTTGCAAATGTCTATGTAGAAATAAGATATGACCAAGATAAACTGGAGGTCATTTCATAAGGAAGACACTAGTGTTAAGGAAGAATGAAAAAGACCATTTGTAGAATGTAAGTTTTAGTAGAGACTTAAAGAAAGTCAGTGAAGCCAGGAAGGCAGGAAGTCTCCACACAGGATGGCCTGTGAGTATGCTTGAAAGTATGAAATGGAGTGTTGTGTGAGGGAGATCAGTTCACTGAATTGCAGAGTACAATAGATCTAAGACCATAAAGGTAGGAAAGGACCAGCTTAAGAAGATATTTAAAAGTCAGAGGATTTTGTATTGAACCACTAGCATTTATTGAGTAGAGAAGTGATAGAAGACAACACCACAAAATCTCAGGTGTGGATGTGTAGGTAGGTGTGGGCGTAGGTGTGTGACTAAGCATCTGGAAAATTTCTTGTTAAAGCACTATTGAAGCAGGTTTTAGAGATAGGAGGAAGTCATAGTTGAATTCAAGATATGGCTTATGGGAACCAAACTGGAGTTGTCCCTGGGAATTCACAGAGAAAAGATGAATGTGAAATCAGCTACATTCCTCTTGTTTGATGGAAGACTACCAACAAGAAGGACTTTAGAGTACTCTGGGTCTTGCCTGAGAAGAGGCAAAAAACCCTAAATAAAATCTACCTAGAAAGATACCTACCTTTTGGGGGTTCTGTACGGTGTAATAAATTGTATTTGGGGATTCTTCCTTCTGAGTTTTGGGGACAGTTGCCTGTAAAAGATTATAATGAATCACAATCCTCAGACCTGGAATACCAACTCATACTTTTCCTTTTCTCTTTCCTTGTTCCTTCCCAGGTCTTTCACCAAAGTAGCCATATCTCCAAATTCAGTGCAGGGACACTGAAATATGGAGTAGGGCTTGAAGGGCAGGATTTTTTTTAATCATATAAAAGAGTCAATCCAAAATCAAAATCTTCATTTCACATCTTCCTCATCCTGGTTGCCAGTGGAGAGGGATCAAGCTAAACTTACCTTAGGTATGATGATTTCATCATAGACTGTGTTTCCTGTATGTGGAAGAGGGTCCTTTCTGAAAGTGGATGGTGAAACAGCACCTATAATATACCAATTCAGAATCATAGCATATTAGAACCTATCAGGAACTTTATAGATAGTCCAATGTCTCCTCACTTTTTCTAGGTGAGAGAATGGATTCCCAGTAAATGAAGGTGATTTCTCCAAGGAAGAAGGTTGAGTTTTCCACTGAGTGGAAGAAGTCTAATTGGATTAAGCCATTTCCCACATTCTTAAACTAAGAGAGGGAACCTTGACACTCACAAAAGAGATGAAACTAGGGGTTAGAAAGAGACAGCTCTGGAAGCTATAGATACCTTAATGGACACTCCAGTGTGGCTTTTTGTATTGGGAGGAGCATAGTTGGACACTAGTCCAACTCTTCTCAACCCCATTTGGGATTTTCTACACAAACATACTGGAGCACGTTTCTAACTCATTTTATAGATGAGGAAATGGAGACATAAGTGATTTGCCCAGGGCCACACAGCTAGTAAGTATCTGAGATCACATTTAAATCCAAGTCCTCCTAACTCAATGGTTGGTGCTTTATCTACTATGCCACCTAACTGCTATCCTTTTGCTTAGAGCATTTCATATGGGATATTTTTAGGATTGATTTTGATAAGAATTAGTAACCTTATAGGGTTTATCAGAGATATAATAGTGACATTTTAATAATCAAAATTACATAATTTTGAAACACTTTAAGCTTTAGGTAAAGTTTCTTAACCACATCCCTGTTAGTCAGGTTGTTTTATTATTATTATATTTATTTCATATAGAAGAAATCTGATGCTAGAGGTCCTATCACATGGAAGCAAATATAATCTAATTAAGGTATCAGGATCCGGCCTCTGACTTATTTTTTGGGGGGAGAGGTCACCGTTCTATCTGACAACATCTCTTCCTTTTTCCCCTAGGAATATCATAATTTAACTTATTTCCTCTCAGAAACCTACAGCTCCATTGTCATTACCAGGCTAAATACAAACATTAAATATAAAACAGATTTAAGTCAATTAGGGACGCTGCAAACATTTATATTTCTTTTTTTTTTTAGGTTTTTTTTGGAAGGCAAACGGGGTTAAGTGGCTTGCCCAAAGCCACACAGCTAGGTAATTATTAAGTGTCTGAGACTGGATTTGAACCCAGGTACTCCTGACTCCAGGGCCGGTGCTTTATCCACTACATCACCTAGCTGCCCCAAACATTTATATTTCTATTCTTAGTACAGAATTGGTAAGAATCCTTCAGGACACTCCATTTTTCTCTCTAGACATTTGGTCACAGTCCTTGCAAACTTGTAGCCCTAGCCAAAGAAAGCTTTTTCTTTTGTGATACAATTTTGGATCAATAACAATATTGATATAGTGCTTACTTTGTCCAAGACACTGTGATGAGTGATTTACCATCAGTATCTCAGTCAGTTCTCACAACAACCCTGGAAAATAGGTTCTGATGAGGAAGTAGAGGCAAAGTGACTTGCCTGAGATCATACAGCTAGTAAGCATCTGAGGTTGGATTTGAACTCAATCTATTTTTTTTGAACCACAGACCCTATACTCTAACTGCTGCATCACTTAACTGTCCACCAAACTAAATTAGTGTTTCAGAGAATCACTGAATGTTGCAGTTGGAAGGTACCCTGAACCTTCTAAGCCTCATCCATGTCTCTAATAGGCTCATTATCTGAAACCTCATCCTCATAGAGATTGACTCAGCTTCTGTACTTAACTTCCTCCAGACCCTCATTTGCTTTTCCTCTCTGATTGGAGGTATTGAGGTGGGGTGGGGTAAAACAATAAAATGATTTCCAAAGTCTCTCTTTTAAAAGAGGGCTCAAAATTTTCTATTTAACTTCATTTCCCATCAGTTGCTCTACTTGGTCTTGAATCCATGAATATTATCATGCACATCATTATGTCACTTTCCTGGCTTCTGAACTCCCTTTCCTTTTCAGCTTCCTTTTATGTATTGTCTTTCCCCATTAGATTACAAGGTCCCTAAGGGCAGGAACTGTCTTTATTTTTTTATTGTATCCCAGTGTTTAAGCACAGTGTCTGTGGGTAGATAGATGGCATAGTGGGTAGAGTGCTGGGTTTAGATTCAGGAAAACTCATCTTTCAGAGTTCAAATCCAACTTCAGACACTAATCAATTGGGATAGTCATCATCCAAGGAAAGTCTTTTAACTGTTTCCTCATCTGTAAAATGAGCTGGAGAAGAAAAATGTCAAAACAACCCAAGAATCTTTGCCAAGAAAACCCAAAGGGGGTCACAGATAGTTGGACAAGACATGAAAAACAACAAAATGTCAGAGAGGAACCCATCCTCTTTCCATCAACACTTAAATAATTGAAGCTAAAGTTTAGCTTTTTTTTTTTGTTTGTTTTTGTAAGGTAATGGGGTTAAGTGGCTTGCCCAAAGTCTCACAGCTAGGTAATTAGAAAGTGTCTGAGGTCAGATTTGAACTCAAGTACTCCTGACTCCAGGGCCAGTGCTCTATCCACTGTGCCACCTAGCTGCTCCTAAAGTTTAGCTTTTAAGGATAAAGTACTAAGATGTACATACTGACTTCCTCTATAAATCTAAACCAGGGATCTACAAACACTTTGATAATATCTTATCATTTCCAGTGTTGTCAGAGTTAAGATGTTGCTAGATATTGAAAACCTATATCTGAGATCTGCTTATCTATCTCTCCTTGTATTAATTACCTTGCATTGAGTGATAATTTGTGATCCCACATAGCTTCCTTCACTTAATTTTATACTACAGGTTAGTTGGAAATTGCTTGTAAAAAAGAGCCTACTTGACTGACAGTGGAAATGTCAGTCAACTCATTTTCCCCTGATATGACTTGTAGTAGCAATGAAGTTCCTTCCTGACCTTTAACTTACATTGTGTTGGGAGTTGTAGGTTTTCCCATGACATTAATAAATTCTTCCCAGCTTAGGGTTAATGTATGTGAAAATGTAAAGAGAGACCATTAAGATATTCTTAATAGAAAGACTATGGAAGGGAAAGAGAAATGTGGGAGGGTATGATTCTCCAGGGCCCTAGAAACCTTTCTGCATTCTCCCTCTCAAAGAAACCAAAATCTAAACTAAGGAAGAAGAAAATACATTTCTTTCTACCTTCCCAGAACTCCATACCTTTTTTTTTGTTGTGTTGTTGATGAAAGTATATTCCAGCTAAAACTGTTAATATAAGGAGAGGCACCAGTATCAACCAGAGTAGAGTAGAGGCCCTTGTCTTTTCTGAAAGTAGAAGAGCAAACAAGGGACAGAACTTCCTGAATAAAAACCAGAAAACAAAAACTAAAAACAAGCAAAAAACTAGACTCCTCTCTAAACATATCCAGGGGCTGAGTGGGCTTCCTTATAACCAGGCTCTTTGCTAGAGTCACATCCTACCCTAAGATCTGGGAAAGATTCATCCCAGGGAGATTGAGTATGTAGTTTTTTTTTATGGAGATTGAGATTTTGCTGTCCTAGAAATTTAGGTCATAAATTCTTCATCTTTATTGATGTTGTTAGTCACATCAATCCCTAGTTCAAGAATCTTCAATGACTCTCTATCAATAAGTAAAATTCAAGATCCTTTATGATATCCCCCACCTCCTACTTTGCAAGATTTACCTCATATTCGTCCCCTCTATGTCTTCTACTTTCTGCCATATAGGGTAACTATTTTTCCTCTTGAATATTCCAGTGCTTCCACACCTTTACCCCCTTCTCTTCTCACTAATCTTTATGCCTATTATGTCTTCTCTCTCCCTCCTTCTGTCAAGCAGCATGATATTATAATGGATAGGGTGTTGTGTTTGGAATCATTAGAACCTGGGTTCAGATTCTGTCTTTATATGTTACTGGTCACCAAACCTCTCTTAATAATGGCCACTTAACCTACCTATCCCCAAGGTGGGAAAAATCAAAAACAATATTCAAGCCTGCATCACTGCTTACCAGGAAAGATGTGACAGTCCACTGGTTATTAAACTTTCTACTCTCTATATGATTGTGTTTTAAGGTCAAGGTTGAATAGGTTAAAATATTTTTCATTCATTTCTCACGCCTTAGTCCCCATCTCCCTCAGTCAAATCCCCCAACCCTGAGTTCCTTTACTTTGGCTTTGCCTTTTGTTGTGCCCTCTTTACCCTCTCCTTCCTCTGCCCCTGGAATCTCTGTTGTTAATAAAATTTTCATATTAGACCCCTTCCTTTTATATGCCTTTCATTTTTTCCACTTGTCAAGGCATCTAGGTAGTAGAATGGGGAGAATTTGGACACTCCTTGTTTCTCAGAGTCATTTCCATAACTTCTCCCTGCTTTCATTATTCAGAAACTTCTCCATTCAGCTTCATTCAATCTGGATATTTCACCTTATCCAGATCCTGATTACTGTTATCTAATGGCCACCAAGACATTTTCCATCATTACTCTAGGAATCAATATCTATCTCACTTCACTTGTAATTGGAAACTTCAGCATCATATTCATATCTCCTCTAACAGGTGGGCATTATAGTTCCTCGACCTCATCTTTTATGATCTGCACCTTTATTGTATCTTTTTTTAAGGTTTTTGCAAAGCAAATGGGGTTAAGTGGCTTGCCCAAGGCCACACAACTAGGTAATTATTAAGTGTCTGAGGTTAGATTTGAACTCAGGTACTCCTGACTCCAGGGCCAGTGCTCTATCCACTGCGCCACCTAGCTGCTTCACCTTTATCATATCTCAACTTAGTCATTCATTGATGTCATCATAGATGCTCCATCTTCATGACTCAGAGTACTGAAATTCTTCTCCCAGGTCATAACCTTATTCTTCCAGCTCTCCTTCTGCATCTTACAAAAATTATTCATCTTTATTGTGAACTTCTGTCATTTTGTTTGTCCTTGATTTTTTTAGTCCATCACTTTTGCTCTGGCCAAAATTTCCTACCATACTATCTTCACATCCTTAACCATATAATTAACCCTATCAAACCTACTCTGTTCTTTACCCTTTAATACCTTGCTACTTTATCTTTGCCTTTCCAAAAACTTCACTCTGGATTAATTCCATCATCTACTCCCCCCCCCCCCAACTTCTAGGGCTGCTAAATGTTGCTGGAAGAAGTCATATAACTGTGCTGACTGTATCAACTACAGATTTATGTTATCTAAGCTCAATTGGGTCCTAATTGTTCTTCATCAAGTTTTTTTGCTCTTATTTTAGTGAATATCTATTTTATTCCTCACAGGGTTGCTTTGAACCTGAACTTCCCTCAATCTCTCCTTTAATACCAGGATAGGTCTTTGCCTCACACCTGAAAAATAGGTTTTATCCATAATGAGTTTCCTTTTCTTCCATCTACACCTTAGTATTCTCACCAACCCTCATTCTCTCCTCTTTTATTTCAATATTAAAATGTGACTTAGTCCTACTTCTTGCCTTGACCAACCTGGGTCCTTGAGCCTTTCCCCTCTGGTCTCTTCCAGAAGCTTGACACTTAATCAGTTTTTCCCTTCTTCTAATCTTCAGTCTCTGGTTCCTTTCTTGCTGCCAATAAACTTATGCAGCTCTTCTCCATAATTATAAACTTTCATTAAACCCTTTCATCCCCTCCAGCTATCATCCTCCCTTTAATCCTGTAGAAGGCATTCTGTTTCTTCTTATTCACCAGTTATTCAGTATAAAAACCCTTGCAGTCTGATTTCTGACTCAAGTACTAAGCCAGGACAGTTCATGATTACCCATGATCTTTTAATTACTAAACAAAATAAACTTTTTTCAGTCCTTATTATCCTTGATGTATCTGCTGTGTTTGATGCTTCTGAGCATCCTTTTTCCCTAGAATCTCTTTCCTACATGAGTTTCACTAGTTCCCCATTCCTCTGTTTTTCTTCTTCTCTGTTTGACTATTCCTCATTATCCATGTTCCATTTCCTAAGCATGTATACTTCCCAGGACTCTGACATGACATTATCATTTCCCTTATGTCTGCTCTATCAGTGATATCAGTTTCCTTTAGTTCTACTATAATTTTTATACAGATGACTTTCAAATATCTATTTCTAATCTATACTTCTTACCCAAATTCTAGACCCATATCATCAACTACTGCTGAATGTCACCTAGATTACTGCAAGGAATATCTAATTTAAGACTCCCCAAACAAATTATTATTATCATTATCATTATTATTATTATCATCATCATCATCATCATCTCTAAACTTTCACCTCAGTCTGGCATCTCCTTGGTCAGGGGCATCAAAATTCTGTCAGTCACTCAGATTCCCAAATTTAGAGGAATCTTTTTCTCATTCCTCTCCCTCACTCATCCATATTCAATTATTTGACAAGTCTTGTAGATTTCACCTTCACATCTCTCATGTTTTTCTTCTTCTTTGGCCTGAAATGGCCACCCTCCCAATTCAGGATCTTATCACTTCTTACCTTTCTGATTAGAGCTTTTAAAATCGTCTCTCTCCTTCCTCTCTCTGTTCTCTTCACTCCATCCTAAACACAGTCAATAAAGTGATATTTCTATAACCTGGGTTTGACTATGTCACACCACCCTCACCCCCTTCAGTGTCTCTCAGTTGAGTCTCTCTAGGATAAAATGCAAGATCCTTATTCTGGCATTTCAAGTCCTACATGATTTTATTCCAGTTTACCTTTCCAGACATATCACTGCCTTACATACACTATACATCAGTCCCAAATTTGCTGTTCTCCAACCTTGAGATTCCCATCTCTGTGCCTTTGTCCAAGTTGTTTCTTATGCTTGGGAAGCTTTCCCCCTCTTCACCTCCCCCTCTTCGATTTCCTAGCTTTCTTGAAGGTTCATATTGGGTACTATTGACTATGGAAGTATTTTCATAATCCATGTTCCTCTCAGTTGTTAATACTCCCTCCTTACCAATAACTTACCATTACCTTATATTTACCTTTTTTTATATATTCTCTATTTATTCGTTTGCATATGTTTTTATCTCCTCCAATGAAAGTAAACTTCTTGAAGCCAGGAACAACAGTTCTTTTTCTTTGTATGTACTTAGCCTAGTATTTTTTATATTGTAAGCTCTTAATTGCTCATTTTGTGATTTGAGTAAGTCTATTAGTCTTAATTTCCTAGTGTTGTAGTAATAAAATGAGACAACTCATGTAAAGCATTTTGCAAGCTTCAAAGCACCATAAAAAAATCAGTTCTATAACATATTCATCTCTTACTTGAATACTCTCCTAAATGAAGTCTTTCCTAACCCATCTGTAAAAAATAGTCTTTCTTCTTAGATTTTGCTTTATACCTCTTTAAGGTACTTTTCATATATTGATAAAGTTATATACATGAATATGACCTGTACTAGAATGAAAGTTTCATGAAGGTCAGAGTCTGTACCTGCTTTTTTTCAGTATGTAATACAATACTGTATATTGTAAGCCATAATAAATTTGTTGAATTAAATTGCACTGAAAGGTGCTTCTGATCTTGACTGAATTTGATTTCTATCCTCATTGGTTCTGTCCTGAAACTGCTCATGTAAAGACCAGACCTTCTAAGGACAACTTCCTACAATGAAGTTTCCTGAGGAAGGGACAGATGATTACCTGAACAGAAATATTTAACAAGTATGGAGTGAGAATTGTTGCTGACAGGATTTGTGACTGTGCAGGTATAATTTATGTGAGCATCTTCAGGTCTTTGCAAGATGAAAAGCCTAAAATTCCCACTGGACTCAACAACTTGTTCTCCTAGAGCGGTCCACTGGTACTCCACAACTTCTCCCTCCTCCACAAAGCATGTCAGAGTGATGTTGCAGGTGTTGTTCTCAGAGGCTATAGTATTCAGAGTAATTTTTGGTGGTGTCAATCGTCCTATAGAATGGAACAATATATGGCATGAGAATGAGTCTATAATGAAACTGTGTTCTTTATAAACTTTGCTAATTTTTCAAATTTTGATGTCTTTAGAAGTCAGTCTAAAGAAACTCTTTTGCTAAGGTAGCCTGTGTCCAAGGAAAACAGATAAAGACTTAGGAATCATTTTTCATTAAAATGTTAATGAATGACATTAATAAGTAGGAAAAGCATAGGGATAGAAGAGGACAGAACTTGGCAGAATATCCTTATTGAAAGGACAATAATAGCAAATAAAGTCACTGAAGAGAACAGAGAAGGAACATTAAGAAAAGAAAGAGTAAAGCAGAAAATATGTTGTCATTGAAGTCAAAGGAAGAAAAAAGTACCAGTAAGAGGAAATTTTAGGATCATAGAAATAACCACTAACATTATATATTATAGAGAATTCAAGGAGAACGCTGAAAAAAATCAAGGAATATGACCTTTAATGAGATCATTGAAAATTTTAGAGAGAATAGTTTCAATAGAGTCATTGGGGTTTGAGCTGTGTTATAAAGGACTAAGAAGGTGAATAGTAAGGAAAAAAGAAGCCATTGGATATAGAAAGCATTTTTCAGAAATTTAGCAGCTGATGGTAGGAGCTTAATGGAATTGTTGCTAGAAAAGCTACAAAGTTTAAGGAAAGTATGGTTTGTTTTAGGATTATGGAGACATGAGCATGTATGTAGACAAATGGGAAAGATGCAATACAAGAGATGAGATGGCAAAAATTGAATATACCTGAAGGCAAAACCCATGCCCTTTCTAACCTTTTTTCCCACCAGACTATCTAGTATAGTGGCAAGATTTCTTTCAGGGAATATTTGATTGAAAACTTAAATATTCTTTGAAGAAAAACTTGGGAAATAACCAGTGAAACAAGAAAGAACTAAATCAGGAAGTTTTGCCACTATGTACGTAACCTTAGGCAAATCACCTCACTTCTGTGGACCTCAGTTTCCTTGGATGAAAAATGAGGGGTTGGGCTAGAGAGGCTCTTTGGTCTTTCTCAGCCCAAATATTCTATGAGTCCACAACTATAGTCTTACTGTAGACTTGCAGAGTATAGTTCTTGGTGATAGTGATGTTAGTTGTAGAGGTCTGAAGATTCATGTCAGCTCTGTAGGGTCCAGTATCCTCCATCTTAAGGGGGCTAATCTTTAAGTTGAAAGTTTCAGGTTCGGCAGTCAGTCGTCCCCTATAATTTTGATGGGTTGGAATGAGACGGACTGATGTACCTTCTGGTTGCATAAGAGCAACAGGTGTACGGGAAGACCAGTTAATATTCTCAATTTTATGTCCAGCTGGTATTTCTGCAGGGAGGATAGCTGACTCTCCCAGAATCCCTATTACCTTTATTGCGGCATCATTCTCTTTGGAAGCTCTTGGCTCTGTAGAAGTAAAAGAAAAATTGTGATAGCAATTAAACTTGATTTCTATCTAGTAGTTTTCTCTTAGCACCATTACCTATAATTTGGGATAAATCCTGTAGATGCCATTATAAAAGTAAAGGGAAACCTTGGAAGATAGTGAGTTCCTCAATAACTGGAGCTCTTTAAATAGATGTTTGATAACCCCTTCGGGGAGAAGTTTTACTGAGAATTTGTTTGGGTATGGGTTTTATTATATTAAACCTGAGATATTATGATTTTTTTTCTTAGTCCATCATTTAATTCCTTGAGGAGGTACCTTATTGTGGAATCACACGCTAACCTCACTACCCCAGGAATACTTTATGTCAAGGGAATTCTAGAGATTTTTACATGCAAATTTTCATGACATTGATGTATCAAATATAGCATATTTTTTGGTGTGGGAATTCCTTCTATAAACTCAGACTTAGCCATCTATGAATGAATAGATAAATCTTAGAGAATGGTTGAGATTCAGAGTCATTAAGTAGATTGTCTAGTTTATTATAGGTAATAAGCATCAGAGATGATTTTTGAATTCACATCTTCCTGTGTTCTACCCATAATACTTCTAATATTCTCTCTATATATTTGCCATTCAAATTTAAGAATCATTGTTCACTTATAGAAATATACACATTTGAATTCCTCCAATTGTATAGTTATCTGAGACAGGAGACCTATTCCTGGATTTTGGGTTTGTGTCTCTATTAGGTGCTTGGTAAATTTTGAGAGGCCATAAGAGTGGAAGGAAGAGATTTTTGGAGTCAGAGGACTTAGGTTCAAATTTCATTTCTAATCACTACTGCTTCTATGACATTCAACAAGTTATTTAACCTCCCTGGGTTTCAATTTTCTTATTTGTAAAATAGGAAACTATTAAAATTCTTTCTTGTTCTGCCCTCCCTGATCAACCCCCTTTTTAGATAGTATAATAACTTCATGAGTAGTATAAGTTAACAAGAGTAGGAAATAAGATTGAAAAAGGGAACCTAGAAGTCACAGACTAAAGGAGCATAACAGTTACTTGTTAATTGTCTAATAAATTAGAGGAAAATAGGAACTACTGAAATCTGTCTCATAATTTAACTAAGGCTAAATTCTAAAGTAGAGGAAACAAACTGGGTCTTACTGAAGTAAGACCTTTAGGCTTACTAATTATTCATCACCCCCCACATAAGTTTAGTAAGATCAGCACAACACAAGGAAAATATACCAATGAACCAATCCTAAAGTGTTACTGATAACTTTGAGATGATGTGTATCTGTTAATGAACTACAGTGACATGGATAAAATAAAATAAGAATAATAAAAGTAAAATAAAAATAAGAGTTAATCCATCTTCTATCACTGAAATCCTTAAAAATGAGATTCACTGGGGTGGCTAGGTGGCACAGTGAATAGAGCACTGGCTCTGGAGTCAGGAGTTCCTGAGTTCAAATTCGGCCTCAAACACTTAATAATTACATAGCTGTGTGGCCTTGGGCAAGCCACTTAACCCCACTGCTTTGCAAAAAAATAAAAAAATAAAAACCCTAAAAAAAATAAAAAAAATGAAATTCACATTACCCTGCTCCTCCACCTCAGGTACTCTTCCATCATTAGTGGGTCTGTTCTACTTTCATACTCCCAACTCCAACATGTGGCTCTCTGACTCTCTGTATCCCTCCTCCTCACCATTTTCTTCCTTAAATTGCCTACTTTCCTTCACCACCTCATTCCTTATTCCCCATACCACCTTGTCTTTACTTGCTGTGCTGTTTGCTTCTGTTCTCTCTGTGCCTTATTAAAGTATGATTGACACATTACTCTCAGTTTGCTGCTGTTGTGGTCTTTCTTAGTGAATATCAAAAAAACTAAAACAAAACAAAACAGATATGCCTGTCTCCACCTGAACCCAGAGGGACCCCATATCAGTCCTATTCTATTACTCATAAATTGGGAATACTGTACTGAAACTATAAGTTATTCATAGCTGCTCCTACCCGAAAGAGGTAGGTGCAATAAAGTCATGTGTAGCAAACAATGAAACTTGTATTCTCTTCCAGGAGATTCCTCCCCTCTCCCTTTTATCTGGACCATAATAAATCAATTCAATAATTCCATATGTTATTTGATAATTCAGAGACTCTTAGTAGATGATCTTTGAGATACTTTCCAGCTCTAGCTCTATGATATTATAAATATTCCAACCTTCTAATTTTTAAAATTACAAGAGAGGTAACTTGGCACAATGGAGAGAGGGGCTAACCTTGGAGTTAAGAGAAGGTGGATTTGTATCCTAGCTCTGATACATCATATGTGAACCCAGATAAGTCACTGAAACATCCTCTGTCTCATATAACTTACTTAGATTTTAATTCACAGAAAAATTGCTTATGTATTGGCTGATAGAGTTTCCTTACTAGGAGTTTACTGCATAGATGAAGTAATATTTCTGCATAAAAATTACAACATTCAACTTATATAGAATTGTGCTATGGAATATAACGATTATGTAATGTGAAGCTCAATTGTACCTTTATCCCCACAGGCTAAAAATTGAGAGTTAACTGGAGTTTGAGACAAAGGATGAGTGCTTTTAACATTTAGTCAAATTTCTGCTCACTTAGAAACTTGCTAAAATATTGTGAGAAGTACTTTGGTATAAAAGAGAAGATAAGGGCAAGATAAATCTAAGGAAATGATTATGAAAATTGTTTATTTCTAGGAAAGACTCATTATTTGTTGGAAGAAAGAATCAGACTATACCTCCAAAGCAAATTATTAGATCATAAATTTTGTCATTAGTGCCCCTCCTCTCTTATTTTGGGTCTTTTCTACCTTCTTTTTTTTGGGGGGGGCTTATCTTTTATCTCTGACCCAGATAACTTGTATTCTCATCTATCATAATGCTCTCTCTCACTTGCAGATCATATTAAACTACTTTCCTCAGATTTTATTCATATTTTAGTATAAAATACTGATAGAGTTTAATATATTAACTTTCCCAGGAGTTTTTGAACTTCACCAAGGATCAAATCTTTAAGCTAGAGGTATGACTCACAAAGAGTGAAATGGGAAGCATTTCATTGGGAAGAGTGGCATTTTGGGGAGCTAAGGGATCTTTCTAGCAATACTGAATTTATATCTTATGTTTAACAGCCTGTTCCATGTGCCTGTTAAACTGAACTTTTGTTGCAGGAACTCATAAGGAGGATCCAAAGATCCTAAGGGTCCCTGGAATGTTGTATTCCTTCAACTTTAACATTTACTAAGTATCTACTGCATGAAGAGCACAGTGTTAGTTGCCAAGGGAGATACAAAGTTTAGATGAAACAGAATCTTTGCTCTCATCACTCTATTTTGTAGGGACTAAAAAAAAACCCATGCAGATAATTCTCATTCATATTGTTCCTTGAGGGGGTGGAACCATATGAAGGTAGGAATTCCCAGAAACTCTCCTCCAGAACACTCCTAATGCCTTAAAATTATGACTGTAACCAGATTCCAGAGAGGTGGAATGCATAGAAAGATGGAGCAAAGCAACTTTTCGGCCCAAGATAACCTGGAAGATCTGGAAGAGTTTGTTCCACCAGGATGGGAAGGGGTTGTAGGGCAGCCAGGGCCACAGCTGGACTGCAGCCTTGCCACACCAGAGTGAACAAGCTCCAGTCATCCAGGAACTGTCTGCAAGGTGTCTGGGTCCTTGGGGGTGTCTAGGTTCATGGCAGCAGAACCAACTTTCAGACCTCTCAGCTCAGGGATGGTCAAGGACAACTTGGAAAGTCAACTGGAAAGCCCTGCCACACCAGAGTAAATGTGGAGTACAGGTCAGCCAGGCCTCAGCACATACCAGGGCTGGGAGCTGGAAGCAGTTTTGCAGATTTACCCAGCAGGGAACCACCTGGCAGCTGCTTGCAAAGCACTCAGACCATGAACAGTAAGGGGGTTGAGGGTAGATTGTCAAGGTCTCTCTGTTTCTTTATTCATACTCAGATCTAGGTTGCAGTCTGTAGCACCCTTTTGCTATAGCAGTGCAGGGACTCTCCTCAAAGCTCCAGGGCAGAAGGGAGTGCTTGTGATTATCCATAGTTCACAGCATAGGCCAGGGAAGACAGAGCCTCTTATGAGACCTGGAAGGAATTGAGGCACCTGGGGAGGTGTTCCAGAAACACTAGAAACTTGGGAAATACATAAAAGCCAAGTCATAGACTGGGGAAAACAACAGAAGAAAAAGAATCTGACTATAGATAATTACTTTGGTTCCACAGTGGATCAAAGTACACACTCAGAAGATGACAAAATCAAAGCTTCTGTATTCAAAGCCTCCAAAGAAATGGGAATTGGTCTTAGGCTATGGAAGAGCTCAAGAAAAGATTTTGAAAATCAAGTAAGGGGGCGGGGCATCTAGGTAGTGCAGTGGATAGAGCACCAGCCCTGGAGTCAGGAGTAGCTGAGTTCAAATTTGACTTCAGACACTTAATAATTACTTAACTGTGTGGCCTTGGGCAAGCTACTTAACCTCATTGCCTTGCAAAAAAATTGCCTTAAACAAAAAAAAAAGAAAATCAAGTAAGGGTGGTAGAGGAAAAATTGGAAAGAGAAATGAGAGCAATGTGGGGAAAATCATGAAAACTAAATCAGCAGCTTGGAGAAGGAGATACAAAAAAACCCAAAGAAAATAGCATGCTAAAATCCAGTTTAGGTCAAATGGAAAAAGCAGTCCACAAAGTCAATGAGGAGAAGAAAACTTTAAAAAGAAGAATTGGCCAGATGGAAAAGGAGATAAAGCTCTCTTAAGAAAATAAGCCCTTCAAATGTAAAATGGAGCTAAGGGAAGTTGATGAGTTTGTGAGAAATCAAGAAACAATAAAACAAAACCAAAAGAATGAAAAACTAGAAGAAAATGTGAGATATCTTACTGGAGAAACAGCTGACTTGAAAAAACAGATTCAGAAGAAATCATTTAAAAATTATTGAGCTACCTGAAAGTCATGACCAGGAAAAAAACCCTACACTTTAATTTTCAAGAAATTCTCCAGAAAAATTGCCCTGATATCCTTGTAGTAGAGGGTAAAGTAGAAATTGAAGGAATCCACTGATTGCCTCCTGAAAGAGATCCCCCCCCCAATCCCAGAATTTCCAAGTCAAAGAGAAAAGCAGCCAGAGAGAAACAATTGAAATATTGTGAAGCTATAGACAGGATTATACAGTATTTAGTAGTGTCTATTTTAAGTACTCATAGAACATGATATTCTGGAAGGAAAAGGAGCTTAGATTATAACTAAGAATCAACTTCCCAGCAAAACTGAACATCTTCTTTCATGGGGAAAAGATGGACATTCAATGAAATGACCAGAACTGAACAGAAAGTTTGATCTCCAAGTACAAGCCACAGGTGAAGCATAGAAAGGGTATACGGGAAGGGCAAATTATGAGGGATTTAATGATGTTGAACTGCATGAGAAGATGATACTGATAACTCATGAAACATCTCATTTATTAGAGCAGTTAGAATCAGCACAGGAGAGAGTTGAATATCAAAGTACAATATAAAGATGGAATCAATGGGTATAAAAGGAAGTTACTTGGAGAAAGGCAAAGGAGAGGTAGAATAGACTAACATATTTATGTAAAAGAGTCAAGAAAAAGCTTTTGCAATAGAGTGGAAGTGGGGAAGGTGAGGAAGAATGAATGAGACTTCATTCACATTGGAAATGGCTCAAAGAGGGAACAACTGTAGAAATCTATCTTACCTTAGAGGAAAAAGGACAGGAAAGGTGTAAGAGATTGCTGAGGGTTGTAAACAATAAGCCTGTGATGGGGCTTTGTGTGGGAGTGCTAGCCTGAGGAAGTAAACTTTAATCAACTGCTGCCTGCAAGCACTGGGGCATCGTTTGACTTGTAATTAGAGAATGCCAGGGGATTGGGAGTGAAAAAGGCTATTTAAGCACTTACTTTGTGTTGAATAAATGGAGAACTTGCCATCTTTGTCTCAAGCCTCTTCAGCATTTGCCTGTGAACTTGACTACAGCTGGACTGAGTCAAGTCATGGTTTATGAGTAAAGTATAAATTAGCCACAACAGAAAGGGATGGGAGAAAGTGGATGAGGGAGGGGAGGACGGTGTAGGTGATAGAAGAGAGGAAAATTGTGAGAGAGGGTAGTCAAATGCAACATTTTTTTTGTAGGACAGTGCGGTTGGGTGGCTTGCCCAGAGCTGCACAGCTGGGTAGTTGTTGGGTGTCTGGGGTTGGATTTACGGTTGCATTTGGCCCTGGTTCCAGGGCCAGTGCTCTGTCCATTGTACTTCCTGGTTGCCCTACCACACACTTTTGAGGAGGGACAAAGTGAAAGGAGAAAGAGAGAATAGAATAAATAGGAGTGGGGAGGAATAGTATAGAGAGAGATATGGCTAGCAATAGCATGTGTGGGAAAATATACTGAAACAACTTCTCTGATGGACTTATGATAAAGAATCCATACCAGAGAGAGAGAGAGAGAGAGAGAGAGAGAGAGAGAGAGTTGATTGTATTTGAACACAGACTGAAGTACATTTTTTCCTTTTTCTCTCACTTTATTTTTCTTGAGGTTGCTCTATCTTTGTGGGGGGGAGCAGGTATTATGTTTATTTTTACAACAAGACTATTGTAGTAATGTGAAAATAAATAAATTAATTTAAAAAATAGTGTTCCTTGAAAAATGCATAAGAGAATTATAAAGAAAATGCTATGTGAGGTCTTGGAGTATTGAGGAATAGAGTGGGGGAGAATCCTTACAAAGGATGCATATCAAGGAAGGTTTTATACAGGAAATAACATTTAATGGAGAGGATTTCAACAGGCAAAAGAAAATTCCATGGAATAGAGAATTATTTGAAGTAATCTACTGAGATCATAGAGCATCAGATCTCTGTGGACAACAGCTAATAACCTATTTTGACTGGAATTTATATTTTGTAGAGGGGGATGATATGAATTAAGACTGGAAATACTAAGTAGTACCAAACTGTGGTTGTCTTAAAAATGCCAGGATGAGGAGATGAACCTTTAATTTGTAGGCAATAGGGAACCATTACAGATTCTGTGGCAAAGGATTGCCCTAGATATATGTAGAAATCTGGCAATAGTATGAAGTAAGAGGGGAAACAGGAAGTTACAAAGTCTCTCTATGTCTAACAAGTCTTCTCTGGATCCAGCTAACTCTTTGCTTGGCTGCTTTCTTTGTTTGCATCCCTGCTTTAAGCCTAAAGTTGCAGCTGACAATCATCTACAAAACTAGCACTGACAATTGATTGTATTATTCAGGGATCCTCCAGATAAGGGAATTCCCTGTTGATGTACTCTATCTCAGGAGATCAAAAACTGATAAATAAGAATATTCCAAAAAAAGCTGAAGAGACCAGAACTCCCCCCCCCTTTGGAATTTGGAAAAATTCCATGGAAAAATCATGGTGTTCACTTTTCTTTTATTACTTTTTATTCAAGGGATTTGTCTATGGTTTTCTGTGTGAATCTGGGTTAACTTTATGTATTTCTGAACTTCCATTTCAATAAGCCAGTTAATTGGCAGTCATTTATTAAAGGTGTATACTGTGCTAAGTGCAAAGAAAGGCAACCATAGCTCCTGTTTCTTTAGTTTTAATCTTTATAAAACATTTCTCCCACAATAACTATGTAAAGGAGATAGTATAAATAATATTAGGCTCATTTGACAGATGGAAAAAAGTGAGCCTCCAAGAGGCATGGAGCTTGCCCAAGATCCCAAATGTAGAAGTGATAGAATCAAGATTTATGGGATTATAAATTGAGAGCTGAAACCAAGGGCCTTAGAAATCATCTCACCTCCAACAGTTCAAATACAATATTCTTTCTATTATTGCCAGTTCACCTCATCTTCTTATGAGGGATCCTTTTACCCCTCATTGTGATGTCTCTAGTCTAATCCCTATATTACTCACGTAACTCTCATGGAGGAGACAAAGTAGAAGAGTGTGTCTGTGATTATGTCTATTTCAGCCATGCATAACAAGTATCCTAGTAACCATCCAGAAATCTACTGGACAAGATTGTTGAGTGATTCCCATTCTTCTTCCATGATAACAATTACTATCAATTAGTTTTCTACCCTTCCATTTTTATAGCATACCACAATTAATATTTTGTTCTAATGTTTCTGCAACACAGAATTATTATTCTATTGTGCATATTCCCTTAGCATAAAAATGGACATTTCATTTCATTTATTACTCTGTTGTTTCCATATATTCTTAGCTAGTCAGTATTTTAACTGAATCTCCTAAAATAAATCCCTTCAATTCCTTTATTTAATTCATATCAGTAATGGCTTTTGATTTAGTTTTCTATTTTTTTTCACACACCTTCATTCATATTTGGTAAAAGGCAAACTGAATGCAAAAGGAAAGTGAAGCAGAAAATTCCAACAAGCTGCCACAAGATGGCACCCAGTACACCAAGACAGGTAAGTGAATTAATGGAAAGAATAATACGCTTAGAACTCAGGAAGACCTGAGTCCAAATTTAGATTCAGACACTTACTAGCTATATGACTTGGGCAAGTCACTTAACCTCTGACTGTCTCAGTTTCCTCAACTATAAAATGGAGATAATTATAACTGCTACCTCGAAGGGTGGTTGTGAGGATCAAATAAGGTAATATTTGTAGAATACATTGTGCAGAATCTAGAACATAATAGATGTTTCACAAAAGAATATTTCCTTTCTTCTTTTAGAGCTTCCCAAATATATTTCCCCTCCCACATGAGGGTAGTCATAATTTTGGAAGAATTCAGGTTCAAAGATTGAACCAAGTGTTAGGAGAAGAAATTCACCTGGACAATACTTGAAGCTTCTTTTGAATTAATTCCATCCCTTTCATGAATACACAGTTATTCTGACTTTTTTGGGTCTGCACTTCACTGGCCAAGTAAAGAGAAGTGTTTACAAAACTGAGGTTCAAAGCATCTCAAAGACAATGGTGGCCCCAGTATTGGTGATTCAAAGGAGATGATACCACAGTTAAGTAACTGTATTTTGTAGATCTGGAGAACATGGAGAGAAAAAGTATGCAATCAGTAGCTAGAGTCCAGATGTCTTTATTTGACAGTTTGGTAGTTAAAAGGAGTCTGTTGAATCTAGATCCTTAAGGACTCTTTTTATGTAAACATGGGTGGCTTGAGTATTTAGTTGTAGAGGGATTTGAGATGTATTGGCATGATAATTTAATAGGGGGAAAGGAGAATCTAGGTTTATCAAGGTATCACACTGGATTATTTCTCTTCATGTTATTTGTTCAACTGGTACTACCATTTAGGGTGCCAAATATAGAGATGGCCATATATGGTGCTAGATATAGAGATGACATATATAATTTATCTATCTATCTATAGACACTAATCTATAGATGACTTTCTTTGTCTACAATCATGAACTAAAATAAAAGGGTTTCATATTTCCATAGGTGATTGACCCCAGAGAGAAAAGGAGAAAAATTAAAATAATGGGTAGGGGAAGAGACTCTTCTTGGGGAGTAGGGCTATAAGGATCTCCATAGTTTTAGTGTTACAGATTGAATTACAATATATTGGAGTATTTTCAAGGTGTTTTAAAGCCAAAAGGCCATAGATTTAATGGCCAGCTGATAAAAACACATGGATGTTTTTAGAATGCCAGAAGTACACTTGCCAAAAAGACTTTTCTATGGAGAACTCATACAGGGCAAGCATTCAAAGAGATCAAAAGAAGCAATACTAGGACACCTTGAAAGTCTCTCTTAAGAACTTTGGAATTGGGTGGCTGGGTGGCTCAGTGGATAGAGCACCGGCCCTGGAGTCAGGAGTACTTGAGTTCAAATCTAGCCTCAGGTAATAATTACCTAACTGTGTGGCCTTGGGCAAGCCACTTAACCCCATTGCCTTGCAAAATCTAAAAAAAAAAAAAAGATATGATAGAAATAAAATCAACTATGTATTAAATTTGACTTAGTGCATAGAGGACTGGACCTAAAATCAGGAAAATGAGTTCAAATCCAGTCTCAGATACTTAGTAGCTGCATGACCCTGGGTGAATCTCCAAATCTCTACCTCACAACCCTTATCTAAAAAGGGTATTATAATAATAGAACCTACCTTTCAGAGTTGTTGTGAGGATCAAATATGATAACATTGTTAAACAAATATTCTTGAACTCATTATATAAACATTATTATTATTATTATTAATTATCTGTATGGGTCATGAGGAAGGGGACAGGGAGCAACAAAAAATCTACTATTGTCTACTCAAGTCAATATACATTTATTAAGCCCCTACTATATGCCATACACTGTGCTCTATTTTGAGGATACAAAGAAAGGAAAAAGGATCATGCATAATCACAAGGAACTTGTGAATAGTTACATACAAATGAACTGTGTACAGAATAAGTAAGAAATAATAAGCAGAAGTAAAGAGTGATTAGAACAGGTTTCTTATAGAAGATGAATTTTTTTTCTGGGACTTGAAAGAAATCAGAGAAGTCAAGAGGCAAAGATGAAGAGGGAGAACATTCCTAATATGGAGGACAACTAAAGGAAAATGCACTGATTTGGGAGGTGGAATATCTTGTGCAAGGAATAGCAAGGACACCAGTTGATCTGAGTGAGAAGACTGACTGAGACTTCAGTATTCTTCATCTAACTTCCATTCTTGCCTTGGCTGCTGTATTCTTGAAGCTTCAAAGGCGTTGGATACTATCAACTTGTCCCTCCAAAGAAAGTCAACTTCTAGAGAGAGCAATTATTTTAAATGACTAAATTTGAGCAAGAATTGTAGACTCCTGCTCTCATCCTTGATGTCTGGCATTCAGGACACGGTGATAGTCCTGGCCCTGGAAGCCACAAACAAAAAGCACAAGACATATGTAAAACCCAGCAGAATATGACCTTATAACCAATAAAACCACCATAAAGAAGATTTGTACTAAGGAAGATTTCTTCCCATGTTAGCCCTTCCCATAGTTTCACTCATATGTTGCTAGAATCTTAACCTTTTTAGCCTTATTATCTGTATTACTAATTGTACCCTTAGTGACTCAATCTCTCATTAGCAGAATTTCTTGCACTTCATTGCCAGGGAAAGCATAGTGACCTATCTAGAGCAGTGCTCCAGCAAGAATTTATTACCACTTTCATGACTGATCAGCTCCTTTCCTTATAGATAGGAAGCTAGATGGCATAATGGAGAGAATGAAGACCTGAATTTTAATCCTGTTTTGAAGACTTGCAAACTGTATGTTCCAGCAAAAATCATTTAATTTCTCTCAGTCTCAGGATTCTCATCTTTAAAAAGGTAATAATGGCACTGACTTAACAAGGGCAGCTAGGAGGTACAGTGGATAAAGTGCCAGAGGAAGAAAGACTCATCTTCCTGAGTTCAAATGTGGCCTCAGAATTTTACTGGTTATAGGACCTAGGGCAAGTTACTTGACCCTATTTGCTTCAGTTTCCTCACCTGTAAAATAATCTAGAGAAGAAAATGGTAAGCCGTTCCAATATCTTTGACAAGAAAACCCCAATTGAGGTCATAAAGAGTTTGATATGACTACAAGAACTTGAACAACAGCTTCACAAGATTGTTGCAAAGATTAAGTTAAACTTTGAAAGCCTATATGTTAGTTATTATTATGAAGATATGATTCTATCCCAAGCATAAAAATTCCTTAGGAAAAAAATGAATCACTGAAAACACATTTAACCAAACTCATTTTTATTGTTTTTGTATCCCCAATATCTGTTTTAAAATTTGAATAGGATTTTATTAGTTCTTCTCTTGAACCCCCTTCCTAACATCTCTACCCCTATACTTTGTGTAACTTTGGGATCAGGAAATGGAAAAGATGTGAGATTAATAGGTTGATTGGTGGACTTCTGTGTTGCTAGTCATTCTGGTCCCTTTCTTGAAAACCCTGGGAGGAAGTGTGTGTGTGTGTGTGTGTGTGTGTGTGTGTGTGTGTGTGTGTGTGTGTGTGTGTGTGTGTGTGTGTGTGTGTGTGTGTGTGTGTGTGTGTGTGTGTGTGTGTGTGTGTGTGTGTGTCTGTGTGTGTGTATGTCTCATCTGATAGAGTTGTGACCTGATTTTGTGGGCTTTAGCAGCAGCAACAGTAGCTGAGATAATGTATTTCTCTTCTCTGAAGTCTCCGCTATCACCTACATCTTGGGGGCCTCAGCAAAAACTGAGAACAATTTGGCCAGGAAGTGAAGCTAGTTTCTCTTTGAGTGGGAGGGGTGTGGGTGAAGGTGAGGAGGAGAGGGCAGTGGCAGAACTGAAGTGGGGGAAAGGAGGGGAGAGATAAACACTTGCTTATTTTGTCTGCTACTGTGCTTCCAAGTTATGACTGAAGCAATATGGTCAGAAACATTTATTAATTTATTATTATTATTTTATTAATTTTCTAAAGTGTCTGTAGAAAACAAAACTAGTCATTTTAATAGACCCAAGGTTTAGTTACAAATGGAGATGGGATTATCAAAGTCACTTTGTATTCATGTGCTTCTAGAAGATTCTTGGGCAGAAATAACAAGGAAAATGGAATAAGTACCAGTCTTGGAGTCAGAAAAGCTGGGTTTCAGTAGTTCAATAGTCCCTGCCTTCATGGGGCTCACAGCTTTTGGGGAAGGGAATGGTTAGGAACCAATTCAGATACCTTATATAGTATTACATGATAAAAACACTAAAGAGAGGCAAAAAACAGTACAAGGGAAGGGATATTCTAGGTTATAAGGGATTAGATTATTACTAACCAGGGGATCAAAGAAAGCCTTGTAGTATTTGCCTTAAACTTTAAAGGTTGGGTTAGAATTCAACTAATGAAGAGGGAGAGAGAAGATATCCTAGGCATTGGGAACAGTCTGAGAAAAAATCAAGGAAGCTGGAGAATTTAGGACTCATTTAGATGGGGGAATATTTTAATATACACAAGATAATAGAAAATATTGGTACCATTTAACACATTTTATGGAGGTCATGCTTAGTTTCTTCTCAGGGATGATTTTTGTGATTACAGCTCCCAACTAAAACATGGATACAGGAATACTCTGAAAGGTTGTTTCTTTATTCAGTATATTCCTGATGAATTGGTTTCAAGTACTTTTTGAGCTTTTCATTCTGTTCAGAGAAGAGACCATATCAACAAACTAGGACTCTGGATCAATAAGTCAATCAATAAATACTGATTGATTGAGATACTAGTAAGATAGTAAGGCAACCACAATGCCATGGTTCCTCTCCTTGAGGAACTGAAAGTCTAACTCAGGGTTCTTAGCCTGAGGTCCCTAATTTGACTTAAAAAAAAAGGTTCTCATAACTGCAATTCAGTATAATTGGCCTCTTTTGTAATCCTATGTCATTTATTTAATACACTTAAGAATATCATTCTGTGGAGTCCATTTTGAGACTGCCAAAGAGATCTATGACACAAGAAATATTAAGAACCCCTAGTCCAGCCAGAAATGATCCAGAGGCACAGAAGAACATAATAAAACACTAATTTTCTCAGAGAGGTAGAACAATAAGTACCACATCCCTTCAGAAAAGGAAGGAAACAATCTTTGCAGAATTTGAATAGTCAGGGAAAACCTTGAAAAAAGCAGAATTTGAGATGGGCAGGATTTGGAAAAGCTGAGAGCATGAGGTTAATTACTGGAATAAATTAGGTACACACCATATAGAAGCAAACAATCACATTGGCATAATGTTTGATAGACCTTAATAGCTCAGTTTGTTGGGGGAAGGATTCCCTCTCTGTGGAAAAAACCCCCCAACTTCTGGGAAAACTGGATAGAAATCTGCAGAAATTAGGTTTAAGAAAATATCTCATACCATACAATAAGGTAAACTTCAAATAGAACAAATTGTGCTAAGCTCCAGTTACTAAGCTAATTAAAGAAAGAAGTAGAATAAGATATTTGGGATCTATGGTTAGAAAAGGAGCTCATGACTAAACAAGTTATAGAGAAGATCATACAAATTAAAATGACATAATGGACAGTGGGATTATGGACAATAATTCTATAAAATTAAAGAAATTTTACAAATTAGAAGGGAAACAGGTAAATGGCAGCAAGTTTCTGATAACTGTGTTCTCCTATTGAAAAATGACTAAACAAATTGTGGTATATTATGCCATAACAAATAAATTCCTTAATTTTACGGAATCATTATCCATAATCTTATTGTCCATTGTCCTGTTTTAACTGCTCCATCTTCTCTTGAGATGCCTTGCCCATAGATACCAAGAATACCCCATGTAACCACATGATTCCATACTTACAGCTTTCCTTTCCCAATTAGAATATAACATTGAAAGTAGGGACCATCTTTTTTTTCTTGCATTTGTATCCTTATAGCTACTTAACACAGTCCTGAGAACACAGTAAGCTCTTAATAAATGTGCTCTCTCTCTCTCTCTCTCTCTCTCTCTCTCTCTCTCTCCTTATCCATTTATCCATTATGACCATTCATCTACCCTTATGGGAAGAATGAAAGGGACAGGGAGTCCAACAAAGCATGTTAAAATGATAATCTAATCCCAAATCATTTAGGTTTCTGAGACCAAGGATCTCAAGTTTGCATTGGGAGTGAGATTGACAAAAGAATAGATTTAGTTGGGCTTTGTTGTTGACGGCTTGGTTAGATAGGTAGGTGTTGTTTTGTTCTTCATTCTTAAAGAAGACCATAACATCAGGGGAGGTGATGCCATGACTTACACATGAATTGCATTTGAATGAGGGGATATTGGGCAAAGTCACCAGTCTCACTTTCCCTTCTAAAGTCATTTGGATCCATTGGCCAGATATAAATCAGGGACCCTGGATTTGGCCCTGGATGCAAGGTAATTAAAGTTCAGTCTTTGAGCCTGAATTTGAACCCAGGTCTTCTTTACTCTAGGGCTAGTATTCTATCCACTGAGCCACTTATCTGCCCAGATGGAGAGGTATATAGCTCTTGACTGTGAACTAATAGAGTCATGGTTTTTCTTATTAGAGAGAGGTTTTCTAGTTATTACACACTAATAGATAGTAGTAGAAGGCAATAGATAGAAACTTAAAGAATTTAATTAAATTTTTTTTTTAAAAAGTTAAATAGTTGAAGGCTAGTAGAGAGAAACTGGATGACCCCAAGACTGCCAGAGATGTCTAGCAGAGATAATCTTATGGAAAATAAAGATGTTTCAGGATCATAGAGAAGCAATTCAAAGATGACAACAAAGAAACAGAAAACAGTACAATTATATCATTGAAGGATATTAACAGCTATGTAGTGTTCGAAGTGAAATTGCTCTGACCACACAGTTCTATAATAATATCTATTGCTAGCTAGCATTTGCATATTGTTTTAGAATTTTCAAAAGATTATAAATATATTATATAATTTAATTCTCACATTATCCTGTGACGTTGGTGATATTATTATTCACACTTTACATATGTGAAAACTGAGGCTGAAAATTTTAAGTGACTTGTCTACTTTCATCAAACATTTTCTTTCTGGTCCCAGTACATTATCTATTATGACACCTTTATGTGTTTGTCTCAAGCACATGGTTACTTGTGCACACCTTTATTCATATTCCCTGACCAGGAGAAAGAATTTAAATAGAGTTTCAAAAGAATTTAAAACATGTAAACTCATTTTCCTTTTAAAAATTAATAACATTTTCTTGAGATTGAATTGCCTCAGAGGACAAAGGTGCAACTGGTTGATATAGCTTTGAATATGGCATCAACACCCAAGACTCAAATAATCTGAGTTCTTCAGGATTGATAGATTTCCTCACCCCATTTTGAGTGAACACATCTCTCTGATAGGGTGTGCCATAATAACAAATGCAGAATTGAAAGACACTATGTCCAATAGAAAAACAACTATTTTTGCTGAATATCCTTACTATATTATTGTTGAGTGAAAATTCCTTTGATAAAAATGGAATCTCCAAGTTCTCATTTCATTCTAATTCTGTAACTTAATTATTAAAATGTCTAGTCGGGTCTGTCATGGAACTTTTGTTTAATGTCCACATTGATTTAAAATGATCTCATAATGGACCTTGAGGAAAGGCCAATGTAGAGAGAAGGAATCCTGGAGTGATTTGGATGATTTGATTTGGGACACTGATACTCTTTGGTCTTCCTGCTTTTGATTGCATAGTTAAGAATTTTTTCAGTGGGGTCAGAAAGGACTCCTGATTCAATGGTATTATCTCATTGTATATTTAAGGAAGTTGACAAGAAAAATGAAGATATCACAAGAACAAATATTCCTTGGTTGTTGCTGATGGCCATCCATAAAATGAAAATAATAGCTAGCATCTATGTAGCACTTTAAGGTTCACAAAACACTTTTCATAACCCAATCTTCACAATTGTGTGAAGTAAGTGCTATTATTATTACCATACAGATGAGAAAATGGAAAGAAGTTAAATGTTATGCCACAGGTCACACATTGTGAATACATGGAGTTTCTCATCCTCCTCCTCAACCTTCATGTTGTGAGTATAAGATTCAAAATTCAACTAAGTTCTTGGAAGACCCCTTATTTCTCTGCTTCTTATTTTCAACCTTATATTTCTCAGTTCCTGGACCAAATGCTCAAAGTATCATTTAATCTTTGCCACATTCTTGTGAAATGACTTATTATAGATGAGGGACCTAAGGTTAATAGAAGTTGTAGGTTGTCTAAAGTTATATGTAGAATAAATAGTAGAACTTCAATCCAGATATTCCTAAACTAATAACAAGGGATTTCTACTCTGAATTAAAGTGGATCAGAAAGTTACTACTACTATAGTTGCTACTATAGAAAGTTACTACTACTATAGTTGCTACTATAGAGGAAAATAATGCTTCATAAAACCATAAAATAAGACATGGAATTATTCACAGATCATTATTAGTCACACACATGCTTCCCTGCATTAGTGTGGTTAATCATGAGTTCAATGTACTGTGTGGGTACTTAGTGTTTTTTTTCCCCTAAAGTGAGTTTCTTTTCCATCACTCCAAAAAATTGAATGGAAAGAGGAAAGAAGATGAAGAATGAAGGGAAAAAAGAATTTCAGGAAGAGTGATGGGGAGAGTGAATGAAGGATAGAGAGAGATGGAAATGAAGGGAGAATGGAGGGAGATATATAGAAATGAAGAATGGAGGGATACGGAGGAGCAGGGTAGAAGGAAAAGAATGGAGGGTGAGGGATGGAGGAAGAATTAAAAAAAGGGGGAGTAGAGGGATGATGGAAAAAGGAGGGTAGCATGGAAGGAGAATGAAAGAGGGAGAAAGTAAGGGAAGATAGAGGAGGGGAAGAGAGGATGAGAAATATGGAGGAGTAGTTCATATTACTCCAGTTCTGAGGGTGGAGAATTGAGCCATTTGGGATTTCCACTTCGGGGAAGAAGAGGAAATTTTAAGGCAGATCACAAGATTCTGTACCTTTTTTTTTTTTTTTTTTTAGGTTTTTGCAAGGCAATAGGGTTAAGTGGCTTGCCCAAGGCCACACAGCTAGGTAATTATTAAGTGTCTGAGACCGGATTTGAACCCAGGTAATCCTGACTCCAGGGCCGGTGCTTTATCCAATACGCCACCTAGCTGCCCCAACCTGTATCTTCTTTCTCAGAAAATATATCCCTTAATATGAGAAAGTCTTTGTCACTCATGATTTAGAATTTTCTTATTCTGTGGCATTTAAGGAGAATAGAGAGGGGAGTCCTGCCAACAATTCCCCTCCTGGGACTTTAAATATTTAAATACTTTGAATATTCTCCCTAAGTTTTTAGTGAATTTTTGATGTCTGGAGAAGAAAAACACCAAATAGAAATTAGCACTAAAGTTAGAAAAAAGTGGTGAATGAATGTTAGATGACTGCAATGAAAGGAATTGAAACAGGTTGGAGTTAATGTAAAAAAAAATGATTCATGAATAAATAAGTTAACTATTGATAAAACCAATAAATATATTTTACACTTAAATATATCCATTTCAACCTAAAATGTTATTAATTCATCAATTAATCCCTGTTTCCTTTAATTTCATTTTATCTATTCTTTCTGAAATATTTATTTACATATAGATACATATACATATATATAACTACATATACATATATATGTAACTACATATATATGTAACTATATACACATATATGTATCTTCTTTTTGTAATAGCATGGTCAACATTTATTCTTTACTTTTTTGTTTCATATTAATTATTATGGATCTTTCCAAATTTATTTATATTTTCATACTTATGAATCTTATTTATATTTTAGTATCCTATTACTTTGATACACTGTAATTTATCCAGAGAGCAACTAGGTAAAGCAGTAGAGTAGTGAGTCTGAAGTCAGAAAAACTCATCTTCCTGAATTCAAATCTGGCTGTGTGACCCTTGAGCAAGTCACTTAACCCTGTTTGCCTAAATTTCCTCATCTGCAAAATAAACTGGAGAAAGAATGGCAAAGTATTCCTATATCTTTGCCAAGAAAACCCCAAATAGGATCACTAAGAGTCAGACACAATTGCAAACAACTGAACAGCAAATTTATCTAACCATTCTATAATTGTTGCAGATTTTTGTGACTTTTAGGTTTTAGGATTTGGGTTTTTTTTTGCTATACTATAAACAATTTTAGCCTCTTTTCATCAACCCCTTTGATTAAAAAATGGAATTCAGGTCAAATGGTATGATTATTCTGGTAACTCTTAAAGTGATCCATCCGAATGGTTTGCAAAAAGATTGTGGTATTTTGCAAACCCACCAGCAGAATATGAATGTTCTTATTCGTCCTAAACACACTAACATTGAGTTTTATTAGTTTTAACTGTCTGCCATTTTGATTAGTATAATCTTAAATTTGCTTTAGCTTACATTTCTCTGATATCTTTTGGGGTTGAACATATGTTTTCAAGTGAAAATTTATGTTTCCTTTCTGTAAAATTGCTATACATATTTTTTATCTATTAAGGGTTTGGTTTTGCTGTTGAATATTATTGTCATTTCCTTTATATTTAATGTATGTAGTTTTCATGTATTTTTTATAAATACTTCCCCTACATTGCTATCTCTGCCTCCCATCTCTCTCTATCTCTGTCTCTGTCTCCCTTTATATATATATACACATACACACACACATATATATATTTTTGCCTGACATTATAGGGTCTCTTTTGGTTTTCTCTTTTCCTCACCTGTAGGTTGCATTCCATGGAAGATGGCCACCTCAGGTTCAAAGTACTCTGTGGGTACCATACTTCTACAACTATGGCTCATTAATCAGCATCAACATGTTTGCTTTTTTTAAATTAGGAGACACAATTAATTCAATCCAAAGAAATTTCCTGGAATAATGTGTTAAGAAAATTAACAATGAAACCTATCATAGACCTGGGACATATTTTCCTACAATTATACTTAGCATTATTGGAGAAGTAGAGATTATGAACAGAAAGGTACATGTTTAGTAAAGCGCTCTCTCTCTCTCTCTCTCTCTCTCTCTCTCTCTCTCTATATATATATATATATATATATATAAAGAAGGGTAGTTACAAGGACATGAACTCTTTGTTCTGCTCTGACTTGCTTTACTTCCTAGAGTTTTTTCAGATACCACTTTACTGGTTATTGGGCAAGGATTGTTATTTCTGCTGGCTTTAGCCATTTAATCTTGTGAAACCCTTAGTGACTATGCTCCAAAATAGTATACTGCTCAGGAATCATATGAACTATCTTCTTCCTTCTCTAAAAAGCAAGATGCATCAAGCAGTATTGTCTTTCTAGAAGATTCATTGTCTAGAATAGTTGAACTCAGAAACCTGAACTCAGACTTACTTCAAGCCACCCTCAAAACTAGTGCTGGCCTTCAGAAATCCACATTCTTGTCTAAAAATTTAAATACTGGAATTATGCTATTTAATTAGTTCAGAATCCTCCTCTTTTAAACTGAGATTAGGGGTTCAGGAAACAGTAGTTTGGATTCCTCACCTTGGGTTTTGTACATGAACATGTTCTAGGTGGTCATGTGCTTTTTGCTGCAAGGTACAACTGCTGATGGAAGACAGAGGAAAGACAGAGCCACTCTCTCCCCCATTCCACAAGCTGCTTTCTGCTAGCAGGAAAGGGATAAAGAATGACTCTGCAAGAACTGAAAGCTTCTTACAGAGCTGATTTTATCCTTAGAGTTGACTGGCTCCAGACAAGTCTAGTTTCCTTATTAAAAGACACAATAGTCATTGCTGATACTTAGCCAGCTGTCTTCATTCAGTCGTTAAAGCTTTATAAGGTTTGGTGGGTTATTTGCACTTCATTGCCTGATTATTTAAGTAATGATTGCATTCTCAATTATCAGATTATTTAAGAAAAGTCCTAAATACCTTAACATTGAAATTTAAATTTTTTTTATGTAATCAAGGAAATTTATCTTGTCTCCAGTAATTTCTCCTATTTGTTCAATAGATAAAATTTTTATCTCCCTTTCATACTTGAGAAAGAAGTTTTCTTTCATCTTTTACTTCTTTTAGTTTGTCTCCAATTCAGATGGAATTTAAAGTGGTAGATTGTGAAATGCCAGTCATTCAACATTTATTATATTCTTATTAGGTGCTAAGTACTGAGAATACAAGTACAAGTAAGGTAAAGGTTTTTTTTTTTTAATATTGCTAGCCAGGTTTTTTCCAATTATTAAATAAAACATTTTCATCCAGTTATTTTCTATAGGTTTATTAACCATTATGTGGTATTGAAAGTGGCAAATACAGACAACTCTTTACAGGAGTTTAACTACGGAAGTAAGGAGAGATAGTTCTTAAATTTCAACAAGATTTGTTTGTAGGTAGCAAGGAAAGAACCAGCATAGTGAGAGATTAAACATTAAAAGGGCTAATTGCTATGAGGGCAATCTGCTGGAGAAGATAGGAGGGGTGGGATCATGGGCAATTATAGGGGTTGATCTTGACAAGGAGAAAGTCAACTTTTTTCTTTAATCAAGAACTGGAATAAAGAATGGCTGGGGCAAGGTGGGGGGGGGGGGAGATATCAAATGGCTTACAGATAAAGAGAAGGGGAGAAGAGAGCCCAAAGAGAAGGAGTCATTACCGATTCTTAGCCAGTTTCAGTAAACTGAAAAGTGAAGTCCTTGACTTAAAAGTGAAAAAAGGGCAGAAGATTTGAGGAGATGAGGTTTGGAACATGCTCAAAGGGCAGTGGGAATATGGGAGTGATTCTCAACTTTTTGGTTTCAGGTCACTTTTATACTCTTAAAAATTATTGGAGATCCTTCCCCTTCCCTAAAAGCATTTATTTATGTAGGTTATGTCCATTGATATTTATCATATCAGATATTATTATGTATCACTAAATATTAATATAACATTAGTTTTGACTTTGCAGGCCTACTGAAAAAAGTTTTGGGGATATTCAGGTATTCCCTAATCACATTTTGAGGACTGCTGAAACAGAGGAACAACTAGGAAGGAGTCAGGGTCCAGTTAAGGTTAGATAACAAATCTGTAGTGAATGTAATCAATTTTGTTAGGTGAATGAATTACTATATATACATTAACAATATAATAATTGTTATTTATTTATTTCATGTTGACTACACACAAGTAATGTATTCAGTGCTGGCATTTTGGGGGGGGACGGGGGAGTACACATTTCTGATTTCATTAGAAGGGAAACTCCTAGCATAGAAATTTCTTCCACTGATGTAGATTAGCAATTCACATGAATTTATAGTCTAAACAGTTTCCTGGGGCACTGAGATATTAGGTGACTTGCCCATGCTCACATAGCTGGCATGTGTGAGAAGAGGCATTTGAATCCAGATTTCCTGGCTCCAGTGACAGTACTGCCATTGGCATTCAAAGATAATATGGAGCATAGTCCTTGATCTTGAAGAACTTATGTTCTAGACACCGAAAGCACTATAAGTATGTATGTATATGTATATATATATATATATATATATATATATATATATGTTTGTGTATATATCATCATTAACACTATTTTAAAATGGCATTATTTGTTCTTTGAAGTTTTGAAAATATAAATTTGTGAAACCATATTAGTTTTAGATTAAATTAAATTGCCCACCTTATATAAAATAAATGCCCTGAGTTCCTTCTAATCTCTGACTGCTGTCTTAAGATGTCAAATATCATGTAGCAAACACCTTATCCTTGACCTTTGTTTTCACACAAACCTGTTTCCCACAAACTTAAGCTACCCTCTCAAATTTCCACTGTACCCAGTCCCTTATTTCCACTCCCCAGAGTTTTCATCATGATCGAAATCTTGTCTGAGACCACCAGATAACAGTCTGTTTTCAAATGCCTTATAACTAATAGCACATATATGGCAAATGTGTATTTTGCCTGAGTGAGCATGCTAACCTAATGAAAAAAAAAGTCTTGGTTATTGCTCTGTCCCTAACAAGCTGTGTGAACCAGGAAATGTCTTAATTTATAATAATCCTTGTTCTGCTCACTTTTATATTTCTGAAAAATTACTAGGGCAATTTGTATGAAAACCATGAAGCATCAGACACTATAATAAGATATGATTATAATAATATATTATTAAAGAGCATCCTTAGTCAGATCTGGTGGCCTCTCCACCTTAGAATTACCTTTGAAGGTGACAGCTTTATGAAATATTCCCTTAGGTTCTCTCTAAGAAATCAAGTGTAAAGGCTAGAGATGGAAGATAAAATAAAGATCATGGAAACTAAGAGAGAGAGAGGGGGAAAAAGGGAGGAGAAAAAGGGAAGAAAGGAGGGGGAACATAGACAAAAATACATACACATACAGAAAGGAGAGACAGAGAGAGAAAGGAGGGAGGGAGGGAGAGAAAAACAGAGAGAGATAAAGAGGTAAAAGATAGCAACAAAGTTATTGGAAAGTGTTGGGCCACTGCCAGAAACAGGGATGTTAAGAGGAACAGATGGGGGGGGTGGCAATAGGTGACAGGTTAATTTTTAAACATTTTGTTTGAACATTTTATATTTGACTCTCAGGCAGGACATCCAAATAGAAAAAAATATCTAGTTGTTCTTTGGAGATGCAGAATTATAATAAATGCTTGTTGAATTGAAGACTTGAAGAGAAGTTGCAAGGAAGATAGAACCTTGGAAGTCATCTTTGTAAGGATAATAACTAAAGCCATTTAGATGAGATCAGCAAGGTTTACTATGTAGAGAAAGAGGAGAAAAGTTCCATGATGGAATATTGGGGAAATCAAAAATGAAGTTGTAAGTTGAGAACGAAGAACCTTTAGAAAAAAACAGATAAACAATCATACTTGCTATAATTTTTGTTTGTGGGGAGGTTTAAGGGATGGGTTAGAAAGGATAAAGGGGGGGATGCATGAAAACTAATTGGAAAACTGTCATTAATCTAAGTGAGAAGAGATGAGAGATTGAACTAAGAGGTGGCAATGTGAGTGAAGAGAAGGGGACAGAAAGAAAAAATATTACTTTGATCCATCTGTGATCTCATCCCTCCAATGATTTATATTTTGGGGGTTTGTTTTTTCCTTTTTTTTTTTTGGTTTTTGCAAGGCAATGGGGTTAAATGACTTTCCCAAGGTCAAACAGCTAGGTGATTATCCAGTACCTGAGGTAGTATTTGAACTCAGGTCCTCCTGATGCCAGGACCGGTGCTCTATCCATTGTGCCACCTAGCTGCCCCCTCCAATGATATATATTGCAACTCTTTCTTGCCTTCTCATCCTGGATAACTTTGGTCAATTACTTTTCACAAATCTCTTATAGATGATTGATACTATATACTAGGGGCTTTCCTCCAGATTTCTTGACATTTTTATAGAGGGGGACAAAAGCTGTTCATTGGTTATACCTCAACTTTAGTTCCATGACCAATACATCATTTATTCTAACCCTATTTTTTATTCCAGTATTGCGATAGATTTGAAAGGACTTCAGAATTCTTTAGTTGTGGGTGTGAGGGAAAGGGAAGACTTAAAAAGTGTCCTTGGTTGTGAGACTAAGTAACTGAGAATATAGTTAAGAAAATAACAGAAATAGAGAAGTTAAGAAAAGGGTAATTTGTATTTTTTTCCCCAATTGGGGTTGGGAGAAAGGAAGAGGTCAAATTCATCTGAGTTAAATACAATCAACTTGGATATTCAACAGACAACAAGAAATATGGAACTGGAGCTTTGGGGAGAGTTTGGTGGCAATAGACACAGGATTGAAAGCCAGATGCAGGAGTGAAGATATTTTAAAGGAAGAGAGAGGAGAGCCTGAGACAAAGCCAAATGGACACACCCTAGTTTAAGGAGTTAGAGAATGAGAAACTAAAGAGCTATCCATACCTCAAATTAACCCTTTATTACAAGTTTAGTGAGTTTTCCATAGAAGAGTTTTGTTAATAATGATGATAATACATTATTGATTTTGTAATAAGAATAATAATTGGGAATATTATTTAAATCCCCAGGTAGATTAATGACCTCCAGGCACATTGGTTTCACATTTTAAGGAAATCCTGTTGTTCCTGACCTAATTCCTGACCTTCCAATATATTGCTAGATTTCTAATGGAGATCAAAATTTTAAACCATTCTCAGTCACCTTAAATATGAACAATCCATAGTATGAGTCTTTCATAGTCACTATTGGCCTCTCTCTGTTGACCAGCAGGGATAATTTCCTTCTTTCTAGATGGTTTTAAGCAACTGGGGTCAGGACTTACCCTGTACGTTTTTTTTATACAACACCTAAAGCAGTGCCATGTGCTCAATAATGCTTAGTGATGATAATAATGATATTGAGCACAACAGCTACTTATAGAGAAGGACTTCGGACTGGTTTTAAGCCCCAATGTTGCTGTATACTATCCTTATGATCTAGGGAATATCTCTTCATCTCTCTAAACCTCTACTTTTATTATGTACATAAAACAAAAATAAATGGTGAGGGTTTTTTGTTATTATTGTCTACATTTCAGTTCTCCATTATTCACTTTAATGTAGATTAGTAGTTGTGTCTAACAATAAGGATAACCCCAAATTCATTACTCCTACTCTAGGAATTTAAAGTTAGAAGGGGCCTTAGAAATAATGGAGTACAATTCTCATTTTACAGATGAAGAAACTGAGGTGCAGATGACTTTCCAAAGGACTCATCATAATTGGAAGAGCAATATTTGAATCTAGGTTCTTGGGCTGCAAGTACTCTTTCCACTATATCATTGTTTCATCCTACTGGTTTAAAGATGCATGTCAACTTTTTAATGTAATTTAAGGTAGAGAGGAAACATAGTGTAGTGAAAACCAAACCAAACAATCAAATTTTCAGTTTAATTCAAGACAGCAAACATATACTATACACCTACAATGTGAATATATGTAGAGCCTCTGATGCTTTTTGTCTGGGTTCTGGTTCTGCCATTTACTAACTTTGTGATTTATAAGGACATTATTTAACCCCTGTGAGCCTCAGCTATTTTTTTGAAAACTGTAGAAAAGATGTTTTACCTCCTTCATAGGACTATTGTAAGGATCAAATAAGAATGCCTAAAAACTATTTCTTGGAATTTTAGATCCATACAAGATTACAACTGGAAGGACTCCTAAACTCATCCCTTTCATTTTATCACTGAGAAATCTGAGGCCAAGTGAATTCTCAATACAAAGATATTTCAAGACCATCCTCTTCAAAATAGAAGAAGGCATTAGGTTAGCCAGCTGTGATGTTTGCATTCTCTTCTCATGGCCAGCTCAATTCCTTAGGATTTCAGTACAGACAGAAGTTATAGCGATTAGCATTATTGTTTAAAAATACAAACTGAAATCAACTTCCTGCTCGACCAAACCACCCAGTAGGTTTCAAAAATGTAGGTTTCAAAAAATGTTCCTGCCCAAGCAGATAGCTGGCAGGTGGACAGTAGAGAGGAATTAGCGGAACTTACCTATGAACAGAAAGAGGACCAAGAACCAGAGGTCAGGTTGGGCCATATTCTTTCAGCTCTTAATCCTTGTGAGGCAAGGGTGCCAGTGACAAGTGAGTTGCAGTTTTTCTGTTTCCCTTCCTTTTTTTTTTTTATTGCCATGACGTTTAACTGCATTCAAGCTTCACCAATAGCAGCACTGCTCTAGAACTATAACAATAATAAGAGAGCTGCTCGGGCCATATATACTTTAGAGGAGAAAGGGGAATTAAAGCTTTTCGAATAAAGATGGATGAGGGAATAAGCTTGGACTGATGGAGTGAATTTTTTGAGGTTATAGTAATTGCCCAGGAATTTGAATCAACATTCTTTAATTCCAGATTCTGTCCATGTTCTAGTCTCCAGACCATTGATTATTTCTTTTCCATATTATCTCTAATAAGTGGTCATCAAATCTCTACATGAATAGTATCTATCAAGTACCTATCAAATAAACTACCTGTTTATTTTTTCCAGTTATAGTGGTCATCTTCTTTTGTTAATTGATATGATTGCTGCCTGCCTGCAACATCCACCCACTAATATTAGTTCTGTTCCTTGGAGCAGTAGAGACAAAGTTCATTTTTTTCTGAATGAAATATCTTTGATTTAGAACTGGAAAGACTTCAGAGTTAGCTTCATTATTTTGTAGATGAGGAACTGAGGCTCACAGGAATGAAGTGCCTTACCAAAGGTTACATAGAATTGTTCATTTTATTTAGTAATATTAATTGTGCAAGATGTTCTTCTGATTCTATATGCTTTGTTTTGATAACTTTGCATTTTTCTAAACCTCTTTATGTTCTCATTCAATATTGCTAATGATGTCTTATATCATACAATTTAATTAATGAGAAATATAAATAGGTATATAAAGTCTATGAAGTATAATTTATCAAATAAGTAAAAAATTACATGGAGTAATGCCAAGAAAAGCTTAACCAATCCAAACTGCCATAATAGGAAGACCAAAATATTCTAAAAAACTCCTTGATCAATACTCAATCAACCAATAAACATTTATTAAGTATCTACTATGTGCTAAAATCTGGATAGGCACTAAACCTTTGACCTATGTCAACTTGTAAGAAAAGGCAACCAAATGTAAAAATAGTTCACATTATGAACTTGCCTGAAAATCATTAAAAAATTAATGAAAGATTATGAGTAGCAATACCCCATAAATCAGAGAGAAGCAATGGAATAAAATCACTTTATTTTAACTGATATTTGATTTTATCTCTCTAATTAAATACTATGTAATTTTTTCTTTTAATGTTTTTCTTTTTTCTCTTTTTATTGATTTTTATTTTATTTATCCAATTATATGTTATTAAAGTTTTTCAGCATTCATATTTACAAGTTACACAATTTTCTTCCACTCTCCCTTCCCAACCTTCTATCAGTGGTGAACAGTCTAGTGAACATTGTACATATATATTTCTATTTTTTTTTTGTATAAAGAATTAAGACTAAGGGAAAAAAGAAAACAATGGAATAGGAAGTAAAAATATAAGAGAAATTTTAAAAAAGTGAATATAGTGATCATTTAGATTCTGTAATTTGGGTTTTTTTGGTTTTGTTTTGTTTGTTTATCTTTATCTAGATGTGGATGGTATTGTTCATAATGAGTCTTCCAAGGCTGTCCTAGCTCTCTGAAAGCTGAGAAGAGCTATATCAATTCACAATGTTGTTCTTAATGTGTACAATATTCTCTTGGTTCTGCTCCTTTCACTCAGCATCAGTTCCTATAATTTTTTCATGCCTCTCTAGAGTCCAGCCTTTCATGATTTTTTATAGAACAATAGTACTCCATAACATTCATATGCCATAATTTTTTCAGCCATCCCCCAGTTGATGGGCATTATGGTAGTTTTTCAACATTTATCCATTTGCATATTTATAAATTCCATGTTTTTCTTCCACCCTCCCTTCCTTCCCCCCCCTCCCATTGGTGGTGAACAGTCTGGTAAAAGTTGTTCATGTACATTTGTGTTTAAGACATTTATATATTAATCATTTTCTGTAAGAGAAATTAGAACTAAGGGAAAAGAAAGAAGACCATGAAATAGGAAGGAAAAAGATATGAGAAGTTTTAAAAAAAAGTGATTATAGTATAAATCCAGATTCTATGGGTTTCCCCCCCCCCTGTATATGAATGACATTATTTATAACAGGTCTCTAGTGTTGTCCTTGACCTCTGAACTGCTGAGAGGAACTGCATCCATCATAATTTATCAACTCACAATGTTGTTGCTAATGTATACAATGTTCTTTTGGTTCTGCTCCCTTTGTTCAGAATCAGTTCATATAATTCTTTCCATTGCTTTTCTTAAGTTCGACCATTCCTGATTTCTTATAGGACAAATAGTACTCTATAACATTCATAAACCAAAACTTCTTTAGCCATTCCTCAATTGATAGGCATACTCTCAATTTCCAATTCTTGGCCACTACAAAAAGAACTGCTATAAGTATTTTTGAACATGTGGGACTTTCCCCATTTTTTTATTTCTTTTGCGTATAGGCCTAGTATTACTATTGCTGGATCTAAGCGTATGACAAGTTTTATTGCTCTTTGAGCATAGTCCCAGAGAGCAAAGTAATTTAAGCCAAGTAATTCTGAGCACACAATGATTGTTCTTTTTCTTAAGGAATAATAATCATGATACTCCTCTTCTTACTTGACTTCTTTTGTTTTGAAAACATTTCATCTTCCAAAATTCCTTTATGTTCTCATTTGCCAGCATGAATTATGTGTTATATCAAAGATTTCATTAAAATGAATATTGAAAAACCTAAGGAAAATGAAAGTATAAGATTTATGAAGATTTTTACAGTAAACTTTTTTTTACCATTAAGGAGACTAGAGCTGCCATATTTGTATTCAACATCAAAGTCCAGATATAGAAGCAGAAATGGCACTAAAAAGAACAGAGTTCAAAAAACAGTTGAACTAAATCAAATATACATAGTGAATATCCGTACTAGAGGTGATAAAATTGTGACAGTATTGACGGGTTGATTCATAAGGGATCTGCAAAAAGGGGAAAATATCAGTTCAGAAAAAAATTTAGACTGAATTCTGAGAATTAATCTGAGAATAACAATGACTGAATGAAATGCTTTTGTTCCTATGTATAATAAATTTTTATGAGAACTATATAAACTCATTGAATTGATCCATAATGAAAGTATTAAGAGGCAGGAAGACTTTTCCAGTCAATTTGCCACAGTGGATCACATCTTTACCATCACACAGTTGACTGAAACACAAAGAGAATACAAAATCCCACTGTGCTTATTGGTTTTTTTTGTAGTTTAGCTTTTATTTCATAATCATAAACTTAACTCTGTTGTTTCTAGCTAGACTTGTGGAAGGAAAAAGGAAATGAAATCCCAAGAGAACTGCAGCAAGTGAGAGCACAAGGATTACAGGGTATAAGAGCAGACTGAACTGGGGTGCTCTCTCCAGCTACAGAGGAATGGTTTGGTGGTTAAGACAGAAAACAAAACAAAAAACTTATGAGAGTTGTCCACAGTCAGCAATGGTGATCTTCTTGTTGGTCTTGTCATCCCGAGAATCAAAAGGCTCCATGGCTTCCACAATGTTCATGCCTTCTTTCACTTGGCCAAAGACAACATGCTTGCCATCCAACCAATCAGTCTTAACAGTATAGATGAAAAACTGGGAGCCATTTGTGTTGGGTGCAGCATTTGCCACGGACAGCATGCCAAGACCAGTATGCTTCAGGATGAAGTTCTCATCAGCAAATTTCTCCCCATAGATGGACTTGCCACCAGTGCCATTATGGCGTGTGAAGTCACCACCTTGGCACATGAACCCAGGAATGATTCTGTGGAAGCAGGATCCCTTGTAACCAAATCCCTTCTCTCCAGTGCTCAGAGCACGGAAATTTTCTGCTGTCTTTGGAACCTTGTCTGCAAAGAGCTCGAAAGTAATCCGGCCCAGGGGTTCGTTATCTACGGCGATGTCGAAGTACACGCTGGGGTTGGCCATGGCCACAGATGCCAGGGGCGGCGGAGGCTGAGGCGGCGGCGGGGATCGGCCTCCGGCGGGCAGAACCAGGACGAGGACTCCCGGGAGCCGCGTCTGAAAAGCCGCTTATTGTTTACTGATTAAAAAAGTTTGTTTCAGAAGAGCAAAGTTTTACCTTAAAGAGACTTTTCCCAGATCGTATCTCCCATACATTCATAAAAATCCACTCAAGATTTTTTAAACAAATGAACAACAGAAGAAATTCTATTCAAAATTCTCCCGATTGGGGCAGCTAAGTGGTGCAGTGGATAGAGCACTAGCCCTGGAGTCACGAGGACTTGAGTTCAAATGCGACCTTAAATACTTAGTAATTACCTAGCTGTGTGACCTTGGGCAAGTCACTTAACCCCATTGACTTACCAAAAAAACTTTAAAAAATTCTCCTGATCATAAATATCAAATCAGCATAATATTGGAAGGTATATATTTGCAATAATTGTTTGTTACTGTGATAGAGGGGATTCATCATGGAATGAAAGTTCCTTAAATGCCTAAAGTATTTTCAAATTGGTCTTTGCTGAACATGCTAAGACAATTTATTTTCTGTGTGCTTATGATTCAATTTTTCTAAAATTGTCACAAAGAACCAAGGAAAGGATACTAGATTTTGTAAAATGCTAGCTATTTATTGTGTTTTTTATCCTTGTCAAGTTCTATTTATCTCTTCCTATAGGGATGTGATCGGTCTTTTCTGATCTCTTGAGATGATTCCATATATACAGATAAAGGATAAAAGGCCAACAAATGTCATAGTTTTGTATATGATCATCTCATGACTCAAGGCTCCCATTTTTCTATTGTCAACTTTCTTCCAATTCAATTTTGACATCAACAAGATTATGAAGTTGCAAACCTGTTGAGTAATACTAAGTTTTCTAGAAGTCTAAGATCTTATGACTAAATTCAGTAGTTCAGTTTTGAAATTAGAACACAATTAAATATTTGCAGACCAGAGAATTAATTAAAAAGAATTTTATTTACAACAAAAAGTATTCTTTTTGTTAAAACCAGACATTCCCTCCTCAGTTTCTGCATTTACCAAGGCAACAGCACTGAATCAAAAAGATGTACCAAAGGATAATTTGAACTCTGTCATCTTCATTTTAATCCTGGAGTTGGGTCTTGAGACTTTTATATTTTTAATATTTATTTAAGGCAAGGGAGTTAAATGACTTGCCAAAGGTCATACAGCTAGGCAAATATTAAGTGACTGAGGCCACATTTGAACTCAGGTTCTCCTGACTCCAGGACTGGTACTCTATTCACTGCACCACCTAACTTCCTCTTTTATTATTTTAAAAACATTTTCAGGTCTCCTTTTTTCTCTCATTATCCTTTGGGGTAGGACAATAGGAACCATAGATACTCTCTATTGAAGTAATTTTGTAGAAATTTATTTATATGACTGAGTACATTCTAGTCTTATAACTCTGATCTCTTCTTGTTTGACACAAAAATGGAGAAGAGAAGACTTACAAGGGGAATTGGGATATTTATTTTAAAATATAAAGTGGGTGTTGTCAGTTAAGAAGTGTGTGTTCATAAAAGTTGTCTAAATGTGACTTACAGGGAGAAAGATTTTGCCTAGCATTTTAATTTAAGTCTAGAGGTGAAGAGACCATAAGGCTGGCCACTTAGTATTCTGAGAGGTTAAGAGAAAATTATATTTATCTAAATTTCTAGATATTTCTTGTCAGGTACATAATTTTTAGGTTGAAGAAAATGTCCTGGTCACTATCCATAAAAGAGGAAAGGGTAACCTCAAGCTTATACCCTTAGGCGTGACTCCTTTCAATTAAGTACTAGTTATTTATTTTTTTAAAAAATCACAAATTGTGAATAATAAGTAAATCCATTTATCTAAAAAGATACCACACAGCAATTTGAAGTCATACAGACTAGAAAATGTACAGAGGGAACTCTCCCATTGAGTCTAATAAATGTCAATCACATCAAGAAATACTCCAGTCTCACCAGAAGTGACATTCTTTTAAGTCTTTAGGGAGGCAAACTGAAAAATCAGGGGTATATTCTGAAATCTTTTATCTCTTTTCATGGATTTATCCTTGAACAGAGTTTGGAATCACATCTATCTATATTGAAAGAGAAATAAAGAGTCTTTTTCCCTAAGGTTTCACACCAACTCTGTCTTTTTTGGCATGTGATGTTAAGGTATCATTCTTTCCACCAATCCTGAATCACTTCTAAGCACCAGTGAATGAAATATTCCAGACTTAAAACATGGAATATATGAAGAATCATAAGAGTGTGATTAGATTTATTTTGCTTAATGGTTAAAGGATATACAGAGACAATTTACAGATGAGGAAATCAAAGCAATCCATGGTCATATGAAAAATTGTTTTAAAGCATCTCTGAGGGACCTACCACTTCACACCTCTCTGACTGGCCAATATGACCAGAAAGGACAATTATCAATGTTGGAAGGGATGTGGGAAATCTGAGACACTAATGCATTGTTGGTGAACTCATCCAACCTTTCTGGAGAGCAATTTGGAATTACGCCCAAAGGGCAATAAAAATGTGCATACTCTTTGATCCAGAAATACCATTACTGTGTCTGTATCCTGAAGAAATCATGAAAAAGGGTAAAAACATCACTTGTACAAAAATATTCATAGCAGCTCTGTGTGTGGTGACAAAAAATTGGAAACTGAGTGAATGTACATCAGTTGGGGAATAGCTGAACAAATTGTGGTATATGTTTGTTATGGAACACTATTGTTTTATTAGAAACCAGGAGGGATGGGAATTCAGAGAAGCCTGGAAGGATTTGCATGAACAGTTGCTAAGCAAGATGAGCAGAACCAGAAGAATATTATATACCCTAATAGCTACATGGGGTGATGATCAACCTTATTGGACTTGCTCATTTCATCAGTGCAACAATCAGGGACACTTTTAGGGTATCTTCAATGGAGAATGTCATCTATATCCAAAGAAGGAATTGTGGAGTTTAAACAAAGACCAAAGACTTATCTTTAATTTAAATTATTTTATAAAAAGGGTATCTTATGTAATTTTGCTATCCCTTTTATTTTTTTTTTCTTCTTAAGGGTGTGATTTCTCTCTTAACACATCAATTTTGATCAATGTATAGCATGGAAGCAATGTGAACACTATCAGACTGCCTTCTGTTGGGGGTGGTGGGAGGGAAGCAAGATTGGGGGAAAATTGTAAAATTCAAAAAACAATAAAAAAAGATTTATTTTGCTTGGCTGTGAATGAATGATTGAAAGTCATAGTGACAAATTTTTCATTTAAGGCAAGGCAATGTTTCCTGACAATTAGTTCATCCAAAAGTAGTAGAGGCTTCTTTAGGACATAGGATGTCACCAGAAGACACCTTGATGACTACTTCTTGGGGTTTATGTCATGGGAATTCTTGTTTATATATAGATTGAATTGCATAATATTGGCGAAGTTATTTCAAATTCTGCTCTAGCTGACATTCTATGACAACTACATAGTGAGATCTAGTCATGTACAAAGAATCAGAGAAACTTAGAGAATTTTCTGGATTTTAGGTCCTTATTTACTACAACAAGAATTGGGATGTTAGTTTATTAATTTTCAGCCCAGCTCTCTTTCTAAGATATCACTGAACTACTCTATGCTCAGTCTTATATCTTCCTGATCCAAGTACTCCAGAAGAAAAAACATTTTGCTCATCATGAAGAGGCAATTTCATACAAATTCATATAAACATAGAATGTTAGGGGGCAACTTGGTGGTGTAATGGATAAAGCACTGGCCCTGGAGCCAGGAGCACCTGAGTCCAATCCAGTCTCAGACACTTAATAATTTCCTAGCAGTCTTGGGGAAATCACTTAACTCCATTGCCTTGCCAAAAAAAAAGCCCCCCAACCCCATAGAATATTAGAACCTGGCAATGACTTCAGAAACGATCTACTCCAATGTCTTCCTACATTACAGATCAGGAAGCTTTGGTCCCCAAAGGGACAATCATTTGCCCAAAGTCAGATGGCTTGCTAATGGCAGGCCTATGGATTTCTAGTCTTTATCCAGAAGAAGTTAGGTACTACAGTGAATGGGATGCTGAGTCAGGAATACTTGAGTTCAAATCTGACTTTAGAGATCTCCTAGATGGTGACTCTGGACAATTCACTTAACCACTGTCTGCCTCAATTTCCTCAGCTGTAAAATAGAAACAATAATTAAATCCACTTCTAGAGTTACTATGAAGACCACATGAAATTTGCAAAGGGCTTATTACATATATATATATATATATAATATACATATATATATATATATATATATATATATATATATATATATATATATATATATATACTGCTTCATAAGTGTTTCCTCTATCCATTGCTTTCACTCCTCATCTTCCAGTTCAACTCAGTCTAGCCCTATAACTCTTAAGTTGAGGATTAAAGATCCATAGAAGACATTTTGGTCTATTTTGCTTGGGTCAAGTGCTATTGCTAAGGGACCTTATACTTCCTGAAGATTATCTTTTTCCCATAGCAAACAAGCACTGACTCAGACTGGGTAGCTATTTTAATGGATGTGAGATTCCATATGCTTAGCACATGCTGAAAATTTAACTCAATAGTGAAACTTGTGAAACAGGACCTGACCTCTGACACAATGTACTATATTTAATCTTGGAGTTTTCTCTCTGATGATATCTTTGAATTCTTTGGTTCTTATCTTCAACTTCCTGATACCAGAAGTCTGACTCCTTTCTCTCAAAAGTTCTTCAGCTCCCCAGAAAGCAAGAGACTAAAAAGAGATACATATCAGAAAAGATTTATTCAGATAGTAACAAATCTTTTTTTCCCTTTGATCTCAAAGGACTCACAGGTCTCAAAAGTCATAGAACAAATTAATGAAATCTCTGCTTTGTGCATTACTGTTGTGTGACTCTCAAATTCATGGAATCTCAGACTTGGAAGGAATCTCATTCATTTCCGAATTAAAATCCCTACCTCAACATACTTAAAAAGTTTTCAGCTTTTTCTTGTAGAATTTTCCAACCCATTCTATCTTTAGGTAATGCTAATTGTAAAACAAACAAACAAACCAACAAAACAACTTGATATTTTTGCTTTTATATTTCCTCCTACACCAAAGATTCATACCTTAAGATAAAGTAAGTTCAACAAAAATTACCAACACAATAACCCAGTCTGAGAGTATATAAAATTCATTGGAATTTTAAAATTCTGCTTTATTTCTCATTGCTGTTCCTCTTGGGTTTGTGTGCTGTAGTGTTTATTCAGCCTTTTATGCAATTGTGTGAGGATGTGGAAGCTGGTAATAGCTTCCATATCCACAATTCATAGGGGACACTTGGCTAACCCCGTAGACAACTTTCTCACACTGAGATTGTATTTCTCAGATTAGCTCTTTACACTGCTGCTAGATGCCCCACACCTTTCCCCTAGCATCCCAAGATGTATCCATTACATATGCTATTGGTTACCTGACCTCCTATCAATTTCAAAATTATATATATGGAGGCTGGAGAAGGAGGTCTTAATTCCATTCCTATCAGTATATATCTATCACATTGTTATTGCTCTTAATAGATGAAATAGGACCTAAGACTAGAAAATGACATAGCTTATTTTTTTTGAACTGTTTTATCCATTTGACCCAAGCTGGTTTTTAGCATGCTATTTTCTTCAGCATTTTTTTGGATTTCCTTGACTAAGCTGCTGACTTCATTTTCATGTTTTTCCTGCATCTCTCTCCTTTCTTTTCCCAGTTTTTCTTCCAACTCCCTCATTTGATTTTCAAAGTCGTTTTTGAGCTCTGTCATAGCCTGAGCCCAATTTCTATTTTTTCTTGGAGTCTTTAGATGCAGGAGCTTGTGCTTCCTCATCTTCAGACTGAGTATTTTGATCCTTCTTGGGCTCATTTGCAAAATATTTCTCAATAGTCTTCCTCTTATTTCTCTGCTTGCTCATTTTTCCCAGCCTGGGCCTGGTTTTGGGGTGCTTCCTGAGCTTTTGGGGCACTCCCACAAGGGTCTCAGTGTGTGAGGCTCTGTCCTCCCTCCTGGTCTGTGAATGACCATAAGCGCCCCCCTCTGCCATGGGGCCGAGGTGGGGGGGCCCTGTTGTTCTATGGGGGGACCTAGACTGGGATCAGGATCTGAATGTGTTCAGAGCCCCAGAGTCCTGTTCCAGGGGCAGAGGACAGAGCTCTGCAGTCTCTCTCTCTTCACTCCCCTCCCTCAGCTCAATGGGCTCATGCCCTGGGGGCTCCTGCTTACCAGCTCTGCCTGCTTCTGTTTCCTGGTCTGGGCTGCCGAAAGACCAAGCTGCTAGCTGTGTGCCCTGGGGGCTGGGCTCCACGTGCTCGCTCTGGCAGAGGTCCCCCGCTGTTCCCCCACTTTGTGCCCAGTGCTCCCCGGGGTGCAGCTCAGGAGACTCCCCCAGCTGCTGTGAGCCACAGCTCCCAGCACCCTGGGGCTGTCTCTGGGAGGCTGAAGTTCTTTTGCTCTGGCTGGCCACCCCTCTGGCAGGCCGCCTCTCCATCCCCGGGGAGCAGAGCCTTTCTGCTCTTTTCCAGGTTACCTTGAGTAGGAGAACTGCTTCACTGTGTCCCTTTGTGGGTTCTGTCTCTTGAAAGTTTAGTTAGAGTCCTTAGTTTCACGTTTTATCAGAGCTCCTAAGACTCAATCCCTTCATGTCGCCATCTTGGCTTCGGCCTCTTATTTTTTTTAAAAGAACAGAATAGGAAATGTAGAAACAGAGGGACAGAGCAGCAGTATATTTTACAAAGCTTTAAACATGTGAAGAAATTCAGGAACTAGAGAGGGAATTAGAACATTTGGGTGAAGATTAGAGGGGACAGAAATAGAATCAGTACTGAAATTGAAATATACTACAGATGACCTGGACAGAAAGAGGAGAGGAATAAGTTCAGGAACATCATTGATTTGTCATGGAAGCAAGATGGATGAGTGATGATGAACATGAGTTATTTATATGTCTCCTGGATATTTTTTTCTTCCCAGAGCAAAGCAGATAATAATCTTTCGGTTTTCAACCTTCAAAGGGCCAAAGGGACAAATAATGAAGAATTTCTATTTTCCACTTGGTTTTCTTCAACAAGGAGGAACTGATTACTGAAGTAGAAATTATAGGAACTTTGGGGAGAAGTGACTATTGCATTTCATTTTAGAATTTATGATATGGTAGGAAAAAATCTTGACATGGTCTGACAAATATTCCAGGTTTTTGAAGAACAGATTTCAAAAAATTCAGAAAGGGGCAGTTAGTGGTGCAGTGAATAGAACACTGATCCTGGAGAAAGCTTTCAAGTTTGAAATTCTTATTCACAATGAAAAATAATCCATTTAGAAGGAAAAGGGAAAGCAGAAGGAAGCAATGGAGATTAAATGCCAAGAAACGATCCTGTAAGAATAATGTCAGGGGTGCTAAAGATTAAGAGCAAGGAAATTAAAAAATCTACGTTTGAATTAAAGAAAGGACAGCTGTTCTAGTTGTAGTGAATGGCACAGAGGGAGCTAGAGTGGCAGAATGGAGAATGTGCTGAACCTGGAGTTAGAAACTGTAGTTGTTGTTCTGTCATTCAGTCATGTCTAACTCTTGGGGATTCCATTTTGGTTTTCTTGGCAAAGATACTGGAGTAGTTTGTCATTTTCTCCTCCAGCTCATTTTACAGATGATGAACAGAATGATGTGAAACTTAAATGACTAACCCAGGGTCATGCAACTATTAAGTGTCTGAGACTGCCTTGGAACTCAGATCTTCCTAACTCCAGGCCTGGAATTCTATGTATTGAACATTCTAAGTGCTTCCAAAATAGAGGTTAAATGACTTGGTCAGGCTTGTAAATATCTAAGACCAATTTTGTATCCAGGTCTTCCTGGAATCAGTTTTGCTCCCTTGAATGGGATGCATGGTAAATGGCTAGTTTCTAGCACTTAGCCTTCTAAGGGGTAAGAAGAAGGAATAGAGGACTTGGACTCTGATTTACTTTTCTTTATTCCATTGTAAAGCAGGGGGATGAATAGCTTTTTATTACATTTTAAAAAAAAATCCCAAACCTGGGAATCAGGAACAACTGAATTCAAATCTGGCCTCAGACACTTAGTAGCTGTATGACCCTAGATAATTCAATTGATGTCTGGCTGCCCCAGTTTCCTCCACCATTAGATGCACATAATAGCATGTGTACCACCAAGTTGTTATGGGGATCGAATGAATAATATTTATAAAGGACATACCACAGTATTTAGAGTATAGAGGGTATCTATTTATTTTTTTAAAAAAGATTTTATTTTCAGTTTTACAATTTTCCCCCATTCTTGCTTCCCCCCCCCACCCCCACAGAAGGCATTCTGTTAGTCTTTAGGAGTATAGAGGGTATTTAATAAATGTTTATTCCCTTCCCTCCAGTGATAACAGATGAGAGAAGAAAGAATTACTCAATTTACATTTTGCAGAAAGAACAGAGTGAACTATGGGGTTGAGAACTAAGACAAATAGGAAGAAGAAGAGCATGCCATGTTACTTTGGATGAGTTCAGCTCACCAAATCCAAATGAATTGCATCCTAGGGTAATAAAGGAAAGAGCAAGTGATTGTTGAGACATTATTTAAGGCTCTTTGAAAGAGTTTGAAGACTGGGAGAAGTGCTTTAACACTAGAAAAGGACAGATTTTTTGGTTTTCAAAAGTAACAAGAGTTTGTGCAGAAAATGGAACCTGCAAGCTATTTGGCCAGTGAATTTGGTTTCAGTCCTTGACATAATTCTAGGATATAGAAGAAAATGAGTTAACAAAGTTTTATTACAGAAAATGGACTACTAGAGAAGGAAACTGATCACAAAGAATGAGTATAAATCCATCAAGAAACAGGTCATATCAAACTAACCTCAATTCCCTTTTATTGGAAATTATTAAATTTATGTACAAGAAGAATTTTGTTGGTAGAATTTACTTATATTTCAGCAAAGCATTTTCAAAAATCATTCATTCTATTCCTGTGGGGGAAACCTTAGTTATATTCTTATAGGAAAGTTGGAGAGTTGTGGACGAGATAATCACATGAGTGACTAAGAAATCATAAAATGATTATATTTAAAAAGTAGTCATCAATGAATTGATATCAACCTAGAAGAAGTTCTCTATAGAGAATAAAGTTTATCAATAACTTTAGATAGCATTATACAGATATATTAATAGACAAATAATTTTCTCAGGAGGAAAACCTGGAGGGATATCTGACACAAAATGCTAGGAAGGGTAGAACATTAGCTTAAGCTAATAAAATTAAATTTAAAAGTGAAAAATGTACTGTCTTACATTTGAGGAAAAGAAGTTTAAAAGTGAAAGATGGAGAAAGTGAGGTGATATGGCAATTTGTCTGAGAACCATCTTTGGGATGGATTACAAATTCCATATGAATAATCAGTGTGATGTTAGCCAGAAAAGGTAATGGGATATTCCTTTGAACTGAGAAGCATAGCATTCATAGTCTCTCTCTCTCTCTCTCTCTCTCTCTCTCTCTCTCTCTCTCTCTCTCTCTCTCTCTATATATATATATATATATATATATATATACATATACACATGCACATATAGACATATATACATGTATGCATACTTATGTACTGCATGTAGATATATAAACATACAATCTGTCATATCTATATGTATATTTCTATATCTATCTATAGCCCCCTATCTAGAGAAGTGAGGGAAGAGACACTGCCAGACACTGTACTAATACTATACAAACATGACCCCATTTGATTCTTGCAACAACCCTGTGAGGAAGGTGCTCTTATTTTCCTTGTTTTTCAGTTGAGGAAACTAAGGCAAATAGAGGCGTTAAGTGACTTACTTGTTCAGGTTCATAAAACTAGTAAACATCTGAAGTTCGAATTGAGCTAAGTCTTCCTGACTATAGCTATTGTGACACCTAGTTGCCTAATCAATATTTATTCCTTATATCATATGTTTATGAAGATATAAAATAATATACATGTATGGAAATTACTTATCTAAACATGCATTAGAATTGGATATCAGACTATATTAAGGTATAGTTATGTTGATATATGCATATTTATATCTATCTGTTCTCTATGTGTTTATATGTTAATACATGCATGCATGTATATATTGTATAGACATGTATATAATATATTGCATTTAGATATGAACACACACGTATCAATGTTATATTTAACTATATATATGCATATATATATATAGATTCTGTCTTAATCAGACCAAAATATTCAGTATCCTGAAGAAATCATGAAAAAGGGTAAAAATTCCATATGACCAAAAATGTTCCTAGCTCTTTTTGTAGTGGCAAAAAATTGAAAATTAAGGGAATGTCCATCAATTGGGGAATGTTTGAACAAACTGTGGTATGTGCATGTGATGAAACAATATTGTTCTATCAGAAACCATGAGGGATGGAAAGACTTGCATGAATTGATGCTGAGCGAAATGAGCAAAACCAGAAGAAACTTATACATGTTAAAATCAACATGGGGTGATGATCAATCAGGATGAACTTGTTCATTCCAGCAGTACAATAATCAAAGACAATTTTAGAAGACTTGAGTTGGAAAATACCATCCATATCCAGAGAAGGAATTGTGGAGTTTGTTTGAAGATCAAAATTTATTATCTTCAGTCTTTAAAAGTTGTCTTATGTATTATGTCACTTTTTTTCTTTCTAATGTTTTCTTTCTTTCATTTGGATCTGACTCTTTTCTCACAACATGTTCAATATTGATCTACATTTAGCATGGTGATGAATTGAGAGCTTATATCAGATTGCTTTTTGTCAGGGGAGGGGGGAGGGAAGGGAGGGAGAAAAATTGTAAAACTCAAAACCTTGCAAAAAAAGTGATTAGTAAAAACTACTGTTGCATGTAGTTATAAATAAAATAGTCAATTTTTTTGGGGGGGAGGAAATGGGGATTGTTTAGCCTGGAAAATAGAGTTTTTGGAGGAATATGATACTTAAATTATTTTAAGCATTGTTATGTGGAAGAAGGATTAGATCTATTCTGGCTCCAGAGGGCAGAACCAATAGCAATGAATGGGTAGAAATTGCACAGAAGAAGGTTTAATCTCATTGAAATGAAAACAAAATCTTGGCAATAATGATGAGAATTCATAAACGAAATGATCACAGACTCATCTCTCTGGATATCTTCAAACAGATGCTGGATGATCACAGGGTAGATATGTTGTAATTGACATTTTCATTCAGGGGCAGGTTGAATCCCTAATGCTCAGTGTCTTCCTACTCAAAGGTCTGACTTGGTGATTAGCAAGGTCTTTCCAACATTATGATGATGTGTATAAAAAAGAACTTTTGGAATTATAATATGTGATATAAAGGAAATGCGTATCATAATATAGTAATATTAGGGAATGAAAGGAAACGGGAAGTGGGTGAATTCTCTTCCTCTCCCTCCCAATACTAAGACCTCAACTAAATCAGAATTCAAACCCAGAGAAGGTGTGTTCCTTTGCATTGTTTCCCAGAAAATCTTACCTTATTTTTTCTTGTGCCACAGATAAAACCCCACTGCAGCCAGAATGAAGATGATCAGCATTCCCAAGACAGATAGGCGAGTATACCAGAGATAATCAAGAATATCTAAAGTACCTGAAAAGAGAAGTGGCAAAAGTGATAAGAAGAGTTCCAAGACAAATTTGATTTTGTTTTGATCAGATTCCTCACTGGACAAACTCAAGAGATGAGTGTAATCAGCCACATCTTGGGTTTCTGCCAGAGCACTACCTCTTCCCAGTATCCATTAAAAAACCCTTTCCAAAGAGACTGGGAATGTGACTTGTAAAAGATTGTAGTATCTCTCTCCTAGTAATCTGGATTATGGATTCGGACTCATTATGCACAGTTTTAGTTGTGTAAATCTTGTGCTCAAAAATCTTCTTTGGCTCCCTAGTGCCTCTCTTAAGTTACAACTCTTTTCTGTACTTTGTTTTCACTCTATCTCTGCCTTGTTCTCTTGTTTTAATAAAAACAACCATCTTTCCCAGTCTTTCTTCCTCACACTTTCCAATATTCTTGGTTTTCTCTATAAGACTATAATACTGGTCATCTCTCATGTAACAGTTTACCTTCTTTCCTTCAATTAATTTCAAAATTGATGATCATACTCCTATGTGGCAGACTGAACTAGGTACTATAAATACAAAAAGAAAAAAAAAACCAGAACAGCCTCTGCCCTTAAGGAGCCTACATCAGACTGGGTCACGTAGTTGAGGAAATACAAAATATAGCTTCAAAACAAATACATAATATAATTTATATATTATAATATAATTGATGTCCAGTTACATGTGTTCTTAGCTCAAATGAACTGGTTTTAATCCTGGGGCTCCTCAAAATTCACTAGCCAGGTTTCTCTGATTATGCTCCAACTCAAAAAATACTTGAGAAATCTCAGAATATAGTTTGGACATAGCTCATATTTGTTGTTTTTGTTGTTTAGTTCTATCTTGGTTTTGTTGTTCAGTCCTATCTAACTCTTTGTGATCTCATTTGGTATTTTCTAGGCAAGGATATTATAGTGGTTTGTCTTCTCTAACTTATTTTATAATTGAGAAACTGAGGCAAATAGAATTAAATGACTTACCCAGAGTCACACAGCTAATAAGTATCTGAGGTGAGATTTGAACTCAGGAATATGTCTTCCTGACTCTGGACCTGAAATTCTATTCAACATGCCACTTAGATTTCCATATGATATATTAGTTCTGTCAGATTCTGGTTCTATTGATTAGTTTTTCATTTTTCCTTCTTCCTCAAGTTCAGTTCTGTCCCCACCTTAATAAGTGCCTTTATACTTGAAGACTTCAAAAATTCATTTTTATTTCTGCCCAGACATTCTGATCTTTTAATTCTTTAATCCTCTCCACTGATTTGATCTAGAACTTTTTACTCAGGGGTAATCTGGTAGATGTTTAACAACTGTCTCTTTAAAAAATATATATACCTCTTATGTACTTTTTTTTTGAGGGGTTTTTGGCAAGATAGTGGAGTTGTCCTGAATTTTCCCCTTTACTTCATCATTCAAGTAAAATTAGTTGCCAAATCTTTCATATTATATCTCCATGACATCTTTCTAATTCTTCCTCTTCTCTCCACAAATAGTTACCATACCTGTACTAGCCCTCATGATTTTTCACCTGGACCACTGCTATAATCTTCTAATTGATTTTCCTGTTTCCATTCATTTCTCTGACCAGTTCACATATATCTACCAAACTGACTATACATTTCTCCCTTTCAAGAACCTCCCTTATATTCCTGGGATAACAGAAAAAGTTCTTAACCTGTTATTTAAATCTTTCACCTTTTGACTTCAGCCTACCTTTCCAGATTTTTTCATATTAATTTCCTTCACAGACTATATTCTAGTCAAACTGGCCTACTTGTTTTCTGATGGTGAAGCCCTAACATCTGTCCCTGTGCCTTTGCTAAGGGCTTTCCTTGACCTTAGAATGCATTCATGCCTTTCCCTTGTCTCTTGGAATTCTTAGTTTTGGTCAAGGATCAACTTAGGTGCCATCTATAACAAGAGACTTTTCTGCATCTCACCAGTAGTCTGTACTTCTACCCAAAATTATGTTATATTTCTTTCTATTTACTCATCCCTTTATATCCTTTTGGAATCCTTTAGGTAGAATGCTAATTCCTTGAAGGCAGGGATTATCTAATCTTATTTTTCGTTCTTCATTGCCTATGCCAATGTCTTGCACATAGTAGATACTTAACAAATTTTTATTGATTGATCAATTGCTTACTAATTGTGTGATTCTGGGGAAAATCTCTGATTCTTTATTTCCTCCCCAGTAAAAAGTATATTATGATAATATCCCTAGTACCTACTCTATAGTGTTGGTCTGAGATCCAGATGAAAGAATGTCTATAAAGTAGAGCATTATATAAATGTCTAATTCAACATTCCCCAAGCAGAACATCTTTACATCTCTTTCTTGTTGATGGCACTATCAATCTGCCAGCCACTCATGTTCACAAATTCAGAGGAATCTTTGCCTCATTCTTCTCCCTCGCTTATCCACATCCAATCATTTGACAAGTCTTATAGATTCTATCTTCACAACACCTATCATATTTTTCTTAGGTTTTTTGCAAGGCAAACGGGGTTAAGTGGCTTGCCAAAGGCCACACAGCTAGGTAATTATTAAGTGTCTGAGACCGGATTTGAACCCAGGTACTCCTGACTCCAGGGCCGGTGCTTTATCCACTGTGCCACCTAGCCGCCCCCATATTTTTCTTTATATTTGGACTCAAATGGTCACCCTTCCCATTCAAGATATTATCATCTCTAACCTGGACTTTTGTTAGAACTTTTGAAATTATCTCTTTCTTCTTTCTGTCCTCTCCAATCTATTCTAAACACAATGAACAAAGTGATGTTTCTATAACCTGACTCTTATTATGTCACACCATAATCAGACCTTTCAGTGACTCTCATTGAATTCTCTCTCTAGAAAAAAATGTGAAATTCTTAGTCTAGCATTTGAAGTCCTTCATGATTTGACTCCAGTTTACCTTTACATAATTATCTTTTATCACTGCCAATCTTATATATTATGCCGCAGCTCCAAATTGACTTATTTTCAATTTCTCAAGCTTGAGATACTCATTTCAATACCTCTGTACAAGTTGTTCCCTATGCTTGAGAAGTTCCAACTCCCTGTTTTGGATTTCCTAACTTCTTTGAAGGTTCTCATTGGGTGCTATTGACTATGGAAGACCTTTCATAATCTGTCTTCTTCTCAGTTGTTAATACTCCCTCCTTACCATTACAGTTATCATTACCTTACCATTATCTTGTATTTACCTTTTTATTTTCTCTATTTACTTATTGAATATGCTATGTCTCCTTCCATGAAATTAAACTTCTTGAAGCCAACAACATTTTTTCTTTGTGTTTAAGCTAATGCCTTGTGTAGTGTATGCACTTAATATATGCTTCTAGATTGATTACTCATTATGTAATTTGAGCAAATCTATTAGCTTTTAATGTCCTAAGTATTTATCTTATAGTGTTTTGTGGATTGAAGGAGACAACATACTCAAAGTACATTGCAAGCTACAAAACTCTACAATAAAATCACTTCTATAATAAATTAATCTCTTAGTTGCATACTTTAAAGGCTAGTTCAAATTCTATTCCTCCATGAAGTCTCCCCCCAACCCATCTGTAAAAAATTACCTTTCCTCTCAGACTTTAGGGAGCAATTTGCTTTATATTTTTTAATGTACTTATAATATTGTTACAGTTATATGTATGAGTATAACCCCTACTAGAATGCAAGTTTCAGGAAAGTCAGAGTCTATACCTGCTTTTTTTCCAGTATGTAACACAATACTGTACATAGTAAGCCTTAATAAATTTGTTGAATTACATTGAACTGAAAGGTGCTTGTGATCCTGACTGAATTTGATATCTATCCTCATTGGTTCTGTCCTGCTCATGTAAAGATCAGACCTTCTAAGGACCACTTCCTGCAATGAAGTTTCCTGAGGCATTTGGAGGAAGAGACAGAAATATTTAACAAGTATGGATTGAGAATTGTTGCTGACAGGGTTTGTGACTGTGAAGGTATAATTTGTGTGAGCATCCCAGAGGGATCCACTGGTACTCTACAACTTCTCCTCCCTCCTCCACAAAGCATGTCAGAGTGATGTTACAGGTGTTGTTCTCAGAGGCTCTGGCATTCAGAGTAATTTTTGGTGGTGTCAATCATCCTATAGAATGGAACAATGTGACATGAGAATGAGTCTATAATGAAACCATGTTCTTTATAAACTTTGTTAATTTTTCTAATTTTGAAGTCCTTAGAAGTCAGTCTAAAGAAACTCTCTTGCTAAGGTAGCCAAGGAAAACATAAAGAATTGGGAATCATTTTCATCAAATGAAGTTGCCAAGTGGGAAAAGCAATAGGGATAGAAGAGGACAAAGGACAGAATACTGGAAAATATCCATATTGAAAGAAGAAGAATAACAAATAAAGTCACTAAAGAGAACAGAGAAGGAACATTTGAGAAGGAAGAAAACTCAGAAAATGTTTTCTTTGAAGTCAAGGGAAGAGAAAGTATCAATGACCAACAACTTTATATATTCCAGAGGTCAAAGAGAGAGAAGATTGGAAAAAGTCATAGAATCTAGCATTTATAAAGTAATTAAAAACTTTTTTTTGGGGGGGTTTACAGAGCAATGGGATTAAGTGACTAGTCCAAGATCAAACAGCTAGGTAATTATTAAGTATCTGAGGCAAGATTTGAACTCAAGCCCACCTGACTTCAGAGCCACCTAGCTGTCCCAGTTAAAAATTTTTGAGAGGACAGTTTCAGTAGAGTCATTAGGGCTTGAGCTATGTTATAGAGGATTGAGAAGGTGAGTAGTAAGGAAGAAGAGAAATTGAGTATAAATAGTATTTTTTCAGAAGTTTAGATGCAGGTGGTAGATGATTAATATGATGGTAGCTGGATGAGCTACAAGAGTTAAGGAAAGGGTTTTATTTTAAAGGATTAAGGGGACATTATGTTTGTAGGCAATTAAGAAAGCCAATAATGAGAGTAGAAAGGGCAAAATCTGGACCCTTCTGATGACAGGACCCATGTCTTTTTGAACTCCTTTCCACCTGATTCTGTAGTATAGTGCCAAGATCTCTTACTGATAGCCACTGAATGGTCCTGAGAACACTTGATTGAACACTTCAGCATTCTATTGAAGAATAACTTGTGAAATAAAACATAAAACCAAAAAACTAAATCAGGAAATTCCATTTCTTTAACTAATTTTACTACTATGTCTGTGACTTTAGGTCAATTGCCTCACTTGTTTTGCCTCTGTTTCCTTATATGAGGAATGAGAGGTTATACTGGAGTGCTTCTTTGCTCCCCTTCAACCCAAACATTCAATGCATCCACAACTATAGTCTTACTGTAGACTTGCAAGGTATAGTTCTTGGTGATAATGATGTTAATTGTAGAGGTCTGAAGATTCATGTCAGATCTGTAGGGTCCAGAATCCTCCATCTTCAGGGGGCTAATCTTTAAGTTGAAAGTCATGGATTTGACAGTCAGTCATCCTCTATAACTTTGATGGGTTGGAATGAGATGGACTGATGTTCCTTCTGTTTACACAAGAGCAACAGGTATATGGGAAGACCAGTCAATGTTCTCAAGTTTATTTCCAGTTGGTATCTCTTGCAGGTAGGATAACTGACTCTCCCTGAATCCCTATCATCTTTATTGGAGCATCATTCTCTCTGGAAGCTATTGGCTCTGTAGAAGCAAAAGGGAAACTATAATAGCAATCAAATTTGATTCCTATCTGATAATATATCCTTAACCCATGATATTCCATAAGATGTCATTGTAAAAGTAGATGGGGAGCCTTGAAAGGTAATAAATCTTCAGTTTTAGAGTTCTTAAAATAGAGATGTTATGATAACTTTGGGAGGAAGTTGTACTGAGAATTTGTTTCAGTATGGATTTTAGTGTATGAATTCTGATATTTTGTGATTCTTTTTTAGCTCCATCTCATTTAATTCTTTGAAGAGGCACTATATTATAGAATCTCTCACTAGTCCCCCCCTCTTCTAGAAATTATGAGAGATTTCTGATGGCTTTCTCTATGAAAATTAGCATTACATCTGTGTACCAAATAAATGCATTGCAAAATCAGTGTGCATCAAAGATCTGCATATTTGTTGATGTGGAAATTTCTTTCACCAACTCAGACATAGTCCCTCTATAGTTGAGTAGATAAATCTTAGTAGTTTGTTCAGTGTCCTGTAGATAGAAAAGACCAGAAGTTAGTTTTGAATGCAGGTCTTCCTCACTCCTTTCCTAGCATTCTATAAGATGGAAATGGAAGTGCAGGCAATTGTCTCAGTCATTCCAGTTAGGCTCCCTAAGGATAGAATGACTGACTCAGAGTCCCTAATCACTATCAGTGGAATTGGGTTCTCTCTAGAAGTTCCTGGCCCTGCAGATGGAAATGAGAGACTGTTAACAGTAGTCAACTTCAACCCTTAGGCCCCTGATATTCCCTAAACTTCGTAATTTTAGGATTTTAGTTCAGCATTTTAATCCACCATTGTGGATTCCATTCCAGAAGTGCCATAGAAGGCCTTATACCCCTAAACAAGGTGATTCAGGTTCAGGATTCAAATGGAAGGAGACTAGAAGACCATTTTATAATTAAAAAAGTATATTCACTTTGCCATAACATATAAAGTTCATTCTGCAAGGAATTGATTCAATCAGGTATAGTTTTCTACTCTTAATTTTGTACCATTACCAAGAGAAATATGTGTCAATGATTTGAGCATTCATCCTCTGTAAGGTAGTGAGTTTTCCATCCATAGATGATCTTCAAGTGAATTCTAAATGATAATGTGCTGGGTAAGTTACAACAAGGAATTTCCCATTGAGAATAGTTTTTATTTTATGTGCTCTGTGACTCCTTCAAGGATTCTAAGATTCCCATCTTATTTAATTCCTTCAGGAAAAATTATTATTATTATTTTTTAGGTTTTTGCAAGGCAAATGAGGTTAGGTGGCTTGCCCAAGGCCACACAGATAGGTAATTATTAAATGTCTGAAACTGGATTTGAACCCAGGTACTCCTGACTCCAGGGCTGGTACTTTATCTACTGCACCACCTAGCCACCCCCAGGAAAAATTATTAATGAAATTTTCTCTATCCCCTTCCCCTAGATATTACTTCAGTTTAGGAGAATGGCATTATTTTGAAGGATCATGAACATATTGTACATGAAAATCTGTATTAATACATCAATCATCTGTATTCTTTGGCTTGAGAAATCCCTCTACTAACTCATACATAAACCATCTACAACTTATAATAGATAAAAATCTTAGAGAGTTTCCTGAAATCTACAGTGGCAAGGTGACTTGCCTGTGGACACAGACATTAATGAATGTCACAAGAAGGATTTTTTTTCTTTGGTGGAAGAAAGGCAATTGGGATTAGATAAATTGCCCAGGGTCACACAGGCTTAACCTCTGATCTGGATTTGAACTCAAGTTCCCCTAACTCCAAGAAGAGTATTCTATCTAATAGGATAGCTAATAAGCACATTGGAATTTATTAATGATCCTACAGAAAAATTCATAATAGTGTTCTTTAAATTATGGATCATTAAAAAAAATTGTTCTCCAAAGAAAAGCAAAGTTGGTCAATAGATACAGTGTTGCCTCATAGTCAGTATAGCTCTGTTTGAGGTCTACCTCTGACATGTATTGTCTGTATTCCTGTATCCAGGTCATTTACCCAATTTTTCTTTTTTAGGTTTTTTTTTTTGCAAGGCAATGGGGTAGTGGCTTGCCCAAGGCCACACAGTTAGGTAATTATTAAGTGTCTGAGGCCAGATTTGAACTCAGGTACTCCTGACTCCAGGACCAGTGCTCTATCCACTGCCCCACCTAGCCACCCCGATCCAGGTCATTTAAGTTCTCCCAAGTCTCTAAAACTACGCTATGAAGAACAATTGATCTGCATTTGGAGAGGGGATTTCTTCTTGGCCAACACAAATGAAATCAAAATAAAATTATAAAATTGTGTAAAGTAAATTTCAATTATATCTCTATTTCAGCAATATTCAAAATGGATTCTGAGACAAAGGAGAGGATATATTTAGTTTTTTCTCACTTTCTCATGGTTATTTTTCCTCTTTAGTTCTACTTCTTTCATAATATGACTAATATGGAACTATGTTAAACATGATTGTACATTTGCAATCTATATCAATTTACTTGCTGCCATGGGGAAGAGGTAGGGAAGTTAGGTGATAAAAAATTGTGGAACTCATAAACTTAAAAAAAAAGATGAATGTTGAAAACTATCTTTGCAGGTAATTGAAAAAATAAAATAAATAAATACTGAAAAAAGAAGTATTTGGGGGGGGAATTAAGATTATAAGGGCAAAAAAACCTAAGGAAATACTTTTAGAAATGACAATTTTCCTTCATGTTGATATCAATTTATTTAATCACTACTTCTTGGGGTCTATCATTCACTTAGGACCAAATTCTACAAAGTTATTCTAGTATCCAGTCAATCATATTTCTTCACAAATCAGCCAACTATTATTGAAGAAGGTGCTTCTCTTAATGTTTAATTGCATTCAAGGACAAGTATATAACTCAAGAAAGCCAACTGAGTCACGTTCTAAGTGACATTCTCCATGAAAAGGTCTTTCGAAAGCATCTCTTGGGGTAGCTAGGTGGTGCAGTGGATAGAGCACTGGCTCTGGAGTCAGGAGTACCTGAGTTCAAATCCGGCCTCAGACATTTAATAATTATCATAGCTGTGTGGCCTTGGGCAATCCACTTAACCCCATTGCCTTGCAAAAACCTAACCCCCCCAAAAAAAACCCAACAGCATCTCTCACAGACTCCAAATATTATTATTTTTAGCTTTAAGAGCAACAGCAGAATAAATTAGATTCACATAGAATGATGAGCAAGCACTAAGACTGGAAGCTGGGATTTCAGTTGAGAAAACAGCTTGTGGAGTCAGGGAAATGGATATATTTCATCTGTTAGCCATGGGAATCTTCGAAAAGTAATTTGAAAAAATGAGCTGATGTTAATCTTTCTTTAGAGTCATATAAAAAGATAAAGATTTTATCTGTGATTCTTGAGGACTTATGAGGAATCTGTAGCATCTGGACACAGAATGAGTTGGTTGAGAAAATGACTTAATGTGCAATGCTTCTCTCCAAGAAAGGAGAGAAAAGGGGAATAGCAAGCTTGTGATCCATAGGTTTTATGAAAAATATGTGGAAAGACATAGGAAGGTGGTAAGGAGAAACTTATTGGGACGACTTAAAATGTAGTTTTATAAAGAGAAGTTTATAAAGAGAATTTTATGAAGAATTTTAGAGAATTTCAAAAAGTATTTCCTATAGTTCCTTTAATAATGCTGTGGAGAAATAGTAATAATATATTTATTAGACTTTGTTATCTGAAATGAGTTGAATGATTTGAGACTGAATTTTCAGACAATTGAGTATCCAGCTATTGAAACTTTGAGGTGACTTAGACTGGGACCTAATTTGGTCATAACCAAATTATTATGAATTGTTTTATCATCTTCATTATTAAATCATTATATTAAATTAACTAAATATAGTAATTTTAACAATTACTTATAAACGTAGCTAAATAAGAGTAAATGAGGTATACATTTCATTAAATAATTAAAATTTAATGATTGTGGTGGGATGCCTAATGGCTTACCCAATAAGAAAGAATTGTTTATAAAGGAGAAATGAATTATCTAAATATATCCCTAAATCATATAAAGTTTATAAGGATAAAATTTAACTATATAGTAATAATGAGTAAAGTGGCAGGTTGAAAGTAACTGATCTAAAATGGATGTGATCAGAACCCATAGAAGGGGTTGAGGGGAAATTTCTTCCCAATCCTGTTACAGGTTGAGGCTCATTCATGATTTTTAAGTTTTTTCCTTTTCCCATAATTAATTTCTTAAATAATTTAAATTTGAAGTGTTTTACAAAAAGTTTTGACTGAATGGAAGAACTTATTCTTTCTCTTTAGAGAAGTGAATGAAGAAGCTTGTTGAATAGAATTCTTCTTAGCTCATAGGCAATAAAAAATATCTCTCAGGATACTGGATCATCTCACTTTACTGTGCTAATGATGAGCATTAGCTAATAGATGAACAGGAAGAAAACTGTAGTTTATGCACAAATATCTTTAGGTTAAAGTTAGAGTTTAAAGTCTAGAAACTCTTAAATTTCTTCATTTGTAAAATGAGGAGAGCTGTCTCTTATATAAAGTAGGAAGTTCGAACCATGAAAAATTTTTTCAACCCTGATTTACATATAATTTATATTGTTTTTTTTTTAAAATAAGTACGTAGTTACTATGCATGCTTCATGTAGCTTCTTGGAGATACAAATGAGAATTGGGTGAAAGGTAGGCAATAAAGATGGATAAGTAGCCCTGAATATGGCTCAGCAAACCCTCACACCAGAGGTGTTAGTCCTTCCTGAACTCCCCATATAGCATCCTTTGAGGATGATTGATAGGACTCAAAAGTCAATGATTTAAGGTTATATCTATCCAAAGCATGTGAAGACTTCCCCTGGTGGAATGGGTGAATGAGAACTATGCATTCTAATGACTGGAAAGGCAACTAAAGCATGCACTTTGGAGTGCTTAGAACTTGATCAGGCAAAGAAAATGCCAAGATCACCCACCATTTTGGGTCATTGTCAATCTTCCTGACTTTTGCTTTACCACTGAACTTCTATGACTCTGGAAGAGAAAATGAGACTGCTGATGAGCAACTCTGTTTTACTGAAATCCAAATCAAGTCATCAAATCCAAAGTCAGGACATCACCCCCTGTTGTCATTGGTCTTCTTCAAAAATAAAGGATAAACAACAATATTTTCATGTATTTTAAATGACAACTTAGTGTTAAGGACAGAGCAGCGAGTTGTAGTCAGAAAGCCTGGGTTCTAATTCTTCCACTTATTGGCTTTGGTTAAGTCATTTCACCTCAGTTTCCTCATTTGTAAAACAGGGATAATAATTCTTGCATTTGCTTACTTCCCCTGGTTGTTTATGAACTGTAAGAAATCTGATGCAGGTGATCTATGATTATTTTTGGGAACCACTTAGTACATAATTTCTGTACTAAAAATTCCATGAACCAGGCCTCTTGTTCACACTGGGCAGCATTCTTCTTCCTCCAAGGATTCTTCAGTATCCAGAAACCTGAGAGAGAGATTATGGCTCTGGGAGCCTGCAAATCATAGTAGTTAGCTGTAGCTTATATAGGATCTAGAAGATGAGAACAGGAAGGGACCAAAAAAAATCACCTTGTACAGTTGTCTTGTTTCACAGATGAGAAAGGTGATGGAATACGAACTGTCCAAGGTCATGGTGCTGCTAATCAAATAGCACAACCTGAACTGGAATCTTCTGATTCTAAATTCACTGAAATTTCCATTTTACCTTCTGCTTCTTTCCTGAAGATATTGCGACTATCACACTGAGGTAACTTTCAGCCTTCTGAAAGCCTAGTCCTTCAAGATTTCCCTTTTTCTCTCCACTCCCCAATCCATGTTGACCTGTTGTCCAGGCCTCTGGGGAAGGGGACAGGGAACAACAAGAAATTTGAGCACTGTTCACTCATCACATTGGTCTGATTGGTAAAATCAGTTCTTGAAATACACATTCTTCATATATGTTCCTCTCATTCTTTGGTTGCTATCCTAGACTGCAATCTTAAGGACCTCAGATACTTCAGTCTATTATCCGTCTGCTTTTCAGGCAGATTATTTAATATTATTTAATTTTATTATATATATATAATATCATATATTATAAATATTATTTAATTTTAAAATAATTTAAAATATTTTGAGTTCTTAATTCTCTTGCTCTTTCTCTTCTCCATCCCCACCAATTGAGAAGGCAAACAACATGATATTAATTATGTAATCATGAAAAATATCTCCTTGTTAACCATGTTGCAAAATAAAAGCAAGGAAAAATGAAGTGAAAAAATACTTCAATTTGCACTCATAGTTCATCAGTTCTCTCTCTGGAGGTGAATACATTTTTCATCATGAGTTGTTTAAAATTGTCTTGGATCATTGAATTGATCAGACTAGCCAATTCTTTCACAGTTGATCATTTTTACAATATTTCAATAACTAGGTGCAATGATCTTCTGTTTCTGAATCAATTTTTCTCACTTCATTCTGAATCAGTTAACAGAGGTCTTCCCAGGTCCTTCTGAATCCATTCTGTTTGTCCTGTCTTACAGGACAATAATTCCATTATAATCATATGCCACAAATTGTTCAGACAATTGACAAGCATCTCCTCAATTTCTAATTCTTTACCATCACAAAAAGCTGTTATAAATATTGTTGTTTATAGAGACCCTTTTCTTTTTTCTTTGATTTCTTTAGAATCTATTTAGGATATTTTTAAAATCTATTTAGGATGTATGTAGGAAACATGCCTAGAAGTGGTATTGTTGGATCAAAGGTTATGTACAGTTTTATTACCCTAAGAGCATAGTTTCAAATTGTTCTTCAGAAAAGTTGCACAAGACCATAACTCCACAAAGACAGCATTGGGGGGGGCACTCCTTTAGAATGTCCAGCCAAGTGTATATATTCTTTGAGACTAAGAATGAATGTCTTTTTTTCAGCTCTTGGTGCACATAACTTAATAGTACCTACACATAATAAATATTTGTTGACTGATGATATCTAAAATACTTAGCAGAAAACCTTGTTCACTGTAGCTCTTTGATTTATATTTATTGAAATGAATTGAGTTGAGTGGGAACCTGATTTATCCCTTTGTCACAATTTTTACAGAACTTTTGTAGATCAGGAAATCTTGAACATTTGGGTTTAACAGTGGTCAGGTAGACAGACCACTATTACTATGGGTCATGCCAAAGCTAAGCCTATATAGTGATCCAGTCTTAGGTGTTGAAAATGCAAATACTTTAATAAATTAAAACAATATAACTTTTAAAATGAAAGGGATGTAAAAAAAGTTACTTCCTCTGTCTCCACAATCAGCAAAATAATGTGTCACTAGGTCAGGAGCTCAGTAAAAATTAATAAATACTTATTAAGTAACTGAGAAACTGAGTGCTCTTTACATACTGTAAAAGCCTAGGTCTAATCTTGGACTTAATTTCCGCCTAGTTGACCTCCTATGCTTCAACTGGCAAAGAAGACAAATGGTCTCACCATATTCTTAAAGGACTAGTTCAGTGTACATTTTGCCAGAAACAAAATCCAGTATATTGGATACTGGGTAGGGTTCCAAAGAAGGGGAAGTGAAAAACAAAGGGATGGTAAAGAAAGTGAAAGGGTGAGGAACTTCCTCCAAGGTCTGTGATGGCTCACTCAATGCTGGAACAAAAGAAATATAGTTCTTAGTATATCTATGTGGCTAATAATTCTATTTTCTTGAAAACACCGAGAGGATATAGAGTATAAACGTGTGTGTGTGTGTCTATGTGTTTGCACAGTGCTTTCCAAATATTTAATAAATGCTTTTAAATTGATCATTCTATAAAATGAGGATAATATCATGTGTTCTGCATTCCTTTCAGGACTATTAAGCTAAGAGCCCTAGTCAAGGAATATATCCTAGAATTCTAAAATCATAGAATGTAAAAGTTGTAAGTTAATCCATTCATTTTTACAAATGAAGAACTTAAGGCCCAAAGGGAGAAGGGAGTAAGCATTTATATAGTGTCTACTGTGTGTCAAATACTGGATTAAGAGCTTTTCACCACTATTATCTCATTCAATCCTCATAACAACCCCATGAGGTAGGCAATATTATTATTCCCATTTAAGAGCTAAGGAAACTGAGGCAGATAAGTAACATGCTCAGGATCACACAGTCAGCAAGTATCTGAGGTTGGATGTGACCTAAGGACTTTCTACCAGGTCTAGAGATTAAGATAGTTTTTGAATATAAGTAAATTTAAAAAAAAGATCTCTTCAAAATAGAAAATAGCACAAGACTGGCCAGGCATGGTATTTGTAGTATTTCCTCATGCCTCACCCTGATGACCAGCTCAGTGGCTTTATATTTCAAGAGGAAGGAAAACTATAGTGGTAAGCATTTCAGTTAAAAGCACATTCTAAAAGGAAGCTGCAACCATGCTCTAAACCACTAGTGACTGGGCGGGGCTCAATTCCTGCCTATGTATGACAATTAGAAGCTAGAAGCAAATAAAACTTACCTGTGGGATTTGCCAGGTAGTGAAGTGCATAGAATACCAGCCCTGGAGTCAGGAGGACTTGAGTTCAAATGTGACTTCAGACACTTAATGTAATCATGAAAATGATTACCTAGCTGTGTGACCTTGGGCAAATCACTTAACCCTATTGCCTTGCAAAAACCAGAAGCCCCCCCCCCCCCCAAAATAATAAACTTACCTATGAGCAAGCAGAAGACCAAGAGCCAGAGGTGGGGTTGGGTCATGTTCTAATCAGGTCCTAATCCTCTGTTGGCTGTAATGAAGGAACCAGTAACAGACAACTCCCTTTTTCTGCTTCTCCTTTTCTTTTTAAAGAATATGATGCTGTAATATAGAAACTACAGTAAAGCAATCGCTATATGTGCTGAAGAACTTTAGTAATAGTATCGAGTCTAGAATAAGAGGTCTTAGAGGTCCTCCAAATAGTGTTTGCAGGTGATATTGTGCCAATATCATCAAGTCCCCTTGGCTTTTTAATTCTCTTGTTTAAATAATTCTGGTTTCAATTGATTTAATTCAGTTTCATATCTTTTTCTCAGTGTTTTAAAATAAATTCTGATCTTTGTTCTGATAGGTCAGTGATCTGACTGGACAGAGACAATAAAGATAGCTCCACATCAATAACAAGTCTTTGCTTGAGACTTGTTTAAAAAACAGCCATAATTATTTTCTTTAAGGCAGTAATTCTGAAAAACATTGTATCATCAGGAGATCTTTGAGGTCAAAAATCTTTTTTATAACAAGATCAAAACATTATTCACCTATTAAAATACTTCTTCTTTTTCCAACTCATATCAGTGGGAAGCTGGATTTTCTTCATATGTTTCCACCATAACAACATTATAACAAGAGACTGAATGCTGAAGCCTATAGGAAAATCCAGATGTACTGGGCCTATAACCAGGAAAACCTGATTTCTAATCTGGATTCAGACACTTACTAGCTATGTAAACCTGATCAAGTTAGTTAATCTCAATTTCCTTATCTGTAAAATAATGATAAATGTAGCATCTACATTTCAAGGTTGTTGTGAAGATTAAATGGGATGGTAGCTGTGAAGTGCCTGGTACATACTAATAGTTGTTAAATAGTAACTAGTTAAATAGTAAATAAATAGTTGATAATAAAGAGGTATACATACGACATGTCAATCTTCTCAATAAATTTTTTGTTTTGGAAAATAGTTTTCACAAAAGATGTTATTTATGTTAATATATGTTGAATTTATCAGTGCTATTTTCAAATTAGTAAATATTTTAAAATTATATCAGTTTTAAATTCTAAGATAATAAATATTGATAACAATTACCCACAAAAGCAAAAGTTTTTTGAAGTTCTCAAAATATTTTAAGAGTGTAAAGGGGTCCTAAAACAAAAAAAGTTTGAGAACTATTGTCTTATGGTATTATTTTGTGGTTGCCTTATCATGTCTAAAAACCTAGCAATTTGTTTTAACTTTTTTAAAAAAGAAATTTTGATAAAGGCAAAGGTTTTAACTGGGAGTCCACAAATGTGTTACTATCCTTTGTAATTATATGTATTTTTTATTATCCCTATAACATTATTTTGAGAAGGGGTTCATAGGCTTGACTGTGGCCAATAGAGTCCATGACACAAAAAAGATATGAACCTTTGATATAGTGTCATAAGGTGTAATCTCTAAGTCTGTGACCTCTCTCATGTCTCATGTATCCTTCTCATCCATTTTTCCCTCATCTCTTTCCTATCTTTACATTAAAATAGATATATACTGAAGCCAGATCTAAGTCAATCCTTAATTTTCTTTTCTTTTCTTTTCTTTTCTTTTCTTTTCTTTTCTTTTCTTTTCTTTTCTTTTCTTTTCTTTTCTTTTCTTTTCTTTTCTTTTCTTTTCTTTTCTTTTTTCTTTCTTTCTTTCTTTCTTTCTTTCTTTCTTTCTTTCTTTCTTTCTTTCTTTCTTTCTTTCTTTCTTTCTGGCAATGGGGTTAAGTGACTTGCCCAAGGTCACACAGCTAGGCAATTATTAAATGTCTGAGGCCAAATTTGAAGTCAGGTCCTCCTAACTTCAGGGCTGGTACTCTATCCACTGTACCACCTAGCTGACCCCAAGTATTAATTTTCAATGTGAACATTTACAACTTAGAAGTCAACAAATACTTCACATAGGGGCTTGGTTAAAACTGGGTTAAAACTTAATACTGTGTCTTGTATACATTTCCCCTAGGGAACTGATTGTTAAATATTTACTAGCACACTACTATTCAGAAGTTACCATTTTTCAGTGTTTATTTGGTTTGGAGGATTTTATCAAATTCTTCATATAATTTACCTACTACTTCATTCTTAGTAACTTAATATCATTGCATAAACTATATTTAGTTTAATGGTGGTCTTTTTGTAAGCCCTGGTACTATGAGAGGTGATGACCAAATGTTCCATGAAATAATATTTCAAGTAGCTTTTGGGTTTAGGATTTAATCCATTCCATCAACTCTTTTCATTGCCTCTCCTAGGAGGACATTTTAAAAGTCATCCTTTCATTTAGCTGCAACTTCATTCTATTATTTTTTTTAGGTTTTTTTGCAAGGCAAATGGGGTTAAGTGGCTTGCCCAAGGCCACACAGCTAGGTAATTATTAAATGTCTGAGACTGGATTTGAACCCAGGTACTCCTGACTCCAGGGCCGGTGCTTTATCTACTGCGCCACTTAGCTGCCCTTTTGTAATTGTTTTCAAAAAATTTCTGAGTCTGCTTTGGCAGGTAGACTCCCAAGTATTTTAATTTGTCTGAAGTTACTTTGAATGCTATTTCTTTTTCTAGCTCTTTCTGCTATTTCTTGCTAGTCATAGATAGAAATGTTGAGGATTTATGAAGTTTTATTTTATATCCTGCAACTTCGCTAAAGTTGTTAATTATTTCTTATAGTTTTTTAGATGATTTTTTGGAATTCTCTAGGTGTACCATCATGTCATCTGCAAAGAGTAAGAGTTTTGTCTCTTTGTTCCCAATTCTAATTCCTTCAATTTCTTTTTCTACTCTTATTGCTGAAGCTAATATTTCTAATACAATATTGAATAGTAATGGTGATAATGGGCATCCTTGTTTCACCCCTGATCTTATTGGGAATGCCTCTAGCCTGTCCCTGTAGCATATAATGCTTGTTGATGGTTTCAGATAGATACTGCTTATTATTCTAAGGAACAATACATTTATTCCTATGCTCTCTAGTGTTTTTAGTAGGAATGAGTGCTGTATTTTGTCAAAAGCTTTTTTTCAGCATCTATTGATATAATCATATGATTTCTGATAAGTTTGTTATTGATATAATTACTTATACCAGAAGTTTTCCTAATATTGAACCAACCCTGCATTACTGGGATAAATCCTACTTGGTCATAATGTATTATCCTAGTGATAACTTGTTGTAATTGTTTTGCTAAGAATTTATTTAAGATTTTTGCAACTATATTCCTCAGGGAGATAGGTCTATAATATTCTTTCTCTGTTTTAACTCTTCCTGGTTTAGGTATCAGCACCCTATTGGTGCCATAGAAAGAGTTAGGCAGAGTTCCATCTTCACCTATTCAATTTATTGCTTTAATTTACTCCTCATTGGCAGTGAGTTCACCATTTTCATTTGTGATATAGCAATTTGGTTTTCTTCTTTCTTTTTTTTTTTTAAATCAAATTGACCAGAAGTTTGTCACTTTTATTTTTTTTCCATAAAACCAGTTCTTGGTTTTATTAGTTCAATAGTTTTCTTGCTTTTGATTTTATTAATTTCTTCTTTAATTTTTAGAATTTCTAATTTGGTATTTAATTAAGGGTTTGTAATTTGTTCTTTCTCTAATTTTTTAGTTGCATATTTAGTTCATTGATTTCCTCTTTCTTTAATTTATTCATGTAATCATTTAAAGATATATCCCCTGACAGCCACCTTGTGTGAATCCCACAGGTTTTGGTATGTTGTTCCATTAAAGCCATTATCTAGGATTAAATCATTAATCCTTTCTATGATTCGTTGCTTGATCAACTCATTCTTTAAAATAAGGCTATTTAGTTTCTAATTAGTTTTGGGTCTATATCTCCCTGGTTCAATTTTGCATATGATTTTTATTACATTATGATCTGAGAAAGATATATTCACTATTTTTGCCTTTCTACAATTGATCATTAGGTTTTTATGCCCTAGTACATGGTCACCTTTTATGTAACTGTTATGAACTGTAGAAAAAAAAAGTATAGTCCTTTCTATTCCCATTCAATTTCCTCCATAAGTCTATCATATCTAGGTTTTCTAACATTCTTTTTTCTGAATCTGAGAGCAGTAACTTGAGGTCTCCTACTAGTAGTTTTGCTGTCTATATCTTCCTGTAGCTCTTTCATCTTCTCTAAGAATTTGGATGCCATACTATTGTGTGCATACATATTTAGTATTGAAATTACTTTATTGTCTATGGCATCTTTTAGGAGGATATAGTTCCTTTTCTTGTCTCTTCTAACAACATCTATTTTTGCAGCTGCTTTGTTTGAGATAAGGATTGTTATCCCTGCTTTTTTCACTTCACCTGAAGCAAAATATATTTTGCTCCAACCTTTTACCTTTACTCTATTTGTATCTCTCTGCTTCAAATAAATTCTTGTAAGCATAATATTGTAAGATTCTAGTTTTTAATCCACTCTCTTATTTGCTTACATTTTAATGCAAAGTTCATACCATTCACATTCAAAGTTATAATTACTCTTTATTGCCTTCTATTCTATCTCTGTTTATATTTTACCCTTTTAACTTTATCCATATTTCCCAGGATTTTGTTTCTGAGTACCTCCACCTTCAGTGTGTTTGCCCTTCTATATCAACTCCCCTCCCCTCCCCTTTCTTTTTCCTGTTCTTCCCCCCCTTCTTCCTTCCCTTCCTTTTGTTAGTATTTGAAAGGTAAGACAAATTTCTTAACTTAATTGAGTGTGTGTAAGTTAACTTTAAGCCAAGTCTGATGAGGGGAAGATTCAGATGGTTCTCACCTCCTCCCTTCTTCCCTTTTATTGCAATAGGTCTTTTGTACCTTTTAATGTAATGAAATTTGCCCCATTCAGTCTCCTCCATCCTCCTGTCTCCTTGCTGTCCCCCTTTTTAAGGAGGCATTGTTTTTAAATCATTCTATCTGAGTCATAAAAAAAGTTGTGAGTGTCCATCTGGCTAAGTATATTCTCTCTAATAGAGTTACAGTTCTTGAGAGTTATGAGAATCTTTCTCCCAGGTGGGGATATAGCTAATTTCATCTTATTGGATGGCAGATTTTTTTCTTTGCCCTTTTTTTAAACCTTTTCATGTGTCTCTTGAGCCTCCTGTTTGATGTCCAAATTTTCTATTTAGCTCTGGTCTTTTCATCAGGAAATGTAGGAAGTCTCACATTTTGTTAAATGTCCATCTTTTCCCCTGGAAGAAAAAGCTCAGCTTTGCTGGATAGTGGATTCTTGGCTGCATTCCAAGCTCCCCTGCTCTTCAGATTATAGCATTCCAGGTCCTTCAATCCCTTAATGTTGATGCAGCCAGGTCCTGAATAATCCTTACTGTAGCTCCTTGGTATTTAAATTATTTCTTTCTGGCTGCTTGCAGGATTTTCTCTTTTATCTAATAGTTCTGGAATTTGGCCAGAACATTCCTTAGTGTTTTCATTTCAATATGTCATCCTGGAGGGGATCAATGTATTCTTTCAATAACTATTTTGTCCTCTGGTTCCATGATATCAAGGCAGTTTTCCATCACTAAATCCGGTAATATTAAGTCCAGGCTATTTTTTTCTTTAATGTTTTCAGGAAGACCTATAATTCTCAGGTTGTACCTTCTCATTCTTTTTTTTAGGTTTTTGCAAGGCAAATGGGGTTAAGTGGCTTGCCCAAGGCCACACAGCTAGGTAATTATTAAGTGTCTGAGGCCGGATTTGAACCCAGGTACTCTTGACTCCAAGGCAGGTGCTTATCCACTACACCACCTAGCCACGTCCTGTACCTTCTCATTCTGAAGTATTTTATATTTTCTTCTATTTTTTTGATTTTTTGGTTTTAACAGAATCTTATTGTCTCATGAAGTCATTAGTTTCCACAGATTCCATTCTTTTTTTTAAGAGAAGAATTTTCTTCATCTACCTTTTGCAACTCCTTTTCCAGTTGGTCAATTCTATTTTTGAAGGAGTTTTCCATTTGCCCAAGTGTAGTTTTGAGAGAATTATTTTCTTTTTGCATTTGTCCAATTGTATTTTCCAATGATTTCTTTTCTTGTTGTGAGATGCTAATTTTATCTTGCAATGCGTTAATTTTCTCATGAATTTCTTTTCCCAATTTTTCCAATTGATTTTTTAAAATTCTTTTATTTTTTGCTAGGCAATGGGGTTAAGAGGCTTGCCCAAGGCCACACAGCTAGGTAATTATTAAGTGTTTGAGGCCAGATTTGAACCCAGGTATTCCTGACTCCAGGGCTGGCGCTCTATACACTGTGTCATCTAGCTGCCCCCTCCAATTGATTTTTAAACTCTTTCATGATTTCTCTAAGTAAGTCTTTCTGGGCTGGAGATGAATTCATATTTTCCTCAGAAGTGTTAGATCTCCCTGAGTTAGAATCCCAGCTGTTCAATTTCCAGGCATGCTCTGCAACTCTCTGTGCTGTAACTCACCCTCCCATCAACTGGGACTCACCAGACCTCCTCTCCCCCTGGCCAAAGGTTCCATGGCTAAAGTTGGTCCTAGGACCTGCCACTCACCAAAGCCTCTGCAGCTAAGATTGTTCCTCTGACTTCACCTTGCTGCTATCCCTGCACTTGCCCTCTGCTCTCTCTTTCTGGTTCACCCATGGTCCCCTGAGACAGACTTTGTTGGTAGGTGTTCTCCCAAGCTGATAGAAATATGCCCAATTCATGATACAGTTCAACTATAGAATTGTACTAATACCATTTTAGAGCCCAATCTTCAATTGTAACACTGTTTCTATAGAAAAATACATTCATGGGTGGCTAGGTGTCATAGTGGATAAAGCACCGGCCCTGGAGTCAGGAGTACCTGGGTTCAAATCCGGTCTCAGACAATAATTACCTAGCTGTGTGGCCTTGGGCAAGCCACTTAACCCCGCTTGTCTTGCAAAAACCTAAAAAAATACATTGTTTAGAATGCCAGGAACATAGCTCTTTTGAGAGCCAACTTTCTGCTCACTTCTCTAACCTCTTGTTTGGTTAGACTGGGCACTTTCCTATATCCAAGGCCTAATTGTGTGGTCACTGGTTGTGGTTTCCATAACTAGAGGAAAGGTCTCTATTGAGGACCTGGGGGTAGTTGAATGGGTAATATAGGTGTAGACTGGGGTGAACGAGCTTGAGGGATAAAGACTTTTGTGCATGCAAGGCTTTTCTTCTAATGTAAACCCCACAATGAGTTCTCTGGAAACTTTCTTTTCTTTCGGAGCCAAAGAGAATGACCTGGTTTCCCTTTGCATTGACACCACCTGTAACTTTAAACTAGGGCTTGTATCCTGCCTTTGATTCACTCTGAAACAACAATCCTGCTCACAACACAGTTCAGATTTGGTCACTGCTATTTACTGTGATCTTTGAGCTTTCCATGCTAAAGTGGAAGTTTGATCTTAATGTTGTGTGGGAAGGATATTGGTGAATTGAAGTGTTTAGAGACAATAACCTCTAGGATGATGAGAAGGCTAGTGGCCATGATACAGGAGGATATAAGAAGCCTGTGGAGCAAGAAGTTTTTCAAATGAAAAAGTGATCAGATCCTTGGCCTCCAGAGCAAGAAGCTTGGTACAGAGTCCCTTACTAAAAGTCATGAAATGAGCCAAAAAAAAGAGCCCTCATCATTGAAAGCTACCTTGGCAACAGTGAAGATCATGAACCTAGAAGAGAACAGCAATATAGGAATATGAATTGATGTGAGGTCCAAAAAGTTCTCTTGGAAGAGAGATGGAAGAAAAATTGAAAAAAGAAATGAGAGTGATGTAAAGAATCATAAATTTAAAAAGTCTTTTGGCTAAATGAAAAAGGAGGTACAAAAGCTAACTTAAGAAAATAATATCTTAAGTGGAAGCAAATAGCTCAATGAGACATCAAGAATCAATGAAATAAAATCAAAAGAATGAAAAAAGTAGAAGAAAATGTAAAATACTTCAGTGGAAAAGCAATTAAAAACTCCTGGAACACCTGGAAAACAGATCCAGGAAAGAGTATTTAAGAATTATTGTACCTCTTGAAAACCATGATAAAAAAAAAATGAGTCTGGACATTATCTTACACACACACACTCACACTCACACACATACACACTCACACACACATACTCACACACACAAAAAGAACCATACTATGCACACATCTATTTATTATTTCTTTCTCTGGATATAGTTAATATCTTTCTTCATAGTTCTCTTGCAGTTAATATTATTTCAACTAACTTTTTGGTTGAGTCTTTAGGACTTTCCAGCTATATGTTTAATTTAATATTTCATAATTATGTGTATAATTAATTAATTAATAATATAGGATTATTATAGTCAAAATGTCTTGACCACTAAAATGTAACTGTATAAAAAGTTTCTGTACACAAATTTCTCTTTATTTTGCTCATTTTGCTCTTCACTATTTTATTCAAGTCTTTCCACATTTTTCTAAAATCATACAGCACAACATTTCTTACAGCCCAGTAGTATTCTACCATGATCATATATCATGATCTGTGTGATCATTCTCTGATTAATGGGCATTCCTGCAGTTATCAGTTCTTTAACAACACAGAGAGCTGCTATAAATACTTTAGAAACATAAAGAATATTTTCTTTTTTCTCTAATCATCTTGGGGAAACAGACCAAATAGTGATAATTTCTGATTCATAGGATATAGGCATTTTTATAACTCTATCCACATAATTCCAAATTGCTCTCCAAAATGGTTTGAATTAGTTCCAAAAATTCCACTAATAGTTAATTAGTTTCCTAATTTTTTCATATTCCTTCAACATTTGTCATTTTTCCCTTCTCTCATCTTAGCCAATTTGATGATATGTGATAATTGCCAAATTATTTAGTAATTTGATTTTTGGTAATGTGGTATCTGATAAACAGATAACATAACTGATATAAAATTATGTCTCAATATTGTTTTAATTTGCATTCAGTAATGATTTAGAGCATTTTTATGACTATAAGTTATTTTGACTACTTTGTTGGAAAACTACCTGTTCTTATCCTTTGACCATTTATCAATTTGGGAATGGCTCATATTCTTACAGATTTGACCAAGTTCTTTATATATATTGGAAATATGAGACCATAATCTGAGAAAATATCTATAAAATTTCTACTCCCACCCCTTCAGTTTTCTGCTTTTCTTTTTGATCTTGGCTACATTGGTTTTATCTGAATATTGAAATTTTAACTTAATGTAACTGAAATTATCTATTTTACATCTCCCAATGTTCTCTATCTTTTGTTTATTTATAAATTGTTTGCCTATCCATAAGTCTGATGAGTATTCAATTGCATGTTCTTTAAATTTTCTTGTAGTAACTCCCCTTATATTTAGGATATATATCCGTTTTCATCTTATCTTATAAATGTTGAAAAATATTGCTCTATATTGAATTTTTGTCAGATGGTTTTCTAACTTTCCCAACAATTTTTTAAACCAAATAATGAATTCTTATTCCCCAAACTTCATTCTTTACACTTTCAAACACAAGATTACTATAAGAATTTGTTGCTATAAATTGTATATTTATCCTGTTCCACTGATTTACTTTATAATATAGTTTAAGATCTGGTACTGCTAAAGTTCCTTCCTTTATTGATTGTTTGTTGTTCCATTAGTTCCTTTGATATTCTTGAACTTTTGTTCTTTGATATGAATTTTGTCATTATTTTTTCTAAAAGATTTTTAGTAATTTAATAGGGGTGGCATGGAATATATAGATTAATTTATGTAAGATTGTCATTTTTATTATATTGATACTGCTTACCCATAAACAATGATTTTATTTTCATTAAAAAGTTCCTTTATAATTTTGTTGATATAATTCCTGTATTTGGCTTGGCAAGTGTATTCACAAGGATTTTATATAGTCTGGAGTTATTTTAAATAAGGTATCTCTTACTATCTCTTCTTGCAGGGTTTAGTTAGTGATATTTAGGAATGCTTGTGATTTATGAGACTTTGCTAATTTATATACTACTACTTTGCTAAAAATATTGTTTCAACTAACTTTTTAGTTGAGTCTTTAGGACTTTCCAAGTATATTATATCTTCTGCAAAAATAGATAGTTTAATTATTTTATTCCTTTTATTTAATTTTCTTCTCTTATTGGTAAAGCTAGGATTTACAATATAATATTGAATAATATTGAAGGTAGTGGGTATCCTTGTTTCATACCTGATCTTCCTGGGAAGAATTCTAACTTATCTCCATCACAAATAATACTTACTGATGGTTTTAGGTAAATGTTTCTTATCGGTATAGAAAAAAAGATATTTTCACCTATAATTTTGAATGTTTTTCATTGAAATGAGTGTTTTTAATTGTACTTTAACAGAATTTTTTTTGCACTATTGATATAACATATTTCCCCATATATAAGATGTTCCTTAATTTTGGGGTCCAAAATTTGAAAAAAATTTTACATAAAGTTATTGAATTCATTTTATTCATCACGAAATTCAAGGATCTTCTGATCTTCTGCTCATAGCTTTCAGGCATCTTTTGGGCAAGTCTGGTGTGTGTGTACACATGCTTAGTCCATTCCATTTCATGAACCTGAAGCACCATTCATGTCTTCCTTTGAAATCAGTAACTTCTTCATTAGCAATTCTTGTTGCCTCACGCTGAACCATCTGTATGGACAAAGGAATTCCAATTGTCTTTTGCTCTTCAATCCATATCTTCAATTCCTTCTCTAAATCAGAACATTTGACTGACTTGCTTCTCATGGCCTTCTTCTGTCATGGCATTTTCTTCTTCCCTTAACCATTCTTGGATTATTTTCTCAGTTGGAGGAGGACCAAACTTACATTTAGCATCACGCTCTCCATTTATTTTAGCAAACAGGATCACTTTTAACTTGAATTCAGAACTTCTTGAATTAACTTGAATTCAACTTTTCTGAGCCATTTCTGGGCAGAGCTGGCAAAATGTAACCTAATACAGATAAGAAGTGTAAAATAATGACTGCAAAGACAAGTGTGAAAAAACAGTAAATGCAAGTCAAAAAATATGCAATAATGAGCGCAAAAATAAGCACAGATAAAAGTGGGAAATGCAAACTAAAAAAAAATCCACTGTATAAGATGCTCTCAGTTTTTAGACCCCAAATTTTTTGAAAAACAATGCATCTTATGCATGGAGAAATACAGTAATCATGACTTTGCTACTTTTATTATTGATATGATCAATTACATTAATAGTTTATCTTACGTAAAACCATTTTTGCACTCTTGGTATATAGATCCCACTTGATCACTATGAACAATTTTTGTCTTCTAGCTAGAATCTTATTTAGGATTTTTTGCATTCATATTCATTAATTGAAATGATCTGTAATTTTCTTTCTCTGTTTCTATTTTTCCTAATTTAGGAACAAATATCAAATATTAGGAACAAATAAATATTTGTTTCATAGATAAGACTCCTTTTAGTGGTATATTCACCCTTTTCATCTTAAATACTAATGATTTAGTTTTCTTATCTCTTTTTAAAAATCATATAAATCAATGGTTTATTTTATTGGCTTTTTTTCATAAAACTAATTCCTGCATGGGCTTATTTCTTAATTTGATGGTTTTCTTACACTTAGTTTTATTAATCTTGACTTTAATTTCCAATTTAGTGTTTAAATGAGGATTTTTAATTTCTTCCTTTTCTAGTTTTTTTAATTGTATATCCTATTCATTGGTATAATTTTTCTCTATTTTCCTCTGATTACTGCTTTTGCTATGTCCCATAGGTTTTGATAATGCTGCCTCATTATTGTCATTCTCTTTAATTAAATGATTAATTATTTCTCTGATTAGTGCTTCAAATCACTAATTTTTAAATTTTAGATTGCTTAGACTCTAATTCTTATTAAATATAATTTTTATTTCATTGTGATCTGAAAAGGATGGATTTAATTTTTCAGCTTTAAACTATGAAATTTTTATGCCCTAATATATATGGTCAATCTTTGTAAAGGTACCATATATCACTGAGAAGAAAGGTTTATTCCTTTCTATTCCCTCCATTCCTATTTAATTCTTTCCAGAGATCTATAATATCCAGCTAAACTAAAATTCTATTCACTTCCTTCACTCCTTTCTTATTTAGATTTTGATTAGTTTTATCTAATTCTGAGAGAGGAAGATTAAAGTTCCCTACTATTATAGTTTTGCTATTTGTTTTCAGCTGTAATCCATTAACTTTTTTAAAAAAAATTTGGATTCTTTAATGTTTGATGCATATGGGTTTAATATCTATATTGATTCATTGTATATGGTGCCTTTTATGATAATTTAGCATCTGTTTATCTCTTTTAATTAAGTCTATTTTAGCTTTAATTTTGTCTCAGATTATAATTGTTACTCTTGCTTTAATTTTATATCAGCTGAAGATAAATTAATACTGTTTCATATTTTTATTTCAATTCTGTGTGTATCTCATTTTAAAGGTATTTTCTATAAGCAAAATATTGTTGGATTCTGGTTTTAAAATCTATTCTGCTTCCGTGTTTTCTTTTTATGGGTGAATTAATCATATTAACATCCAAAGTTATAATCATTATTTGTGTGTTTTTCTCCATCCAGTTCACTGAAGATGTTTTGTATGTTTTTTTGTTTCAACCACAGGGTCAACTCATGGTCACAGATTTCTACACCAAGGTCTAGTCAAGTCAACTTATGATGGCTCTAAAAGCAGTAGACTTGACTCTGTCTTGCCACTAAACTGTGATGACTTTGAAAGAGAGAGAGAGGGTCAATTAGAATGGAGTTGAGAGGTTAACTATCAATAAAACTGAAACTAGGGTAATTCAAGCCAAGGTATATTACTCTGTATAGTATATTATTACTATATCTTACTCTAGAAGAAGGATATTTCCCTAAAGCAGAAATGGGGAGGAACTTCAGGTAGCAGCAGCATCCTGGAGGAGAACCAGTGAGTAGCAGCTTCAGAAGTGAAGAGTAGTGACAATGGATATGACTTTGGTAGAATACAGTCATGAAGGCAAAATAGAATGGCAAGGATGAGAGTTACAGGACTCTACTAAAGTATTGTGAAAGGGGAGTCAAAAGTAACAGTGATGTGGGGCGGTTAGGTGGCGCAGTGGATAGAGCACTGGCCTTGGAGTCAGGAGTACCTGAGTTCAAATCTGGCCTCAGACACTTAATAATTACCTAGCCCTGTGGCCTTTGGCAAGTCACTTAACTCCATTGCCTTGCAAAAAAAAACTAAAAAAAGTAACAGTGATGTACAATGGGTTTCTGACAGACAGAGGTATGAAAATTCAACAAGGAGAGATTTTCCCCAATTGTGAGACATGGTAGAGATCAATCCTTTCTAACTGGTGAGTGAATCTATGGGATATTTTATTCACTTGCAAATGAGGACAAAGAATTATCTTAATGTGTTATTTTCTCCTGTTATTTATTTTGTCATTTTTCTCCAACTAAATATGCTACTATTTCTGATTCTGTCATAAGTTGAAGTTTGAGACAAATTTTTCTTCCACAATGGACCCAAAGAATATTTGATGGCAGAATTCAATGTTATACTGTTATACTGTACCAATATAAGATAAAGAAGTGATATAGTCAATTGTGTCTCTAGGAATTCAAAGGAAAAATAGGGCACTGAGAAAAGTTCATGGAGGAACTAAGACTTAAAATTAGACTTGGAAGGCTGAGAAATATTTTTAGACTATTAAAATAGAAGAAGCTTATGCAATTGTCTAGGGCAAACTGCCTTACATTTTATAGTGCCTGAGTGTGCAATTATAGAGGTAGATGAGCAGAACAGAAATACAGTAGCATGCTAGATTACAGAAGAGTGTCCAATACCTCACAAACATCCACAGTAGAATTTAGAAATATGCCACCATGGAAAATAATAAGAAAAACCACCTCTGTATTCCCTTATCTAATGCAGAAACCACAGAAGGTCTAGAGAATCTTGTGGAGGCTGTCATTGACAAGCTTGCATAGACTCTAGGTTGACCCATTGTGGCACTGCTTTCATGATCTTAGCAGAAGGGGTAAATGGAAAATGGGAAGGAACTCAGGCAGAACCTGAAACAGGAGAAAGTTTTGGAGCCCTGTGGTAAGACAAAGTCCCAAGGCAAAGCCCATCATCAGAACAACTCTGAAGTCCTTCGAAGGAGGGGCCTAGTCTGACCCAGGACTAGGTAGGTTCTGGTCAAAACATTCAGTTGTTTAACTTGCTCTTAATGCAAGGTTTTCAACCTAGATACTAAGATGACTGAGCCAAGGAAAATCTCATATAAATGAAAAATTGTCTTGATTTGGAACATGGTTAGAGGGCAAACTCTGAGGAGGATAATAACCTCATAAGCTCAAGTAAACCTCTGAGGAAAAAAAAAAGTTTTGGCCATAAGGATTGCAAAAAAATGAGATTCAGAACAAAAAGAGGTGGATATGGGGGAAAATGGAAAAGAAAACAGACATCTTTATAGTAAATGCCCTAAAAATTAGCATGAACAAGACAGAAAACCAAAACTCAGTGAGATAAGAATACTTAAAAGAATAAACATTTTAAAAAATGGACAAGAATGAAGAAAATATTGAAAAAATTATATAAAAACAAATAACTTGGAAAATAGATCAGAGTGAGAAGGGAGAGAAGAGAAAGAGAGCAAGCATTTACATGATGACATTAAATATAAACTCCTTACATTCCTTTATGGGAATATAAAACATGTAAATTCTAAGAACTTCATCATATAAAAGCAGTTAAAAAGAATATAGACAGAAGGCATGGATTTGAGTCAGGTATGATGGAATGATCTCCAAAAAAAAAATGAAGGCATGTAAAGGAAGGATACACTAGGAGAAGAGAGAAGAGAGATGTAGACGGAAAATTCTTTCACATAAAAGAGTTGTGCAAGGAAGAGTTTTTATAATATGGGGAGAAGTGTTGAGTGGGCAATGATTGACCATCACTCTCATTAGAATTAGTTCAAAAAGGGAAGAATCTCTCTCTCTCTCTCTCTCTCTCTCTCTCTCTTTATCTATCTATCATCTTATATATACATGTGTGTGTATGTATGTATGTATGTAATTTGCATATCTATATATGATACACACATACATACACTCAGTTGATTATAGAAATATATCTTACCCAATAGGAAAATTATAGGAGGAGGAAATAAGATAAAGGAAGGGGGAATGATAAAAGATACAATGGATTAAGAAAGGCAGTGACTTGCAGCAAAAGGGGCATTTGGGGAGGGACAGGATAAAATGAGAAACAGTTGGGATGAAGGAAAATGCAATTAGTAGTTATAACTGTGTATGTGAATGGGATAAGCTTATTCAAAAACCAGAACTGAATAGCAGAATTGTTTAGAAATCAGAATTCAACAATATACAAGAGATCCCACGAGGCAGTGCCCATAACTGGGGAGGCATGAACAATATCAGAATCAGGATTTGGACTGTATGAGCTTAATAGGGGTAGCACATGGTCTTCCCCTTCAGTGAGACAGATGTACTTTCTGTCTTACCCAGTGGTTTTTTTGGATGCTTAGAATTAAGATCAGCAATATTAAATGCCTTTTACACATATGTGTCATGTATCATCTAGACTATGGAAAATGAGCATATATAATAAAAGAATCTGCAGTCTTTACACTGGGGACATACAGAAAAATAGCAATAGTCATGAGCTTTTTAAATGTGCTCAACTCAGTGAAGGATTGTGCAATCTGAGATAAGGTATAGCTCACCATTGCCTCACTTTGCATCTTTCCTGTATTTGAGGCTAAAATATGCAAATTCATCTGTTTTTGTTTATGAAAATGACTGGAATCATACAGAAATTACAGATGAACCAGGATTGATATTTATTTTATCCATTATTATTTTTTACTTTTCATGATGTCAGAGATGCCTTCCCTGACTACACATCCTTGCAAGAGACATACTTGAAACAGAGTTGAAATAAAGGGCTAGAGTTAAAGTTTTTAAAAAGGCAGTAGTAGAATGATGATCTCAGACAAAACAAAAGTAAAAAAAGACCTAATTTAAAAACTTAATCAGGGAAACTACATTTTACTAAAAGGTACTGTGTATATGATGAAGTAATATCAAAAATTTGTAAATTTTTGTAAATGGCAAATTTCCCTGATAATGATCTAATTTCTCAAGCATATAGAGAATTGACTCAAATTAAAAACAAAAGAAAGTAAAACAAAATCCTTTCCTCAACTGAGAAATAGTGAAAGGATATAAATATGTAGTTTCCAGAAGAGGAAATTAAAGCTATCTATAGTCAGATGAAAAAATGCTCTAAATCATTATTGAGTAGAGAAATGCAAAATAAAACAACTTTTTGCTACCACCTGATACCTATCAGAAATGACAAGTACTGAACAAGGTGAGGGGAAAAAGGTATGCTAATGAACTATTGCTAGAATAATGAGTTGTTCCAGTCATTCTGGAAAAAATTTGACACTATACTGAAAGGCTATGAAATTATGCAGACTATTTGGTCCAGCAATGCCACTACTAGGTCTGTATTTCAAAGAGACCAAAGAAAAGGAAAAAGGATCCATTTGCACAAAAATATTTATAACAGCTCTTCTTTTGGTGGCAAAGAATTGGAAATGGAATGCTCATGAATTGGGGAATGGCTGGACAAGTTATGGAATATGATTTTGATGGAATACTTCTGTAGTTTTAGAAATGATGGAAGTAAAATTTGTTTTTACTTTCCCAGTAACTGGGGGGGATCAAATAAAATAAAGTGTTAAAAATAAAAAGGAAAGAAAAAAGAAATAATGAAGGATGCAGCTTTAGAAAAAATATGACTAAAACTATATTAACTATGTAAACTGAAGAAAAACTGAGATAACTGCATCAAAACAGCGCCTTTTGGGGCAGCTAGGTGGCGCAATGGATAGAGCACCAGCCCTGGAGTCAGGAGTAACTGAGTTCAAATCCGACCTCAGACACTTAATAATTACCTAGCTGTGTGGCCTTGGGCAAGCCACTTAATCCCATTGCCTTGCAAAAAAAAAAAAAAAGAACTCCAAAAACAGTGCCTTTTGTCATAATGATCAACTGTTAAAGACTTGGCTACTCTTCATTACAGTGATCCAAGACAATTCCAAAGGACTCATGATGGGAAAAAATGCTATCCCTCTCTAGAGAGAGAGTCAATGAACTCTGAATGAAGTTTAATTTTTTCACTTATTTTTTTCAATATGGCTAATATGAAGATATAATTGGGTTTTTTTTACATGCACAATTGATGTATATTGCTTTCTCAGTGAAAGTGGGGATAGATAGGAAAAAGGAAGGAATTTGGAGCTAAAAATTTAAAAAGAATGTTGAAAATAAATAATAATTTTTTAAAAGATATTATCTGTGTTGTTAGACAATTCATTCCCTTCCCTGATCCTCAGTTTACTTAATTATCAAGTGAGAGGTTTTGATACTATGACCTTTGAGATCCCTTCCAAGGCTGAAATTTCTGTTTCTTTTTATTCTTTATTCTTTTCAAATTGTATCTTATTTCACTAATATGGAAACTAGAGACAATAATATTGATCAAAATTCTTGCATACCTTAATCAATGATTTCATGAATATCTGTTTCTTGCAAATTTGTCTCCTTATAATGAAATATGATGAGCACTTCTGAACTTAGAATGAAGGTCCTAACATGGCAGATAAACATGCCACCATCAGATCCATACTTAATTAAAATTATTCCATCTTGGTAGATCTTTTCAGAGTTTACAATTTATTCTTTGAGAATATATGGTTACACTCATGCCATTGTGATATTGAAGGAAGGCTTCTGTAGAGACTTTTACAATCACACTTATGAACTACCAATTACTTAATTCATTGGCTTGGTAACTAACTACTGCCTTAACAGGGAGTAGACATACCAACCTTAGTAACCCATAGGCAACTAGAATGATAAACATCCAGATGAAAGATAATTTCTACAGTAATATAGATCACTTCAAAACAATAACAAACCTAACTTTTGTTGAATCGATAATTGAGATATAGACAAAGAAAGCATGAGCTTAAGAAGATAAATATTTAACTTTCATTGCTCAGTGCATTCATAGTCTTTTATTTTTTTAAATTTTTTTTACATTTTTTTTTGCAAGGCAAACGGGGTTAAGTGGCTTGCCCAAGGCCACACGGCTACGGCTAGGTAATTATTATGGCTAGGTAATTAGGATTTGAACCCAGGTGCTCCTCCTGACTCCAGGGCTGGTGCTTTATCCACTATGCCACCTAGCCGCCCCATTCATAGTCTTTTAACTGGAACCTATCTATCCTATGTTCTTTCACAACTGAAAAATATACAGATAACTTCCTTATGCACACTCATGACATACTCATGATAGTCTAAAATGTAATTCACTAAAGTTGTTATGCTATATAAAGCTAGTTATAATCTTTTCATTAATAGATATAATGAGAGAGATTCACAGCTAAGTTCTGGAAATGAGGTATTTTGAGGATCAGTTATTTAAAGCTATTGTCTATGATTTTAGGATGATAGATTTAGAGTTACAAGGGATCAAAGAAGTCAGTCTAACTCCTTTTTACAAATGAGGAAGCTGAGGTCTAGATAATTAAGTACCTTGCCCAAGATCATATAACTTGTAAGTGAGATTAAATTCAATTTTATTTTATTTTCAGTCCCAAATTTTCTCCTTTCTCTCCTACTCCCACCAATTGAAAGGGCAAGATAAAACCTATTACAAATATTTATAGTCATACAAAACAAATTTTCACATTAGCCCTATCAAACAGAAAGAAAAGAAAAGAAATTATGCTTCAGTTTGTATTCTGTGTTCTGTCTCTGAACATGAATAACATCATGAATTTTTTGAAACTGCTGTCATTGTGTGCTTCAATGGTATTAAATTTTTCAAAGTTTGCTATCTTTTTTTTTTTAAAGATTTTTCAAGGCAATAGGGTTAAGTGGCTTGCCCAAGGCCACACAGCTAGGTAATTATTAAGTGTCTGAGGTCGGATTTGAACCCAGATACTCCTGACTCCAAGGCCAGTGCTCTATCCACTGTACCACCTAGCCACCCCAAAGTTTGCTATCTTTACAATATTAGTGTTGCTGTATAAATTGTTCTCTCCCTTTTCATAAGTTCATATAATTTTCTCAGGTTTTTCTTGATCTTTTGTTTTTTTAGATAAAATTTGTTTTTTCCCTTAGTTCTATAAGGTAATTTTTTGAAAGTTTTGCTGATATGACACTAAATAAATAAACTAATTTAGGTTGTTTGGTCATTTTTCTTGTAGCAATGAATATTTCTCCAACTATTTAGACCTGTTTTTATTTGTGTGAAGAGTATGATTACTGTGCTCATGTAATTCTTTTTTTTTTTTTTGCAGGGCACTGGGTTAAATAACTTGCCCAAGGTCACACAGCCAGGCAATTATTAAGTTTCTGAGGCCGGATTTGAATTCAGGTACCTGACTCCAGGGCAGGTGCTCTATCCACTGCACCACCTAGTCATGTGTTCATGTAATTCTTCTGTGTGTTGGTAGGTAGATTACCAAGTATTTTATACTGTTCGTGCTTATTTTGAATGAAATTTCTATATCTTCTCCTGCTTATATTTGTTGGTAATATATAGAAATGCTGATGATTTTTTGAGGTTTATTCTCTGTAACTTTGCTGGCTAACTGTTTTAATTAGTTTATTAGTTAACTAAAATTCTCTAAATAAACCATTATATCATCTGCAAAAAGTCTTAGTTTTGTTTCTTCTTTACCAAGGCTTATTGTTTCAATGTCTTTTTCCTGTCTTATTGTTATAGTTATATTTCTAGTACAATATTTAATAATTTCACCACTGCTCTAATAAGGAAAGCTTCTAATTTATTCCCCCTAGAGATAATATTTGCCCTTGGTTTTAGGTAGATAATATTTATCATTTTAAGGAAAACTCTATTCATATCTTTGCTTTCTAGTGTTCTAAATGATAATGGGTACCACATTTTACCATCATTTTCTGTGCATCAATGGAAATAATCATATGATTTTTGTTGGTTTCAATATTAATATGATAAGTTATGCTTGTAGTTTTCCTAATATTAAATTGGTCCTGCATTTTTAGCATAAATACAGCCTGGTTATTTGATAGAATTCACTTGTCAGTCCGCAATTGGGGCCATTTTCTTTCAGAACTCATTTATGGCTTGTTCACTTTTTATCAAAGATAGGATTATTTAAATATTTTATTCCCTGTTCTTATAAACTGGAAAATTTAAATTTTTGTAAATATTAATCTATTTAATATTTATTTTTTAGTTTCAATGCCATATTTATGCAAAAAATCTCATAATAGTTGCTTTTTTGCTTCCTTCTTCAATGATTGCAAATTTATTTTTTCATTTTTATATTGATAATTTGGCTTATTATTTTTCTTAACCAAATTAACTAATGACTTTTCTATTTTATAGGTTAATTTTTAATCACTTATAACTTTATTTATAAACTTAGTGGTCTTTAAAAATTTTCAGTTTTGTCAATCTTTCTTTTGATTTTCAGGATTTCTATTTTTATGGTGAATTGAAGTGCTTCCCCCCCGCAATTTGGTGGTTTACTTGAATTTTTTTTAAGGTGCATGCCCAATTCATTGGTTTGCTCTTTCTTTTTTATTAATACAAGATTAAAGATATTAATTTTGGGGTGTTTTATCATTGTTATTAATATCTTCAGAGAAATTATTGGTTACTTCAATAATTTCTTCTTTGATCCACATGTTCTTTAGTATTATTATTTAGTTTCCAATTAATTTTTAATCTTTACTTCAAAGGCCTTTCATTGAATATAATTGTAAGTGGGATTAGGATCTAAATTATCTGATTCTGAATTCAATGCTTATGCTGCCTCTTACCAAATGTTATCATTTACCACCCAGCTGAAGAGTCATTACCAAAACAAAAGAAATTTAATTAAATAACACAGAAAAATTTTCACAATTTCACAGTTCAATTCTAAATTGTTCAATAAATACTTCTACAACACATTTGTTGTTGGGAGCCAGAGTCTCTAAGCTGTTTGACACAATCACGGCAAGAAGACTCAGGGCAGTCACACTGCCGATGGAACAACATTTCCTTCTTCAATATATATAGGGATTCCATGTATACCCATATTTATAGGCCTATTATTGATTGCAAAACTTATTCATCCTAATAGTGGAATGACTATAAAGGAAGGATTTCAAATAAATTCCTTGAATAAAACAGATTGTGAACTCTGTCCAAATTTAACAGGACTGCCTCTCCCTGAGACATACAAAAGGCTTCAGCATTATGAAATCTTTGGAAGATATAACACTGAGAGTTCCAGGGAGATGTCAGAATATAGATACAGGGAAACCAGATACAAGATAGGTCAGATAGAATTCCAGGGAAATTAACAGTTTTGCCCCCCTTATCATACACAGGAATATATGATAAAGATGGTGAGAGAATAGTTAGTATAGGTAACCAATATGTGAACTCTAACAGCTTTAATTTATTGGGAAAGAATAAAAAGTCATAGAAACCGTAGGGTCTACCAACAAGGGCTGAAAGGAAAATTAGTTATTGAAGGAGTCAATGGACAGGTGGACAAACATAACTACCCTCACTATAGGTTGTCAAGGGAACATATCGAAAAACACTACATATGTGGTACAAAAACATAGAAGCATTCCATTAAACAAATTATATCAAAGATTATTATAAGGAAAGTTCTGTTTAATCAATAACTTTACTATACAGCAACAAACTAGGCAACAGGCAGGTTGAGGTCATCACGGTCTGAGCAGGGACAAGAAAACTAACTACATGATTGGTAATCACACTTATAACCACTACATGATCAAACTTGTAACCATATGAACTATATGATTAATGATGAAAATTGTACACTTTTGTAACCAAGGAAATGATTTTAGTTTGCTTGTTTCACATGATTTTGAGACTATAAAAATAAATCTAAGCAGCTGACAGTCAACCTGCTCCTGCCTTTACCCACTTGTTGACTCAACTCATTTCGCCGACTCTATCCCTCCTGTCAGGTTCCAAGGACTCTGCGGAGGCTGGACCCCCACAATTTGCCTACAAGGCATGGGAAAAACATCTGAGTAACATATGTGACCAAGGAACACACATGAGTGGTAAGATTCACTACAAGGTAATGTGAATGGTCAAGGCAAATGATACTGTGGCTCCTGCAGAATTTCTCATATCTTCTGATTTCTGCTGAGCTGTTGGTCTCTTCTACCATTTCCTGGTCATCCCAAACATCAGAGTGCTTAATATATACACTATGCACTTTAATAGAACTATGTGAACTGCAAGCTCAATGTGAGGGAGAAGTGAAAATCTTCAAGCAGAAGCTAGATAACCACTTAGTGGGTATTGTGTAGTTGTGTGTATGTGTGTGTGTGTGCATATATATACATATATATATATATATACATATATAATTTTGTGATTCTATCATGCTCTTGGGATATAAAGGCAAAATGAAAATAAAAACCTTCTCTAGAGAAGCTGTGTTCTATTGAGGTTTTATAAAATATAAACATAAATTTTCAGTTGTTTCAGTCTTGTCCAACTCTTCATTGTCCCATTTTGGATTTTCTTGGCAAATGTATTGGAGTGGTTTATTTCTTCCTTCTCCATCTCATTTTCCAGATAAGGAACTGAGGCAAAGAGGGTTATATGACACCCAGGGTCACACAATAAGTGTCTTAGACCAGATTTGAACTTATCAGGATGAGTCTTCCTTATTCCAAGCGCATTGCTCTATGCACTGTACAATCTAGCTACTGAGATAGATAAGTACTTGCATAATAATTTGAGAAGGAAAAGAAAGTTAACCCCTTAGAAGATCAGAAAAGGCCTCCTACAGAAAGTGGCATCTGACCTGGACTTCAAAGAAAGCTAGGAATTCTAAGAGGAAAAGGGTGAGGGTGAGAAAACAGTGCACTTTAGGCAAGGAAGTCAACCTGTAAAATCATAAAAGTAAGATATAGAATGCCCTGGAAGTACTGTAAAAAGAAAGCAGGAGAATTTAACTGGAAAATAAATTGAATCAAGTGGAATAATATGAAATGTCAGGAAAAGATAGCTACAGATTGTGAAAACATAGAAATGCCATACTAAATTTAGCCTTAGAAGCAGAAAGGAGCCATCAAAGGCTCCTGAATAGAGCAATGACATGGTCAGATATGTGCTTTGGGAAGATTATTTTGACAACTGTTGGAGGATAGATTGAAAGGGAAAGGACATGGATTCTGAGAATTCAATTAGGATGCTATTCTAATAGGATTGATAAAAGGTGATAAGACTCTATCTAACTGAGTTTGGTGGCCAAGCAAGAAATAAGAAAAGAAAGAAGAAGAATATGGGGGGTAGATATCAGATTGGAATTAAGAAAAAACTATGGAATTTGGCAATAAGATACCATAGGTACAGGATAATTTCTGTTGATTGATCAGATGAAAACCTACTTTGGAAGGGATCAAAAATGGAGTAGGGAAATTGGAGAAGAGGGGTATGATTTATTTTGGAGTTTTTCTATATAAAAAAAAGAAATTCAAAGGGGCAGCTAGGTGATGCAGTGGATAGAGCACCAGCCCTGGAGTCAGGAGTACCTGAGTTCAAATATGACCTCAGACACTTAATAATTACCTGGCTGTGTGGCCTTGGGCAAGCCACTTAACCCCATTGCCTTGCAAAAACTAAAAAAAACAAAAACAAGAGAAATTCAAAGATGATAGCATGAGGAGATGGCAGAGTCAAATCTGCCTTGGATTACTATAGAGGGAAGGATTTGACATTCCATTCTATTTCATCTACTAGTCACCTGCCTGAGTGACTTCTGGGGTTATCTTTCCTCTACATACAATTTCTAAGTTTTCAACTACACATTTCTGCTTAATGCCCTTAGATGTCTCCTCCTTGAGGCAAAACCCCTAGAAAGATTGATAATTTATCTGAATTCATTCTTTAATGTTCCATTCTATGATTTTCTCCCAGTGATTCCAAACCCTTAGTCATCATTCAAATCCCTATTCCCTATTTTCCAGTATTTTCCTCCTTCCCATGTCCCTTAACATAATCACCCCTCTCTATTCACAAAAAATTCCTCAATCTAAAGCTGCTCATTTCTTCTATGGGGGCTCTCTGAAATGCTTACTCCACAGGTAATACAATTATTATTATCTTAAAACTTTTCCTTTCCTGCTCATTCCATCTTCTTGAACTCATTGAATCTGGTTCCTACCTGATGATACAACTTTCCTGGAAACTCCTTCTAGTACTGGTCGCCCTTTCACTTAGATCCCTGCACTGATGAAGGTGGGGAAATTGGAATACTCTTTCCCCCTAATATCACATCAAGGATCTCTGTCTCTATCATTCAATAACTTCTCTTTCGAGATTCACTCAATCCATATTTACTAGCCAATCCAGGCCACTGACTTTCAAGACATTCTCCTTTCCTCAGTGAGGTCAGTGCCTCTCTCATATATTTACTCTCCACCTCAAATTCTGTTTTCATACTAGAGGACTTTGTCATACATTTTATACTTCTTCAAATACCATAACCTCACAGTTGCTTGATTTACTCCTTTCCTATCATATATTCATCTATTCCACTTTAGCTTCACAGACATTGTTTATGTCCTTGATCTTGCTCTCCATACCATGTTGTAATTCCATATAATCTGAAATTTCCTTATAGGATCACAATACGGTTTTTTTTGTATCTCCCTCTGCTTTGCAACCACAAACTTTATTTTTCTTTCTCACTATAGCCTCCATTTTCTTGACTTGTCAGTTCTTTCACAGAATATTTACCTGGCACTGACTGACTAGATTCTCTTACCTTTCTCATCTTGACTCCTTAATGAGTCAAGTTTATTTTATTCTGTCATCTTTTTTAGAGATCCTTGTTCCCTTATCACCAGTGCTGCCTTGCCAGTTTTCAGTCTTGGATTACTGCCTTCATACATTCATTGTCTTTGATATTACTTGGGTACTGCTGAATGAAGCAGAAGAAAAATGGTGAAACCATGTTAACTGTATCTAATATGAATATATGTTGCATAATTTCAGTTTGACTGTTCCTCCTTAAACATCCAATAGCTCCTCATTCCCCCTTCTTTCAGTTGAGAACCTTATCTATGTTTCACAGAAAAACTGAAGTCATTTGTCAAGAATTACCCTTTCCTTATCTTCCTTGTGTCAGATTACTCAATGTTCTGTGGAGACTGAAATTCATATCCAAAACTGAACTCAAGTCAAGCTCTTTAAAATTTTCCTCTTAAATTTTTTTCTTTAAAATTTTTCCAGCTGAACAATTGAATATTTATGGTTCATGGGCAGGTAAATCTAATATAAAAAAATGACAATTTTATGTAATTAATATATTTTATTCAATGCCATCCCAATTGAATAATCAAAGTTAGAAAAATAATAACAAAGTTCATTTAAAAGAATGAAAGGCCAGGAACTTCAAAGAAACCAGGTAAAAAAGATGTAAAGGTAAAAAATTCACTAGTGTCAAGCCATAAAGTATATTATAAGGTGAGAGCATTGTTGAAGTGTAAAATAGATAATTTTGATCATATTAAATTAGCATTTTTCTTTTTTAAATAAAACACGTCAATGAGAATAGAAGGAATACAGAAAATTGGGGAAACTTTCTTAGACAGTCTCTCAGATAGTGAAGGAAATAATAAACTGGTTGATTTAGAAAAACAAGGAACTTATCAAATTGGACTTAAAAAGACAAGTAGAAATGCACACAGTATGGTCTTTGTGTTTGAGTGAGTATTTATATGTTTATAGACATCTATGTATATGTGCATATATATAGTTAATTAATTGTAAACTTCTTTAGAATAGGGGCAGAGAAAGAGGGAGGTAAAAAATAAAGTAAAAAGTATACAGCAGAGAACAAATGAAAATCTACAAGGAAGGAAAAAACTAGGAAACTTTGAAAACATTATTTGGTGTTTATAATTTAGATTTTCCTGAAATGGAAATTTATTATTTTGATTCATCCCATGTTCTGCTATGTACATAGCAATGCTTTTATTTTTCTTTTCTCATTTTGTATTTTAAAAAACTGAATAAAATTAAGAAAAAAGAAAAAATATTATTTTCCCATTACCATTAAAGACACCCATTCCCTAGACTTTCAGTTTAGGTTTTGTTGACTCTTCACTCTCCTTAACTCCCTCTGTTTAATATGTTGCTAAGTCCTGTCAATTTTACCTTTACATCTCTTCTTCAAGAACTGAAAATACAAGAAACCAACAAAAATTTGTTGAGTGCCAACTACATGCAATGTCTCATCACTGGAAAATTTACAAATTTACATGTGAAAAAAACTTAGGTCAAGGGTTGATTTTTTTTCCAGAGTGATTAAAATGGTTTTTATAAGATATCTTAACAAAATGGCACATGTCTCTCATGGTGAGAGAGAGGAGCCCAAGGGTTGAGTTTTGAAAGGAAATCTTTTGTTTCTTAAAATCACAGGAAAGTGACATGAAACCCTTAGGAATTTTATTTATACCCAGAAAGTAGGTGAAGGACCTTACCCAACCAGTCTTTTCTCAAATAGTAGCTCCAAACCTCAACCTCAAAACAAAACCATAAGATCCAGGTAGCATAATATGTGGGTCCTAGGGAACCCTAGGTCTCCACTGAGCCCTGTCATGGAACATCAATGACCTAAGACTGGGAATGAGTCTGTTCCTTTTAATTTAGTTAGAGTCAAAAGAAAACTTGACATTTGGGAAGAAATACAATGGGGGAAACCAGTCTCCAAGGTTTCAGTTTTTTATCTGTTTCAAGAACTGGCAGAGCTTTTGGGATAGAAACATAAATGCAAAAGGATATAAAAAAGAAGAAAAGAGAAATTCAAAAGAATGTCAAAGGCAAAACAAAACTAGAGCAATAATCTCAGCCTTTGTCTTTCCCTTCTTCAGGAGCACATGGACACCAAGGATTTCAGCCTCTGTAAGACCCCTGGAGGAAGGTAATTTTGCAGAGTTTCCCCTCTTCTTCCTTGATACCCTTCAAGGAAAGCCAATCTTCAGGGAAAAACCTGATTTCAGAAACTGAGTCTAGAAGGCCACAAATCAGATGTTAAATTGTGGTTAGGGAGTACAGTGAGCCAGGGGTTTTACTAATTCCAGTCAGAATCTCTCCATTTTTTTCAAGAGAATCAAATTCTTCATAGAATAATGGTCAAAAGTTGAGGGCTTCAAATGTCTGAAAGAAAGCCAATTTTTGAGAAGTGATTAAAGAAAGTTCCAAGTCTGACAGCAAAAGTAGTGAGTAAAATTCATTCTAGAAACTGACAAAATACCTACTGACAAGATTGGCCCTAAAGTTCAAGCTCTTTGTTAAGTATGGAGAAATGACCCATATTTTTCAGAAAAAAAAATGAGGCCATTTGCCAAAAAATACCTCTTCTCCCCTTAATTTCATATCACTCTGATTCATTCTGCTTCTATCTCCTTCTTTACCACATCTCATGTGATAAGGTGGCCTTTCTCCTTACCAAGACAAACCCCTCTATATGCAGACTGATTCCTTTTCTTCCCACCTTCTCTAGAGGATTTTCCTTTTATCATCCCCATTCTCTCACTTATTTTTAATCTTTCCATGTCTGTTGGTTGCTTCCCTGCTGCCTACAAACATGCTCATTTCTCCCCGACCCTCACCTGATCCTTCTATCCCATTTAGCTAACATCCTATATCTCTTTTCCCTTTGAAAATTCTCTTTGAAAATTCTGTCTATTCAGAGCTATGCTGGAGGCAGCTTTGTTATTATAGTTTTTATATTTTGCATGCCCTTTGACCTTTCTATGGCTCTACTAGGCCTATATCCCCTCCAAAAAATTCAAAGAGAAGAAAATTACCTAAATTTATAAAAATATTTATAGCAGCTTTTTTTCCATCATAGCCAAAATTAGAATCTACAAGGAAGTTCTCTTACAGGAAAATGCCTAAATTACTCGTGACATTTTGGGTTTATATGAAGAATTATTAAGCCATAGGAAATTATGAATGGACAAGTTCAGGAACAAAATAACTCTATGAACTGATGCAGAAAAAAAGAGAGTCAAAACAGAACAATTTTTAAGATAATAACATTGAAGATTTTATGAAAATTTGGAATAGAATTCAGATAAATGGTCCTTACACATGCTAGGAAGGGTTAGAATGGTTTGTTGATACTTATAAATATGCACAGCATGGAAGTGTATGGACAGATGCAATAGGATTAAAGTTGCAATCAACTGCCTTAATCCTTATAGTCATACAGATGGAATGCTGCAGGTAGCAGCCCAAATGAGTAATGGAATGTTCACTCTATAGTCTTGTGTCCAAAGTTGTTGAAGTTTCAGAATTCCATAAGATTTTCAAACAAAGTTTCTGCTGAGGTAGTTGTCATGCAACTGGTGAGAGAAATGGGACCAAGGAACATGAACCAAGACAAAAAGAGGGTTTTAAAAGCTTAACCAAAAGGCCGACTCAGGACGAGAAAGGTGGAATCAGCAAGCTTGTCAGAGCATTTTGGCAGTCAGCTATAATTAGAACTGGGTGCAGTTTAAACATTAAATTACCAAGGTTGTGTAACAGGAAGAAAGTCAGACCCTAGTTTCCTCTGACCTTTTTAATAGAATAAACAGCTTTGAAAGAATTTAGAATTCTGATCAACATAAAAATAAATCTGAAAGAATGAAAATGAAAATACATGACCCACCTCCTGACAGAGAGGTGATGAACTTAAAATGCAGAAAGAGACAAACATTTTCAGATATGGCTAATTGAGAATTTATTTTGCTAGATCATACAGCTTTTCAGATTTTATCGTTAAGGTTTGTTTTATTTATTTATGGGGAGGGGGTAATAAAAGGGATAAAAATGAATCAAATGTTTATTAACTAGAATACATAAAAATTATTTGAAAATAAAATGTGAGTCAAGATAAAAATAGAAAATGAGTATCAAAGAGGTAAGGCAGCTTGGCTAAAATTGCATAGCTAGTGAATACCTGAAGCAGGATTTGAATGCAGTCCTTTCTGATTCTAAAGGTCTTAACTCTTACAAGGTGCCTTCCTCACAGCAACCCTTTAAGGTAGATAGTACAAAATTATCATATTCAGAGACTCAGAGAGATTGTGACTTGACTCTAACCCAGGTCTGTATTCTACACCAGTTCATTTAAAAAGATAGAAGATAAGTAGATAGGCAAAAATGTACTACATATAATAAGCATTCTTGATGTGCTAGATATTGTACTAAATTCCAGAGATATAAATGCAAGAAAACAAAATTTTCCTTTTACCTAAAAATGATTTTGGTCAAAGGATAGGAGCAAGTACTCCCCGTCTTCAAGGAGCTAACAATCTAATGAGGGAGACAATGAACAAACAAATATGTGTAAACATGTGATTAGGAAATAATAGAGTGAAAGCATTAGGATTTAAAGGAATTGGGGGACTTCCTTTTGGGGAAGCTAAATGGTGCAGTGAATAGAGCATTGGCCCTGGAGTCAGGAGGACCTGAGTTCAAAACCTCAGACACTTACTAATTACCTAGCTGTGTAACCTTGGGCAAGTCACTTAACCCATTGCCTTGCAAAAACCTAAAAAAAAAAGACTTCCTTTAGAAGATGAAAGTTAAATTGGGATTTTAGGAAGCTAGGGGGAACCAGAATGTAGCTATGAGGATAGACAGCACTGGAGGCATAGAGGAAAACTAGAGGAAAGTGTTCAGAGGTCAGAGATGGAATTTCCTATTGGAATAGACAGGCCAGTGTCACTGAATCAAAGAGTATTTGTCAAGGAGTAAGCTATAAGATGACTGGAAAGTCAAGGTGGGCTAAGTTATGAAGGACTCTGATGGTCAAACAAAACATTTTATAAATGATCTCAGATATAAGCAATAGAGGAAGGCATTAGAATTTATTGAATAAGGGGTTCAAATGGTCTGATCTATGCTTTTTCACTGTAATGACTGAATGAAGGATGGATTGGAATGGAAAGAGATTTGAGTCTGGCCAACTCACCAGCAGGCTATTATCATAATCCATCATGAGGTGATGAGGGCATGCACTACAGTGATGGTAGCATCAGATGAAAGGGGGAATATTTGAGAGATGCTGCAGAGACCTTGGCAACAATTAAATATAGGGTATAAAAGAATATGAAGAGCCAAGGATGATCCCTAGGTTTCAAGCTTTAGGGAATGAGAGAATAGTGATGCCTTCTTCAGTAATAAAGAAGATAGGATGTGGGAGGGGGTTTAAGGGGAAAGAAAATAAGCTTAATTTTGGAAATATTGAGTTTAAGATGTCTACTGTATTATCCAATTTAATATGTGTGAAAGACAGTGGGAGATAAGAGATTAGAGGTCAGCAGTGAAGTTGGGGAAGGATAGATAAATTTAAATCATCAGAATAGAAATGGTGGAAAGTGTAGAATGAGATAGGAGAGACACAGTTAAGATATCAGACAGAAGATCGTACTTTACTACTCTACAAAGACTGGAGATTTGGCAAGAAAGGGTACAACATAAGATGGAAGTCAAACCTGCACAGCAGGAGACAGAAATCCCATTCCCCACTAACTTTTCTTCTTCCCTCAAGAGAAAGACTCATCACCAGAGTTCACCAAGAAGTAATAATTTTTAGTTTGGAAATTTTTTTGGCTTCAGCAATTCATGAAGTCTACTTGCTAAAGCATGGTAGAATTGTTGATTTCCATTGTTAAGGTAAGCATGCTCCTGTCATGATGAAAGCATGAATTCTTATAATTTGAAAGAAATACCAAATCTTATTGAACAGTGATAAGGGGTTGGGGAAATAGTGAGTGTAACCTCTTTCAGTGAAAGTTATTGAAGTGATTTTAACTTGAACCAAAGGTAGAGCAAAGGAGAAAATATGATAACAAATACCTTAGAAAATTTGGTGGGGCTAGATGTGTTCAGTTTTGTGTGCCATACTTTGAGAAGGATGTTGAAAAGTTGGAAAGTATTCAGAGGAAGTGATTAGAATGGTTAAAGACCTAAAGATAATAGCAACAATGATCATACAAAGGACTTTTTTTAAATTTAATTTTTATTTAATGAGAATTTGTTCCTCTTCTCCCACCCCTCTCTGACCTCTATGGGGGGGTGTAACCTTGGTAACCTTGGTAACAAATGAATATAGTCAAGCAAAGCAAATTCATACCAAAATTGGAGGGAGATAAATATAGACTTGATGCATGGAAAAGCTTCCTAATAATTAAATCTATTCTAAATAGATTATTCCAGAAGCAAGAGGTCCCCTTTCTCTCCACCCTCTCCTCACTCTTTGAGAGGATTCTTTTTCAGCAATAGGTTGTATCATCAAGTTGGCAAACTATGTCTCTTGGGTCAAATCCAGGCTTCACCTATTTTTTATGGCCCTCAACTAAAAGAGCATTTACATTTTATTTATTTTTTCTTTTCTTATATGTATTAATTTATTTACACATTATTACAGTAGTATTGTTGTAAAAATAAACATAATCCCCCCTCACCTCACAAAGATAGAGAAGTTTCAAGAAAAATAAAGTGAGAGAAAAGGAAAAAATGTACTTCAGCCTGTGTTCAGATACCAACTCTGTTTCTGGGATGGATCACATTTTTTATTGTAAGTCTATCAGAGAAGTTGCTTCAATATTTTTTCCCACAGTTCAGTTACTATTGCTAACTGGATTTCCCTTCATTCTGTTCTGCTCCACTCCCATTTATTTTATTCTCTCTCATTTCACACCTTGTCCTTCCTCAAAAGTGTATTTTATCAAGTACCTTTTCCCACAATTTTTCCTCTCTTCTATCACCTACACCCCACCTCTCCCCCTTTCCCCTTTATTCCATCCCTTTCCCCTCCTTTTTCTTCTAGGGTAAGATAGATTTTTATACTCTATTGAGAGTATATGTTATTTCCCTTCTGAACTACTCTGATTTAGAATGAAGATTCTCCTATTCCCCCTCGCCTTTTCTCCTTCCACTCCACTGTAAAAACTTTTTCTTGACTTTTTTTTGCATGAAATATCTTAGCCTGTTCTCCTTTTCCTTTCTCCCAGTTACATTCCTTTTTTGTCCATTGACTCCATTTTTTATAATATATTATACCTTCATATTTAGCTCCCTTCTGTGCCTTTTCTATATGTGCTCCTTCCAATTGCTCTAATAAATGGGAAAGTTCATATGAGTTATTAGTATCATCTTCCCATGCAGGAGTACAAGGAGTTCAACATCACTAAATCCCTCATAATTTGCCTTTCCCATCCATCCTATCTATGCTTCTCCTGAGTCCTGTACTTGGAGATCAAACTTTTTTTTCAGCTGTGGTCATTTCAACAAGAAAGTCTGAAAGTCCCCTATTTCATTGAATGTTCATCTTTTCCCCTGAAAGAAGATGTTCAGTTTTACTGATTCTCGGTCTCAATCCAAACTCTTTTGCCTTGCAGAATATCATATTCCAGGCCCAATGAGCCCTTAATGTAGATGCTGCTAAATTCTTTGTAATCCTGACTGTAGTGCCATAGTATTTGAATTGTTTCTTTCTGACTGCTTGCAATATTTTTTCTTTGACTTTGGAGTTCTGGAATTTGGCTACAATATTCCTTGGAGTTTTTTGGGGAGGTATCTCTTTAAAGAGGTGATCAGTGGATTCCTTCAATTTCTATTTTACCTTCTATTAGGGCAATTTTCCTGGAAAATTTTTTGAAAAATGAAGTCTATGCTCTTTTCCTGATCATGAATTTCAGGTAGCCCAATAAATTTTAAATTATATTTTCTGGATCTGTTTTCTGGCTCAGTTCTTTTTCCAATGAGATATTTCACATTTTCTTCTAGCTTTTCATTTTTGACTTCTCACAAAATCATCAGTTTCCCTTAGTTCCATTCTACATTTGAAGGAGTTATTTTCTTTAGAGAACTTTTTTATCTCCTTTTTCCATCTGGCCATTTCTGCTTTTTGAGGTATTCTTTTCCTTATTGACCATTTGATTTTGTTTTTGTTTTTGTTTTGTTTTTGCAAGGCAATGGGGTTAAGTGACTTGCCCAAGGTCAGACAACTCAGTAATTATTAAGTGTCTGAGGCTGATTTGAACTCAGGTCCTCCTGATTACAGGGCTGGTGCTCTATCCACTGCACCACCTAACTGCCCCTCTCATTGAACATTTGAACTGCTTTTTCCAAAGACCTAAATTGGCCTTTAAGATGTAATTTTCTTTAGTATTTTTGGTATCTCCTTCACCAAGCTGCTGAATTGGTTTTCATGATTTTTCTGCACCACTCTCATTTCTCTTCCCAATTTTTCCTCTACCTCCCTTACTTGATTTTCAAAATCTTTTTTTGAGCTCTTCCATAGCCTGAGATCAATTCCTGTTTTTCTTGGAGGCTTTGGATACAAAAACTTTGACTTTGTCTTCTTCTGAGTGTGTGTGTTTTGATCCACTGTGGCACAAAAGTAATTTTCCATGGTCAGATTCTTTTTCTTCTGTTGTTTATTCATTTCCCTAGGTTATGACCTGATTTTAAAGCACTTTCCAAGCTTTTGATTGTTTTTGGGACATCTCCCCAGAGACCTTAATTCCTTCAAGGTCTTATCAGAGCTCTCCTGGACTGTGCTCTGATCTGTGGATGATCACAGGCATCTCCTTCTTTCCTGGAGCTGTGAAGAGGGGTCCCTGCTCCTTTATGACAGTATGCAATGCCAAACTGCAACCTGGATCTGAGTTTGGGTAGAGAAACAGAGCTCTGTCCCAGGGATATTGGAAAGACCTCAGCAGTCTTGCCCCAACCCTGCTGGAAGCAGCTGTTGGATAACTCCTCAGGCCTGTATCCAGTTTATGAGGTCAAGTCTGCACTGAGGCCTGAGCTGTACTGCATTCCATGCTCACTCTGGTGCAACAGAGTTTTCCTGTTGATCTTCTAAGTTGGCAGTTCCTAGGCTGAAAGTTCTGGAAACCACCCTGCTGCCAAGGACCCAGGAGACCCTAGGGACCCATGTGTCCTCTGGACTGTTCCTGGAAGGCTGGAGCTCATTCACTCTGGTCTGGCTTGGGCTGTGCTGTGGCTCTTTCCAACCGTGGTAGAACAGACCCTTCCCAAGGATCTTCCAAATTGTCTTGGGCCAGAAAATTATTTCACTCAGTTTTCTGCCTCTAGAATTTGATTAGTCATAATTTTAAGGCATTTGGAGTATTCTGGAGGAAAGCTTCTTAGAATTCCTGCCTTCACGCCTTCATCTTGGCTCCACCGTCCCTCCCCCCCACATTTACATTTTAAAATAGTTTTATTGTTTTTAAAAAATGTAAAAAAAATTCTTTTTTTAAGGGTTTTTTTTGCAAGGCAAATGAGGTTAAGTGACTTGCCCAAGGCTACACAGCTAGGTAATTATTAAGTGTCTGAGGCTACATTTGAACTCAGGTACTCCTGACTCCAGGGCCAGTGCTCTATCCACTGCACCACCTAGCCATCCCCAAACATTCTTTTTTCATATAGTACAAAAGGAGACTATGGATATAGTCATAGTTTGCTGATCCTTGAATAGATAGTTTCTAAGATACCTTTCAACACTGATATTCTCTGAGGAAGATCTGAGTTGGAAAAGAGTTAGTTTCAAGGAAATGGAAAAATGTATTAAGGCCAAGCAATATACTATATGACATCTTTTAAACTAGAAAAATCTGGACTCTATAAATATTATGTGTACCCTAAGCATGTTTGAAGGAAAAGATCTACACTAAAGACAATAGACCTGATGGTATATTGGGCCCTTTATTTCTGAAAATGAAAAGGAAAGAAGAAATAGCTATGGTTTTAAGACCCTATTTCCCAGAATAAATTTGCAAGTTTTGGGCTTGTGGCCTTCAATACAACTTCCAGTATTTAGCAACACGGTGCAGAGATTTTTGAAAAACGAACACTTGAATTTTGAAGTTAGAACTTCTAGGTCCAAATTTTGATTCTGCAATTTATTAATATGAGATTTTTTTTGGATAAAATAATTATTTTTTCTGGGTCTCAGTTTCCTTGCTTGTTAAGTGAGGAGATCCATCTCCTCTCAGAGATTTCTTCCATTTTTAACATTCTATGATCCTATGACTTATCTATCTAAAGTGTCACATTCAACTTACTTCCTGTTTTGAAGCTGTTTCCTCTTTTTTCTATCATGTGGGGATTTGCATGTGAATTTCCACAACAGAATCTGTTTTAAAAATAAAACCCTCAATTATTTATATCATTAAAAAAGACAATACCCCTCAAATTTCAATTGTTATACATAAAAACCTCCAAATAGCATACAAATTTTCATTTTGATCTTATAAAGAAAATGATTCCATTAAAAACAGAAAATATCAGAGAGACTGTCAGACTTCACCTAAACTGGTCTATAATATAAATCAGAACAAGATCTCTATTTTTCTATATTAATAGATTTCAGAAAATCCCTCATAGACCAGAAGAAGTGATTAACTAGGATCTAAGATTTGCACAGACTCACCCAAACCAACTCTTTGATCCTGGACATATTTCTTAAATTCTCAATCTCTAATATTTTCAGTAGCTCTTTTTGTAAAGTGGATATTTATATCTTGCCAGTTTTCTATTCTCCAGAAATGTAGCCAGGAGAGATGAGATTTGCTTTGCCTATTTGGAAAAAGAAGAAGAAATAAGTAGTTATGCTATTGTTATTCCGCTATGCAAATAGCTATATTGTGCTTGCTAGTCCAGAACAAGTTAAAACATGCAGTGACAGCTTACTTGGAAGGACATCTTACAAACTCTTTTTCTTCCCTTTTCAGTGTCTCTGTGGTTGGATGGTTTAAGCCATTTGTACTAACTATGTTGAATCTGTTTGCTTTAGGAAATATGCCCTTTTTGACCTTCTGCTGATTCAAGGTCTTCCCATCCTTTTAAAACTCAGCTTAAGTCACATCAGTTTCATGAAATCTTTTTTGACTCATCTAGTTCTTTTTGATCACCTTAATCACTGAACTCCTAGCCCATACAACTGAGAACCCAATTCTATACAGTCAAAATTTCCCACTTTTGTTAAGTTGTAGAGTAATACTTCTTGGTAGAGATTCTAGAAGCAGGCCTGGTAGGAACTAATATCAGAAGATATTAATAGCCATATTGTGTTGAGGTATGAGTTGACCCTTCACATATATATTCTGACTCTATATTTTACATATATATATATATATATATATATATATATATATATATGTTTTCCTCTCAAAGACTGTTCCCAGCAAATGCTCTTTATTCCTATTGATGGAACTCTGCAGTGGATCATCTTCTTCCTCTAATCTCTTAATTGGTGCCTTCATTAACTCCCATGGGTTTATTCAAGCACAATTCTCAATTCCTTCCTCCCCCTCATCACATATGTTCAGTCATTTGACAAGCTGCCATTTCTATCTCTTCAGCATCTTCTTTATTCACATGACCACATGGCCTTAGTTCAGGCCCTCATCTCTTCTCACCTCAATTACTGCAATGGGTTGATAATTTATCTCCCCATCCTAAGGCTTTCCCTATTCTAATCCATCCTCTACAAATCTGCCTAAATAGTCTTCAATAGGCACAAGTCTGAACACATCATTTCCTATTCAATAAACTCCCATTGGCTTGCTATTGCCTCTGGAACAAAATAAAAATTCTTCTTCCCAACCGTGCCCTGATTACACTTTCAAGCTTCATTTCACAATACTCCCCTTACTACACTCTATGATGTAGTCAAATTGGTCTACTTGCTATTCTTCACACAAAACTCTACATCTACCAATTCCAAGTCTTTCTATGCCCATTCCCCATTCCTCTCTCATCACCCTTACAAGACTCACCTAAAACTTTACTTTCTACGTAGAATCTTTCATGATTCCCCCCAACTGCCAATATTCCTTCTCTCCCTAAATTATCATGTTTATTTTGTACTTATTTCCTCTATATACTTATGTATGTACATGCTGTCTCCCTAGATAGACTTTTAGCTCCTTGAGAGCAGGGACTTTTTCATTTTTGTGTTTATAGCCCCAGAACCCAGCACAGTGCCTAGCATATATTAGTGTTTAAAAATGCTTGTTGATTGAGTATTCTTAGTATATTTATATTTGTTATGCCCTAAATTTTGATGGAATGTGTTTAATTGCCAGCATTCTTAAGTTTCTTTGATTTGAGCTAATTAAATCATCTGAATTACTAATAAAGGAAAATACAGTAGTAGGGGCTTTAAGCAATGATTTTGAGAAGATGTAATCCCATTAAGTACTATGAACCTAAGATAGGTGGCTGGTTTTTATTGTAGTTGTTTTTATGGTGGAGAGGTGGGACTCATTAAGTTATGTGGAGCCCTCAGTCTGCAACAAAAATCAAGTGGGAGTTAAAAGAAACACTGAGCCCCCAGTGCACCTGTGTTCCCATTTTCAAACTATTTCCTGTCAAAACAATAGTTCTCTCCCATTGTCTGCTCAATCATACAATTGAGCCTGGAAGACACTGAAAGGTACCAGTCAGAAATCAGACATGACCCCTTGAATTTCTGGGTATAGACATGGAAATATTTGTTAATTTTCTTCTCTCTGTCTCCCTCCTTCCCTTCCTCCCTGTCTTTGTCCTCCCTGTCTTTGTTTCTGTCTCTGTCTGTCTGTCTGACTCTCTCTCTCTCTCTCTCTCACATATGCATGCACACACATGCTTTCTTCTCTCTCTCTCTCTTGAGCTTTATTCATTTTCAAAGAAGACTAACTCATATCATTTCTTCTCTTTTTTAGGTCACAATTTGTTGATTTGCAAAATAAGATTATTGAACTGAATGACCTCTGAGGTCCCTTCCAGCTCTAATTCTGATTTTATTATTCCTATTGTGGATGATGGACTGCTATTTCTTTTTAATCTTTTTGAAAAAATAATCTATATGTTAGGGAAGCTGCATAGGGAGTGGTATCCTTATTAGAAGACACTCTGGTTAAATCTTTTTTTCCCACTTCATCATCATTTAGCTATTTGGAATATTAATTCAGGGTGCATATGTCAATAATAGTAATATTTTCTTTAATACTCTAAAATTTACAGCACATTGTCTTTACAACATTTTGAAGTAGGGAGTGCAATATTGTCATTCTTATTTTACAATGAGCAAATAACTCCTGAAAGGTGGATTTAGGGGCCTGGATTAAGACCTGGCAGAAGCAGAGGGTGTTAGGGCAGGCCTTTGATCCTCAAAAAAATGCCAAAGATCTTTTTATTTCCCCCATATTCCTCAATTTAATGTAAGAGGAGGGATGAAATCTGAGAAACTATGGCAAATTTTCTTGGTCTTGGCTTCAATCTAGCATCTTTCAATTTATGGTGTCTTATTGCTTCTTTGAGAACCTGGTCTGTGTCCTGTCTTGTGATTCATTAAGTTGTTGGTCTAAGACTTCTACTTGACTAATTTCATATTTGATTCTATTATAGACCAGTTTGGATTCAAGCATAGGGAGAGATAAAGTAAGAATAAACCTAGGACTTGTCATATAGATTAAAGGCAGCTCCCAGTGAGAAGTGGGATGGGAAGGGGGAGTTGGTTGGTAGAAAGTGTAGAAAAGAGGTAAGTGGAAAAACAATGGAACAAGGCAGCTAGGTAGTGCAGTGGATAAGAGTATTGGCCCTATAGTCAAGAGGACTTGGTTTAAATTCAGCCTCAGATACTTGATACTTTTTAACTGTGATCTTGGGCAAATAACTTAACCCTAATTGTCTTGCATTTAGGGCCATCTCCAGTGATCCTGAATGCAGATGGCTCTGGAGAAGAAAGTAAGGTTGGTGACTTAGCACAGCACCCCTTCACTCAAACCCAATTCATGTGTTTGTCATGGCATCATCTCACTAATGTCATAGTCTTCTTTGAGAATGAAGGACAAACAACAGGAAGACTAGAAAGACAGGATAAGACCAGATTGTAAAGGACTTTTTAAGACAAACAGATAATTTTTTATCCTGAAGGCAAAAGGAAGTCACTGGAGTTTATTGAGCATAGAGGATATGATCAGAGCAGTGTCATAGGAAAATTATTTTGGCATCAGAGAAGAGATAGATCTGAAGAAGGAAGACCAGAGGTAGAGAGACCATGAAGGCAAAAGGAAGTCAGAAGACTAGAGGTAGAGAAACCAATGAGAAGATTGAGATCTAAGCAAGAGCAAATGAAGTCATAGTAGTGTGACTGGAGAGAAGGGGACATATTTAAAAGATGTTAAAGTAAAAGTAAGCAATGGATATGTAGAATGAGTGCAAGTGAAGAGCTAAAGATGGCATTGAAGTATCAAGCCTTCATGACTTGGAAGATGGCTATACCTTCAAAAAGAAAAGTTGGTAATAGGGAAATATTTGAGGGAAAAAATGGTTTTGTTTTGTATAAGTTGGGATTGAGTTGCTTACAAAACATCTAATATGCAATGTTCTTGGGGTAATATGAAACTGGAGGTCAGGAGAGAGATTAGAGTTTAGTTTTCTTTTATCTTAAAATTTGATGACTATGCTATCTATGTCTTCATTTAAGTCCTTGATTAAAAAAAAAAATTGAACAACACAGGGTCAAAGTTAAATCTCCACAGAATTCTACCAGAGAATACAGAATACAGAATAATACAGAGTATATTTTCTATAGTTTAGGTACATTGAAGGAAAGTAAGTCTGGGCATGAAATTTGGAATCATAATCTAGAATTTGAGTTAGACATGTCACTTAGCTTCTCTGGGACTTTGCTTCTTAAATTTAAAAGGGGGGGAAATAATACCCATGCTGCATAGTTAATGGGACCCGAATATCATAGTGTGCAAAACTATTATTTGGCAAATGAATAGAGATCTGGAATTATTAAGTGTCTGAGGCCAGATTTGAACTCAGGGACTCCTGGGCAGGTACTCTATCCACTGTGCCACCTAGCTGTCCCAGAGAGGTGGATTTCAACTAGATATACAAAGGAAAAACTTCCTAACAATAATATTGCAGTGCAAAAGTGGGATAATTGGGCTGCCTACAGAGGGAATTTATATTTGATCCTTAAAACAATAGCAAGCCCCTGCAACATTTTGAACAGTGGGTTGATGTAAGCAAATGTAAGCTTTTGAAAAATCATCTTGTGCAAGATGATTTATGGGGAAAGAGGAAGTGAGAAACCAATTACAGTAGTTAAGAAAAGATATGATAATAGCCTGAACTAGAGTTTTGACTCTAGGACAAAGCTCCGTATGAAAAAATTGGAAGAGGATTTGGTAAAGAACAATATGAGTCAAAAAAGCTGAATATGAGGCAGCAGTGTAAAATTGAAGATAAAACAGTAAATGTTATCTTAACTTGTGTTAAGAAAAGTTTGCCCTTCATTCTCGAAGAAGACCATGTTTTCAGGAAGGTGATGCCATGACAAGTATATGACTTGGATTTGAGTGAGGGGATGCTGTGCTGAGTCACCAGCTTCACTTTCTCCTCCACAGCCATCTGGGTCCTGTGGCTAGATCTGAATCAGGACAATTGGAGATGACTCTGGATGTGAGGCAGTTGAATTTAAGTGACTTGCCCAAGGTCATACATACAGCTAGTAAGTGTCAAGTATCTGAGGTCAGATTTGGACTCGGACCCTCATGACTCCAAGGCAGCATTCTATCCACTGTATCACCTAGTCTAAGAAAATGAGGCGAGAGTTGTACTGTATACTGATTAGGTTAGATAGTTTCTAAAGTATTGTGTTCACTTAATGGCATAGCATTTTAGAAAGAAAATTGATAAACTAGGGCAGATTCTGAAAGGATAATAAGGATAGTAAGGGCAATAGAGGCTATGCTGAAGAAGGATGAAAATTGGGATCACAGTGTAGTATTTGAATTGGACAAGTCACTTAGCTTCTCTGGGCCTTAGTTTCTTAACTTGTAAAGGGGGAAGGGGAAATAATACCCATACTGTATAGTTAATGGGGGCCTGAATATGATAGTGTGCACAAAAATAGAGAAACTAGGAATGGTTTACCTGAAGAAGCGATGCCTTTTTAGTGACACAGTAACTATATTTTAAGGATTTTAAGAAATGATTAGGAAGAGAGATTAGATTTGTTAAGGTTCATCCCAGGGTCAGAACTTGGAAAAATTGGTAGATATTGTGAAGAGTCAATAAAGTTATCAAATTGGAGATGGGTGTGTGCCTCCAGCAAATGAGCTTCACCCTCTTTTATTATTGCATTCAGTTGTTTCAGTCTTGTCTGACTCTTTGTGACCGCATTAGGTGTTTTCTTGGCAGAGATACTGGAATGCCTTGCAATTTTCTTCTCCAGCTTATTTTACAGATAAGGAAACTGAGGCAAACAGGGCTAAGTGACTTGCTCAAGGGCACATAGCTGGTAACTGTCAGAGATCAGATTTGACTCAGGTCTTTCTTACTTCAGGGTCTGGCAATCTATCCACTGTGTATCTAGCTGCCCAACAACAACAACAAAATAAGTGATTTCAAATATTTAAAGATAGCTAATGAGTTTTTTCTTTTCTAGACCAAATGTTCTTATTCCTTTAAAATGTCCATCCTATGGTGTGATCTCTTGACATCTCAATATGCTGATGTCCCTTCTTTAGATGTTCCAGTTCATCACTGATTTTGAAAAATATGGTATAACTGACTCACTCAGGCATGCCTAAAACTTTCTGCCTCCTAAGGATTATTCTATTGGCACATGACTTCAAATCCCTGAAAACTTGAAAGAGAAGTAACTGTTCTTCTCCCCCATTTTGTAGATAAGGACCTTCAAAAACCTTCATTCACTCTTGTAGCAATGCTTGGCACTCACTTTCAATATGAGATATTCTTTGATGACATTTCTTTATTTTTTGACTCATTTTTAAGTTTAATCTATATTTTCAGCATTTTCTCCATCACTTTCTTCTTTAAATTTTTTATTTATTTTTGAATTTTACAATTTTCCCCCCAATCTAGCTTCCCTCCCCCACCCCACCCCTACAGAAGGCAGTCTGTTAGTCTTTATATTGTTTCATGCTATACATTGATCTAAGTTGAATGTGTTTAGAGAGAAATTATATCCTGAAGGGAAAAAATAAAATATAAGAGATAGCAAAATTACATAGTAAGTTAATGATTTCTTTAAAATTAAAGGTAAGGGAGCAGCTAGGTGGCGTAGTGGATAAAGCACCAGCCCTGGAATCAGGAGTACCTGGGTTCAGATCCAATCTCAGACACTTAATAATTACCTGTGTGGCCTTGGGTAAGCCACTTAACCCTGTTTGCCTTGCAAAAGCCTAAAAAGAAATAAATAAAATAAAATTAAAGGTAATAGTCTTTTGTCTTTGTTCAAACTCCACAATTCTTTCTCTGGATACAGATGATATTCTCCATTGCAGATACCCCAAAATTGTCTGTGGTTGTTGCACTGATGGAATAAACAAGTTCATTAAGATTGATGATGACATTTCTTTAAAAGAGATTTCCTAGGTAAAGACCAAAAAAGAATTTGCTCATTTGAAAAGTAACTTTCCCTAGGATGATATAATGTGAACTTTGGACTATCCTTTTGTCTTATCAAGTTAAAGGAAAGAGGCTAGGAGCCACAGGACCAGGGATATTATAGAATTTTGGGAGTGTATTTTCAGAAGCTCTTGAACAAGTTATCCAGTCCTCTTTAATGGGACAAATTTTGAATCTGTTTAAGAGCATAAGACCTTTGCCAGAGAGGCATAATAGTTGGTGGAATGCTATATTTTTCCTTAAAATAGCTAGGGGAGGATATTCATGACAGGTCAATAATAATAATACTAATAATTTACACTTATTTTCTGATATGTTTTTAATTTTAATTTTTAATGAACAAAAATTCATTTTTCTACTTCCCTCCTCCCAGTGGGAAAAAATAAAACTAAAACTTTAAAAAAAAGAGTATAGTCAAGTAAAACCAATTCCAGTCAAGTTAAAAAAAACCCATCTAATTATATTTACTGAATATCACTTCTCTGTTAGAAGATATGTTTCATCATCAATCCTCTGGATTCATGGTTGGTCATTCCTTTTATGAATTTCTAAATCTTTCAAAGTTGTTGTTCTTTACAATCCTGTTGTTAGTGTATAGATTGTTCTTATGATTCTTATAGTTACTTTATTCTTTTCATCTCATACATGTCTTCCAAGATTTTTCTAAAACTATAACCTTTTATCATTTCTTATAGCTTATTCCATTTATATAGCATAATTTGTTCAGTCATTTCTCAATTGACACTCCTTTAGTTTCAAGCTCTTTGTCAATATGAAAATAATTATTATATTTTTGTACATAAAAGTCCTTTTCCTCTTTTTTAAAAATCTCAGATTTAAACTAATAGTGAAAATGGATGAATGTTTTAGTAGGTTTTAAAGAACATTTCTTATAATAATGTTGCTGACCAACAAACTATCCACGAGCCATTAGCTCCATCTTTAGATCAGCAAGTTGAGGCTCAGAGAGATTAACCAATTTACCTAAGGTGATATCAATAATAGTAATCAGAAAGGACCCAAAATCAAGTTTTCTGATTCTAAGCCCAATTCTTTATCTATTATTCCACAATATTAAATGATGTGACTCAATATCAGATGGGGCCATTGTGAGGGAGGGGCTTTCCCAGTACCTTTTCTGGGCTTTCCCGGTACTCTAGGGAGCTTTCACAATCATGGCCTCAGAAAATGCTATGATGAGAGGTGAAATCTTGCTGGATTCCCCTCATTTACTGCCTGTCATTTATGTCCACTGCCAGGTAGGAAAGATGATAATCTCCTTGTGACCTCCCTAATTTCATTTGGTCAATGATTTCTTTCTGCAGTTTCAAAGAGAATATTAGAGTACAAGAAATGCTCTATATGGTCAGGTCATGGGTCTTACCAGCTCTGAATTATCTCCTGTACAGAGCCACTGAAGTATGTTTGAGGAGGAAGTAGTCGTATTCCTTACATAACAGCATTTATAAACCAAATATCCCAATATAAACCTTCAAATAACATCTATTCTGCCTTCTGTTTGAAAGGAGTGGTCCTTCATATCAAATGATGAGGCTCCCTCTTCTTCCTGCCCTCATCCTTCAGCTTCCAACCAAAAATCTTATTTTCTTCATGAAACCTTCACAAATTATCCAGGTATCATTAAATTCTTAGATACTTTGAATATTCAGCTCAAATGCCACCTTCTGTTAGAATCTCAGGCTTCTATATGTGTCGATTTATATCTATGTTGACTTTCACTGGAATCTAAGCTCCTTGAGAGCAGGGACTAGTTTCTTTTAATTTTATTTTTATTCTCAGAGTTTAACACAATGTCTAAAGCAGTAAGAATGTTAAAAAATACTTAATGATTTTCTCTTCTTGTTAAAATTCTTATATTTTAAAAATTTATTGTCCCTCCTCTCTATTGTTTCTTGTACAAAAATCAGTAGTGGTAATATGTCTCAGTTATCTTATGCTCTATGTGTCTTTCCAGTGTCATTCATTCACCTGAAATTTATATTATTCTGAGATCATGCTGCTGTATGATTCTCAGGCATTTAATATCATGGGATTACAAGAGAACACAACCAGTATCTTCTCATAAATCAGTCAAAAGCATTTGAAGGCTATAGACAATTTGATGTGACAGTCAAGTAAACCAAAACCAACCAAGAAAATCTGGAGATGAAATCAGAAAGAGGTCAACAAATGTAATGTAAAATGTAACAAATCTACTGGGATTTCTATAGCTATATAGTCTTATTAGAAATGATAATGGAAAGACAACATTTGATCTCTACTACTTGGTCACCCTGTGCAAAGAAATGTCAATGGTTTGTAAAAAGATAAAATTGAGTAGACTAAAGGACTTAACATTAGAAATCTGCATTGGAAATGATACATTGAAAGACTTAAAAATACTTAGTAATCTTCCATTTCATTAACAGGCTGATTTTTGTTCTACCTATAGCATTATATTCAGTGCTTGGGATTAGATTTTCTTGGCTAATATCCTACAATTTTTTGCCTTTTACAATATCATATTCCAAAGTTTCTGTTCCTTTATGGTTGTACCTGCTAAGTATTGTGTGATCCTGAATATAGTTCACCACTTCTTGAATTCTTTCTTTCTTTGCTTGCAGTATTTTTTTCCTCTTAACTTGAAAGTTCTAGATGTTGTCTATTACGTTCCTGGGATATTTCATTTGGGGGTTTCTTTTAGGAGGTGATTACTGTATTATTTCTATTTTCACTTTGCTTTCTTGAGTTAATATTCTGGACCGTTTTCTTTCATGCTTTCTTGAATACAATACCTAGATTCTTTGTTTTGGTTGTGACTTTCAGGGATTCTTAAATTATCTTAAATTATCTTTCCAGGTTAATTTTTCCAAGTATATAGACATTTATATGCATATATCTTATGTTTTCTTCCAATTTTTAATCTTTTGAGTCTGCTTTTAATATTTCTTATTGTTTCAGGAATCATCTTATATTTGATCTGTTCTAATTTTCAGGGAATCTTATTTAAATAAGGCTTTGTCTCTCTTGTACCAAATAGCTAATTCCATTTCTAAGCCTTTCTTTCAATCCATTTATTTTCCAATATTTACCTTTATGCTTTTCATTAAATTAATAATTTCTTTCAAAATAATTTTTTTTGCTTTATTTCTTCTAGGACTTCTGTCTGACTTAGTGAGCAAGCTGTGTTTTTCTCTGAGGCTTTTCTTATAGGTGTTGGAATTATTCCCCTCTTCTGTGTTTGTGTTTTGGATGTCCTTGACATTGTGTTCACCCTTCTATCTATCTATCTATCTATCTATCTATCTATCTATCTATCTATCTATCTATCTGTTTGTTTGTTTTCTGTTTACTGCTTCTTCCAGCCCTGCTACCTAATTTGGGACTTTATGTTAGGATCAAGTTTTTCACACTTCTTATAGATCTACTGTGGTCTTGTATGGCTCTAGGCATCTTGGCTGGGGTTCTGTAATTTTGGGATGTTTATTTCTATATATTTCAAAGATGGCTCAAACTGGGAAGCTTTAGTGGGTCCTCTGCAGTCAGATCAAGGTCATAGTCTGATTGTTATTCCTATCCTAGGCTTTCTGGGTCTCAGGTCATGGTTTGAGTCTAAGGTGGCACTCCAGTAAACAGATCCCAGTCTCTACAAGGAAGGTTCAACACATCCGTGGGCCACATGTGGCTTGCAATGCAATTTTATGTAGCCAAGCTGTGGATTTTAATTTTCACAAGCAAAAAAATAAAATCATAATTTGCATGGAATGCATATTAGACTTTTTAAAATTCCATCACTAATAAATAATCTCATTGATGTCAATTTTCTTTGGTGTTTTTAAGAAATATTAGGGATGGAACTTATCACATGGAATTTTTAATTGATCTGTGACATGCCTTCCATCTCTATGATGCAAATAGCTAGTATGCCCCATCTTTATACTATAGTGCTGTTGCTTTGCTATTTTGTGTCATATTGATGATGAACATTCCCCCACTTTCTAAGAAGTTAAAAATGCCATGACTCTTTGTAGCACTTGCTAAACATAACTAAGGTAAGACTACAAATTAGTTATTATATTAATGTGCTGTATTTTTTATTCTGGGTGAGGCCCTTGAATAATTATTTTATTTTAATGTAACCCTAAGACAACCTAAGGTTGGACAGCCCTGTAGTAATATAAAAGAGTATGAAATGTAATAAAGTGTAATAATATAAGAATAAAATTTTAAAATATGTCTTTAATTGTTAACCTGAATTGTTTTGTATATATTCAACTCCATTTATATTGGGTGAATTATTTTAAGTTCCTAGGGGTTAAGGGCCTACTATTTCCTGTGTTTCTATTACCTACTGTGATTTACACATATTAAATAAATAAAAATGATTGTTAAGTGAAATTGATTCATCAGTACAGTTTCAGGGACCATGCTGGTGCTAGTACCTAAGAGAAAAAGATGGAGAAGGCATGGTTGTGTTTTATGATTTGTTGGGAGTAATGAAAACAAACACATGAAATATGTATCAAAACAATTTCAGCAAAAAATAGGAACTAGAGTAAGGGAATATTATAGAGGATTTGAACCACAGGACTAGAAGGAACCCTAGAGATCTGGTACATCATTATTCTATGACTCTCGAGTTAAGAATAATACTTACATTTAAAAAAATAAATCAAAATTTTGTTTTAAAATATAAACATCATTATAATTAATCCAAGGCTATTCTAGAATGACTAGAAAGTATCTAGAACTAGACTAGATTCTAGTCCAAACTATATAAGTGAGGAATCTAAGAATCTGAGTGGCTTGCTCATATAAAACTAGTTTTTGGCCTAGCTGGAACTAAAACTCACACCATCTACTTTAATGTAATACTGTTTCAACTTTTATAATAATTGGATATGGAGGGTGAAAGAGAATTTCACGTTGATGAGAACCACAGATTGTAATTCAAAATTAAAAAGGTAGTTGCATTTTTTTAAATTAGCTGAAGAAAGGAAAGGGTAGGGATGTTGACTTTTAGCATGGGGTGGGAAATGTGGTGAATATATTTTTCAGCATGTTGGCCATTGTGATTTTGCATCACATTAGCCTCGGCTAAGGAAGTTAAAAATTTAAAGACAGGATACCATTTCATTTCTCTTCCTTTAGAATAAAAGGTGCCCAAAAACTATATTTGGAAAAGTCAATTGCTCGGATATATGCAGAAGACTTGATATAAACCGTTTAAATATTTCTCTTCCTTTTGCTGTGTGGGGAAGAAATCAGGGTAGTCATAAGTATGCTTTGTCCTTAATGGGGTCAGAAGACCATGTCTTTTATTAATGCAATAAGCCTCATTTAGAGTAACAATATGCCTTGTGCAAGTAGATTAAAAAAAATCCTTGAATAGCCAGGGAAAAAACCCTTTTAAATGAAAGGTAACCTGAAGTCCCTGGTAGTGATTGACTTATAAGATTAAGATTCAGTGTTAGAATGAAACCTACAGAAGTCTTGAGGACTAAAACAAAGTTGAGGTAAGTAGTGATTGATACTAGCTTAAAAATTACTAAGAAAAGCACTTACAAGTTTGTTTCTTTAAATCTTATCTTTTATGTGCTATTTTAAAAATTATTTTTAGCTTTTCTGTGCTTAGTTTTTAAAAAGTAAATAGCTCTAATTTCATTTAAAAAGAAAACAAAATAAAAGGAGTAAATAGATAGGAACCTTTAGTAATTTCTCTTAGTCATAGATTTTAGAACTGGGAATTTACATAGAAATAGTAAAAGAATAAGTTCATAGATCTCAAGTTAAAAACCCCTGAACCATTTTACCACTGAAGAAACTGAGATATGGAGAGGTAATTGTCCCAATTAACCAGACTGTCCCACAGTAGTATGATTGTAACATAGAGGAAATAAGCAGCCTTCTTTAAGCTAAACTTGAAAGCCCCAAGTCTAAAATGATGACAGTAATATTACAGGCTCCCAGACAAGTGGAAATATTGGAGATACTGGGATGGGAGAAAAGAGGAAAGGGAAGAAATCCTACTCCCGAGTACTCATATTACCCTATCATTTTCTTTTGTGGCTACTCTCAAAAGTGTAGTGAGGAGCAAGAGAAAAATAGGAAGAAGATGAGGATAATGGAAGAAGAGGGGAAGAGAAGAGGAGAAGTAGGGAGGCACTGAGGAGCAAAGTTTCAGAGAAACTTGAGCCTTGTTAGATAAATGGGTAGTGGATGGGTGAGGAAGTGAGACAACCAAGCAAAACTTTCTTCCAGTTTATCTCCTACCCACCCCTCCTTAAAATATTGGCCATTCAGATCTGAGGAGTGAGAGGCTAGACCTAGTGAAGGAGCCAACAAACAGAAGTGGAAAATAAGAAGCTTTGAAGTGGCTTAGCATCCAAAGACAAGGAGCTCCAATCTCTGAAAACACCCTCTATCTGATAAATCTTTTTCCACTTAAGGCCTGTGATTCATGTTATCTGCTATTTACAAGAGCTTGTTTTGATAGGAAACATTTTTAACTGGAAAGCCCATCTCCTCCTTCCTCAGTGCCTGAAAAGTAGATCTGAAACCTCTAGATTTTGCCCCCCCCATAAAGGAATTCTTAGTCATCATAATCATTCCCTCTCCCTGCTCCTCCTACTCTAGGTTCTCTCTTATTTCTCTAAGGGTTTCCTATGACTAAAATCATATTTTTAGAATTGAAAAGTAACTTAGAAATCATCTAGTCTATCCCCCTAATTTTATCAATAAGTTACTGAGATCCAGAGATTAACTGACTTGGTTGAGGTCCTATAGGGAGTAAATGACAGGCCTGGGATTCTAATCCAGGTCTAGAGCTCTAGAATAATAAAAAATTTAATGTTGAAAGTCATCTAAGCTACATATGAGAGTGTTTTCCCAACCTATCTTTTCATGGAGGTGAAAATTTCACATTGAAAATATTTTCAGATTTTTCAATGGATCAGTTGTGCCAATTTTTTCTCTTTTTTAAAATAAAAAATACTGTTTGTTATATGGATTAATTCTATGGAAGAGGAAAGGGGAAAGATAATGGGGGAAACTATGGTGATGTAAAAGACTTCAATAAAAACATTTTTAAAAGTCTCTGACTTTTAAGACTATTCTCTGACCACACAAATACAATCTGTACAATCTGGAGAATGAACATGGCTCTTCTGGTTGTATCAAACTCAAATAGAAATGAGGACCACTAAATGGTATATAAAGACAGTTGCTGGTTCCATAGTAACTTAGAAGACCAGGTTTTTAACATCATATTTTTGTATTTTTATTTATTTTGTTAAATATTTTAAGTTATATTTTAATTTGGTTCAAGTCCTACTCAGAAATGTTGGAGGAAAAATGTGCTGAGTATTTGCTATCTCTGGTTTAGACTCACTCAGTTTTAGAATCTCTCATTTGATAATAATTCAGTGAACTAGATATGGAGGACAAAGTTCCTTGAAGTTAATGAACTTATAGTTAGGGACTAGAAAAAATCACAGACCAATCCTAGGGTTTGCCAAGAATGCAAAGACACATAGGACATGATCTTGATTTCATATAGTATTGGAAAGAGTAAGATTTACAAGAAGTCTGGTGTCTTTCTTGTACCATCATAATGAACTGTTGAGTATTTAGTAACTTCTCTTACACCCTTTTATTGTGTTAACTACAAGTTGCAGGTCTACTATATCAGGTCCAAAAACATCTTAGTGAACTGGGCATCTGCCAGAACATCTCTTCAAACTTAAAAAATCCTAGATGTGACTAGAAGACCTACATTCAGTATCAAGACCTCAGCGAAGTTATTTTCACCTTTTTAAGGCTCAGTTGGCTTATATTATTTTCCCAGTATGATGTCAGGAAGTTGGACTAAATGATCTCTTCAAAACACTTTCAGACTTCAAAAACACTTTTCGGGTCTCTTCAAAAAACTGTAGGACTTCTCCTCAATCAATCAACAAGTTGTAGTAGAGTTCTAACCTGGACCCAAGAAGACCTTGGGGTCATATTTTGTCCCTGACACATTTTGGTTATGTGATCTTGGAGGAGTCACTTGTCTAATTTCTCAATGCTCTAGGCAATCTAAGAATATGTTGCAGAGAATGTGCTGACCTGCACTAGTAGAGGATGTTTCCTCACCTAGAAGTTATCCATATCAAATATCCAGTCCCAACTTCCTCTCCCTATGCTCCAAGGTATTTTACTTAGGAATTGTGGTCACAAAAAAATAAAATGAAGTAGCCTCCGTCCTCAGAGATCTTGTAAAAATACCACCATAGAGTTCTGAGGCCTCATTTACCTCTAGGAACTCAAAGTATTTTTCAGTGTAAATGGGAAGAGGGCTTTAACTAAATGGAGTGATTTTTTTTGAACCCACCTCAAAATACCAGCCACATACAGAATCATATAATGATTATGAAGGAAGGGGCCTTAAAGATCATCCAATCAGGGAGAAGAGCCAAGATGATGGTGTGAAGGCAACATTTCCCAGGAACTCTTCCCCCCACCCCCAAACTCCAAAAGCCAATAAATTATGACTCTAGCCAAAATTTAGAGGGGCAGAACCCACAGAAAGACTGAGTGATACATTTTCCCAGTCCAAGATAACTTAGAAGTTCTGCAGGAAAGGTGTGTTTCACCAGGACCAGGGGTTGGAAAAAGCCCCGATTGCAGCACAGCCCCGGAACAGCTTGAAGGGGTGGTGAGAGAATTCTGCTACACCAGAGTGAGTGTGGAGTGAGGGAGCACCAGCCTTAGAATCTGCAGTGAGAATCTGAAGAAAGCAGTCTGCACCCCCAGATCACAGCCCACAGATGGTAAGGCGGTCAGGGAAGACTGCAGAAATTTCTCTGCTCTCCCTGGGAGGAAGGACACTGCTGTTTGCCCACATTCAGGTCCAGGTAATAGTTTGGCCTTCCATACTAAGATAGCCAAGCAGGACCCCTCCTTACAGCTCTAGGGCAGAGGGAAGTGTGATGGTCATCTACATGTCAAAGCACAGGCTAGAGAGCATAAGACCTTGGAGGAATGAAGGTCTCAGAGGGGTGTCCCCCTCAAAAAAAACCCCAAACCTAGGAAGTGCTGTAAATTAGTCTTGGGCTGAGGAAAGGAGTAAACAACAGAAAAAGAAGAATCTGACCATAGAGAATTACTTTAGTCCCATGGAAGATCAAAACACATACTCAGATGATGACAAAATCAAAGCTTCCATATCCAAAACCTCCAAGAGAAATAGAAAATGGGCTCAGACTATGGATGAGCTCAAAAAAAGATTTTGAAAAGCAATTAAGAGAGGTGTAGGAAAAATTGGGAGGAGAAATGAGAACAATGCAGATAAATCATGAAAATCAAATCAACAGCTTGGTGAAAGAAATACCAAAAAATACTGAAGAAAATAATATGTTAAAAACCAGTTTGGGCCTAATGGAAAAAGCAAAATAAAAAGGCAAATGAGGAGAAGAATGCCTTAAAAAGCAGAACTGGCCAGCTAGAAAAGGAGATAAAAAAGCTCTCTGAAGAAAATAACTCCTTCAAATGCAGAATGGAACTAAAGGAAGCTGATGACGTTGCAAGAAATCAGGAAGAACTAAAATTTTCCCCCAAAAGCCAAAAAGTAGGGGCAGCTAGGTGTTGCAGTGGATAGAGCACCGGCCCTGGAGTCAGCAGTACCTGAGTTCAAATCTGGCCTCAGATACTTAATAATAATTACCTAGCTGGCCTTGGGCAAGCCACTTAACCCCATCGCCTTGAAAAAAAAAAACCCAAAACTAATAAAAAACCAAAAAGTAAAGAAAATGTGAGATATCTCATTGGAAAAACAACCAACCTCAAAAACAGATCCAGAAGAAATAATTTAAAAATTAAGGGGCAGCTAGGTGGTGCAGTGGATAAAGCACAGGCCCTGGAATCAACCCAGGTACCTGGGTTCAAATTCAGTCTCAGACACTTAATTACCTAGCTGTGTGGCCTTGGGCAAGCCACTTAACCCCATTTGCCTTGCAAAAAAGCTAAAAAAAATTATTGGGCTATTTGAAAGCCACAATTGGAAAAGGAGCCTAGACTTCATTTTTCAAGAAATAATACAGCAAAATTTCCCTGAGATCCTAGAAGCAGAGGGTAAAATAGAAATTGAGGGAATTCACTGGTTACCTCCTGAAAGAGATACCAAAAGAAAAACTTCCAGGAATATTATAGCCAAATTCTAAAACTCCCAAATCAAAGAGAAGTTTCTAAAAGCTGCCAGAAACAAACAATTCAACTACTAAGGCTCCATAGTCAGTATTACACAGGATCTGGCCTCATCTACATTAAGGGCTCATAGGGATTGGAATGCGGTATTCTGGAAGGCAAAAGATCTTGGTTTACAACCGAGAATCAACTACCCAGCAAAACTGAACATCTTTCAGGGGAAAAGATGGACTTTCAATGAAACAGAAGACTTTCAACTTTCCTTTTGAAACAACCAGAGCTGAACAGAAAGTTTGATCTCCAAGCACAGGACTCTGGTGAACCACAGAGGGGGTGGATGAGAAGGACTGACTATGAGGAACTTAATGATGTTGAACTGTTTGTATTCTTGCATGGGAAGAAGATATTGATAACTCATATGAACTTTCTCATTTATAAGAATTGTTAGAAGGAACATATATAGGCAGGACACAGGAAAGAGAGGAATATAATGGTATAATATAGTAAAAAGATGGAGCCAATGGGTGATAAAGGAAAGTACTGGGAAGAATGGAGAGGAGATGAAGAAGAAGCTAAGAAATCTCAAATAAGAGTCAAGAAAAAGTTTTTCAAATGGAGTTCAAAGGGGGGAAATGGGGAGCCTTCATTCTCATCAGAAATGGCTCAGAGAGGAAATAACAGATACATTTAATAGGGTGAGAAAATCTATCTTTACCCCAGAGAAAAAATGACAAGAAAGGGATGGGATAAGGGGGAATGAGGGGAGGGAAGGAGGTAATAGAATAAATAAGGGTGGGGAGGAATAGAGTGGAGGTACAGCTAATAATAGCAACTGTGGGAAAAATGTTGAAGCAACTTCTCTGGGGACTTATGATAAAGAAAGCAACTCACCCCAGAGACAGTCATTGGAATCTGAACATAGACTGAAGTATTTTCTCTCTCTCTCTCTCTCTCTCTCTCTCTCTCTCTCTCTCTCTCTTCTTGAAGTTTCTCATCTTCTTGGGGGGGAGGGGGGGGTTTATGTTTACTCTTATAACAACATTATTGTAATAATAGTAATAATAAATTAAAGTTCACTTGCAAAAAAAATAAAATAAAATAAAAGATCATCCAATCATTGAAGATATTAAAAGAACTGGGAGAAGACTAGAACAGAAATAGAAGAGAGAAGATAATATATAATTAATAAAGATCTGTTTATGATTCAACTCAGTCCAGAAAATGTGTTAAGAATCTCCAATATGCTACGTGCTAGGATTCTAAATATGGAAAAGTGTTGCAGTCACTATCCTCACAGAGATTGCAATCTAATGTGGAGTTGGGAGGGATATGACATGTACACAAATAACTAAATACTATTAAATGATTCATTAAAACTGAATGGACTACTGATGAGTTTACAGGTGAATTCCAATAATATCTACAATAATATCTTTCTTGGACTACTAGATGGTGAAGTTGTGACGGTCTTGAATTCAGAAAGATTTGAGTTCAAAATAGGTCCCAGACATTTACTAGCTGTGTGACCCAGAGTAAGTCACTTAATCATGTTTGCCTCAGTTTTCTCATTTGTCAGGTAAACTAGAGAAGAAAATAGTAAATCACTCCAGTATCTTTGCCAAGAAAACTCCAAATGGATTCACAAGTAGTCAGACATAGTCAACCACAGCAACAATATCTATACAACACAAGTAATTCTTTATTCTTTTTTCATTTTATTTTATTTAAAAATTGCATTCAAAGCTAGTTTTCAACAATTCATCATTGAATTCAACATTCAAATTATTATTTGTAAGTTTTATGAGTTCTGCATTTTTCTATGACCCTCTCTTCCTTCCCCCATCCCCATGACAGCAAAAAATCTGGTAAAAGTTGTACATGTACAGTCATGCTTACCATATTTCCATATTAGTCAATTTACACAAATTATTCTTACAAATTGATACTCTACTAAGCTCTTTTTAAAAGACAAATATAGTCCTAATATTTAAACCAGAGAAAGGTAAAACAAAGAGAACTACAAAACAATAATAAATATGTATTTAAAATGTTTAAATAATATCCTGATTACAGCTTGAGATCAAACATGTATCCCTAATTTTTAGGCAATAACTAATTAGAGAAGCATTCTCTGACTTTAGACAACTGATTCCAGACATCTTTTTAATTTTATTTTTAATTTGTTTTTTATATCATGTCCATTTCCAAATATATATTTAATCCACCCCTTCCCCATTGAATCATCTTTTGTGACAAATATTTTAAAAAGAAAGAAGGAGCCCACATGGTAGAAAAGGAAAAGCACCAACCATCCCTGAACTACACCAATAAACCTCTTCCCTCTTCTCCTGCAAGTCTGTTTTCCCAATGCTGTGTTCTTCCTGGAACCTCCATTTGGAACAAGAATCCAGTGCAGTGACCACTTATTCTTGGGATGATGGAATTCACCTGTAAACTCATCAGAAACCCATTCAGTTTTAATGAATCATTTCACAGTATTTTGTTATTTGTGTATATGTCATATCCCTCCCAACTCCACATTAGATTGCAATCTCTGTGAGGATGTGACTCCAGCACTTTTCCATTTTTAAAATCCTAGCACTTTTCTCTCTGCTTGTATTTTGTAGTCCCCCTACTTAGTACAATGCTTAGCATTATATAGTAAGTTCTTAATAAATTTGAATCAGGGTTCAAATCCCATCTCTATTGTTTATGACCTTGCACTATAGCTCTTGGGCAATAGCCCTTCACATAGAGCTATCATGTCCTATTTCCCTTCTCCCTCTTCTCCATGTTTTTTTCCCTCCATAGGTTAAATATCCTCATTTTCTTCAACTGATCTTTAGATAACATAATCTCTAGGTTTTCAACAATTCTTCTGCCTTCTTCTGGACACTAGCTTATCAATACCCTTTGTAAATGGTGGAACTCAGAAATGAATACTATGTTCTAGGTATGGTCAGGTCACGGAACAATATGGTCAGATTCTCACCTCCTCCTTTTTTGGATACCATGGCTCTCAATTTAGCCTAAGATCTGCCTAGGCTTTTCTTCTTTTTCTTGTTATCAGCTACAATAGCAATATTGTTGATTCATATGGAGCTTATAGAAATCCTGAGATCTTTTTCAGGCTATTATAGCTAAACCTTGTTCCTCCCATCTTGTACTTGTGATTTTGCTGTTTTGAACATAATCAGAAGAGTTTAACCTTGATACAAATATAGAAAGAAACTGATTTGGGGTGGGAAAGTCCTGGTGAGGGGAGTCCCTGTGTAAGTACTCTCTCCCACAGGACATGTATAGAAAATAGGACCTAGGAATTTAATTCTGTCATGTAGGTGTTATAAGATTTACCTTAAGGGAAAGTCTTAAAGGGTCACACAGATATTATGTATCAGAGAAAACACTGAAACTTAGGGCTTTTTGATTCCAAATCTATCCCTCTATCCACTATCATGCTGACTCTAGAAAAGACTATTCATTGATCTCTATTGAATTTCAGTTTATTAACTTGGGCACAATATTTTTTTTAGTTTTTTTTTTGCAAGGCAATGGGGTTAAGTGGCTGGGTAATTATTAAGTGTCCGAGACCAGGTTTGAACTCAGGTACTCCTGACTCCAGGGAGTGTGCTCTATCTCCTTTGCCACCTAGTTGCCCCAAGCACAATACTTTTTGACCTTTGGCAAGTTACTTCAATTCAACTGAGCAAACATTAATTCCCTTCTGTGAGTGTTAAAGACAAATTTGTTGCAAATTTCTATCTAGCAAGTCTGATATAGCCTTTCCCTCTTCTAGTCTTTGATGCTACAACCACAGTGGTGCAGACCTTTATTCCATTACTACCTGACAATTTTAATAGCTTGCTGGTGGGTTCTCCTACTCCAATTCATTTTCCAATGATATTCCTAAAGTTCAAGTCTGACGCTGTTACCTTTCTTATCCTCTCATTCAACAGACTACTACCTCCAAGATATAATGGAAACTTTATATTTAGCTTTTAAAGACCATTATTATCTAGTCACATCCTAGCCTCTTAGACTTACTTAGTTTTCATCAGCCTTTTTTTGCTCTTCTTGTAATATACACTCCATTCTCCAACTCTGAGCATTTTCACTGGTTGTTATCCCATTTTCTTGTTATCAGCTACCACAGCACTGTTATTAATTCACATTGAACTTAAAGAAACTTAACACAGTATCTGGAATATAATGAATGCTTAACAAAGGTCTGTTTTCTGACTGGAAATCCAAATAGTTTCAAGATCTCTGGGAAAAAGAAGCAAAGATAAAAACAATAACAAATTGAGAAGGATTTCTTCAGTGGTAAACCTAAAAAAATCTCTAATTTGTTATAAAAGATGAAATAGTTATAAAAAATGAAATAGTTAAATGAGACTATGGACTATCCAAGAAGGTGAGAAATCTGGCCTACTAGGTTTTCACTCAATTATATTTTTAATCTTTTTAAAATATGTAAGTCATTGATATGTTCTTATTTTAGGTGATATATTTGTGTCTATGATTAATGATAAAAGAAGAAAGTTCCAAAAGTTTGCAATCTGCAATTTTCCTCTCTAGTCCTCAGTTCCCTCATCTACCAAATAGCATTGTGTTGAGAGTAACTTATTGGAGACCTTTCCCAATTCCTCTTAATTCTCGTGCTTTCCCTCTATTATTTATTTCCTTATTATTCTGCATATAGCCTCTGTTCATATTTGATTGCTTGGTGTTTCCCCAATTTGATTGTAAACTCCTTGAAGAAAGGGACTGTCTTTTGACTTTTTTATATCTATAATACTTAACTTGGTACCTGTTACATAGTAGGTATTTAATAAATGTTTATTGTTTGACTTGTGAATGTGTTAACAGTTTACTTTCCCAGGAAAGAAGCACAAAGACACAGAAGGAATAGATGTGCTGATCTGTTGGGAGTATGTAAGATTGTGATTGGAAATTACAAATTCCAGGAGGACTGAAGTATCCAGATGCTAACTTGGGACAAATCTGGGACACTTGTGAAAAGACTATAGGAAAATAAGGTCTGGTATTTTGCATATAATTCTGGGTATGGAACCAGAAGATTTGGACTTGAGTCTTGACTACATCACTAGTTAGGAAATCACTCAAATTGCTTGAGCCTCAATAGGTTGCTAATGTAGACTGGGGTAATTCCTTCTGCCCTGCCTCCATAACAGTATACTGAGGATCAAAGAAACAGTGAGGCAGACTTTGTCTTTACTTCAACACCTCCGTAATTGGCACTGGTATTTTTATGTATCTATGATACTAACTTATCTTAGTAGAATTCTCACAATTCCCAAGTGGGCAAAATTTTCTCAGATAAAGAAACAGAGGACCTGAAAGTTTCAGTAACTTGCACCCAATTACACAACCAAGGTCTGAAATTGAATGAGGTTCCAGATTCATCCATCCATCTTCCTCACATTCAAAAACCTAGGAGATAAATCCATCAAGAGAATAGCATGTGATTTTTCTCTGCTTCATAGATGAAGAAACTGAAAGGCCTTGTACATAGTTAATAAATTTGAACAAGGAAACTAAATGTCTTTCCTGATTCCCAATTCAATGCATGAAAATAACAATGATGATGATTATAGATAACATTTACCAGGGGAAAAATTATTTCACTTCCCTGAGTCTCAGTTTCCTCAACTACAAAACTCAATATTTACATCATTGGGCTATTGTGAGGTCCAATGTAGGAACTCACCTATGCAATATGGTACAATAAAGTACCATACACAAATATCAATATTTCTAGCATTGTATTTTAAAGTGTGCAAGGCACCTTTGTAGCATTATGGTATTTTATACATATAGATATATGTATAATTATGTATATATGTATACTATATATGTATAATACATATATGGTATTATACTATTATTAGTATTATACACATATAGTATACTACAGTACAACATAGGATATTATGCAAATAACCAGTCAGTCAATAAACAGTTATTAAGCACTTATTATGTGCTGGGAGCTTTATTAAGTTCTGAGGATACAGAAGAAGGGGAAAAAATGTATCATTGATATCTTATTAACTCCATTGTTCCCCTCATGTAGGACAAAAATGGTAAATTTCAATCTTGTCATTTTTAAGCTGTGTCATCTTGAACAAATTCTACTCTATGCCTTAGACTCAATTTTCTCAGCTATAAGATGAGAAAAGTTAGACTAGTTCATTACTAGGATCCCTTCTGGTAATGACATTTTTGAAAATTAAGGGATCTTGCTACAAAAAACAAAACAAAACAAAACAAATTGTGGCTCCGATTAAAGCTTTCATGGACTGAAACAACTAATTCAACCATTTATTACAGTTTAAAAATTAAGGGTATAGTGTTATATCCTAAAACTTTCAGCCAGTTAAGGTCACATTTGGAGAGAGAGTAGAGAGACAAAAGGAGAAAGGTTATATTGTATAGTGGAATGAGAATTGGAGTGTGAATTGAGATCTGGTTCAGGTATTAGCTCAGTCACTTAATTTTCTGGGGGACCCTGGAAAATTCACATAACTTCTATGGACTTCACTTTCCTTACCTGTCAAATGAGTTTGGGATGGTAGTGTGAAATAGATGATCTCTCAGTTCTTTTCCTATTCAAAGATATGATTTTAAGTTGGGACTGTGAATTCAAATTAGGCAACTAGGCAGCACAGTGTTTAGAGTACATGGCTTGGAATCTGGAAGACATTCTTATGAGTTTAAATCTGTTCTCAAATTCATGAAAAAGTCACTTAATCCAATTTGCCTCAATTACTCATCTTTAAAATTAATTGGAGAAGGAACTTTACCAAGAAAATGCCAGATGGGATCTTGAAGAATAACACCCAGCTGACAACAGCAACAAAAATGAATTTAAGCTTTATCTTCTATTCTCTGACTTATCTTCCATGAATAAGTTTAGAATTCCCTTGAGTCTTTTTCAGACCTGTGCTTGATTTTAAAAAAAAAAGGAGGGGAAAGGAGTGGGGAGATGAATGGAAATATTTAGTGAGCTTTTTTTTTTTCTCTTTTAGACTTAAGACTATGAGTTAGGAGGAAGCTTGGCTTGTGATGAGTGGGTGGAAAAAGTTGGGTAGATGTTGCTCATTTGTGCAAGAAATCAGGTTTCTCAGTTGGATGAACTTGTCACAGCTCATCTATCCCATTTGCAAGGTGTTTCCGCCTGGGAATTATTTGGGGGTTGACCAAAGTGATGTGTATGTTCTTGTGAATGTATGTGTATTTTCAAACCCTTTTATGACCCCCAAAGAAACTGATTTAGTGAGAGAGTTGGAGCTGGATGGGAGAGTAGGGTAAAGAGCAGTAACTCCAAATGGGAATCTCTCTCCCGCTGTCCATTTCTCTTCAAGTTTGAGCCATTTGGGACACTATCTGCAAAATCTTTGTGAAGTCTTTTTTGGTCAAATTGGCCAGGAGCCTAACAAGCATTCTTTCCTCCCCCATCAAGGGTGAAATGCTTAGAATATATTCAGTGAAAATCAGATTCTAATAGCCCCATTCTGACTTAATTACTGGGTAGTCTATCACAAAGCAGTAGAGGGTTTTGATTAGGATTCAGAGAACCTAAATTTAAATTCAAGATACTTTTGACAAGTTATGTAACTTTGGGCAAATCTTTTTATCCCTCATCCTCAGTTCTTTATTTGTAAAATTGAACTGGACAACATCATTGCTGTCCATCCCATTCCCAAATTATATGGGAATCATATGGGACAGGGATCATCACCACTGGCCAAAAATGAAAAGCAATTGGGTATTACATAGTCTTCCTCTGAGACTGAATTAAAGGGAATTTAATGCCATGGACTTTCTGAGTTCCAAGATCATATTCTCCTTTCTTGAATATGGCAAGCAAAATTAGCTCAATCTGAAGGCAAATGATGTCCAGAGGCATTCTAACCTTTCAAGGTAGGTAATGCCAAAGCTGCTTCTTACACTTACTGTCCCTACTTCCTACTCCAGAGATGACAAACATGATCCATACCATATTAAAATATAGTTGGGAAAATTTTTAAAAATTGAAAAATGCAATAAAACGTAGATAATAATAACATAGTTGTCTAAGTTACTTTGTAGCTGGCAAGAATTCTTATGTGACTTTCTTCTCTATTTGAATTTGTCCTTCTCTACAGCTCGATAGCACTTCCTAGAAAATTTCCCCAAATCCCAAGCCTTCAAAACATTCTGGGGTCTAGAACTTTCCCCATAGTTTCTTCTGACCTACCTCAGCACCACATCCTGACCTGGGACTTTACCTATGTTTCCCTATGACTTTCCATGCTACCACCATTCACACATGAGACCAAATTAATTTATAGCCTCAAATCACATGTCTACCTCCAAAGTCTGTAGCTCTGCTAGGATTTAGAGTTTTCAGGTATCTTCTCTCACATTTCTGATATTGCTTTTATACTATGAGTATTGATTTGAGTTCCCAGTGAGAATGAAGTAAAGGAATTTATCCACCTCAGAAAGCTCCTTCCCAGACAGTTGGACTGTTTCAGGAGTATAGACAAAAACGTTACCCTTCATAAGCATTTAAGATTGTCATATCTCACTTGTGACAATAAACTTTGGTCACCAGAAATCCCAGACTACCCCCCACCCCCAGCTTACAAAGCTTTCCATTCCTGAAACTTGACCATTACTGAAACTATCCACATTACAAGCACTAATAGTTCCCAAAATGGACCTGGAAGTTTCACTTCTCAGCATTCTTATCATTCTCCAATGGTTTCTTTCAATAGAGCCTGTCCTTCTTGGAAAGTCTCCACCACACAGGCCATATTACTGGCAATGACAATCTCATTCATGAACCAGGAAGATTCACTTCTTATCATTCACTCCAGATTTTCTACCCTTTAGACAGCTAGGTGGTCCAAAAGATAAATTGGTAGATATGAAGTCAATGAGACCCAAGTTCAAATCTGACCTCAGACACTAGTTATATGACCCTGGACAAATCACTTAACTGTGTTTGTCTCAATTTCCTTATTTGTAAAATGAGCTGGAGAAGTAAATGTCAAACCATTTGCCAAGGAAACAAGACTGAAACATTCTATTTATTGTTATTCTCAGCAGTGGATTAATACTCTTGTGGAGGGATTAATGGCTTTATCCCCAGGGCTAGAACCCTACACTTTTTACCCAGGACCTGAGAGTCTCTAAAGCCTTCTTTCATGACCTGAAGATGGTCAATCAATTTGAGATTCTCAATTTGTGCCTTCTCCATTCCAGGACTGGATAGAGATTCAGAAATACAGCTTTGGTTTGAGAGCTTTAGCACCTTTACAATTGCTCAGCCTATAATGGTGTAGAGGATAAAAGTGCTAGGCATGGAGTCAGGAAGACATCTCCCTGAAATAAAATCTGGCATCAGACACTTTCTAGCTATGTGACCCTTGGCAAATTGCTTAATCCTGCTTTCTCACCTGTAAAATGAACTTGTGAAGTGGAAAAGGAAATGTCAAATTATTTCAGTATCTCTACCAACCCTCCAAAGTGGGTCAGAAGAATTGGGTACAACTGAAATGATTGCTCAACAACTGTCTATGGAAGAAGATCTCAGAGTAGAGGGAGAATACCACTCCGAACTTGCAAATAATCCTTATTTGCTTCTGTTGGAATCTACCTTGGAAAGACCAAGAGGAGCAATGGAAAAAAGGAAAATTAAGAACAGCGGAACCATCACTTTCTATTGCTCTGTAGTTTCTCACTCATCCAGAGTGATAATGATTACTAGCCAAAACTGGATTCCAAAATCAATCATCATTTTATCAATTCTGCACTAAGACCATAGAATCAAGGGAAAGCCTAGCTTGAGCTTCAAGGAAAGGTCTATTGGATGAACTTGTAGAGGAAAGGAGCATGGCTGTTATGTCACAAAAGTACAAGAAGCACAGCAAGCAACATATCAGTGTTTCAGGATTTGTGGCAATGACTGTCACTGGCTGGAAGATTTTCAGTCTGCTTAGGTGATTTCCTTTTTGGATCTTCTGTGGCTAATCATCTTTTTTTCTTATTTAAATAAACTTTCTTATTTCTAAGGTTTCAAGTCTCGAACTATAAATCAACAAAGCTGGAAAAGGGAGGAGTTATCCCAGTCATCCCCCTTAATCTGGAGAGGAATAAGTCTCATATTCTTCCTGTTTCTTAAGAATCTTGGGAAGAGAAGTTGAAGTGACATGGGTTGCTCATCGTAAGTCTTAGCTCCAGAGTTTCTGGAAAAGTTTAAAGTTTCATGTTACTTAGTCTGCATAGAAAGAGGCTCAGTTTTGTTTATGACACTCATCTGTATAACATTATTAAGATTTTTTGACTGTAGAGATCATTTCCAATTCTGGTTCTAGAATCATACTGTTAAGTGAATTTTCTTTTCTGTTGGAAAGGTATATAAATGTTTTCCCTCCCATTAATCTTCCTCACCCAACCCTGAGTAGACTTGGAAACATCACAATCATAGAAACTACTTTGGTAAGGACCCACAAAGCTATATCACGTGCTATTCATAGCTAAAGAATTGCCTCTAGGGGGTGGCTAGGTGGCACAGTGGATAAAGCACGGGCCCTGGAGTCTGGAGTACCTGGGTTCAGATCTGGTCTCAGACACTTAATAATTACCTAGCTGTATGGCCTTGGGCAAGCCACTTAACCCCATTTGCCTTGCAAAAAAAAAAACCTTAAAAAGAAAAAGAATTGCCTCTACAACAGATCCAACAACTGATCACACAACTTTTATTGAAAGATCTATAGTAAGGAGGAATTCAGTAAATATTTTGTCATTCTATTTTAATTTGCAATAACTTTAATTGTTCAGTATATCTAGGGGATGTAGAAGATAGAGTGCTCATCCTGGAATCAGGAGAACATGAATTCAAAGCTATTCTCAGATACTCATTAGCTGTGTGACCCTAGATAAATCAGTTAACTCTGTTTGCCTCAGTTTCCTCTTCTGTAAAATGAACTGGAGAAGGTTTCTTTGCCAAGAAAACCCCAAAGAGGCCATAATGAATTAAACATGGCTAAACAAAACAACTACTTGTTCAGAAGTTTTTCCTTATATTCAACTTAAATCTGTCTTTGTATCATCTAACCATTGTTTGTAATTTGGCCCTTTGGAGATAAATATGATGCATAAAATTTCTCTTCTATTTGACAGACCTTTAAATACCTGAAGACAGCTATGGCATCCCCATTAAGTCTTTTTTCTCCAGACTAAATCTTTCAGTTCCTTCAATTGACCTATTTATCATTTATGATCTCAGAGTCCTTCTTTCTCTTGGTCACCTGTTGCTGGATACCTTCGAGTTTACAAATGTTTTTACATGTAAACACCATAAGATTCTATCCTGGGCACTCTTTTCTCTGAGTATTCTTTTTCTTGATGGTTTCATCTGTTCCTGTAGATTGAATTACAATTATTTCATAGGTGAGTCCCAAATCTGTATGCACAATCCTATTCACATGATAGAACTAGTCTTTTATCAGTAAATATTTGTTGATGATCTTTTTAAAAATTTATATTTTTATTTTTTCCAATTACATGTAAAGATAGTTTTCAACATTCATTCTTTTGCAATTTTTGACCCCACCCTCTCTTCTCTCCCCTCCCCTTGGTGGTGAGCATTGGTCATGTTGTGAAAGAAGAATAGAACTAAGGGGGAAAAACATGAGAAAGAAAAAAAAAACATTAAATGGTGACCAAAGCATGCTTTGCTCTGCATTCACACTCAATAGTTTTTTTTTCTAGATATGGTTGTGGCATTTTCCATAACAGGTCTCTCAGGATTATCCATGATCACTGAACTGCTAATTAGAATTGTGTCCATCATAGTTGATCTTGATGGTCTTTTATATTTAGATCATATATCCATTTGGGCCTGTAAATACAGTATAAGGAGTTCATCCAAATCCATCTCTTGCCAAATTATTTTGTCAAAGTGAGTTCTTTTTTCAGGAACTGAGGTCTCTGGGAACTTCTCACTTCTTTTTCATTATTATTCTTGAAAGTTTTGATTCCTTCATGCGAATTTTCTCCTTATTTTCTAGATCAATAAATATTTTGTGGGTTTGATTGGTAGCAAATTGAGTAAATAATTTAATAGAACCATTATTTTTATTATACTGGCTCAATCTACACATGAGCAATTAATGTTTCCAAATAATTTAGATCTATATTTCCACAGAGTATTTTATAATTAAATTTATACAGTTTCAGAATGAATTTTAGTAGATATGTTCCCAAATAGTTTACAACTTCTTTAGTCATTTTTAATGTGCTTTCTTGCTGGGGTTTGTGGATTTATTTTATATTTTTTCAATTTTGCTAAAGCTACTGTTTCTATTAATTTTAGCTGACATTCTAGATTTCTCTAAGTTCACCATCATATAGAGATTAAAAAGAGATAAATTTATTTATTCCTTATCTCTGTTTATTCTTTTAGTCTCTCTTAATTCTCTTTTTTTTCTATAGTCAGCATTCTAGTACTTAGTCAAATAGTAATGATGGTAAAGGGTATCCTTGATTTATCTTGGCTATTGCTGAAAAAGCTTCTAACTTTTCTCCATAAAACATAATTCCTCTTAGATTTAGATTTTATTTATTCATTCATTTATTTATTTATTTATTTATTTATTTATTATATTAAAGAAAGTTCCATTTGTTCCAAAGCTTTCTAGAATTTTTAATAGACGTAGGTATTTATTTTTATCAAAACTTTTCCCACATCTATTGATACAATTAGAATTTTTATTATTTGTATTAACAGCTTGTTATCATATGTTGAACCTACATTCTTAGCATAAATGGAACAGTCATAGTGCATAATTTTTCTAATATGCTGTACTTTACCTGTTAATAGTTTGTGAAAAATTTTTGTGTCAATGTGCATTGAGACTATTTGTCTGTAGATTGTCTCTCTATGGATTAAGTGTCATGACTGTTTATGTAAGATAGAAAAAACCCCAACTCTTGGAAACTAAGGCGTGCACAACAAGGAAATGGCTAAACTAAATTGTAGCATATGAATATAATGGAATACTCTTCGGTAATAAAAAAAAATGAGGGTAAATGTAATTTAAAAGAGACTTGGGAAGATAATATGATTTGATGAATAAAGTTAGAAGAATTAGAAGGAAAAAATATGTATTCTAGCATCAATATTATAAATGAAATATGAAATATGAAAAATTCAAAGTTTTATTGGAAGACATGAAGATTAAGTATAGCAAACAAATCTAAAAAGACAATATATACAAATATGTTAACAAATGTAAAAAAGAAACAGAATCAAAGTTAAGTATGCTGGAATATGTTGTTAAGGTTAATACAACACTTTTGCTTCTTTGAAAAATAAAATTAAAAGAGTGTATAATTCAATATCAATTCTTCTATATAATCATTACTTTTGTTGTATCAGTATAAACTTTCTTTTAATATTGTTCATGTTTTAGAATACCTATATGAAATAAAGAAAATAAATCTCAGAAAAAAAGGAGAAATTGGAAAAATGCCTTATTACATAGTTTATATTATTGGAATTGTTTTTGAATGTTTGATAAAAATTGCTTTCTTTTATTTGAGAATAAATGATTTGAAAATGCAAATGAAAAGACATCTGGAGAGAATTGAGTTTAATTTTTATTATGTGTAGAAAATATATTTTAGAAAAAATATCCTGAAGATAATTCTTGAGAGACTGTTGTCCTGAGAAAGCTAAAGGGTGAAGTTATGTTTCAAGCATCCATGGAAAACATGGTTAAAGGTGATTGACTATGATCCTTCTCCCAAATGATACACTGTTAAAATATTTATCTACATATGCACTATTTGTTGTACTCTTAATAAAGTATGTAAGCAATAACATGGGTATATTTAATTCTATGAAACTAGAAGATTGAGATTAAGAGGTAGCAAAAGCTAAGTGGGAAAATAGATTTTTTTCCCTAATCTATTCATAAATTGGAATAAGAGTTTTGAATTAATTAGATATAAAGAGAGGTTGTTAATTTCTATTAATTTTTTAGGACATTTCAGAACATGTCACTTGATTACATTAGAACTCAAGAATTAATAAAGAAATAAGACTATGTACATATACATACATACATATATATATATATATATATATATATAGAGAGAGAGAGAGAGAGAGAGAGAGAGAGAGAAAGTAGAGAAAGATTGCTACCCACATAAAATATACATGAGAATTCTGTCCTAAAATTTGCTTTACTACTTTGTAATTGCATGACAAATTTAATGGTAATATGTAATTTCAGCTACCATGTCTTTCTTAAATTATAGTCTCAAATTTATAGCTTCTGTTATGTTAGATTGATTTTATTTTTATTTTTTTAGGTTTTTGCAAGGCAAACAGGGTTAAGTAGCTTGCCCAAGGCCACACAGCTAGGTAATTATTAAGTGTCTGAGACCGGATTTGAACCCAGGTACTCCTGACTCCAGGGCTGGTGCTTTATCCACTAGGCCACCTAGCCACCCCTAGATTGCTTTTAAATCTTCTGTCACTTCCTCAACTCATAAATATTTCTTTTTTTTTGATGTATTTATTTATTTACATATTACTACAATAATCTTGTAAAAGTAAACATAATCCCCCTGCTCCCTAAAAAAATAGGGAATCCTCATGAAAATAAAATGAAAGAAAAAGAAAAAAGATTGTATTTCAGTCTGTGTTTAGATATTATCAGCTCTGTCTCTGGGATGGATCACATTCTTTATTATAAATCATCAGAGAAGTTGCTTCAATATTTTTTCCCACAGTTGCTATTGCTAATTGTATTTCCTTCCATCTATTCCTTCCCACACTATTTTATTCTACTCTCTCTCTCCTTTTACTTTGTCCCTCCTCAAAAGTGTGTTGTGGGACAACCAAGTAGTATAGTGAACAGAGTAAAGACCCTGGAGCTAGGAGGACCTGAGCTCAAATCCAGCCCCAGAGATCCAACAACTACACAGTCACAGGAAGGCAAGTGACCCAACCCCACTGCCTTGCAAAAAAAATAAAGTTTGTTGTATCTGATAACCTCTCCCACAAATTTTCCTCTCTTCTATCACCTACAAACCCCGCCCTTCCCCTGGCCCTTTCTTTCATCCCTTTCCTCTCCTTTTTCCTCTAGGGTAAGATAGACTTCTATACCCTATTGAATGTATTATTTCTCTCTGAGCCATTTCTGATGAGAATGAAGGTTCACTCATTCCCCCTCACCTTCCCACTCCTTCCACTCCATTGCAAAAGCTTTTTCTTGACTTTTATGTGAAACATCTTAGCCCATTGTACCTTTCCTTTCCCCTTTTCCCAGTACATTCCTTTACATTATACCTTCATATTCAGCTCTCTCCTGTGCCTTGTCTATATATGCTCCTTCTAGTAAATGAGAACTTTCATATGATATAAGTATCAACTTCCCATGTAGGTATACAAGCCATTCAACATCATTAAATCCTTCATAATTTGCCCTTCCCATCCATCTTCTTTCTACCCTTCACTTGAGTCCTATACTTGGAGATCAACTTTCTGTTCAACTCTGGTCATTTCAACAGGAAAGTTTGAAATTCCTCTATTTCATTGAATGGCCATCATTTCTCCTAGAAGAGGATGTTCAGTTTTGCTGGGAAGTTGATTCAAGCTCTTTTGCCTTCTAGAATATCATATTCCAGGCCTTACAAGCCCTTAATATGGATTTGGTAAAACCTGTGTAATCCTGACTGTAGCCTGATTTTAATTGTTTCTTTCTGGCTGCTTGAAATATTTTCTTTTTGACTTAGGAGTTCTGAAATATGGCTATAATATTCCAGGAAGTTTTTTTTGGGGAGGGGGAATCTCTTTCAGGAGGTCATCTATTTTACCTTCTATTCTAGGATATCAGGACAATTTTCCTGGAGAAATTCTTTAAAAATGAAGTCTAGACTCTTTTCCTGGTCATGACTTTCAGGTAGAACAATAATTTTTAAATTATCTCTTCTGGATCTGTTTTCCAGGTCAGTTGTTTTTCCAATGAGATAGTTCACATTTTCTTCTAGTTTTTCATTCTTTTGGGTGTTTTATTGTTTCTTGAGTTCTCATAAAGTCATCAGATTCCCTTAGCTCCATTTTACATTTGAAGGAGTTGTTTTCTTCAGGGAGCTTTTATATTTCCTTTTCCATTTGACCAGTTAAGGCATATTTTTTTTTCTCCTCATTGACCTTTTGGACTGCTTTTTCCATTTGATCTTAACTGGTTTTTAACATGCTGTTTTGTTCAATATTTTTTGTATCTCCTTCACTAAGCTGCTGATTTGATTTTCATGATTTCCCTACATCATATTCATTTCTCTTCCCAAATTTTCTCTCTCTCTCTCTCTCTCTCTCTCTCTCTCTCTCTCTCTCTCTCTCTTATTTGATTTTCAAAATATTTTTTGAGTTCTTCCTTAGCCTGAGACCAATACTTGTATTTTTTGGAGTCTTTGGCTACAGGAGCTTTGACTTTGTCATCTTCTGAGTGTATGTTTTGATCTTCCATAGGAGCAAAGTAATTATCTATGATCCACATTCTTTTTTTTCCTGTTTACTCATTTCCCCATCCTATGATCTAGTTTAAATGTGATTCCCAAGCTTTTGAGTGTTTTGGGGACACTTCCTGCAAGGACCTCAGTTCCTTCAAGGTCTTGTGAGAGATTTTTGACTGCCTTCCTGACCTATACTCTGGTCTATGGATGATCACAAGCACTTCCCTCTACCCTGGAGCTGGGAAGAGGGTCCCTGTTCCACTACAGTAATGGGGGGGCCCCCCTATGAACAAAGTAACAGAGTCCTGGCCCAGGAATAGCAGAGAGACCTCAACAATCTCCCCTTATCCCCTTACTGTTCATGGGCTGTGTGCTCTGGAAGCAGCTGCCAGATGATTGCACAGGTTTGCTTCCATTTTCCAGGGCCGGGTCTGTATTGAGGCCTGAGCTACTTTGGGCTCCTCATTCACTCTGGCAGAGTTTTCCCACTGGTCTTCCAAGCTGTCCTTGGGGATCCCTGGGTTGGGAGGGCTGGAAACTGCTTCCACTGCCACAAACCCAGGTGCCCCCAGGCCAGGTGCCTGTGGGCTATTCCTGGAAGGTTGAACTTTGTTTGTTCTGGTGTGACTCAACCCTAGATACACTGCCATCCTTTCTGACCCTGATGGAATGGGGCTTTCCCACAGATCTCCCAAGTTATCTTGAGCAGGAAAATTGTTTCACTTAGTCTTTCTGTGGGTTCTGCCACTTTAGAATTTGGTTAGATTCATAATTTTAAGGTATTTGGAGCATCCTGGAAGAGAGCTTCTGGGAATTCCTGTCTCCAAACTGCTATCTTGAGTCTGCCTACTCATAAATGTTTCAATCCAAAAATCATTCAGTTTGTTGTAGTTCAGTGAATTGTGACTAGGAAGCACTGACTTATTCATCATATAAGTATAAGAGAGTTCATGTTCCTTGACTTCATCCCCTAGAATAGTATTCAGTGGATGGGGAATAGCCAGAAAAGATGTTTGGAGCTGAGAGATGGAGTGTATTTTTTTGTGGAACAACTTGGACAACAGTATCAAAGAGTACATTTTGGGGAGCAAGATGTAAGAAGGTGAGAAAAGTAGGAAGGGCTAAATTATTTAGAACTTTGAATGCCAAAGCATTTTGTATTTGACTCACTGGAGTTTAATGAATAGTGTGAGGGTGGGGGGTGGGGGGATTTGATCAGATCTGCACTTTAGGAAAATAACTTTAGTAGCTGAATAGAGAATGGACTGGAGTAAAGGGAAATTTGAGGCAGGCATATTACACTAACCCAAACAAGAGGTTATAAGGGTCTGAATTAGAGAGACAGTTATGTCAGAGGAGGGAAGGTGACATATTTGAGAGATGCTGCAAAGGTGAAATCAACAGGCTTTGGCAATAGAAAAATAGAGGAGTTAGAAATGACTCAAGTTGTGAACCTGAAGGACCTAGAGAATGATGTTGTCCTCCACAGAAATAAAGAAGGTAGGAGATGAGGGAAGACTTAGGCAGAAGGGGGATGTGAATTCTGTTTTGGATGTATTGAACTTATGATGTTTCCTGTACATCCAGTTTGAGATGTTTGAAAGGCAATTGGAAATTGGATGTCAGAGAGAATGGGAGTAGGATAGGTAGATTTGAGAATCAATATCACAGAGATGGTAAGTGGATAGAGCACTGGACCTGGAGTCAGGAAGATGTGAGTTCAAATGTAACCTCAAATACTTAGCAGCCTTGTGACCCCTAAGTAAATTATTTAACTTCTGCTTGCCTCAGTTTCCTCAGATATAAAAATGGAGATAATACTATCACCTAGCTCTCAAGGTTGTTATGAGGATCAAATATATAATTGTAAAGTGCTTAACACAATGTCTGGCACATAATAAACTACAAATATATGTCTATTATCATTGAAGAGAAGAGAGGCCAGGACTGAACATTGAGGAACACCAATGGTTAGAAAGCATAAGCTAGAAGAAGAGCTAGCAAAGAAGATAGAGGAGTTGTCACCTAGGATCAGAATCAGTAGAGACTATTGTCCTGAAGGTCTTTAGAAAAGGGAGTATTAAGAAGAAGAGTAATTGACAGTGTCAAAAGATGCATAGAGGTCAAGAAGAATGAGAATAGAGAAAAAGTCATTGGATCTAGCAACTAAGAGAGGAGATATGTACATATTAACTGAATAAAGAGAGAAGCAGAAAAATTAGTTACAGAGATACAGATTATTTATAGGCTGCATCTTCTCATAGCTCAGGCTGGTAAACATTAAAGCCCATCCATGTAGACACTAGGTTACTGGGCATTGATATAGTTATACTTTGTTAGTTTTTTAATGTTTCACTCTTTCCATAGCAGGAAGTAGTATCTATAGAAGAATATGCAGATTCAGAGCTTCCAAGCAGTGGTTACTATATTGGTTTTTAGTTTTTTCCGATGGGCAGCTTCCTTAGTCTCCTCACATTGGAAAAGGATAGGGACAAGAGTCACAAAATGTTGCAAGATAGTTAGGTGAAGTCCATGTTTGGCATCAATTATGAAGTTTGGTGAATGACTTGGAGAGAGGGACCTTGTAAAGTGGGGGTTGATTTTTCAATGAAGCGCAAGATTCTGACTCAGAGGTTAAAAAAAAGGCCATAAATTTGAATTCACAGGTTACTCAAAGAGTTACAAGTTAATTCAGAGTTCTTTAGGGAGGCATTAAGGAAAAGAAAGTGAGTTAAGAAGATAGCAAAATGAAGCTAAGTAACTTAAACAATTTAAGCAATCTGAACAACTTAAGCAACCATGAAAGGATGAGCACTAAAGAAAGGCATAGGAGCATGAGAAGTTATGTAGTTGTCATGCTCCCCATAAACAGGCTAATTTCACCTGAAGACAAACAACACAACTGAGTAGAGAGTGAGATTTTAAGGAGTACATAGGGAAATAGACATAGGTGGGAGGGCAGATAGCTCAGAGAGCAAAGAGACAGAATAATTAGGAATATGCTGATGAGAGGTAGTAGCTCAAAGAATTAATTCTTTTTGACTAGGGCAAGGATCTATTGTTTCATTGATAGAGTTACTGGGAGGAGCAAGGTACTTTACTAAAAGTTCATTGTTTTTATCTCAATAACTTGATTTTTTTTTGTCTTGGTTTTATGAGGTAAAACCCAAGGTCACACAGCTATCTAGTAAGAATCAAGTATCTGAGGTCAAATTTGAACTCAGATCCTCCTGACTCCAGGGCACTGCACCACCTAGTTGCCCTTTATCTCAATAAATTGAACAATGGGATGGAGTTAGGGGAAGATACAAGGTCAGTACAGAGGGATCAGATTAATTTTAAAACGTATTTTTCAGTACAATATTTTCTCTATTTCAACAACAGACCCAAATGAATCTAATTTACCTCAGAATCGTTTCATGACTTCCTTATACTTGAATTTAGAGGAACTCACAAAGCAGTAACAATGCAGATTGAAACATATTCTTTGTCCAACTAATTCCAAGGGACAATTTTGGTCTAATTATTTTATGAAAAATACACAGCATATCTGTGTAAGATTTCTGTAAACTGAGTGGAGTACTCATATCTAGATTACAAGATAATGTAATAGCTGAGAAGCTATGGGTATTAATTGAGAAGGTAGACACCATAGCCTTTATCTGTCCAGACCTAAGAAACATCTCAAGATTTTCAACACTGAGTGACCACTCATGCCACCTCTTTGGAAGTATACCAGAAATAAAGTATTTAGCAGAAAATATTTTAAAAACATTGAAATCTTCATTTTAAAGTTAAGTAGAGAAGGTTGACTTTGAAGATTATTCAATGGTTGATAAAAGGAAGGGCTTGAGGGAAAAAAAAGCTCAGTTCAAGAACTGTGCATTTTAGTTGTAGAAATGGGATATTGATTAGGTAATGAAACACAAAATTCACCTCAATGACTTGGGACCAAACTTTTTGAGATTTTATTGGGAACTTGCTTGTACCTAAGCTGGAGGACTTCAAAAATTACCTAAAGGAGTTGCTAATTGATAACATTATCCCAGAATCCTATAGTCCATAGTGGTAGTACAGAAAATGATCAGTAGGAGTGTGGTTTAGATGGAATGAATAAAATGATTATGACATCATGATATGTGTTTACAATGTCATGTACTAACTGCCAAAGATCAGTACCATCACATCCTGTTGCTGATTGTTCAATTATCTGCCTGTGAAGAATCATTCTTTGACCAGAGGAATGCAGGTGTAAAAAGAAAAGACACTTATTAAAAGAAGTTAACACACAAAAGAAAGTAATAGTAAAGTAAAGAAGAGATTAAAGAGAAAGCTCTGTGTATTGCTAATTAATCTTGGCAGGCCAACTTCAAGATTCATCACCTCCTGAAATCTTCTTATATTTCAGGTTTCATGGGAAGAGGTGATAACCTGGGAATGGCCCAAGCCTGGCACTGGAGAGTTTGCCTTTTAGGGAGGGGTCAAAGGGTCTCAGCACTTGCACAACTTAGCTGCTCTTTATCAAAAGAGAACAAGGTTAGACTAAAAGTCTGGATGGAATATTTTAACAGAGGGATAAAGGAAGAAGGAAGATTTTTTTTAAGTCAAAACAAGATTTATAAAAATTTGTTTCCAATTGATTTCCTTATTTCCCATGCCCATGGTTCTCTGCATCAATCCCATGTCAGAAAAAAGATGAGGAGAAGATGGCCTTCAGGAAGATTATACTCATTTAATGACATGCTCCAAAAGATTTCTTTCCTAAAAGATTTTCATGCTCCCCAAATTTTTGATGGCTTACAGAGCAATATGTTTAATGCTAATATAGAGGTAGCTGACTGGCACAATATATAGAGTACAGGACTTGGAGTCAGGAAGACCTGAGGTCAAATTTGACCTTAGATACTTCCTAACTATGTGATCCTGGGCTTAACCTCTCTTCACTTAAGTTTCCTTGACTATAAAAACTGGGGAAATAATAGCACCTATCTCCCAGGACTGTTGAGAGAATTAAATGAAATATTATTTGGAGAACATAATGTCTGGCACATAGTAGGAACTTAACACTTGTTCCCTTCTCTTCCCCTACCATAGAAAATGTAATCTTACCCTCAATTCTTCAGGGTGCATCATGTAAATCTGGGACTTGCTATGAGGGAAGGGTGGGAGTGTTGGTCTCCTTTTTATCCTGGCTGCATGGAAACTATTCTCATATGTCAGTTAGAGCTCTGATGACTGAGCTTTACTCTATACCAATGACTTCTGTTTTATTGCTGATTGTAGTTGGAAAAGAAGTAATCCTGAGATAAACATTTCTAATCTTTGAGTTTACTTTGTGAGTTCAAGAAATATTGAAATCCTTGGTTCTCAGTTGGTATAAAAGTTGCCCTCTCTACATATACTAGAGTATGTTTTAGAAGAGATAGTCACCAACTGGAGTATGAACCCAACCCCTCTCCTAGTTTAGAAGACATAGACATAGAAGGAATTTGTTTGGACAGTGCAAAGTTGAGGTGAAATATAAAATACTGATAAAATACTGATAGAGTTGTCCTGTAAACTCCCTCATGCTCTTATGGTTAAGTCTCAACTTCTCAGATAACATTTGTTAAGTACCTACTATGTATTGATTATTCTGCTAAATTCTAAGAATGCCAAAAAAAAAAAAAGAGATAGTCTTTGCCCTCAAAGAGCTTACAATCTAATTAGAGAGGAAAACAATACTAAAAAGGGAAGCTGAAAAGGATAAAGGGAGTACCAAAATGTACCTAGTGTGGGGACATAATTAAGGTAATGATGGCAAATGAAGAGATGCTCACTCTACTCTTTATACTTAACCTCATTTTTGTTTTCATTGACTTCTTTAAAGTTCTCAAGAAGTTCAAACATGTGTAAGAGGATTTTCCCAATCTCCTTGCTATTATTAGTATCATCTGCTTTGAGATTATCTCTCATCTATGTTCCTATATACTTAAATTTTTTCTCCTACATCAAAATGTGACCTCCTTGAGGGCAGGGACTATCTTGCCCTTCCTTGGATCCCCTGAACTAAGCACTGTATCTACTCAAAGAACTAAATACTTTTTAATTAACTGCCTAGGTTTCAAATTCAGGCATTACTTTGCTTCAAAGTTGCTTCTCTCTACAAAAAGTTTACCCTCAATCCTTGCAAGTATTATTACAGAAAGTTGTGGAAGTTATAGCGTTTGGGGAACTCCTACTTGGCAACTGAATTGGCACAAATCTCAGGTTTCCCCAAGGGTTTTCTTTTGAACTGTGGATGATTCTTTTGTGTACCCAAATAATTCACTTCCTCAAGAGAATACTCAAAATTCTTGCAGCAAAACCCTCAGGAAGGCTCTGAATAGAAACTACAGGCAAATCAGAGTGAAAATTTGGGAAATGAGAAAAAGAGGGTAATCATATGGTTTGGGGATCTTCCTGAAAAGGTTGCAGGGAATCCTTTCACAGTCCATCCAATTTCAAGTCCTGGGACTGGGGCTGTTACATATGATGCTGAGTGCAAAACATTAAGCCAGGGCTTTGAATGAGTAGGTTTTTTTTTTTTTTACTGTTTTTTCCTCTGGATCACTAAAACCATAGCTTGGTTATCTTATAAGGAATCTCTTGATGGAAAAAAGGAGTTTATTGAGAGGAAATTAGGGTATAAAGGAGCTCAAGAGATTTGCTTGTATAATATGGTTGAGCTCACACCTAGTCAGTGGGATTAAGAACCCTCTATGAACTGGCACAGATCAGAGAGGTCACTACGGAGAAATTGTGATAGGTAACCAAGACATGTCTAGGAATCAGAGGACCTGGATCATAGTGAAGTTCTTTTAGTAACTACTTGTGTGATCCTTTTCAGGCTTGAATTTCCTAATTAATATGAGGGGATTGAATAAGAGATCTTTAAAGCTCTTTCAGAACTGATAGTCTATGTTTCTAAGCAGAGTTAATGCTGGGACAATTGCTTCTTTCCTCTCTCTCATTTGAACACTTGGAATTTGCATTCCCACTTGAAATTTTAAAAATATTTGCAGCAAGGGAAATGCTTGATTAAAGGTAGCATGACAAGTCACTGAGGGAGGAGAAAGGAAGGGAAAAGATGAATGCCCTAGAGATCAAAATAAATAAGAAATAAAAGGCCTTTGAGGTTTTCTTGTCCTCATTTACCATCAGAGGAATAACTTTATAAAATTAGTGGATTCTAGAGAGATCAAGGCCATAACAAAGGCATGAAATCCAGGGTTTGGCCCAGATACTGACATTTGATAGAGTATTTTTTCATTTTATCATAGGCGCTGCTGGGTCCACAATGTGATCCAAAGATTGCTGATTTTATGTCTCTCCTTAGATTGTGGATTAAGATTGGAAATGAAAAGTGGAGTTTCTCAGGCTCAGCATCTAGATTGAGGTATCTATCAGGTCTTAAGAAACAATTTTAATCACTGTCACAATGAAATTTCTTTATATTGCTCAATATAGGAAGACAATCTGAAGTCTTGTTCTTGTTTTTGATGATACAAGCAGGTTACAATTTATTGAAGAAAGGGATAAACAAAACAACATGTACAAAATCAGAACAGAAACTGGATACATTATTTCATTGGAATGGAAACCTCACAGGTGAGGAGATTCCCTTTGTTAACACATGTCAGCATTTTCTGTTCAGTCTGTAATCTGAAAGGTAAAGTAAGTGGCCCAAGACTTCTTACTTAGCACGTTTCAGAGTTAAGAATTGAACTCAAGTTTTTCTGGCATTGAATTTAGCTGTCAATTCATTACATCATATTGCCTATATACAAAGTGAATATGAAAATGATCCCTCTGAGCTCTAAATTCTATGGTACCATGTACCATAAATTTCAGGAAAGTAGATTTCTAAAGGTTCAGATGTTTGGGTAGAATCTTGTAGACTAAATTTTATAGGGAGAATTTTGATTTGGGAGGATGGGGAAAATCTCAAGAATGAAAATTTAAAGACACAATTTAAGGACAATGAGGAGTAAAAATAAGTTATCTAAAGAGGCTGATATGAATGCACAAAGAATTCGACAGTCAATTTAAATTTTTAAAAGAAATATCCAGAAGATGGAAACAAGAAGAGGAAACAGAATATAAAAACCAAAAACATGGCATCACACTAAGAACTGCCTCAGTAATGCTGAAACTCAGAATGAACTAAGGTTAGGGACAAAACCAAAAGACCAACATTTTTTCTTAGCTATGTTGGGGAAAAGATATGTATCAACAAAAGAGATAGGATCGTTATTTTGGTGAATAGGTAAATGATAAGTGATGACAGAGAAAGTAGAGATACTCAATTGTCATGATTTAAATTAAAGCAAACTGAGACACAGTGTTCCAAGCATATGTAATTTATGAGTAAGGCTAGCACTGATGAATGAAATGGGTCTCTCAGTTCCTTTGTTAGTCTAGGTAGTGCTTTTGGGAAGTTCAAGAGATGGTGTCCATCCACATGGCTAATTAGAGTCAAAGTGTTAACAATCCAAACTTCCATGAAGTCAATCAGTGATGCAGAGATAATAGACTTTTTTTGCACCACCTTCACCTTACAAAGTTTGCTAGTGATATAACAGATTTCTTTTAATTGTACATAGACGATAAGATTTATAGAGATGATATATTTTTTTAATTAAGGTGATGTATGCGAGATCTCAGAGAGGAAAGCAAGACTTCTGAACTTAAGTCAAAGAGAAGAAACTTGGTTTATGCAATTTAATAACATCTGTGGGACAAAATAGAAGACAATCAATTACAAAATGGGAGCAGAATCAATCCTTCCTTTATGATTCTTATTCAACTGTTTTCTCTACAAAACAGAATGACTTTTGAAAAGGAAAGGATAGAATAAAAATAATGAAAAGGGAATTGATTTCCAAGAGACTGGTTAGAAGATTTTAATTCAGGTCTAGGAAAAAAAAGTGATAGGTATGTATTAAGATAAATTTAAATAGTATAAATATAAAATTTAAACTTAGATTCTAGAAGTATAAGATAGTGGAGGTATTATGTTAGCATTTTTTTTAGGTTTTTGCAAGGCAACGGGTTAAGTGGCTTGCCCAAGGCCACACAACTAGGTAATTATTAAGCGTCTGAGGCCGGATTTGACCTCAGGTACTCTTGACTCGTGCTCTGTCCACTGCACCACCTAGCCACCCCATGGTTAACATTTTGTCTGAAAAATATCTAAGGATTTAGTGGACAGATCAATATATACCAATATATAGTATGGCAGCCAAGAAATTAATGTGCTCTGTCTCCATTAAAAGAGGCAATAATCTTGCTGTTCTTTGCTCTGGCCAGCTCACATCTAGACTTTTGTACTCAGTTCTGGGCACCACATTTTAATGCAACAATTATGTGGGGTTGGCCATACATTGTAGCACCTAATACTCACACAGAACGTTCAAGCAACTGCTTGCCTTATGGGTTATCTCATTCACTTCAACTTGCCCTTGCACATGTTTAAGTTCTCATTGGAGGACCTTTACATTATGATTAAACTTAAATTGTCTCCAAGTTTTAGGGATAATCTTATGGTGGGGAAATAAACTCAGCCATCTCCCTTCCACCTATAGGATGATGATGCTTACTCTGTTTTAGGATTGAAAATTCCTTGTGACTGTTATTAATTTACAATTGCCCAGCTATTCTCAATTAACATGAGGTATAGACTACCCTTCTAGAAAACTTCCAAAGTTTCTTTGGGTTTGAAGGTTCTCTTTTGCTTTCCCTTCCAAAAGAATGTTAAAGAAACAAACTCCAAGTCAAGGGAGTTTAGTCATTCTCTCCATTCTGACTGTCTACATTTCTGCCTTTAGAAAACTATCTCCAAGATTTGAAGTCCTCCTCAAGAAGTCTTAAAGAAAAATCTGGCTATGAATAGGGAAAGTTATAGAAATGATACTTCATAACATTATACCCATGATCAACAACTATGATGGACTTGTTCATTTCAGGAGTACAATAATTAAAGACAATCTAAAACACTTGTCATGGAAAATACTTTTCATATCCAGAGAAGGAATTATAGAGTTTAAATGCAGGCCAAAGCTTACTATCTAATTTTTAAAAGTTGTCTTATTTATTATGTTGTTTTTCCTAACTTTTTTTCTTCTATTTATATTTGATTCTTCTTTCACTACATGATTAATATAAATCTAGGTTTAAAATAATTACACATGTAGAGCCTATATTAGATTGCTTTCTGTGGGGGGAAGGGGGGAAGAGAGAGAGGGAGAAAAAATGTGGAAACTCAAATAAAATTGGTGAAAACTACTGTTATATGTTGTTGGAAAAGCAAAAAAAAATAAAAATATTTAAACTAAAAAAAGAAATGATGTTTCATTTGTTATACATTGGATTAGGAGATCATTGAAGTCTTTTTCAATTCTGAAATTCTACAGATCTATAATCCCTTTGATTTTAATTGTACTGCCATTTTGTGAATATTTAAATTTCTTTTATTTAGAGTGAGAAGATTCTTTTTTTCCTAGGTTTTTGCAAGGCAAATGGGGTTAAATGGTTTGCCCAAGGTCGCACAGCTAGGTAATTATTAAATGTCTACAGTCACATTTGAATTCAGGTACTCCTGACTCCTCCAGGGCTGGTGCTCTATCCACTGTTGCCACCTAGCCACCCTGAGTGAGAAGATTCTATTCAACTTCTTTTCTACTCCTATGATTCCAATTGTGGTCCATAAATATTTCATCCTGGGAGCTTCATTTAATAAGACTGATGGGACAGGATGGAGGTAATGAATTTTTTCATAAATTTACTTCTGGACTTACATATTGAAGGAGTTCTTTCTCCAATTCATAACATATGCAAGTATTCTATTAAGTTAATTGATGTTAACTGGTTAAGAGTGAGGGAAGATCAATGAATCAAAAGACTATTAGGCAATAATCACTAGTTAGAGTACAATAAGGAGAGGAGTGATTTTTCATTTTCCCTGCCATGTGGTACAAAATTTCCTTGATGGTTTTGGGGAAATCTGAAAGACATGTTAGGATAAACACAATAGCAACTTCAATTTCTATAACCTGGGAAGTAAGTAGCATAAGTATTTACTCCATTTCATAGCTGAGAATCATAAGCCTTAGGGAGGCTAAGTAACTTGTCAAAGTTGACAGGTGGTCTTTGGTCTAGGATCTCTACTCTAAATTCAGACTTTTTCAATATTCCCTTGCTGTGTCCTCTCTGATGAAATTCACTGGTGTTCCAGACACTTTGGTCTGGAATGACTATTATTTCCTATCTATCTGTAAGGACTTGGGCAAATCAGTCATATTTGATTTCCTTCTCAAATGTAAAATAAGTTTGATACTACTCACATCCATTCCTTCCCACAGATCATTATCTTAGAGTGGGAATGTATTTTAAGAGATCATAGAGTCATATTCCTTATTTTTAAGATTTAAAAGAAGGAAAGCTGAGTTATTTGGCTAGTAAAGAGCCAGGTGAAAGAATCAGAATTAATTGACTCTCAATTCTATGGTCTTTCCACTATCCCAAAGGAGTACCTATAGGTAAAGTGTTACTATAAGATATTTTTTAAAAAATTTTAAGATGTTGAGGAGATGGTAAATGGTTTATATTGATACTGGAGAAAATACACTCTTTGTGGTCTTATGAACAATAACATTAGTGACCCCTTTATTCCTCCTCCCCAATTCCTCAGGGTTATCCCTAGAATTCTGGGGGAAGAAGTAGTCCAGCTTTGTTCTGGTGATGTGATCTACTGTAAGTGTGTGAGTGTGTGTGGGGGGTGGGGATTGAGATAGTAAGACTAGTGTTTATATGCTACAGGAATATACAGGATATATCCAAAATAAAATATAAGCAATTCATAGCATCTAAAGTCATTTGAGCCGGGAAGGTACTGGCATCTAGAGAGATCAAGCTAAAAACTTTGGGTATAAGATGGTGCTTGAACGGAGTCTCACCAGTAATCAAGAATTGCAAGAACAAGAATTAAGGAAGGGAATAGGTCATAAGGACAGTCAGGGAGAAGGCATGGAGATGAGATATGAGAGCTGTGACTTCATATATATGAAATAAATCCTAGGCTAGATTAGTAAAACTGAACCATACATATATATGGGAATCATATGTAAGGAAATTGCAAAGGGAGGAAGGAATTTGGTTACAAAGAGCTTTAAAAACCAAGGAGTTTATATTTTTGCCTAGAAGTAATAAGGAGACCGTTGAGTTGAATATGTACAGAGGGGTGGGAGACTTAGAAGGATCAAATGGTCAGAATTACCCTTTAGGAAAATTATTTGAATGACTATATAAAAGAGTGTGCTGGAGAGAAAAAATTTGGAGAGCAAATTGGATGCTTTCTGGTGGAGTTTTATTGCCCCTTTGTGGACATATAGGATAATAGGGATAAAACCTAGGGCAGATAAGTGAAAGGGGCAAGGACAGCATTAGAAAAATATACATGATAGGATTCTGTCAATAAGAACACATTAGATGGGGTAAAGGGAGCAAGTGTTAGAAGGGTCAAGTGATTTAAGGTTTATGAGATAAAGTTAAAGAGGGAGGATAAGAAAAGTGTAAGATCTAAAAAAAAGAAGGGAGAGAAGGAAAAAGAGTAAGAAAAGTAGGGATCCTTGATGAGATATGAATGAAGTCAATGGGGCTGGGCTAGCAAGTCAAAGACTGATACTACCTTCCTTAGTGTCTACTCTGAGCTATACCTACCTAAGCAAAGGCAGTGCTTCTTTTCCAAATCACCTTCCTCTCTTTCCTACACACACACACACACACACACAGACACACATGGACTTGACTGAGACTAACTAGATTTTCATGTGAATAAAACATTAATCTATTCTAGGGAAGGGGCTAAGTGTGTGTAGTAGTCTAGGTACTATAATAAATTGATACATACTTATTATTCTAGGGATGAGAAAGGTTGCTATGACTCCAAGTCCCTGCTTTCTTGTCTGGTTGGCTATCTAGGACATAGGCAACTATTCTCTACTTCTCTGAAGTGTATCTTCATATCTTCAGAGGCTCATTTCTATTCTTTATTCTTTAATTTCCCTATCCTACAACCTCTTCTCATGAAATTAGTGGGTAGGCTTCTGAGCCCTCAGCAGAAGAGAAGGACAGTCATAGAAGAAGGTGGTTTCACATTTAAATGTTTCCCTTTAAGCCAGGAATTCCCTGTAGCATTGATCAGGGGCAGCAGATAGGATCAGCATTAGTATTAAGAGTTCCTCTATTTGGTGCAAAGGGTGTTAAGGGTAGTACCAGTTCTGTGGAGAAGCTAGTCCTCTTGGGGTTCAGCTTATGTTTTTTTTTTGCTTTGTTTTTTGTTTTTAGGTTTTTTGTAAGGCAATGGCCTTAAGTGGCTTGCCCAAGGCCACACGGCTAGGCAAACATTAAGTGTCTGAGGTCGGATTTGAACCCAGGTACTCTTGACTCCAGGGCCGTTGCTCCATCCACTATACTACCTAGCCACCATTATGTTTGTTTTAAGATCTGATCTTCAATCTAGAAATATGTGTTCGTAAGTATAGGGTGATTTAAGTCTATTTACACTGAAGTTCATTTTCTATGTCAAACTACTTATATATCCCATTGAAAGAATCTGTAGCGGGGCAGCTAGGTGGCTAGTGGATAAAGCACCCGCCCTGGAGTCAGGAGTACCTGGGTTCAAATCCGACCTCAGACACTTAATGATTACCTAGCCGTGTGGCCTTGGGTAAGCCACTTAACCCCATTTGCCTTGCAAAAAAAAAAAGAATCTGTAGTCATTTTCTTTAAACAAAAGGGTTTTTTGCTCCTCTTAGCCATTTCTTTTTACTGCAAAAAATACTTTTTTGCCTTTTAAAGTTGTCAAACTGCCTTCTTCTTAAAGTTATAATATCCTCCAATTATATTAATACCTTATTGAAAATTCCAAGTGGTTGATTTGCTGCTACTTTTAGCAAGGTTCATCTCTGTTAACTAGTTTTATATCACAAATCTAAAGTTAGAAAAAACTTCAGAGGTCATCTAGTTGTATCCCTCATTTATAGATGAGGAAATTAAAGCTTAGGGAGTGATATGTCCCAAGTCACAAAATAGAGTGGTCTTCTGTCCTCTCAAATCAACTCAGATACCAATTACACTTTTCTCAAAGAAACGGATTCTTCTTAAAGTTGTTGCCCAAGGAGAGCTATTATTCATTTCTTCTTAATGTCACAACTATAAACTTCCAAAATCTACTCAAGTGACTTATTAAGCAATTTCTCAGAAAATACAATTTTGGAGCTCTGCTCCCAGCAATGATTACTTGGCATCCTATTGGAATCTCTGCCTAGAATGCTGTGCCTGATCCTCATCTCTGCCTTCGGCCTCAGGTTTCTTACCAGCATTGTGCTAAGAAAAACTCTGCCCCAGACTCTATATTGAGCTTCCTAATCCTATCTGATTAAAGGGGGGGAAATCACATCCTGCTGACAGCTGCAAAAATTTGAACATAAATTTCAAAATCCAGTTTTTACCAACTAACTCCTTATCCCCCTGATGCAAAATCCATACCTTTTTCTTCTGCTTTTGTTTCTTAATGTGCTAACCCCTATATATTCCTACTTTCTTTAAAATTTCATTGTAATCACCCATCTTCTGTATCGACATTCTTTATAAGGTTGCTGAAACTGTTCTCACTGACTTTTGTATACAGGTGAAGCCTGTGCTCTGCATGGATTAAAACTGCAGTATTTTATGTGTGTTTTTGATTTGGTGATTTAATCCATTTTAATCAATGGAATCGCTATGATTTTTATCTCAATATTATTATTAACAGGTGATCATGCAACTATTGCTTGAAGATATACAGTGATAGGGAATTCTGGGGCAGCCCATTTCCCTTTGCATATCTTTAATTGTTAGTAAATTGTCCCATTCATTAATACTAAACTTGATTCTCTGTAAATAATCCTAATTCTTTCCTCTGAATTCAAGCAGTACAGATTTAATCCCTCTCTCACATGACAGACTTTCAAATCTTTAAAGGCAGTTTTTTACTTAGGTTGTCTCTTTTCTAGGTTAAATATCCTCCAATATTTCTCCAATTTCTTTTTTTTTTTTTAGTTTTTTTTGCAAGGCAATGGGGTTATGTGGCTTGCTCAAGGCCATGCAGCTAAGTTTTCTCCAATTTCTACTCAAGCACACTAATCTTTGTGATTCTTGCACGACTGCTTCTGAGGAAATCCTTGGGTGGAGAATAAAGACTTTTTCAGCATCTCTGGAAGATGTTTACCAGCATTGAAGCTATGCTTCCCATTTCTTACCATTAGCATTTCTCAGTCCATGATTTTGTAAAGCCCCTAATGAGTTTCATAATGGAAAAAAGGGTAGAATGGGAGGCAAACATTTAAAGTAAAACATCTACTTTGCTAAATGTATTAGTCACTCAAGTGAAATGGGGAGATGAACCCTGAGTTAGGAGCAATCAGAACCTTTTAAGGTGATAACTTCTGCTGGGATGGGTAGAGGGGAAAGAAATACATTTTCTTCTCCTAGTGTGCTGTTTTTCCTATCTATCTTATCTATCTATCTAGATATAGATATAGATATAATTGTCATTTCCTCAGCATTTCTTCCTCAGAGAGGAAATATGCCCTATTACTCCAACATGAGTACTTTCAGGTGGAGTCCTAGTGATCCTGTACTGGCTACAGTACTTCCATTAGAGATTGTTTGGAATGTTTAGTGACTGAAAATTTGATACCTTATTGTTCATTCTCTAATCAAAAGTCTCATATACCTAATAATCAATGATCTTATAACATATGATCTAATTGTGAATTATGTTGGTTTTGTAGGTCTGAGGAAAGAGATTGACTCTAGAAATTCCAAATGATTTTTCCTTTGTTGGGGAGGTCTCAACCTTAGAGCAATACCAAAAGCATAGGGGGACACTTTGACAGAGATTGGACTCATGATAGAAATAGGTTGCTAGACTACTATAAGTTCCTTCCCAACTCTAAGTTTGGGGAATTTGAATCCTAGAGTAGCATTATTGTAACCACTAGGTATTGTCATCTAGTAAGATTTGAAGCTAAAGTTTAGGATAGAAATTGACAAGCCGTTTTTTTTTTCTCTTGATCAAACATTTTTTTCTTCTAGTAGGGCAGTCTTAGGAAGTATACCTGAACTTTTGTCCATATTATATCTTATGTTGGCTTGGAGACAAAAATTCTTTGAGGACCCTGTATATTTTTTTTAGTTTTTTGCAGGACAATGGGGTTAAGTGGCTTGCCCAAGACCACACAGCTAGATAATAAGTGTCTGAGGCCAAATTTGAACTCAGGTACTTCTGACTCCAGGGCTGGTGGTCTATCCACTGTGCCACCTAGCTGCTCCAAGGACCCTATATTCTTAATCACACTTGAATTAGGTTACAACTGTGACTCTATTAGCCTAGGGGCACTTAATGTCCAATTTCATGTGGACAATTTCTCTTTTTAGGAACTTATAAAACTATTCATTTAAATCAAAAACACAAGTTCTCTCACAATTACAGCTCAGACTCTCAGTTAACCAAGAAACACTAAAATTTTAGAGGTTTAAACCTCTGACCTGTTTGAATATTGTGAATTTTTAGCTAAATACTGTAATTGTCCATTGCCCCCTTCACAACATAGTATGTATATATATATATATATATATATATATATATATATATATATATCGCATCACAAAAAAGTTAAATCAACCACAGTTTTAAGAGCAACACATTCAGGGACAAATCAAATCAGGAGTTAGAAACAGACTTAAAAAACAGAACCTTTTGGGGACAACTAGGTGATGCAATGGATAGAAGAACACTGGCCCTGGAGTCAGGAGGACCCAAGTTCAAATCCAATATTAGATACTTAATAATTACCTAGCTGTGTGACCTTGTGCAAGTCACTTAACTCTACTACCTTGCCAAAAAATAGAACCTTTGAAACAAAATTTATGTCTAGATGTGAGTCATTATCTCTACTTTCATATATGTTTTTTGTGTCAACTCTGATTATATGTGTATATATGTGTGAGTATGCCTATATCCCTCTGTATGAACTAATGAAGACCTGAATTGGGCTATGTGAATTAGTGACAAGATGTCATGAAGGTATAATTGACAAGAGTAGAAAACCAATTGCATGAACTGCCTAGAAAAGGGAAGGAAGAGTTGGGTAGGACTCTGTTAATAAAAACTTAGATAACCAGAAGGATAATGATATAGAGAAGTTTGAAGGAGAATTAGATTTTTAGAAAAATCATTTTTATTTTGCTTATGCTTAACAATCTGTCCTTACTTCTAATAGAGATATAACTACTAGATGGATAAGGGAGAGGAGGGGATGTTAAGCTGACAGTTAGTTCATGATTAGATTTCAGGAGAAAGATAAAGGCTGGATACATGGACTTCAAGTCATCTAAATAGAGATGATATTTAATGGGATCACTCAAAAAGTATAGAAAGTAAAGTGGGGCCAGGACAGGGTAGTAGTGGTGCTTTGCCCTGCACTGTTAATATTTTTATAAATGAATTAGTTAAAAATATAGTTGTAATATTTATCAGATTTTCAAATGACATGAAGCTGAGAATAGCTAACAAATTAGCTGATGGAATCATAATCCAAGAAATTTGCAGGCCAGAACATTGAGCCAAATCTAAAATAAATTTAATTGAGAGAAATGTAAAGTCTTAAATAAAGCCTCAAAAATATAATTCCACAGCTTTGAGATGAGGAGATATAGATAGAGAGAAGTTTTCTGAATAATACGTGAGACTCTGGATGGGTTGCCAACTCATTAAGTCAGTGGCATAATATGGAACTCAAGAAAGTGAATGCAATCTTTGACCCTCTTTAAGAGAATTATAACTTCCTGAGCAAGGGAGAAGATTGTCTCATTGTATTCAGGCCCAATTAGACTACATCTGGAGAATTGTACTCATGAGGTTCTGAGTGTTTTGGCTTAAAAGCACTTTGATGAGTGAGAGAATGTCCAGAAGAGCTTTTGTTCAATCGATATGATAGATATTCTTGAATTCATATCATATGATGATTGGTTAGGGAATTAGGAAGTTTACCCTGGAGAAGAGAAAAACAGACATAGCTGTATTCAAATATTTGAAAAGAATATGCTCAGGAATTTGACTTGTCCTACTTGACTCCAGAGGATAAAGAAGTTTCCAAAACTACAATGAATTTTTCCTCATTTGAGGCATACATGTGATAGTTGTGTGATATTTGTTAACTATATTGTAGAAAGTATTTATTTTGGGGTATGAATTGGACAAAGGCACTAAGTTGGTGTAGTAGAATGTACTACTTAGAACTAGGAAGACCTGAGTTCAGATTCTTTCACACATACATACTAACTATGTGACTGTGTCACCAAATTTCCTTCAGACCCAGGATCCTCATCTGTAATAGGAGCTACTTCATACTGTTCTTGTAAGGATTAAATGAAATAATGCACAATTTAGAGTCAAAAACCAATCCAGTCCATTTTAGCCTTGATATTTAATGATGAGAATATATATATATATATATATATAATATATATATTATATATATATCAATAATTCATTCATAGCTATTTGACTTAGTGCTAAAATATCTTTAAAATAGAATTATATTACATGAGAATCATATGCATATATTAAGGGATATTTATGAGAAAGGTTGTATTTCCTAGTCATTGGAGCAACTGCTACTTTCCAACACATCCCTGAGGAAGATCTGTCTCTAGGGGAATGACTTTTGGCCATGTCTTTTCTTTCTCTTTTCCCTCCCTTACCTTCATACTCCTTCTGCCTACTTCATGCACTCCTAACTGGATGAGGTCTTTGCATGCTTTGAGTTTATGGAAGATTTTGAACTTTCCATCTTTCCACTGATGGAAAAAAGTTGCCTCTTATTCATCCAGTGGTTATATCTCCATTAGAAGTAATGACAAATGGTAGAGATTCTCCAGGATTAAGGGGAGCTTTTCTTTTTTTAAAAAAAACACAATTTTTAATTTATGGAATAAGAGAAACATTTCCATAACATAGTATAATAAAAAGATAATAGCACACAAAAGTAACTATAGAAAATATAAAATTATTGGTAATCTACCTCCCAAGACAAACCCAGAAACTGTATGAGCACAATTACAAAATTATTTTCACAGGAATAAAGTCAGATCTAAACAAACAACTGGAAAAACATTAATTGCTCACAGTTAGGCCAAGTTAATATAATAAAAATGACTATTCTAATCAAATTAAATAACTTATTGAGTGGCAAAAACTAGGCATAGATCTACATCTCACATCCTATAACAAAATAAGCTCAAAATGGGTACAGAATTTGTATAAAGGGTGATACTATAAACCAATTAAAAAATCAAGAAATACTCTGTCAGAGCTATGGAAAGGGGAGAAATTTATGACCAAACAAGAAATGGTGTATTAAAAATTATATATAATATATATATATATATTTTATATATATATAAAGCAAAATGGATGATTTTTTACTACATTAAATTAAAAAGATTTTGCACTAATAAAACCAATGTAGTCAAGATTAGAGAGAAAACAGAAATCTGGGAAACAATTTTCACAGCTAGTGGTTCTGATAAAGGTCTAACTCTTAAAATATATATAGAATTGATTCAAATTATAAGGTTATCCCAGTTGGTAAATGATCAAAAGTCATGGAAAGCAGTTTTCAAATGAAGAATTTAAAGCTATATGTGAAAAGATGCCCCAAATCATTATTGATTAGAGAAATGCAATTAAAACATCTATGAGGGAACCTATGTAGGTTATCAGATTGTTTAAGATGATAAAAAGGGAAAATGATCAGTGTTGGAGAGGTTGTGGAAAGACTGTGATATTAATGTACTGTTGGTGGAGTTGCTTAATTGGCCCTCTCCAAATTTTCTTTAAAGTGATTTTACTCTGGAACTATGCCCAAAGAGCAATGCAATTGATCATATCCTTTGACTCAGCAATACTAATACTATCCAAAAGAAATCATAAAAAATGGGAAAAGTCCCATATGTTCAAAAATATTTATAGCAGCTCTTTTTTTGGTGGCAAAGAACTGGAAATTGAAGGGATGCCATCAACTGGGGTGCAAATGAACAAGTTATGATATATGAATGTTATGGAGTATTATTGTTCTATAAAAAACCATGAATGGTCAGACTTTAGAGAAGCATGAAAAGAATTACATGAACTGATTTTGACTGATGGGAGTGGAACCAAGAAAACATTGTATACATTAACCACAACATTGTGAATTGATCATCTATGTTGGATACAATTCCTCTCAGCAGTTCGAAGATTCAGGACAACTCTGAGCAATGCCACATCCAGAAGAAAAAACACCCCACAGAATCTGATTAGATACCATGTTGACTTTTTTAAAGTTCTCTTATGTTTTTCCATCCTATCCCAAGGTTTTCTTTCTTTTCCCTTAGTCCTATTCCTCATACACAAATGGATAATTATGTAAATATGTTAAACACAAATCTACATGTATAACATTTACCAAACTGCTAACAAGAGGAGGGGTGTGGGAAAGGAGGGTGATAGAAAAATGTGTAACTTATAAATATGCAAGTGGATGAATGTTGAAAAATTTTGATTATATGTAATTGGAAAAATAAGATGTCATTAAATAAAAATAAAAGAAAATCCATCTGATTTTGTGGAGGTTACACATAGTAGATGTATGTTATTTTTTATTAATATGTAATTGCAAATATTCTTTGCTGTTTGGATTGAAAAAATAAAATGTCATTAAATAAAAATAAAAGAAAATCCATTGGATTTTAGTGGAGGTTACATATAGTAGATGTATGTTAATTTTTTGTTAATATGTAAATTCAAATATTTTTCGCTGTTTGAAAAAATAAAGCATGTTTATTAAAAAAATAAATGAAGGGGCAGCTAGGTGGCACAGTGGATAGAGCACTGGCCCTGAGTTCAAATTTGAACTCAAACACTTAATAATTGATTACCTAGCTGTGTGATCTTGGGCAAGTCACTTAAACCTGTTGCCTTACCAAAAAAGAAAAAAGAAATGAAATGAATAACATACTAATAGAAGAGGAGGGGGGACAACAGAAAACAGGGGAACTGATAGAAAGGAGGTCAGATTAGGGTTGGAGGTGGTCAGATACAAAATGCTGGTGAGGAGGGACAGGATAAAAGGAGAGAGAGAGAGAGAGAGAGAGAGAGAGAGAGAGAGAGAGAGAGAGAGAGAGAAATAGGATGTAGTGAAATACACAGTTAGGAATCATAACTGAAAGTACATAGTATAATGATTTTTCTCCTATTTAATACCTCTCTCTCCCTCTCAGCTGGAGAAAAAACAAAAGCAGGGGTAGCAATCAGGATTTCAAGTAAAGCAAAAGCAAAAATAAATCTAATTAAAAGGGATGAGGAAGGAATTACTTCTTGTTAAATGGTACCATAGACAGTCAGTATAAATCAATATAAACATATACACCAAATGATATAGCAACACAACTATTTCTTCCTTTACTCTTTATTCTGAACTTGTAGAATGATATTTTCTTTCATTTCCTGCTGTTTTACCCTTCCCGTTCATCTATTATTGATTTTTAGAAACTCAAGCACTGGACCTTCCTGACAATTAATTCAAGCCACTATTATGGGATCTTGGATAAGTCATGTAACTTCTACTTGCCTTAGTTTCTCTAACTATAAAATAGGGATAAGAGCACCTATCTCACATAGTTGTGAGGACTGAGATATGTTAACAGAATTCTTTCTGAGTCACTATCTAACCTGGGCATGGCAAAGCAGGTCAGAGATAGAATATCAGCAATTAAATTACACAGGATTACTCCTGATTGGAATTCCACCTTGGTGTAGCACAAGCAGATATTATGTACTTGGTCATAAGAGGGTAAAATGAATGATAAAACTATTAGTTTGGGAGTTTGAGTAATTTTCTTGGGACAAAGTTCATCAATGCAGGACAATACAACAATCACTGCAAGTTATGGGAGTCCTGACCATCCAAGAAGGACAAAACAATGTCCTTGAGTCCTGTGAAAATTGATTATATTGATTGTATAACCTTAGGGTTACTTTCTTGGTTACAGAACACACTGCACAGTTCTCTGATTCACTTTGTTTTAAACAAGCAAATATAGGTCAGAGAAAGAATGCAGTTAGGGACTGAAACAAATGATTCTTCTATTCTCATTGATTCCCAGGACAGAATCATAAAACCTTTGAACTAAATTGATTATTATTAAGTTCATTTCACTCATTAATAAATATAAAAATCATAACTCTTTTGAAAGATATCTATGAAATGTTTAGCACAATCATCAACATTATATAAATGCTTATTCTCTTCAAATCTTGGTTGTTGATCAAGCTGGGAGAATAGAAGGGGGTTGCTAGGTTTATCTAATGAGGAGGAAGAATGGTAGCCACTAAGGAGCAGAACCAATTTCTCTTTCCCCCCTCTTCATTCTTGCCTATCGTGATTCCTGTTACTTCTCTGGATAGGAATGTCAATAGGATGTGTTCTTGGAAGTCCAACAAATCTGGGTCCAATTCAGAGCGAACAGGAGGCTGAAGATGGAGGGCAGAATGACAACCAGCAATTCTCGAGACACTCTAGAAGTCTTGCCTAGAAAAAGAAAGAATAGAAATTCCAAGTCCATTAAGTCTTTGAGGCAAGGGGGTGAAGTTATCAAGTAGAATAAGAAAAAGGGAGGTGGAATGACTGGATTTCTTCCCTGAGTTTAGCCCCAGATATGTCCAGGACATTTCTGTTAGCTTCATATCTCAAAGTTTAGGGCTGGCTTCCCCACTTTTCATTTCTCTGTTTCTTTCCCTTCTCTATCTATCTTCCGGGGTGAAAGGAAAGGAATAGAATCCTAGATCTCTAAGGTTTGAATGGATCTTAGAAGTAATCTAGTCCAACCCTCTTATTTTACTGGTGAGCAAATTGAAACCCATCAGGGTAAAATGACTTTCTGGTATTAGCACAAACTGAGTGGCAGTGCCTGGATTCAAACTCTAGCCTTGGATTCCAGCATTCTTTCCACTGTACAATACCAATTTTCTGGGATAACACAAAATTCAAATGGAACATTTCCATACCAGACCATAGGGGAAAAGTTGAGGCAAAGTTGAAATGATTCTGAAAGATCATCTGGAGACATCTCTTCATTTCACAGAATAAGGAAAGAGGACTGAGAGAGGTGACTAAATGACTAAACTGAAACTTCAGAAGCAATATGGAAGTTAGATGATACAATGGACAGAGTACTGGCTCTAGAGTGAATAAGACCTGAATTCAAATCCTACCTCTGACATCTACTAGATAGGGACCTTAGGTAAGTCACTGCTGCCTCAGTTTCTATATATATATATATAGGGTGGGGAAAACAATATAATTTATCTCCCAGGGTGATTGTGAGGATGAAATATTTGTAAAGTGCTTTGCAAACTTTTAAAGTGCTATGTAAATGCCAGTTACTGTTAATAAATTATATTTTCTGACTCTCCTTTTCTAATAATAAGGTACATATGGATAAATAGAGATAACATTTATAAGGTACTATATAAATATTCACTTTTGGAAAGAATATTGGACCTGAAATCAGGAGTATTAAATTTTAATGAGTCATATAAGTTTAATTTATATGTGTGTGTATGTGTGTATGTCTCTGTGTGTGTGTGTATATGTGCCTTGCTCTGTAAATAAATAAATAAATAACTAGAATCATCTAAGGTAGATGAATATCAGGGTCAATATCTAGGAGAGCATCTAAAATAGTAAGAGAAGCATGAAGGGAATTAGTACAAAGAGACATGGTGACATCTCATTCTTCAAGGAGAAACTGATCTATTCCCAGTTTTATGTGGTCAGCTGCACATACATGTTTAAGATGAGGCAAAAGTGTGTGTTTAAAGTCAGAGAGAGACAGACCGTTATAACCATAATTTGTTCCTTGTTATAATAAAGGTAGAGTACTGGGCATTATGGGGAGCTCCTTCTATGATGCTCAGAATTGTGACAGAGTAGTCCAAGACATCGAATTCTAAGTCAGGATTTGAATTCAAGACCTTTGTATCCTGTGAAAGGTACTATGGGATATGAAGATGAAAACAACTTCCAAGACTCCAAACTTTGCTTCCAAGATTATACTTGTAAGGGGTCTCTCCAGGATTCCTGGGAATAATGTGAATCAAAAATTGTCTCGATCAGTTCAATTAGAGGACTAACCACTGAAACAACTACCCTCCTCACAGTCTCCGAGCAGGAGTATTTCCTTTGGTTGAGACTTGTCAGTGACAGAGTTCGGGAGATCTGTTCCCAAAGGTACCAGGTTGATATCAGGGTCAAGAATAACTCTATTCAGATCCCTGCAGGACTTATGATCTTAGACTCCTGGGACAACAGTCAGAAATTTACCTGCACAGAGTTCACTAACAAGGATGCTAACGGAGTTGTTGCTGACAGGATTCCTGACAGTACAAGTGTACTGGTCATGGTTACCAGGTTTCCAACTGATGCTGAGAATGGATCCTCCACTGGAAGCATTGTCCCCCTGTTCCACAGGTGTCCAGTTGTATGTTACATTCTCTTTGTCTTGTTCCACAGAACATGTCATTTTGATGAGACAAGTACCATTAGCATTTCTCTTTGGATCTGATGTAATTTTTGGTTGTGTCAATTGCTCTGCATGAAAGATAAAATAAAATATTCAATGAGATGTTTTGATTTTGCTCCTCCCCCTTTAAAGATGGTCAAAGATTTCCTTAGGTGGTATAGATCAGAATCCTGGGTCCTGCCCTGAAGTATCATAGAAAAGTCAGTGACTCTAGACAGTCAAAATCCAATTCCAGTTACTAACATCACCTTAGTCTACATACCCAGAGCTACAAAGGTGTAGAGTATTCACTTAGGGAATACCTTCTACACAAAAAAGAAGTTTGTAAGGAATATAACAAGTACTAGTTTCTCAAGTCTATTTTGAGAGGCTGAGATTGCCATTAAATTTGTGGAATAGAAAGTGATAGTGTCCAAGGAGTCCTATTTTCCTCCAACCATTCTGGGAAACTACTTTACCTGTTTGTTCTAGGATGTTGTTGATGAGAAAAGAATAAGAGAAGGAAAGCTATTCACAGTTAATGCTGTAGACACAAGGAAAAAGCTGCTTCTTCCACCTTATAAGCTTAAGATACTTGATCAAATGAAAAAATCAATTATCTTAAATACATATACATGGAATTCTAAGATGTTAGAGATGAAAGGAACCTGAAGTCTACTTAGACTTACTTCACATTCTATTCAAAGCTTCTCTCTGCAACCTTTCTGGCAATTGTTCTTATGGCCTCTATTTGAACACATTAAAACAGAGAGTATATGACCTCACAAAGCAGTCTATTCCAATTTGGAACAGCTCTAATTGTTAGAAAAATCTTCTTTACGTTAAATCATTGTAACTTATAGGACCATTGATTTAGGAAAGGGATCTTAGAGGGTATTCAGATCTTATTTGCATATAGGAAATTGAGGTCCCAAAAAATAAAGTAATTTGCCCAAAGTTACATTAACTGTTAAAGGACAGAATCAGTATTTGGAAAAGAGTCAGACTATTATGAAGCAGTCCCACAGGAGTTCCCTAACTGAATACCCTCACGATGTGTGAGATTAGCTCACACTTCTGCTTAAAGGAGAGTGCCCATCTTGGATGGACCTGCCTTTGCCTCATTCCATTGACCTTTTATTTCTGTTATGTCCTTGTCTTGATTTTCTAGTTTCTAATGGACCCAGTTTCATCTGGTGACTTTTTTCTCAATTTTATTTTTTCTTTTTAAAATATTTTATTAATAATTTAACACCAAACTATTATAACCAATTAACTTGCTTGATAACTATTGCATGGAAATTAATTTAATGGATGATTTATCATAGCACTTTGTAGATTTTTGAACCATCATCAAAATTCTTTGTCCATTCATTCTCATTCACTTTTTCCTTTATTTGGCAATAGTGTTTATTCTATTCTCCATGTACTCCTTTTTTCATCTTGTATTATTTAATAAACTTTCTTGATTTCCTAATATATATCTCATATTTGACATTTGTGTCATACTCTTTATCCGATTAATACACCTTAATTTATTTTAACATTTAGCATTAATAGGTGAATTTCAGGTTGTTTACAAGTTTCCATGATCCTATGCAATTCTTCTAAGGCAATCTTACTAAAAATAGTTCTTTGTAAAATTATCATTGTTGATCTAAATTTTATTCACTCAGGCATTTATGGTCTATGTCCCTAAAAACATTGAAATCATTGAGTCAAAAGGTTCAACAATTCTTATAATTTTTACAGTGTAATCCTGAATTCCTGTTTTAAAAGATTATGCAAGTTTGTCATTTTACCAGTGATGGATATGAATAAACACAATCTCTAATTATTTTTGTAAGTTTGATCAGTGAGAGATGGTATAACAAAAGGGTTTAAAATTGTAACTCTTTAGTTCTTATCTCCATTTCCTCCAGTGATCTCCATTGCCAGATTCTTGCCCAAAAATATTCTTGTGTGATTGTAGCTTCATATTCAACAAAATAGAACTCATTATATTCTCCCTCCCCAGACTCAAACTTCTTTTGAATTTCCCAATTACTTTTGAGGACATCACCATCTTTCCCATCCCTGAGTTTATTACCTTGTTGTCATCCTTGTTTCCTTGTGATCAAATCTTGTTTTATCTCTTTAATATTCCACATATGTATTTAAGTGTGTGTATATATGTGTATGTGTAAACATATACACATATACATACATATGTGTCCCTTATATACTTTGTTGCCTTGCTTATCTTGTCTCCTCAGAACTAACGTGAGTTGATAGATGCTTTATATATATAATTTTATCTGTTTTTTTATCCCTATATATTATTCTCAAACTTCAATTCTGTCACTCTTGAATTATGGAAACTTCTAGTGCTATCCTGTCTTCCCAAATTCTCTTCTTAGATTGTGCCCTTCTGCAAGCTTTATCCTATTGTTGCTGACACCTAGTATGGCACTAATCTTCTATAAGCACATCTTTTGTCATGGTTCTTTGGGGCTCAAGAATCCATAATATTGCCACATTATATCAAGTCTCAAATCCTCTGCTTATCTTACAAGGCTCATTCTCCAACATTGCTACTATTCTCCAAAATCCATATTACAGTGAGCTGATGTCAGACTCAATCTGACCTCTTAGTTGTCTCTATTTTCTACCATCATCTTTGATGTCTCTTCTTTATCCTTTTTACTTGACTAAAATCAAGCCCATTCTTCCTCCTAGTCTACCTAAAAACCTCAATCTTCTTCCTCTTTTTTTCTCCTTCACTGTTTAACTTACCGTATACATCTAGCCTGATGTAGTTTGAGAATACCTGACTTGTACTCTCTAAGGAAGTCTGGACCTTGTAGGTGCTACTGTCCTCCTTCTGAAGTTTTTGGATATGTAAACTAATCTTATCATCATCAAGCCTGATCCGTTTTTTCAGGTTGGTATCCAGTATTAAAGGTTCTTCTCCTTTGTTCCATATCAAAATCTTCTGGGTCTCATTGTAAAACCAAGTGACTTCTGAATAGGACTCAAAAGAGGATTCAGGTTTCTCGAGTTTTATAGATTCATTAACAGCACACACCATGTTTCTTGCTGCATGAACTGCCAACCAGAATCAGAGCAAAAACCTTATTAGTGATAAGACAATAAAAATCACAGACGAGGGAGTATCTTGGTAGATAAATGATTGGAAGACTCTATCATATTATTAAGCATAAAACTAGATGGTATTTGCATAATGCTTTAAGATTTATCATCTTTTATACTACACATTAACTCATAATAACCTCAAAACAAATCTACAAGATGAGAACTACAGGTATTTTCATACCCATTTTAGAGATAAGGACACTAAGGCTTAAACTTAAAAATGACCTGCCTACAGAAACCTGAAGATTATCCAAGGTGGTATTTAAAACTGACTGCCAGTATTCTCCCACCACCAGGTCAGACTGAGTAAGGGATGGAAGGATGATGAAAGGAAGGATTTCCAGGAACAGTTCTACAGCTCTATATCATAGGAATCTGGAGGGGGTCATTGTCAGCACATGGATGGGGGAGAGGGGAACCCATGGGTCACATGTAGGTGAAGATTCAGGAGACACTGTTCAAACTGTGGCCTACACCCCTCCCCAAGCTCCTGGACCTGTTGAGAGAAGATGTACTGCTCCCATTGTGCTCAACCACATCCTCTTGCTTCAGCTGCCCATAACAGTAACTTTAAATAAATTTGTGTAGATTCGTTAAAATTGAATCCCATGAAGTAGGCTTAAAAGGGTTTAATTACCCCCAAAGTAACTGAAGAGGAAATTAATAATGAGAGACTAGATGATTTGTTCAGAGTCAATACACTTAGAATCACAAACTGTTGTAACTGAAAGTCATTTAGAAGTTATGTTCAATGCTTATTTTAGAGATAAATTTTTCTAGATAAAGAAACTGAAATCCATAGAAATAACTTTCCCAAGAATCTAGGGCTCCTTGTTTTCATGTCCAGGGCTTAAAAAATGAGTTATACTCATGTGAAATTGATAATGAAAGTCAGAAGATGCTAGAATAGAGTACATTTGAATGGTAGTTTCCTGAAAGATCATGAGAGTAAGAATTGTAACAGACATTTGGTTTTGACAACAGAGCTGACCAAGCTAATACCTTTCATGAGTGTTAGCATTTTAAAGTTTCAGATAGTCAGTTTAAGGTTAGCCAAAGGACTATTACAGACAGAAAGGGTGGCAACTCTAACAGGAAGAATGGGCAGAGCTAGATGAAAGATTGCATGAGATTGGGAAGGTGGAGCAAAGTTGAAAAGTTAGAGTTCTAAGACTAGATCTATAAATTCAAAGTAGCCATTTAGACAGGTTTCTTAACTTTGACCTTACAGAATATAAAAGAACTGGTCTGAGAAAGGAAAACATGTAAAGCAAAAGTCTTCATGGCTGACTGACTTCCTCTTCTTTCACTGACTTTGTCAACACTTTTCTGTGATCTCTCTGACATCTTATTTCTTTTCCTTTGCCCATATATCTCTTTTCACTGACCTTTGCTGGAAAGAAGTTAGATCTAGATGAAATAAGGCTGTGCCTCCTGACTCCTGTCTCTTAGCTGAGGTTGACACAGTGCTATGAAAAGACTCATCTTCCCCTTACCTCTAACCCTGAAATCTCCTAGCAAAAAGGCAGCTGAGAATGAATATAAAGTACCTTGAGAGATCATGAGCATTAGCAGATACAGGTTCCACCTGCTAAAGGACATGCTGTTTTCTTGAGACTGAGAAAAAAAAGTCATATCTAAGAATCAAGTTGAAAATTTCCTAGTTTGGTCCACGCAACCAACCAGAAGAGGAAACGTCAGTCTCCTGTCGTTTAAGACCACATCCGCTCTATGAATTAATTTTGGAACTTCCTTACTCTCTTTAGACAGAAAAGTTATACAATATGACCAGATATGGGCAGCTAGGTGGTGCAGTGGATAAAGCACTAGCCCTGGAGTCAAGGAGTAACTGAGTTCAAATCTAGCCTCAGACAATAATTACCTAGCTGTGTGGCCTTGGGCAAGCCACTTAACCCCATTACTTTGCAAAAAAAAAAAAAACCCTAAAAAAATAATCAGAGATATATAATTTTTTGGTCTGATATTGAGACAGAACCTGGACATTTAGGAAGAAACAAACCTCTTAAAAGGCAAGACCTGGACTGCATAGGCAATGTCTTAGCCATAGAATTAGACTCCAGCCCCAGCAAAAAAAAAAAATGCTTGGATCTATACTCCTATCCCCAAGGAGAAAAGCTAAATCTACAAAGATGAGCAGAAAGCTAAAAGAGCACTCACTATAGAAAACTACTTTACAGACAAAGATGGCAGCAATACCATATCTGAAGAAGAAATCAGTGAAAAACCACTCACAGGGGAAGTATCAAAACAGTCTATAAATTAGATTCAAATACAAATGCTCATCGAAGAGCTTAAAAAGTAATTAAAAAACCAAAGAGAAATAGAAGAAAAATGGAAAAAAGAAATGAGTCATGCAGAAAATTATGAAAAATTGACCAGAGAATTCAAAACCTTGAAAAAGGAAACACAGAAATTGAAGAAAATAAAATCCTAAAAATTGGAGTTGAACAAATAGAAACCAATGAATCGAAGAGGTTACAAGATTCTATCAAACAAAATAAAAAGACTGAAAAAATTGAAGAAAATGTAAAGTACCCTTTGGGAAAAACATTGGAAAATAGATCCAGGAGAGACATTCTATGAATCGTCAGACTACTGGAAAGCCTAGATTAAAAAAAAGAACCTGGAAAAATCATGCAGGAAATTATAAGGGAAAAAGAATCTGCTAGAACAAGAAAACAATATAACCAGTTGAAAAAATCCACAAAACCCCTCCAGAAAGAGACCCCAGGATAAAAACCCCAAGGGTTGTATAGCCAAATATAGTCATCTCAAATAAAGGAGAGAATAATGCAAGCAACAAGGACCTATCAGCCTTAATATTGAACGATGAGAAGACCTGGGATATCAGATATCAGAGAGCAAAGGACCTGAGATTACAACCCAGAATTTACTACCCTGCAAAATTCAGCATACACTGTCAGGGGAAAAGATGGACATTAATGAAATAGAGGACTTCCAGAATCTCCTAACACAAAGACCAGAACTGAACAGAGAATTCAATCGCCAAATACACAAATCAAGAGTTGAATAAAAAGGTAAATGAAAAGGAGAAGGAAAAAAACAAACCAAAACAAATGTTGATCAAGACTATCAAATTGAATAGAACCCTAAAAGGGAAGATATAACACAACACTTTTAATTCTTTAGAACTTTATTTCTCTTAAGATAATTAAGGGGTCAAATATAAATGAAGAGATTGGATTTAAAGGATATGGGTATAGTTGGGTCTTGTCTCTCCACTGAAGAGGTCCAAATGACTTCACTACATTCGAGACTAAAAGCCCTAAAGAAAGACAGGGGTGTTAACTTTAAACTTAAATTCTCATTATCCTTTGACCCACTTTAACTAAGCTGTGCTGACAAAAGCTTAACACCTTGTCTAATGAGGGCATCATGAACTGGCTGGTCCTGAGTCAGTGTCTCTGTAAATTAACAATCATTTGTAAAGTTATCAATTGAGAACTCCAGAGTCTCCCAGTACTTAGAACCCTTTAAGATTCTTGTAATTAATCACATCAGGGTTTGAGTTAATCCTTGCTTCACTTCACAAGGTGTTAAATCCCCTGGGTGGGGGGGGGGATATAGTGTGAGAGAAAATAAGCCTGGGGGAGGAGCACAATAATTTAAGAAATTATTTGGCTTTAGATGATACTTTGGCTCACCAGGAGGATTGTGTGTCCTTGGAGAGTACTTGAAAAGGGGGTAAGGTAAAAAAGATTATAATTATAATTTGATGTAATTTGAGATAATGCTATTTATCAAGCAACCAGGCAATCTGTGATGATACTTTGATAACAATATGAGATTATCAAGCAATCAAATAATCAAACTGTGATTGATAATATCTAATTAATAGTGCTAGACTAACATCAGATGAAGAGGCACACAGATTTATAACTTTAGAGGGAAAGAAGGGAGAGTGTGGTCTCTGAGTAAATTCTATTCAATAGGGGTGACTAGGTGGCATAGTGGATAAAGCACCCGCCTGGGTTCAAATCAGATCTCAGACACTTAATAATTACCTAGTTGTGTGGCCTTGGGCAAGCCACTTAACCCTTTGCCTTGCAAAAACCTAAAAAAAAATTCTATTCAATATATTTGGGCTAGAGAGGCATTCCCGCTTGGCTTTTAAAAAATTATCCTAATCTTCCCGGGAAGGGGGAGAGATAAGGGAGAAGGGATTGATAAAAGGGAAGGCAAAGGTAAAAGTGAAAATGAACTGAAATTAAATTTTAAAAGAAAAGTCAAAGGGAAAGGGGGTAAAATTTTGGTAATAAAGAATAAGAGGAAAGGAAAGAGAAAAATATAAATGGAAAAAGATAGCATGGAGGGAAATATAGAATCAGTAATCTTAACTGTAAATGTGAATGGAATGAACTGTCCCATAAAATGGAAGTGGATAGCAGAATAGATTACAAATCAGAATCCTACAATATTTTGTTTATAAGAAACACATCTGAAGCAGAGAGATACACACAGGGTAAATGTAAAAGGTTGGAGCAAAATATATTATGTTTTAACTAAAGAAAAACAATCCATTTTAGGGTTCTATTCAATTTGATGGTCTTGATTTTGGTATGTCTCAGATAATAAAAACAAAATTGATCTCATTAAAAGGCATAAGGAAGGAAACTATATTTTTTAAAAAGGCATCATTGGTAATGAAGTTATATCATTACTAAACATGTATGCACCTAGTGGTATAGCTTCCAAATTCCTAAAGGAAAAAATGAGTGAGTAATAAAGAGACATAGCAAAAATTTAATAATGGGGGACCTCAATCTCCCTCTCTCAGAACTAGATGAATCTAACTACAAAATAAACAAGAAGGAAGTTAAGAAGGTGAATGAAATCTTAGAAAACTTAGATATGGTAGACCTCTGGGGAAAAATTAATGGGTATAGAAAAGAATATACCTTTTTCTGGGCAGTGCATGGCACCTGTATCAAAACTGACCATGTACTAGGGCACAAAAATTTTTTAATCAGATGCAAAAAAGGCAAAAGTAGTAAATGCACACTTCTTGGACCATGATGCAATAAAGATTACATGTAATTGGAATGGAAAAATTGTAATGGAAAAACAAATTGAAAACTAATTGGAAATTAAGTAAGAAATTATTTAATTAATTATTAATTAATAATAAATAATTCAAAATATTAATTATTAATTTAAATATTAAACAATGGGTGATTCAAACACAAAATAATAAAAATAATCAATAATTATATCCAAGAAAATGCTACTAATGAGACATCATACCCAAATTTATGGGATAAACCAAGACAGTTTTAAGGGGAAACTTTATATCTCTAAATGCCTATATGAATAAAACAGAGAAAGAGGAGATCAATGAATTGGGTAGGCAACAAAAAAAAAGCTAGAAAAAGAACAAAATAAAGATGTTGTGTCATATGTATTCCAGGCTAAGAGCTATGAAGGGTTAACACAGAAATAGTTATGTGCTTTAACAAGCAAGATGTGCTTCAGAGCTTAGACAAGGGAGTAGCTTCATGTCTGAGCTAAGGAGGTACATTCCCAGGCTCAGATAGTGCATTCTGAGATAATTACCTTCTGCACTCTGTTTATCAAAACACTGTTTGGTTCTCAAAACAATCACCTAAGACATACACAAGGTATGCATGTGAAAAAATGCTTGCTAAAACGCTTATGTAATTGGTTCCATAAATGTAGAGTATAAAAGTATGTATCCTGTGATCAATAAACGAACCAGCTTATGCATCATATTGATGTCGGCCTGGGTTCCCTCCTCCGGACTCGACATAAAGATCTCTAATTAAACACCAAATTAGAAATTCTGAAAATCAAAGGCGAGATTAATAAAATGGAAAGTGAGAAAACCACTGATCTCATAAATAAAAATAAGAGTTGGATTTATGAAAAAGCCAATAAAATAGACAAAACTTTGGTTAACCTGATTTTTTAAAAAAGAAAAAAGATAACTGAATTGCAGTATCAAAAATGAAAAGGGTAAACTAACCACCAAGGAGGAGGAGGACTGGTTATATTGGCCAGTCTAAGAGGTGTGAGGTGATACCTCAGAGATGTTTTAATTTGCATTTCTCTAATAAGTAATGATTTAGAACAATTTTTAACATGACTATGGATTGCTTTGATTTCCTCAAGTATAAATTGCCTTTGCATATCCTTTGACCACTTGTCAATTAGGGAATGACTTGTCTTTTTTTTAAAAAAAAATTGACTCAGTTCTCTGTATATTTTAGAGATGAGTCCTTTGTCAGAAACACTAATCATAAAAATTGTCTCCCAATTTATTGCATTTCTTTTGATTTTGGTTACAGTGGTTTTTTTTCCTGTGCAAAAGCTTTTTAATATAATGTAATCAAAATTATCTAGGTCATTTTTAATGATTTGTTCCATTTCTTCCTTGATCATAAATTGCTTCCCTTTCCATAGATCTGACAGGTAAACTATTCATTGATCTCCTAGTTTGCTTATAATATTGTTTTTTAATGTCTAAATCCTGTATCCATTTTGATCTTATCTTGGTATAGGGTGTGAGGTGTTGATCTAATCCAAGTTTCTGCCATACTAACTTGCAATTTTTCCAACAGTTTTTAATCAAAGAGAGAGTTTTTATCCCAAAAGGTGGACTCTTTCAGTTTATCAAAGAGTAGATTACTATAATCTGTTCCTGCTATTGCACCTAGTCTATTCCACTGGCACACCACTCTCTTTCTTAATACCAGACAGTTTTGAGGACTGATGCTTTATAATTTTAGATTTGGTAAGGCTAAGCCTCCTTCTTTTGCACTTTTTCATTAACTCCCTGGAGATTCTCAACTTTTCATTTCTCCATATGAATTTACCTACAATTTTTTCTAACTCATTAAAGTAATTTTTTTGGAATTGTAATTGGTAGGGCACTAAACAAGTAGTTTAATTTTGGTAGAATTGTCATTTTGATTAGCTTCACCTATCCATAAGCAGTTGATAATTTTCCAGTTACTTAAATCGATTTTTATTTGTGTGAGAAGTATTTTGTAATTTTTTTCAAAAAGTTTCTGAGTCTGCCCTGACAGGTAGACTTCCAGGTAGTTTATATTATCTGAGGTTACTTTGAATAAGATTTCTCTTTCTAGCTCTTTCTGCTGTATCTTGCTAGATAAATGTTGAGGATTTATGAGGGTTTATTTTATATCCTGTGACTTTACTAAAATTGCTAATTATTTCTAGTAGTTTTTTGGATGATTTTTTGGGATTTTCTATGTATACCATCATGTTATCTACAAAGAGTGAGAGTTTTATCTCTTCCTTCCCAATTCTAATTCTTTCAATTTCTTTTTCTTCTCTTATTCCTGAAGCTAACATTTCTAATACAATTTTGAATTGTGATAATGGGCATCCTTGTTTCACCCCTGATCCTATTGGGAAATACCTCTAGCTATCCCCGTTGCATATGATGCTTGTTGATGGTTTAAGATAGATACTGCTTACATATATATACTTACATATACTTCTAAGGAACAATCCATTTATTCCTACATTCTCTAGTGTTTTTAGTAGGAATGGGTGCTGTATTTTGTCAAAAGCTTTTCCAGTATCTATTGATATAATCATATGATTTCATATAATCATATGCTATTGATATAATTAATTATACAGTTTTCCTAATATTGAACCAACCCTGCATTCCTGAGATAAATCCTACTTGGTCATAATGTATTATCCTAGTGATAACTTGTTGTAATCATTTTGCTAAGATTTTATTTAAGATTTTTGCATCTATATTCATTACGGAGATAGGTCTATAATTTTCTTTCTCTGTTTTTAACTCTTTCTGGTTTAGTTATCAGCACCATAATGGTGTTGTAAAAAGAGTTAGGCAGAGTTCCATCTTCCCCTATTTTTACAAAGAGTTTATATAGAATTAGAACTAGGTGTTCCTTAAATATTTGATAGAATTCACTTGTGAATCCATCTGGCCCTGGAGACTTTTTCTTAGAGAGTTCATTAATATCTTGTTGAATTTCTTTTTCTGAGACAGGGTTATTTAGGTATTTAATCTCCTCTTCATTTAACCTGGGCAATTTATATTTTTGTAAATATTCATCCATTTCATTTAGATTATCAAAGTTATTGGCATAGAGTTGGGCAAAATAATTATGAATTGTTACTTTAATTTCCTCCTCATTGGTGGTGAGTTCATCTTTTTTCATTTATTATACTAGCAATTTGGTTTTCTTCTTTCTTTTTTAAATCAAATTGACCAGAGGTTTATCAATTTTATTTCTTTTATTTATTAGTTTAATAGTTAATGTTGGAAGTCTCCTATTTCATTAAATGTCCATCTTTTGCCCTGGAAGAGAAGACTAAGTTTTGCCAGATAATGGTTTCTTGGCTGCATTATGAGCTCACTTGCTTTTCAGAATATTGCATTCCAGTCCATTTGATATCTTAAAGTTGATGCTTCCAGTCCTGGGTAATCCTTACTGTGGTTCTGTGGCATCTAAATTGTTTCTTTCTAGCTGCTTGTAGGATTTTTTCCATTTATCTGATAGTTCTGGAATTTGGCTACAATATTCCTTAGTATTTTCAGTTTGGGATCCCTTTCCAGAGGAGATCAATGTATTTTTTCAATAACTATTTTGCCCTCTGGTTCTATGATATCAGGGTAGTTTTCCATCACCAAATCCTGTATTATTGAATCCAAACTTTTTTCCTCTTCAGTATTTTCAGGAAGACCAATAATTTTTAGGTTATTTTTCCTCAATCTATTCTAGAGGTCAGTAGTTTTGCTGATGAGGTATTTAACATTTTCTTCTATTTTTTTTCAATTTTTCGCTTTTGTTTAACAAATTCTTGTTGTCTCCTGAAGCCATTGGTTTCCATAGACTCCATTATTTTTTTTAGGAAATAATTTTCTTCATTTACCTTTTGCAACTCCTTTTCCAATTGGTCAATTCTATTTTTGTAAGAGTTTTCTGGGAGAGCTAGGTGGTGCAGTAAATAGAGCACCAGCCCTGGAGTCAGGAGAACCTGAGTTCAAATCTGGCCTTAGAAACTTGATAATTGCCTAGCTGTGTGATTTTGGGCAACTCTCTTAACCCCATTGCCTTGCAAAAGCAAAAAAAAAAGTGTTTTCCCTTAGATCATTTGAGGTTTTGAGAGAATTATTTTCTTTTTGCGTTTGTCCAATTGTATTTTCCAAGGATTTTTTTTTCTTATTGTAAGGTGTTAATCTTCTCTTGGGTTTCTTTTCCCAAATTTTCCAATTGATTTTTAAACTCCTTCCTTATTTCTTCAAGGAAATCTTTCTTTGCTGGAGACTAATTCATATTCTCCTGAGGGGTTCTACGTCTCTCTGAATTAGGGTCTTTTCCTTCTAGGAAGTCTTCCCCTTTCACTTGGCCTTTCTTCATTTTCCTAAGATCTTATGTTGGAGGAGGGGCTGGTTCACAGAGGTTTGGTGTTAGGATGCCTAGAAGCTTTACTCACTGATTGTAATATCTCCAGCTGGCCAGGAAGGGGTGTAGGAGGCTTTTGTCTCTGAATGTAATATCTCCTCCTGGCCAACAGGGAGTGTTAGAGGCTGGAACCCACCTTCTAACCCTTCTTGTAAGTCCCAGACCATCAGCCCCATGGCCACCTCTCTGGTTGTTTCTTGAGGGAAATAGTTCCCACAAGTGAGAGCCTCCCGGGCTGTTCTTAGATTAGAGCTCTGCACTGGTCACACCCCTGATCCCAGAAGACAGACCTTGAGGTACATGTTTTTTTTCTAGCTTCTCTTTCTAGGTTTTGCCTATAGGACTTCCATTAAGAGATTTGCATATTGTTTGTGAGGGAAGATCAGGAGACCTTAGCACAGGGACTGGCTTCTCTCTGCCATCTTGGCCAGAACTGCTCTCTATTTTTAATCTCTAGTACAGTAAATGGTTCCTAAGAGGGAGAAAAAGAAATATATTTAGAAATAAAAATGATGGGAGAACAAAATATATCAATGGAATAAGATTTAAAAGTAAATGGATTAAAAGAGAGTGGAATGACCAGATTCAGACAGTAATCAGTTATTGACAGTTTGCTATTAATGGGAAGGACATCTCGAAGTATTTCTTGGCACTAAGCTATTTTTAACACTTGCATCAATGTTTTAGATAAAGGTAAGATGGGATATTTATCAGATGTTCGAATGACACAAAATTAGAAGGGGAGATACAGGATCCAAAAAAATGAATGACAGCCTAAGATCCAAAATTTTTTTGACAAGACAGAACATTTGTTTAAATTTAATAAGGTAATTTAAGTAAAGGGACAATAAAGACAGGTCTATTTCTTCTGGGCAAAGGCATCTACCATTATTTGGGCACAGGAAGCAACCAAGTATGTGTTCAGGATGGCCACTGGTCTCTGCTAGCTATTTGTGCTGCGGTATCTATATCAACCAGCAAGTGGCATCCTGATTTTCACTCCCAGCTAAGCTGCTCTGCCTTTTTTTGGATCTCTGCACATTTCAATAACTAATCATTGGATCTATCAATCAATAAACTTTTTAAAGAGACTATTAACTATCAAGCACCCTGCTAAGCACAAAAAGATCTAGAATCTGAAAGGACATAGTAATAAAAATTAGGAATGAAGGGGAAGTAGTGCTCCAAAATTTCAAATTATACTGTGAACAAACTCATCAAAATTATTTTGAACTAGGTAAGAAATAAAAAAGAGATCAGACTGCATAATAAGCAAGTTGCAGAAATAGTTGAATCCAAGGGGCCAGTATTTGATGAACAATAAGAAATTCTCTTTTGGGAAAGTCTCCTGTTTGATAAGAGCTCCAGGGCATCTGGGAGTGCTCTCTAATAAATAAAACTTCTCCCCAGTATCATTCTATGCCTTTCCTGGTCTTCCTCTGCTGCCTGCATTTGTTCCTCCCCCAATGACAACACTCAGCTCTCACATGGTGATTTCTAAAGAAGTGAATCTTTCTCTAAAGCTGAAGTGTCAGTGAGGATTTTCTTATATTTGACCTCAGTAAAGTCAGATGGCCTCTCTTCTCCAAAGGTGGCTCCTGGTTTTCCTCTTCTATCTACTTACATGTAAGTTTACTTGGTTACCATCATGCAATTTATATATCCTGTCTCAGAAAAAGAGCCTTTAAGGACTTATCAACTCAATTAAATTTAACAAATATTTATAAAATGCCTACTAAATATTGGAACACAGAGATAAAAAAATCAAAAATAAAACAATTCCTGCCTTCTAGGATCTCACATTCTATGGGAATCCTTTGAACCTTTTTTGTATTTTAGTCCCTAAGATAGGATTTTTCTACACTTGCTACAATTATGGTTAGTAGAATTAATTGTAGACTTCAACTATTTCTGGGGATGATATTTAGCAGAAATCCAAAGAGAATGAGTCTTTTATTAAATCCACTGGGTTAGGTTCTGTCTCTGTCATAGGACAAGTTTCCACTGATTTCATGTGCAGAGGGATCCTGCTTTCTGTCCAAGGCTGAGCTGTCTTTGGAGGATGGCTGGAAAAGCAGGATAATGACTGGATTAGGATGTATAAAGTGGTAGCCTTTGACTTCTATTTATCTTCTTAATATTTCCCTGGTCTTATGTTTATGTGTGATTAAGTGTGTAGAGTGAATTTCTACTCTGGTTTTATGTCTTCACTGTCATCCGAGCCACAGGGGAGAGATGGGGACTAGGTGGAAATGGATCTAGGAAGATGACTTTTCTCTAGTACAGAATGTATTGTGATGTTCTCAACTAGGATCCCCTGCATATTAAGAGTTTTTAGAAAGAATCTACTCAAAACTAATTAAATCTTATTTTTATTTTAGTTGTTCTCTTTGAAAGTCCTGGTTAATTATATAAGAGGAAAGAACAGTCTATCATAACTTGGAGTCCTTTGTCTCTGAGATCTCTGAACTGTGGCATGGGTTGACTTAAGTACAAAAAGGGACAAATGAACACACACAGAGAGATATATCCAGATATATCTCTGTGTGTGCATGGGTGTGGATGTACACATATATACATATATGGAAATGAATTTATATATATATATATATATATATATGTGAATGTGGTGTTGTGTATATATGTTTTTAATGTTAAGAGGGGATAGTTAGCTTATCTGGTTAGAACACTAGATTTCAGAGTCCACCAGAGGTAATCTATAACCTCATTTGGAGTTTTCTTAGCATAGATATTAGAGATATCTATATATCAATATCTATATAGATAGATATTGCCATTTCCTTCTCCAGTTCATTTTACAGATGAGGAAACTGGAAGAAAAAGAGTTCAGCTCCAGTTGACTAGGGTCACACATCTATAGTCACTGGTGCCACCTAGCTGCTACAACTAAGATTATAAAAAGGAGCAAATGGTAAATTAGAGACCAACCTCAAGAGAAATTGAGACCAGAATGTGGTTCATTCACAAGATTTATGGAGTGATGATATCTAAGAAAAATATAATAGATCTTTTTTCCCCCTAAATTCAGTCCTTGGGACTAAATAATCTTTTAAATTCATTCTAACTAGAGCATCCTGTGTTTCTAAATCCCGAATCCCAGCCATGCTCATTTTTCCATCCTGGCCTTGCTATGCATATACATAGAGCAAGTGATATAGTCTTACCAGGAACACAAGGGATAAACTATCTCCCTCCTTTCCTTCCTTCCTTCTTTCTTTCTTTTTTCTTTCTTTCTTCCTTCCTCACCATTACCCCACATTTAAAATTAGAAAGAAAAAAACCTTTACTTTTTTTCATGCAATGTACATATCAGATATCTATATTCTTCTATAACTTTGTGAGGAAAGATAGGTAATGTGCTTCATAATAGATTCATTGGGGATGTGACTATTGTGATGCCATGTTCTTATAAGCCTTAATAACTAGCAATCATCTTGTAGCCAAGAACAGAAAGAATGCAGAAAATTGGAGGAAAACTTGTATATACATAATTATCAATAAACATGTAACATGTATAAGTGTGTGTGTGACCTACTATGCAGCTTTCCAATTGCCAACTATTTTTTTTTAGAGGTGGATAGCATTTTCCTTCATAGGTTCAGGTCCTTCCATGTTTTTCAAAATTAACCAGCTCATCATTTCCTATACCACAGTAATATTCCAGCATAATCATATTCTATCTGAGAGATTGTCTATGAATTCCTCCCAATTTTCTGCATTCCTTCTATTCTTGGCTACATTGATTTTATTTATTCAAGATGAATGCTAGTTATTATTATTATTATTATTATTATTATTATTATTATTATTAAAAATGATAGTTGAAGATGGATAGAAGAGTTAATTATTTAACAATAGTAGCAGAAATTGTAGTTACCAGAACAAATTGATGGTTTTGATGAATACCAAAGAAACAAAAAAGAATTTTTAAAAAGATATTTGCAGGAATAATATCAAAGAAAGGAAAGGTCCACTGTTCAGGGGGTGAATAATAATAGATAATGAATGAGAAGACAGAACTAATCATTTTGTTTCTTTCCTCTGCCCCAGAAAATGATCTTTAGATTAGGAAATGTATAAAAAAATTCTGAATAATGTAAAGAGACCTAAGATGAACAAGAACATAATAAGAGAGTTGGCTTTTTAAGTTCAAGTCATTAGATATGGATGAATTACAACCCAGAGAAGTGAAAAGATGAAGATGTGATTGTTTAACCAAGTTGAGGATCTCTGGGAAAGCATTTTGAACAGGAGAAATTACAAAGTAATAAACATGAGTAAATGCAACTATTTTTATAAAGACAACTATTTTTACAAACTGGTGAAATTAATCAGAATAGCTAATTCTTGATAAAATTCTAGATTAAAGGAAATATGGTGACCAGTGCCATGTCTTGTTGCCCTGAGTACCCTTTCCTAGGAACATAAAAATGAAAGTAAACTCAATGGTCAAATTCAGATGGTTAGTTCTAGGCCATATCTTAACAACCATCAGCATTTATGTCTCCATTATTGGTAAATTCAGTCAATCTCTAAGCATTTATTAAGTGCCTACTGTGTGTCAGATACTATGCTTTGTTCTGGGGATACAAAGAAAGGCAAAGGACAGTCCTACCCTCAAGGAATTCTCAACCTAATGGGAGAGAGAACATGCAAACAATATGTATATAAACTACACACAAGATTTAAAAGAAATTAACAGGAAAAAAAGCACCAAAATTAAGAGGATTTGGGAAAGGCTTTCTGAAGAAGGTGGGGTTTTAGTTCAGGCTTGAAGAAAGTGATGGAAGAGGCAGAAAAGAGAAAGGAGAATTTTCCAGGATAGGAGAAAATCAGAGAAAATGCTTAAAATACTATATGTGGCAGCTAAGGAACAGAGAGAAGGAATATCCTCACTTATCACAATGGAGACCCCAGGAGAAAAAAACCCAGGACCAAACTCTACAGGAAATGTAGACATACAATTTAGGTCTTCCAACCTAAAATGATACTCCCTCAACACTAACCCCACTTTCTCTTACAAAGCACGTATAAATTCCTTTCAATTATCTGACTTTGGGGGCAGCTAGTTGGCGCAGTGGATAGAGCACCAGTCCTGGAGTCAGAAGTACCTGAATTCAAAACCGGCCTCAGACACTTAATAATTACCTAGCTGTGTGGCCTTGGGCAAGTCACTTAACCCCATTGCCTTGAAAAAAATCTAAAAAAAACCCAAAACAATTATCTGACTTCCTTAATCATCCTGATAAACTATAATTTGCCTCAGATTTTTCCTATATTTCTTCTGGGAACATCCTAAAGGAATCTCCCCACGAGCAGTATGAGGTGGACCTTCAATGAACATAGGATCTGGAGGCTAAAGACATAAGTTTGAATCTAGGCTCTGCCATGTATTTATTATTAATGCAACATTGGGCAAGTCATATATACCCTTCTGGAACTTATTTTCTGTATCTATAAATGAGAGGGTTTGACTAGATGGCCTCTGTGATTCATTCTAAATATAGATTTGTGTTCATATGACTAGATGATCTCTCAGATTCATCCCAGATTTAAATCTACAACCATTTAATTTTTGATCTTCACAACAATTCCTGGACAAGTGTTACCATTCTTCTGCAACCAATTATAATTTACAAACATTTATTTAAGTTCCTACTATGTGTAAGGCACTTTAAAGGGAAGCTAGATGGCAAAGTGGGTAGAGTGCCAAGTCTGGAGTCAGGAAGGTTCCTCTTATAGACTTCACACTTATTAGCTGTGGGAACCTGTTTGCTGCAGTTTCCTCATGGGTAAAATGAGTTGGAGAAGGAAATGGCAAACCACTCCAGTATCTTTGCAAAACAAAACAAAACAAAACAAAACAAAAAAGAAATAAACATAATTGGGATCATGAAGAATCAGACACAACTAAAAATGACCAAACAGCAAATATTTCAGGCACTGTTCAAAATGCTGGGGATACTGTCTTTTGTGATTCATTTTCTGTTTTAAAGTGCTGCTGATAAGTGAATTTATACCTTTTAGAAGAAGTAAATAAGTAATAGACCAGACCTGCATGTGTGATTGCATTTATTTATCACTTATTGAAAACAGAATTGCAGCCACTATTTGTAGCTGCAATGACTCAATGGATAGAGACTGGATATACTGTCAGGAATATGTGATTTCAAATTTGACCCCAGATGTATATTATCTGTATGACCCTGGACAAGTTATTTAGCCTCTTTCCACTTCATTTGCAAAATGGGAATAATGGCTACCTCATAGGGTTGAAGTAGGATACAAGAAGATAATATTCATAATTGCAAACCTTATGGTACTATATAAGGGCTAGCTATTCCTCTCCTAAGTAGAAGAATCACTTGTTTATTCCAATCTTTTGGTTTGCAGGGTGACAGTTAATCATTATTTTTAAAGTGTAGTATTTTTAACTTTACCTTTTGCATACTAAAAGTTGAATAGTATTTCTCCCCCATGCAATTTTTGTAAGGAGTTTCACTGGGTTTCCACCTCTACCCTACTGTAAGATAGTTGTGTTTTCTTTCAAAGTTATTATGGATGATGATTAGTACATGGCCTGATCACCTTGCTTTCCTCTAAGAAAAGACCTCCCTAAGACATTGAACATGTGCCATTCTGAGATCACCTACAAGAAATTGCCTAATGCAACAAATGAGGAGAAAGCTCTAAAATTACCTTCATGTAACATCCTCAACCCCAGATAACAGCCACCTGCATTCAAAGCTACTCAAGATCTTGAGTGTATATCAAAACCAAATTGCCTGAAAGAGCAATCATGAGTTAAGAAGAGACTACCCATAAGCTTGATATCTTTTGTCAGTTGGTACTCCTCAGTCTTCAAAGCTAATAAAAAATGCAATTGTGCTGATAATCCACCTCAGAAATGGAACTCTTTCTTGAAAATGTTTCAAATGAGCTTGTTTCCAAAGATTTATGCTGTAACCCTTACACAAATGCTAATATTTATAAAAGTATATTGAGAGCTTGTGTAGGACCAGGGACTCTTTAATTTGAAGAATCACCATGTTCCTTACCTGGAAACACCCTAGAAAGTTCTAGAGTTTCAAAATCCATTCATTTGCTATCCACTTACAGTTTAGATAACTGTAATATCTTTTAATAATATATAAGTTGTACAGTGAGTTTTGCATTCATATTTTAGAGGAACAAAAATAATGTTTGCTACATAATTTTCTATTTAGATGAATTTTTGCTACCAAACAGTAGGGGATAAGAAAGAGAGTTTGATCAACTTTCCAAGTCTTTGAATTATGAGTCTTCAAATTTGATGCCTTTCAAATCAATGGGTATTGACATCTGCCTTGCCATTGTACCCTAAGTACTCCAGGGCTTTGCCATATGACTTTCTCATACACTTTCTACATCTCTAGACCTCTCCATTTACCCTGTTTTTGAACTGTCTCATACCTATTGTCTCCCATAATTAAAATCTGAATTCCTTGAGAGCAGGGATTGTCTTGCTTTTCTACCTGTTTCCCATGTTTGACAATACTAAGTGTGTAATAGATACCTTTTTATTCTGAAGACAAGTCTCTAGGTGTAGTCTGGCCAGAGCTGGGTACAATTGGACTATGGGAAGTGTATGTCAATCATTTTGCTATCTTTAGGGTACATAGAGAGTCATGTCTGTTAATATTACTGCTATATTCAATGGAGTTTAGAAAGAAAGTCCTAGGATAAGTTATTATTATTAATTTGCATTTAATGTTTGGACAAAAGAGTTGCTTTTCATAATTAAGTGAAATTATTAGAATGTAAACTCATCATTTGTAGAATCACTGAAAGCATCTTTGGTACAGGTTCAATAGTGAATAAGATCTTGGGGAATAAGTACCTCATTCTATTCCCACAGAACTTTGATTCATTCTTCTAGGTCTATATTTTGAGAGTTTTGTTTCCATATTGGCAAGAGATTTCAAGTGTTTGGTGTAGTAACATCTTATTAAATGTTCCTAATTTTTGATGGGTCAATGTTATATCTGACACAATTATGTTTGTGATGATTCTTCAATTCATTTAACTGAATTATAAGAGTTATTTTGAGTTTTTCCAGAATTTGTGGCACAAAGTATTAGCTAAGAATTTATGAAAGATAGCTAGTTTCTAGCATAGAAATCTGGTCATTTAATTTTCTTTCTAGACAGTTGTATTAAATTTAATACAAGCAAATATTGTATGGTTTCTACCATACAACATTGTTCTTTTAATCCTGGACATTATGCCTCTTAAGGTAGCCTGAGATTACATTAGCTTTTTCAACTGCTTTGTTATACTATTGATCCATATATGATAACTTTTTATAATGATTTAAGTTTTGCAACTAGTATACATTATCGCATTTGAGCCTCACAGTACACAATAATAAAATAACTATAGTAACTACTCCAATTTAACAAATGAAGAAACTGAGTTAATTGATAGTATCAGAGTTAGGATTTAAACCCAGGTGTTCCTGATTCCATTTCCAATATTTTTCCCATTATATCACACTCTCAATACTCACTTTTCAATCCTCCAGAATCCTAAGATTGCATTTCTTCACATCTTAGACCAGAAGAGATATTTTTGAAACTAAAATTTAATACTTTATATTTATCCCTATTAAATGCCATCTTAATAATTTGGAATCAGCATTTAGATTGTCAAGATCTTTGTGGATCCTAACTCTATCTTCCAGTATATTAGTATCCCTTCTAGTTTTATATCATTTGAAATTTTGATTAGCATGTAGAAAACGATTTTATTTAAGAGAGTGATAAAATTTGTTTTAACAATTTAAAACCAAGAAAGAGATGGGGTCATTTCACTGCATTCCCTCCACTGCTTTGGATGGTTATTCTTTAAGTTTGTCTACTTAACTGATCTTGAAACTCCATAATTGTCCTGTTATCTAGTCTTCATAATTCCATTTGTCCTTAAGAATTGAATGAGGGGGCGGCTAGGTGGCATAGTGGATAAAGGACTGGCCCTGGAGTCAGGAGTACCTGGGTTCAAATTCGGTCTCAGACACTTAATAATTACCTAGTTGTGTGGCCTTGGGCAAGCCACTTAACCCTATTGCCTTGCAAAAACTAAAAAAAAAAAAAAATTGAATGAGAGACTTTCTCAAATGCTGTGGTAAATTGATAAAGTACATCTACAGAAATTTCCTGGACTATAAGTCTGGAAATCAACAGAGAGAGAGAGAGAGAGAGAGAGAGAGAGAGAGATGAGGTTAGTCTGTATGACTTGTTCTTAATGAAATCATACTGCTGACTCTTTGTGATCATTGCTTTCTTTTTAACATGTTCTCTAATCATTTCAGTAATTATGCATTCTAGAAATTTCCTGGTAATTGAATTTAAGCATACAGACTTTCACTTTGTAGATTCAATTCTATTCTTTTCTTTTAAGACAGTCAGGATAATTATCCTTTCTCTAGTATGTCACTATTTTCCATAATCTCTTAAAGATCACGTAGATCAGCAGCAACCATATCTGTCACTTCTGGTATCAGTTTGTATATTGAACTCATAAACAGCATATATATGCTTTTTGCTACTATAATTCTATATTTTTTATCTGATCCTTTATCATAAGGTACATGGATTATGGGGTATCATTGAGCCCCTTTCAGAGGTTGAGATAAAAATATTGGGGGGCGGGCTGTGTAGGATTTTTTTTTTTAATACATAGGCAGCTGGGATAGCCAGGACACATTTAGCAACCTATGGGGAGACCAGTGGTGAGTCTAGGGGGCCAGAGGCAGATAGATGGTCAATAGTATAGTTAAGAGAATTCTGGGCACCAACAGGGCCCTTGGTCGAGGCTGATAGAACCTAGATGGGCAGAGGCCCCTCCCCCCCCACGTCCAGAGACTTCTCTAATGCCCGAAAGTCCAAGAAGGTGGAGTTGGGGAGATGCAGCTGGGAGGGATCAGCTGCTTAAGACATGAGCCAGCATTGGGGGCCATGGTCCCTGGTGGAGGATGTCCAGTTACTGGAAGCCTCTGGCTCAGAGATGATCTCGTCACTTTATCTTCAGTGGATGAATCATTCCTGCATTGGTTGTGGACCTCTGGAGAGACCTGAGAAGCTCCATGGATGTTCAGCAATGTCCAACTATGAGTCAAAGTCTGGAGGACTTCCCGGGTCAAGTTGGCTGCTGTGTCCAGGGCTGGTCCACTCAGGTCATTCACCAGGCTGTCCATGGAAGCCTGATGTCTTAGGAAGATGGGGCGGATCAGGCAACGTTACAAGATCTGGGAGCCATTACAGACCATTGGAAACATGCACCACAGCAAGAAGACATACTTCCCAACATAGTAGAAGGGGAACCAGAAAAGGAAGATGTCAGAGAAAAACTCAGTCAGGCCAAATATGCTGTACACCACCCAGGTTAGCCAAGTGGTATCGTCATCTTTGTTGGGGCTTTCAATGGCCTTGATGGAGGCGTATGCTGGGTAGATGAATCCGATGAGATTGCAGATCAGGGAGGCACCATAGCTAAAGATGAGATAAAGGCCCAGGAAGGCAATGAAATGTGTGGCCAGGTAATACTTTCTGACGCCGGAGAGCTCCTCCAGCTTCCCCAGGAAGTCGGTGATGATGTTTTTCTGCTCCAGGAACCTCTGGAAGCGCTGCTTGAGGCTGGCTATGGTCGCTGAGCTCGGGAGCGGGGAAGGGCTGGAGGCTCCGAGCTCCTCTGCGGCTCCCTCTCCGGGAGACACGTACCTCTGGCTCCACGTCCCTCCCTCCCACCTCGTGCTCCGGCAACTCTAAAAATATTTTTATAATTAATCCTAAAATGCTTTAATTTCTAACAGTGAATAATGCCTCATTAATTTTCAGGTGCATCTAGGAATCTTGAATCCAAAAACTAGAGAACCACTGACCTAAGCATGTAATTTAAAAAATCTGTATCTAACAGCAGGAAGAGCTAGAAAGAGAGGTCCCATTCAAAGTAACCTTAGACAATATAAAACATCTGGGAGTCTATTTGCCAAGACAGACTCAGAATCTTTTTGAAAACAATTATAAAACACTTCTCACACAAATTAAAGCAGATTTAAATAAATGGGCAAATATCGGCTGCTCATGAATAGGCAGAGCTAATATAATAAAAATGACAATTCTACCAAAACTAAACTATCTGTTTAGTGCCCTACCAATCAAAGTTCCAAAAAATTACTTTAATGAGTTAGAAAAAATTGTAAGTAAATTCATATGGAGAAATAAAAAGTCAAGAATTGCCAGGAGCTTAATGAAAAAAAGTGCAAAAGAAGGTGGCTTAGCTCTACCTGATCTAAAATTATATTATAAAGCATCAGTCATCAAAACTGTTTGGTATTGGCTAAGAATAGAGTGGTGGACCAGTGGAATAGACTAGGTGTAAAAGCAGGAGATGATTATAGTAATCTGCTGTTTGATAAACCCAAAGAGTCTGGCCATTGGGATAAAAACTCCCTCTTTGATAAAAATTGCTAGGATAATTGGAAGTTAGTATGGAAGAAACTTAGATTAGACCAACACCTCACACCCTTTACCAAGATAAGATCCAAATGGTTACAGGACATAGACATAAAAAACAATACTATAAGCAAATTAGAAGATCAAGGACTAGTTTACCTGTCAGATCTATGGAAAGGGGAGCAGTTTATGATTAAGGAAGAGTTGGAGAACATCACCAAAAAACAATTAGATGATTTTGATTACATTAAATTAAAAAGCTTTTGCACAGATAAAAAAAAAATGTAACCAAGATCAAAAGAAATGTAGTAAATTGGGAAACAATCTTTACAACTGGACTTCCAGCCAAGATGGCGGAGAGAAGACAGGCACAGTTCTAAAGTCTCCTGATCTCTTCCCCATCTATCACATGAAACAAACCTCTTAAAAGAAATCCGAAGCAGGAAACCCAGAAAGAAAAGCCAGGAAAGGAAAATCTACCTCAGGATTTGTCTCCCGCAGCAGCCTTGGCTGAGTACCGGCAGGTGAGTCTGAACTCCCAGGGAAGATCAGCCAGACCAACAGCTGAATCGGAACCAGGAGTCTGAGGGCCCGAGAGCCGGACCTGCTGGATCAGCGGTGGGGCTGGACAAAGGGGGCTTGGGTCTGCGGGGAACCAGAGGCGCTGGTGTTGGTGCTGTCCCCCTGGAGCTTGGGGAAGGGGCTGCGGGGAGAGGTCTGGTGCAGGACAGCTGTGGACACCATCCCTGGGCTCCTCAGGTCTGAGAAACTCTGAGCCCATGCCTCCATTGCACTGAGGCCTCCTCCCAAACAAATGCAAATTATTTCTGCCCCAGGCTCAGGTGTGTGAGCAAAAGAACCAGCCCAGCTGAGGAATCACCTCAGGCCAGGGTAAAGCCCACCATTGATTGAAGGCAAAAGAATTCAATAGCTCCAATTCCCTCCCTCAAGCAAGGGGAGAAGGCCTTGCAACCAAGGTCACAGACACCCCAGAGAGGACAACCAGCACATCCTACTGGCCAGCCAGAGAAACTGCACTCAGTAAAGCCTTTAGAGATCCCAAGCCCAGGTGAACCAGCCCCACCCAACTCAAAGTTTTAGCATAATGAAGAAGGGTCAGCGGAAAGGTGGATCCATAGAAAAATTCCTGGAAGGGAAAGACCCCAACCCAGAGAGACCTGGAACATCTGAGGAGAATACAATCTGGTCTCCAGCACAGAAAGACTTCCTTGAAGAAATAAGGAAGGAGTTTAAAAATCAACTGGAAAATTTGGGGGAGACAATACCTTGCAACAAGAAAACAAAACCTTAGAAAGTACAATTGGACAAACACAAAAGGAGAATAAATCTCTCAGATCATCAATTGGACAATTACAAAATGAGAATAATTCTCTCAGATCCTCAAATGAGCAAATGCAAAAAGAAACTAATTCTCTCAAAACCTCAATTGGTCAAATGGAAAGCTCTTTCAAAAGTAGAATTGACCAATTGGAAAAGGTTAATGAAGAAAACTTCTCCCCCCCAAAAATAATGGAGTCTACAGAAACTAATGATTCCACGAGACAGCAAGAGTCAGTTAAACAAAATCAAAAAATAGAAAAAATAGAAGCAAATGTGAAATACCTCATCAACAAAACCACTGACCTCAAGAATAGATCAAGGAGGGGAAACCTGAAAATTATAGGACTTCCTGAAAACATTGAAGAGAAAAAAAGCCTGGACTTAATATTACAGGATCTAGTGATGGAAAACTGCCCTGACATCATGGAATCGGAGGGCAAAGTAGTTATTGAAAGAATACATCGATCCCCACCAGAAAAAGATCCTAAAAGGAAAACACCAAGGAATGTTGTGGCCAAACTCCAGAACTATCAGATGAAAGAGAAAATCCTGCAAGCAGCCAGAAAGAAACAATTTAAATATCAAGGAGCCACAGTAAGGATCATGCAGGACCTGGCTGCATCAACTTTAAGGGATCGAAGGGCCTGGAGCGAGATATTTCGAAGAGCACGGGAGCTTGGAATGCAGCCAAGAATCTACTTTCCTGCAAAGCTGAGCCTTCTCTTCCAGGGAAAAAGATGGACATTTAACGAAATGGAAGAATTCCAAAAATTTCTGATGAAAAGACGAGAGCTAAACAGAAAATTTGGATATCAAACAGGAGGTTCAAGAGACACATGAAAAGGTAAAAAAAGGGGGGGGTGGTAAAAGGAAAAAACTGCAATCCAGCAAGTTGAAACTGGCTATATCCCAGCATGGGGGGGGGGGGGGGGTTAGAGAGTCTCATAAAGCCTGAGAAATGTAACTCTAACAGAGAGAATATACCTAGCCAAAAATGATGGACATCCATGACCTATCCATGAGACTGATATCTAATGGGATGTAACTGGTGTTAACTCCACTGGGGCAAAAGACTCTAATAACTCTCAGGAATTTGGACTCTATTCAACAGAATATACTGAACTAGAAGGGACAGACACTCAGAATTTTCTATGACTTAGATAGAATGATCTAAAAAAAATACACTACCTCCCTAAAAAGGGGGACAGGAAAGAGACGGGAGGAGGGAGGGGATTAAATGGGACAAATCTCATTACACTAAGAGGTACAAAAAACCTATGGTAATAGAGGGGAAGAAGGGAGTAGAGGAGAAACACCTGAATTTTCTTCTCATTAGACTTGGCTTAAAGTCAACCTACACATACTCAGTTAACTTATAAAACATCTAACCTTTCAAGAAGTAAAAGGGGGAAAGGGGAGGGGGGACAGAGAAAGGGAAGGGGAGTGGAGGAAATAAGGGGAAATAACAAAAGGAAGGGAAGGGAACAGGGAAAGGGGAAAGAAAGGGGAGGGTGTGATATAGGAGGGCAAACACACTGAAGGGGGTGGTATTCAAAAACAAAATACTGGGCAATACAGATAAAAGGGGGGGAAAGGGGAAAAATACAAACAGAGGGAAGATAGCACAGAGGGAAATAAAGAATTAGTAATCATAACCTTGAATGTGAATGGGATGAACTCTCCCTTAAAATGTAAGCAAATAGCAGAGTGGATTAAAAACCAGAACCCTACAATATGCTGCTTACAAGAAACTCATTTGAAGCAGAGAGATACGTATAGAGTAAAGGTAAAAGGTTGGAGCAAAATATATTTTGTTTCAGCTGAAGTAAAAAAAGCAGGGGTAGCAATCCTTATCTCAGACAAAGCAGCAGCAAAAATAGATAGTGTTAAAAGAGATAAGGAAGGAAACTTTATCCTCCTAAAAGGTACCATAGACAATAAAGTCATTTCAATATTGAATATATATGCACCCAGTGGGACATCACCCAAATTCTTAGAGGAGAAACTGAAAGAATTACAGGAAGACATAGACAGCAAAACTCTACTAGTAGGAGACCTCAACCTCCTGCTATCAGATCTACATAAATCAAATCATAAAACAAACAAGAAAGAAATTAGGGAGGTAAATAGATTGTTAGAAAAATTAGATATGGTAGACTTATGGAGGAAACTGAATGGGAATAGGAAGGAATATACCTTTTTCTCTGCAGTACATGGAACTTATACAAAAATTGACCATGTACTAGGACATAAAAACCTAATGATCAACTGCAGAAAGGCAGAAATAGTGAATACATCTTTCTCAGATCACAATGCAATAAAAGTCATATGCAATACTGGGCCAAGGAGATATAGACCCAGAGCAAATTGGAAACTGAATAACTTCATCTTAAAAAATGAGTGGACCAAAAAACAAATTATAGAAAGAATTAACCATTTTATCCTAGATAATGATAATAATGAAACAACATACCAAAACCTATGGGATTCATTCAAAGCAACTCTCAGGGGATATATTATAGCTCTAAATGCTTATATGAATAAATTGGAGAAAGAGGAAATCAATGAACTAAACATGCAACTAAAAAAAAGTAGAGAAAGAACAAATCAAAAATCACCAATCAAATACCAAATTAGAAATTTTAAAAATTAAAGGAGAAATTAATAAAATTGAAATCAAAAAAATTATTGAATTAATGAATAAAACCAAAAGTTGGTATTATGAAAAAAACAATAAAATTGATAAACCTCTCATCGATTTGATTAAAAGAAAGAAAGAAGAAAACCAAATTACTAGTATTATAAATGAAAAAGGTGAACTCACCACCAATGAGGAGGAAATTAAAGTAATAATTCAAAATTATTTTGCCCAACTTTATGCCAATAAATTTGATAATCTAAGTGAAATGGATGAATATTTACAAAAATATAAGTTGCCCAGGTTAAATGAAGAAGAGATTAAATACCTGGTCAACCCTATCTCAGAAAAAGAAATTCAACAAGCCATTAGTGAACTCCCTAAAAAAAAAAATCTCCAGGGCCTGATGGATTCACAAGTGAATTCTACCAAACATTTAAGGAACAATTGGTTCCAATCTTATATAAACTCTTTGGAAAAATAGGGAAAGATGGAACTCTGCCTAACTCTTTCTATGAAACCAATATGGTACTGCTACCTAAACCAGGAAGAGTTAAAACAGAGAAAGAAAATTATAGATCTATTTCCCTGATGAATATAGATGCAAAAATCCTAAATAAAACCTTAGCAAAACGACTACAACAAGTCATCACTAGGATAATACATTATGATCAAGTAGGATTTATTCCAGGAATGCAGGGCTGGTTCAATATTAGGAAAACTGTTAGTATATTCAATTATATCAATAACAAACCTATCAGAAACCATACGATCATATCAATAGATGCTGAAAAAGCTTTTGACAAAATACAGCATCCATTCCTATTAAATACACTAGAGAGTGTAGGAATAAATGGACTGTTCCTTAAAATAATTAGCAGTATCTATCTGAAACCATCAACAAGCATTATACTCAATGGGGAGAGGCTAGAGGCATTCCCAATAAGATCAGGGGTGAAACAAGGGTGCCCATTATCACCACTACTATTCAATATTGTATTAGAAATGTTAGCATCAGCAATTAGAGAAGAAAAAGAAATTAAAGGAATTAGAATTGGGAAGGAAGAGACAAAACTCACTATTCGAAGATGACATGATGGTCTACCTAGAGAATCCCAAGAAATCATCTAAAAAAACTACTGGAAACAATTAGCAATTTTAGCAAAGTTGCAGGTTATAAAATAAACCCCCATAAATCCTCAACTTTCCTATATATGACTAGCAAGAAACAGCAGGAAGAGCTAGAAAGAGAAATTCCATTCAAAGTAACCTCAGACAGTGTAAAATACTTGGGAGTCTATTTGCCAAGACAGACTCAGAATCTTTTTGAAAACAATTATAAAACACTTCTCACACAAATTAAAGCAGATTTAAATAAATGGGCAAATATCAACTGCTCATGGATAGGTAGAGCTAATATAATAAAAATGACAATTCTACCAAAACTAAACTATCTGTTTAGTGCCCTACCAATCAAAATTCCAAAAATTACTTTAATGACCTAGAAAAATTGTAAGTAAATTCATATGGAGAAATAAAAAGTCAAGAATTGCCAGGAGCTTAATGAAAAAAAATGCAAACGAAGGTGGCTTGGCACTACCCGATCTAAAATTATATTATAAAGCATCAGTCATCAAAACTGTTTGGTATTGCCTAAGAGATAGAGTGGTGGACCAGTGGAATAGACTAGGTGTAAAAGCAGGAGAGGATTATAGTAATCTGCTGTTTGATAAACCCAAAGAGTCAGGCCACCGGGATAAAAACTCCCTCTTTGATAAAAACTGCTGGGATAATTGGAAGTTAGTATGGAAGAAACTTAGATTAGACCAACACCTCACACACTTTACCAAGATAAGATCCAAATGGTTACAGGACATAGACATAAAAAACAATACTATAAGCAAATTAGAAGATCAAGGACTAGTCTACCTGTCAGTTCTATGGAAAGGGGAACAGTTTATGACTAAGGAAGAGTTGGAGAACATCACTAAAAACCAATTAGATGATTTCGATTACATTAAATTAAAAAGGTTTTGCACAGGGAAAACCAATGTAATCAAAATCAAAAGAAAAGTAGTAAATTGGGAAACAATCTTTACAACTAATGATTGTGACAAAGGACTCATTTCTAAAATATACAGAGAACTGAGTCATATTTTTAAAACAAAAAGCCATTCCCCAATTGACAAATGGTCAAAGGATATGCAAAGGCAATTTACAGATGAGGAGATCAAAGCAATCCATAGTCATATGAAAAAATGCTCTAAATCATTAATTATTAGAGAAATGCAAATTAAAGCTTCTCTGAGGTACCACCTCACACCTCTCAGATTGGCCAGTATGACCAGGAAGGATAATGATCATTGTTGGAAGGGATGTGGGAAATCTGGGACACTATTACACTGTTGGTGGAGCTGTGAACTCATCCAACCCTTCTGGAGAGCTATTTGGAACTATGCCCAAAGGGCAACAAAAATGTGCATACCCTTTGATCCAGCAATACCACTACTGGGTCTATACCCTGAAGAGATGAGGAAAAAGGGTAAAAACATTACTTGTACAAAAATATTTATAGCAGCCCTGTTTGTGGTGGCAAAGAATTGGAAATCCAGTAAATGTCCTTCAATTGGGGAATGGTTTAGCAAACTGTGGTATATGTATGTCTATGTCATGGAACACTATTGTTCTATTAGAAACCAGGAGGGATGGGATTTCAGGGAAACCTGGAGGGATTTGCATGAACTGATGCTGAGTGAGATGAGCAGAAGCAGAAAAAAATTGTACACCCTAACAGCAACATGGGAGTAATGTTCAACCTTGAAGGACTTGCTCATTCCATCAGCGCAACAATTGGGAACAATTTTTGGCTGTCTGCAAAGGAGAGTACCATCTGTATCCAGATAAGGAGCTGTGGAGTTTGAACAAAGTACAAGGACTATTCCCTTTAATTTAGGAAAAAACAGATATCTTATTGTCTGATCTTGTTACCTCTTAGACTTCTCTTCTTTAAAGATATGATTTCTCTCTCATCACACCCACTTTGGATCAAGGTACAACATGGAAACAACGTAAAGACTGACAGAGTGCTTTCCGTGGGGGGGGGAGGAAGCAAGATTTGGGGGGGGGGAATGTAAAACTCAAATAATATCTTTAATAAAAATAAATTTAAAAAAATCTGTATCTAATTGAGTTCCACAGTTTTATATTCCATCTTTTTCTGTTCTTTGTTTATATAAATGCTAATGTTTGTCAATTATTTAATAAAAAAGAAAAAAAATTTAATTTAATTTAATAATTTTTGTTCAATCCTTTACAATCCAAGATTATTCTCCTTGGGAGAAAAAGTGGAAACAAAATAAGACTCAAATAGTTCTACTGCCTTTCCCTTATTTATTGTCATCTTCATATCTACCAAGCAGTGAAGCTGTAACTTTTTAGAAATAGCAAACTATTGTTCTGATATTATTTTGATATCACATTCAGAGATTTATTTTTCCTAATTCCATTTTATAGGGTCATGCCCCTCCTCCTTCTATTATTTGTTCTTGCTTCCATCTTCTACATGTCTTTTTAAAATTTAAGCTGAAAGATGTTTCCTAGCAATCTTTTCAAACAATTTACTCATTTTTTTAATCATTGGAATTGATTCCCTTGATGTTGTCAGAATTTCATTCTTCAACCTTTCTAGGTTCATTTTCCCTCTAGAATTTTACACCATAGGATTCTATCCTTTCTCTAAATGATTTCAACTTTGATTTTCCAAAATATAAGGTTCAAGTCAGACTTTACTTAGCTTTCCCAGCTAACTAACTAGCAAAAAGACATATTAAATACTTACAGGTAAATGCAAGTATAAGAAGAAAATCAGCCTTAAATTTTAATAGGCAGAAGTGAGTACATAAAAACAAGATGGAAAATAATCATTTCTAAAATGAAGTAGTTCCATTGTCTCCAGTCTCCCCCCCCCACTAGATTCCTAATGTATCTGTACTATATAGAGAGTAATTATCTCTAGAATAGTAATTCCCCTCATTGGTTTCCCCACATATTGAAGGACAAACTTATTAAGACAAATCAAGAAATTATTAGCTGCTTTACTTTTTCCACAGATTGTCAAATGTCTGAATAATTGAAGGGTATTCACCATTATTATATCATTTTTCTGCAGCAATTTTCTGATGTTTTTCAAACTCATAAACTTTCTCTTTCTATCCAGGAGGGTCTATAGTATTATCTGACAACATTTTAAATCTTGTTTCTGCTTTCACTGATCTTTATCCAAATGGTCTCTATCATACTTCCCCATTCTGGTTTAAGAATTTTCTTAAATTAGAGGATCTTTGTATTTATGCTACTCTGGTTTGTCTGTCCTGGTATAAAATAAAGAGGGTTAAATCAAATCCCACTTCTGTTATTATATGTGAGACCTCTGAAAAGTTACTTTCCATGCCTCAGTTCTTTACTTTAACTTTACTTGTAAAGTGATAAAGTTGGATTAGAGAAACTTATGAGGTTCTTTCAAATTCTAAATTTTTGCTCTACTTTGACCCTTTGATATTAAGATATACTGTTAAAGCTGTTTTCCAGTCATGAATAGCACACCACCAAGTCTCAATGATGTCTGTGAAGGCAAATTTTGCCCTTTTGCATTAGGAGCTTGGTTTCTCTAATTTTCTATTCATACTTTTGCATTTGTACATAGACATTTGAGGCTATAGGTTTCATTTTTAAACTGTAAGAATCTGTATCCTCATATTTCTGGGTTATCTCATCTACTATTCTTCCTGTGGCTATTTTCTATGAATCTACATTAGTAGTTATCAGTAGGTAATTTTCTCCTTTCCCTATTTTCTGTCTAAAGCCTTTTAAAATAGATTTATAAGACTCAAGGCAAATAGTTTTACTAGCTCCTTTTAGGTGAGTTTCATCACTGTCTAAGAATTCATCATTTCTATATTTTCAGCCACATCTCAGAAATCTAAATCCTGTTCTCTTACACTATCTTCTTAATTCAGGGCACATTTTATAAATCATTCTTTTCCTTTCCAAAACTCCTTCAAGAAATCATAGAAATGAAAATACCATTTCTATCCTGGAGGTCTTCAGTTTCTTTACAGTTGAGAATTCTTTATAATGTTTTCTAGATTCTCTCTTAGCAGCATCATTTGTGCCCATAATCACAAGTTGTGGTTTCACATGTTCGGGGTAAGTTCTCTGTCAATGAATATATTCCCTAGAATAACAGCATACTTCTCTTTGGTTCTTAAATATTCTTTACTTTATGTGTTGGTTTTATCTCCTTGTATAGATTGTAATGTCTATCAGGGTATGCAAAATACCATATGCTTCTTTTTTTCATTGTCATATGATTATGAATCTGTTCTTAACATTCTACTTTTTTGTTTGTCTTTGTACATAGCTCTGACCCTGTTTCTTCCCTATTCAGTAAACTTCAGGGGATCCCTATTACATATAGCTTAATATATCAACTCCATTTAGGATTCAAAGTTATTAACAACTTGGCCCCTTTAAATCCTTTCAGTTTTCTTATATGTTTAATTGTTTCATTCATTATACTTCACTTCTGTCTTTCTCTTAGAGACTTATGAATTCCAGCTTTTTGTGGTAGCAAAGAATGGAAAATTAAGGGGTTGTCCATCAACTGGGGAATGACTGAACATGTTGTGGTATATGAATATAATGGAATACTATTGTTCTATAAGAAATGATGAGCAAGCACATTTCAGAAAAACCTTTAAAAACTTACATGAACTGATGCTGAGTGAAGTGAGCAGAACCAGGAGAACATTATACATAGCAACACCAACATTGTGTGATGCTATCTATGATAGACTAGCTCTTCACAGCAATATAGTTTTCAAAGACAAATCTGGAAGACATGTTGGAAAATGCCACATCCAAAGAAAGAACTGTGGAGTCTGAAGGCTGATCAAAGCACACTATTTTTTAAATTTGTTTTTTGCTTTTTTTTCTCATGGTTTTTCCCTTTTGCTCTGATTCTTATTTTATATTATGATTAATATGTAAATATGTTTAGCATGATTGTGCACATATAACCTATATATGATTGCTTGCTGTCCTGAGAAGGAAAAATTGGAGAGAGGAAGAAAAGTTTGGAACTCAAAATTTTAAAAAAAATTAATGTTGAATACTATGCTTCATAGAATTGGAAAAAAAGAAATACTGTTAGAATAAGTCTGCTTTCTAAAGGAGATCTTTCTCATTCTTCCCAGCTTAGACAGGCAATATCCAACCTATCTAAGATTACCCTCTATCTACTCTGTGTGTGTATCTACCTATTTATATACATATTTTCTTACTCATTAGAGCCTATGCCTCTTGAGGACAGGTCTTGTTTTTGTTTTTTCTATAAATATTCAATAAAATGCTTTTTTGAATTATTAATAGTTAAATAGTGAATTTTATGGATAAATCTATAACAAGGCTTTTAATGAATGGGACTGATATTCAAGGAGTCTAAGACCAACATAATTCATCAGTAAGATTTGAATTTTGAAGTGGATATACTACAACATCCAAGGATCTCTCAGAAATGGTCTTATGAGAAGGGAAAGAAGGAAGAGAAGTCAGTAACTTGTTCAGATTTACCACTGTTCCCATATTATAGTCTTATTACATTCTCTCTCTGGCATAGTTGACCTTGATTTTGGTGCAACATGCCAAGTCACAGCACAAAAGACTCCCATTGAATAAAAAAATACAGTGAATATAGTTCTTCCTCTCTAGTGACTTTTATATTGGATCTGAATACTAATAACAAATACCCACTACAAATTGGGGGAGGGGGGAGCAGATCACCCAGGCAGCCATAGCTGAGCTTCTCTTGACACATGTAGTACTATTGTCTTATACTTAACATGAGAATGTTTTAAAGAAACTGTTGCTTTCTTATCTCCTGTTATCTTAAGATGGAAATAGTAGTCCAATAATTTGTATCTTGGTTCCATTTGTTCCCTTCCACCTCTGTCCAAAATACCATAATCATATTCATGTTCTCTGAGGAATATAAAAAGATTATTTAGAAACTTCACTCTTAGGACCTGGCTCTCTGAAGAGTCTAGTGAAATGCTCCAATTACATAAGGAGGGCTCTATGTATATTATTATTATTTCATTAAATGGAAGATATAGTCCAAAACATTTATGTCTGCTTTTGCCATAGACAATGAGTCCTAACCTAACTACCCACTGCACCATCTAGTTGTCATTCCTAGAGTGTAGGAATGACAGTCAGGAATAAATGACTTGATTCATACATTTACTTAATTGTACACCTTAGTATGTCACTTAATTTGTATGCCTCAGTTTCCTTGACTATAAAATGGTGTAATGATAGCCCTTCCTCCCAAGGTTATATTGAGGGTAATATTTGTAAAAGCACTGCAAACTTCAAAGTGCTATAATTCAAAGTACTATTATTATTCCCAGGGAGAGATTAGCTCTTAGATTATTGTATTACAATTTTATATATTGAGATACCCATCTTAAATCACTACTGGTGGCTCCAATAGCATAAGACCAATTCTCACTAATCTTTAGATTTTAACAGTATATATATAAACTAGATTAGGACCTATTAAAAGTAGATAATGAAATAACAGTCATAAGAGTGATATTTCCTAGGATAATGTCATTTAGGCTGGGTTAGTTTTTTCCTTTAAGTCCTATCATGCACAGGTCATGTTAGTTCTTTTCTTTAAAGGGAGTTGAATGTTTCCTTAATATTTCACTGGTGTGAAAGACTGGTTTAGATTGTTGAAGGGTTGAGTACAAAATGCTATCTACAGCTTCAGTACTCTTCTTAGAGGCAGACAAATAATCTCCCTAACATTGGAAAGTTTTACTTATCTGAATCAATGTGGTGTCCTCATTGACTCTTATTGAGTCTAAATAAAGTCTAAATAAAGTCTAAGTAAACTTTTTTTAAAAAAAACTATTGAATGACATATATGACTCATTGGTCTACACTCCCATGGACTTAGTCTGAGGAAGTCCCTGCCCACAACAACAATGTTCTGATCCACTGACCATGACTACTGCTCTGAAACAGGACACATAAAACATATCCTAGAGGGGGAGACAAGGAAGCAGGACAGTCATTGTTATAGCATTTGTCCTTTTTTTAGGGGGTGGCATCATGCACAGCACTCATTCTGCCCTAGAGTTCCATATTAACAACTGTACTTTAAGTAAGTTCAGTCACTTCTCCCTTAGAAGGAGAAAACAGGAATAGTTGGAAATTTTCTGTTGACTTTGATTACACTTTACTATTGCTCCACTTAGCATCCCTGATAGGTAGAGTTGCCCTGTTAATAACCTTTGCTATATAGCAACTATCAGTTACAGACAACTGGGATGGCCAACATTACCATGGTCATGACTCTGGTCAGATGAGCTATGAGAGTGGATATAATCAAATCTCCCAAGTCAAGTAGGTGCTTGATGGTAATATTTATATCTGTCCAAGGTGGTGACCACTATGCAATAAAACAAAACAAGGGGCAGCTAGTGCATAAAGCACTGGCCTTGGAGTCAGGAGTACCTGGGTTCAAATCTGGCCTCAGACACTTAATAATTACCTAGCTGTGTGGCCTTGGGCAAGCCACTTAACCCCATTTGCCTTGCAAACACATAAAAACAAACAAACAAACAAACAAAAAAACACAGAACACTGCTCAATCTCAAAGTCAAAAGAGTTAGGGCTGAAAAGATCCGTTACATCTCCAATACCCTTTTATGAGTAGTGACTGGAATTGGAGAGGCTATTTCTGGAATTTGATAAATGTCTAGCAGAAAGTATCAGGCAGTAGATGAGTATTATCTTAAAATATGACAAAAAATTTTTCTCACCACTGATTAGACAACTAATTCTGTGAAACACTGAGCTGTCCCAGGTGGGTTTTATATATTGCATATTGTCAAAGAAATCCTGACAGGTAAATGCTGGTTAGGTTTGATCATTGTGATTCAGCATGTTGCATGCCTAGGGATGTTTGTGGAACTGCTTAAAGATTTTTCTGTATGACTTCGGCATTTATCATTGCAACATCTAGCCATGAGGTTTGCTTAGGAATGGAGGGTTACTCTAATGACCTAAAGAATAATATAAATAAACAAAAGTATATCCAGAGAGAGAAGACTACAGTTGGCAGATGCCACTCAGTCAGAGTTGTCAGTAAGATGATGAGACGTCTGGAAAACATGCCACATGTGAGATGGTTGAAGAAACTGATTGTATTTATTCTGGAGAAGAGAGAATGAAATGGGGGTGGGATGGGACACAAAATATAATTTCTGTTATTAAATGTCACATAAGTTTATCATTATTTAATCATTTTGATTCAATAATATTAAGTATCTGCAATATGTAAAGAACTGTTAGTACCTTACATTAGGTGCTGGGAATATGAATACAAAAAGCAACTTCTGTCATCAAGGAACTCATATTCTGCTTATCTTGTTATGGTTATTCCAACTAGATTGGAAACCCCCAGTCAATATGAAAAATGCCTTATAAACCTTAAAAAGTATGATATAAATATGATCTGTCATCACTATTCTCCTCTTCTTCCTCATTTCTCTTTGTATATATTAAGTACATTGCTCTGTATATGTTAGGGGCTCAGTCAATGTTTGGTGATGACGTAGAAAGAGAAAACATTTTATGTTGTATCAGAAGGCAGAGTTAGAATGAATGGGACAAGAATCACCATGGACTATAACAAAAAGCACTAAACTTGCAGTCAAGAGACCTGAGATCAAAATGTGACTCTGAATTTTACTATTTGATACTTAATCTCTCATTTTCTTTTGCTGTAAAAAGAGGTCAATAATTTCTGTACTTTCTTATGTCAAAAAATTGTTGAAAAGAAAGAAATTTGTCAACCTTTAAATATTATATAAATAGTAATTATTACTGGTTGGATGGTATACCTAAGTGGCACAGTACATAGAATACTGGACCTGGAGTCAGGAGCATTTGAATTCAAATTCAGTTTCCAATGTTTGCTAGTAGTGTGACCCTGTACAAATTCATTTAATCTGTCTATCTCTGTTTCCTTATATGTAAAATGATTTTTTGTGAATATGCCATGTACTGCAAAAAAGGTACATCCCTTTCTATCCTCATTCAGTTTTCTCCAAATGTCTATCAGGCCTAAGTTTTCTGAATTATATTCACCTCTTTAACTTCCTTCTTGTTTATTTTATGGCTATATTTATTTAATTCTGAGATAGGGAGGTTGAGATTTCCTACCAGCAGAGTTTGCTATCTATGTCTCCCTGTAACTCTTTCAGTTTCTCTAAAAATTTGGATGCTATACCACTGATACATATATATTTAGTATTGAAATTACTTCATTGTCTATGTACCTTTTAGGAGGATATAGTTTCCTTCCTTATCTCTTTTAATGAGATCTGGTTTTGCAGCTGCTTTGAGATAAGGATTGCTATCTCTGCCTTTTCCACTTCAGTGGAAATGTAATATATTTTGCTCCAACCTTTTACCTTTACAGTATAATATATGTATATATGTATATATATATATATATATATACATATATACATATATATATATGTATATATATTACAGCATAAGATATATATATATATATATGCTTCAAATGCATTTCTTGTAAGCAGCATATTGTAGAATTCTGGTTTTTAATCCACTCTGCTGTCTGCTTCCATCTTTTGGGGAAAGTTCAATCCTTTCAAATTCAAAGTTATAATTACTAACTCTTTATTGCCTTCAGTGCTATCTTCCCTCCATTTAAATTTCCCCTTTTTTCACTTTATCTCTACTACCCAGTATTTTGCTTTTGAATACCATCTCCTTCAATTGTGTTTACCTTCTTCTATCCAACCCCCTCCCTTTTCTTTCCCCTTTCCCTTTTCCCCTTCTTTCTTCCTTTCCTTCTGTCAGTCCCTCCTTTTCCTCCCTTTCCCTTCTTAATACTTGAAAGGAAAGATAACTTTCTAAACTCAAATGAGTGTGTGTTAATCCTTCTTTGATCCAAATCTGATGAGAGTAAGATTCAGGTGGTTCTCACCTCCTCTCTTCCTCCTCTCTACTGAAATAGGTTTTTTCCACCGTTTCATGTGATATAATTTATCTCATTCAATCTTCCCTTTCCCCCCATCTCTTTACTGTCCCCATTTCTTAATAAGATACTATTTTTAAATCGTTCCATCAAAGTCATGGATATGTTGTGAATGTCTATTCCTTCTGGCTAAGTATATTTCCTTTAATAGAGCTACATTTATCAAGAGTTATGATAATCTTCCTACCAGGTGAGGATATAACCAGTTAAAACTTCTTAGATAAGTTTTTTCTTTTCCCTGTTTACATTTTCATGTGTTATGGTGCACTGACTACTTGAGTTCTCTGACCAGCAGAGGACTGTTCTCAGCTTGCAGTGAATGAGACAGGAGGCAGAGATGGTAAAGCACTCCAAATTTTATTAGGGTCACACAGCAGCTTATATCCTAGTCTACTTCTGTACTCGTGGACAACTCATGTTACCAACTTAAGCACCAATCATATTAAAGATTACACATTTGTTAGATCATTACACATTAAACAGTTACACATTTTTATATGTACTTCATTGCTCTTGCTATAATGCAATTCTTGATCAATGTCAGGAGAAACAAAGGAGCTGGGTCATGCTGATCTTATGGAAAAGCAAAGGGATTTGGGTCATTCTGGTTTCCTGAGAAACTGAACCTGTATGTTCGCAAAACAACAAGAGGCCAACATGGTCTTTAAACCATTACCTTTGTCATTTTACAATTGTGGTCCTCAAGGATCCCTAACATTTATGTATTTCTTGAGACTCCTGTTTGAAGACCAAATTTTCTCTGATCTTTTTCAGACCAGAAAAGTTGAAAGTCTCCTATTTCATTAAATGTTCATCTTTTCCACTGGAAGAGAAGGCTCAGTTTTGCTGGCTAGTGAATTCTTGGCTGTAAGCTGAGCTCCCTTGCTCTCTGGAATATCATATTCCAGGCACCAGGTCCTTCTCTCCCTTCATGTTGATACAGCTAAGTCCTATGTAATTCTGACTATGGCCCCTTGGTATTTGAATTATTTATTTCTAACTTACTGCAGAATTTTCTCCTTGAACTGACAGTTCTGGTATTTGACCACAATATTTCTTGGTGTTTTCCTTTTGGGATCCCTTTCAGAAGGGGTTTGATATATTCTTTCAATGGCTATTTTGCCCTCTGGTTCCAGGATATCAGGGCAGTTCTTCTTCACTATATGCTGAAGTATGGACCCAGGCTTTTTTTTTCCTTCAAGAGTTTCAAGTAGTCCTATGATTGTTAAATTGTCTCTTCTGGATCTATTTTCCAGGTCAGTTGTTTTGCCAATGAGGTATTTTACATTTTCTTCTATTTTTTCATTTTTTTTAAATTTTGTTTAACAGAAGTCATTAGTTTCCACAGATTCCAGTCCTTTTTTTAAAGAAGAGTATTCATTCTTTATTTTACTTTATATTTCCTTTATCAGTTGGTCAATTCTATTTTTGAAGGAGTTTTTATCTTTTTCCATTTACCCAATTGTGGGGGGGGGTTTTTGCAAGGCAATGGGGTAAATAAAAATCATTTCATGATTCATTTATGTTTAGACCCTCAAAGTAAACTTCTTCCCTCTATCCCAGTAGAAATACAGTCCTTGTAAGCAAAATCACTTCATGATCCATTTATTTTATTTTTTAAAATTTTATTAATTTATTTGTACATTACTAAAACAGTCTCATTGTTAAAGTAAACATAATCCCCCTCCCCCCCACAAAACAGTAAAATCTAACAAAAATAAAGTGAGAGAAAAAGAAAAATATTGAACTTCAATCTGTGTTCAGATATCACCCATCTCTGGGATAGATCGCATTCTTTATCATAAGTCCATCAGAGATGTTGCTTCAATATCTTTTTTCCCCACAGTTGCTTTTGCTAATTGCATTTTCCTCCACCCATTCCTCCCTACTCCCATTTTTTTTTCCATTACCTCTCTCTCCTTTCACTTTATTCCTCCTTAAAAGTGTGTTGTGGGATAGCTGAGTGGTGCATTGGTCAGAGCACCAGCCCTGGAGCTAGGAGGACCCAAGCCCAAATTCCATCCCAGACACCCAACAGCCACCCAACCACATGGTCCTGGCAGGCTACCCAACCATATTACCTTGCAAAAAGTAAGAAAAACTGTGTTGTATATGACTACCCTCTCCCATGATCATTACCCATTTATACTCATACCTTCTAAATACAATTCCTCCAACTTCTTTCAACTGTCATTAGCTAAGGTATTGGCTAAAAGATATCTGGTTCCAGGATATCAGGGCAGTTCTCCTTCACTATATATATGGAATCCTATATCCATACCCTTCCTCTAAATTTGTTTCTTTTAACTATCCTAAGTGAAATACAATTCTCAATAATTACAAGTATTATTTTCCCTTGTAAGGATGTATCCATTTTGATGTTATTTACTAGCATTCTTTCTCATTTCCTTTTTATATATCTCTTGAATCTTGTATTTGACGATCAAATTTTCTATTTAGTTTGGTAATTTTATCAGAAAAATTTGAAATCACTCTTTTCTATTGAAAGTTTATCTTTTCCCTTAATGAATATGTTGAATTTTGCAGAGTTGATTCTTTGTTGTAATCCAAGATCCTTTGCCCTCTGGAATATCATATTCCAGGTCCTCTAATCCTTTAATATTGAAGCTGATAAGTCTTGTAATTCTGATTGTGGATCCTTGGTATTCTGATTGTGCTACTTTTTGACTGCTCACTTTATTTTCTCCTTTAGTTGAGAATTTTGAATTTTGGTTACAATATTCCTTGGAGTTTTTATTCTGAGATCTCTTTCTGGTTCTAGAATATTAGGGCAGTTTCTCATGATAATTTCCTGAAAGATATTTTTCATGATTTTTTTTTCATTAAGGCTTTCAAGTAAACCAATAGATTGTAAATTAATCTCTTCTAGATCTATTTGCCAGGCCATTTGTTTTCCTTCTCTAGTTGGTTAGTTTTTACTTTTTTGATGAATTATCTCTTTTTTTCTAGTTGGTCATTTTACTTTTAAAGAAGTTGATTTCTTCAGTCAATTTTTCTTAATTCTCCTGCATGACTCCCAGTTCATTTCTCCATTTTTTGTCTTCCTTTCTTCTTTGGTTTTTAAAAATCCTTTTTGAATTCTTCCAAGAGATTTTTGTTTTGAGATCAATTAATATATTCTTTTGAGGCTTCATATGCAATTTGTCACTGCTTTCCTCTTCTGAGATGGCATTTTTATTATCCCTAACAGAATAGTTGCTTTTTGTCCTTAATTATTGAAGATCAAAATGACATCACTATGTTTGAGACAAATTACAATGTGTCCGACTGTGACTTATCAGAACAATATGAATTTGGAATGTTCTACCACAGGTTGGGCACAAATAGTCCATGTGAACACCTGAGGTGCTTATTCTAGACATATATGTGTCATGTTTCCTTGAGCTGCTTTAATTCTGCCTTCCTGATACAGTGCAGCACCCTCTGATGAGGGAATGACATGCTAGGTGATCTTGTGCCAGTGTCTCCCATGATTTACAATCATTTCTAAAATTAAGAGAGACCTTCAGAGTGTCCCAGTATCATTTCTTCTGATACCCTTGTGAGTTCCCCATAAAAATAGTTATTTTAGGCAAGCATACTACTGGCACTCCAACTGGTCTAGTTCATCGTAGTTGCCCTCTCTATAGTAATGTTGGAATATTAGGCAAATCTTCTCCTGTCTGATGATCTTCAGAATCTTCTTAAGACAATTTAAATGGAAATGATTAAGTTTCCTGATTTGGTACTGGTAGATTATCCAGGTTTCACAAGCATATGGCAATGAGGTCAGCACAATGGCTCTGTAGACCTCCAATTTGGTAGTTACTTTAATACCTCTTTTCTCCCACACTTTCTTTCAGAGCCTCCCAAATACTGAGCTAGCTCTGGCAATGCATGTGTCAACCTCATTGCCAATGTGTACTTCCCTGGAAAGGAAACTGCCCAGGTAAGTGAACTTGTCCATAGTACTCAAAACTTCTCCATTTGCTGTAATCAATGGTTGCACATATGGCTGTTGTGATGCCAGCTGAAGGAGTTCCTGTGTTTTCTTGATGTTAATTGTTAGAACAAAAATTAGCACAAGCAACAGAGAATCAATCCATAGTTTGTTGTATCTCAGTTTCAGAGGCTGCATTGAGTGCACAATCATCTGCAAACAGAAGGTCATGCACCAACACACCTTCCTCTATGGTCTTGGCTTATAGCCTTTTCAAGTTGAAGAATTTGCCATCACTATAGCAGCTGACTTTGATCCTGTGTTCATGCTCAGTGAAGGCATTTGATAACATGACTGAAAACAGAGTATCATCCACTATCCAGAACTTGGGCAAGCTATGAAATTGTTGTGCAATACTGATGAACTTCTCTGGGCAATCAAATTTTGATATTATTTTCCACAAACCCTCATGATTAACAGTATCAAAGGCCTTGGTCAGATCTCAAATGTTGTATACATATCTCTGTTCTGTTCCTGGTATTCTTCCTGAAGTGATTGGTTAGAAAACACCATATTGATATTTCTTGACCCTTTCAGAAGCCACACCTCTCAGGGAGGTGACCATCTCCTGGGTGAAGGATCAATTTATTGAGAAGGACTCTGGCAAGAATCTTAACAGCAATGACTAAGAGAGAAATGCCCCTGCGATGGTCACAGGACACTTCATTCCCTTTACCTTTATAGAGATGGACAAATGAGGCATCCTTGAATTCTTGGGGGGATAACCTCTTCATGCCATATAACCTGGAAAATTTCAGTCAGCTTTTGGATGAGCAATGGACTCCCCACCTAAGCTATAAAAGAATCAGCAGTAGGTGCTTATTTTATGAGAAATCAGGACTCAATACTTCAAACCCAAAAGAATGAAAAATTAGAAGAAAATGTGAAACATCTCATTGAAAAAACAACTGATATGGAAAACAGATTTAGGAAAGATAATTTAAAAATTATTGGAATACCTGAAAGTCATGATCAGGAAAAGAGCCTTGACATCATTTTCAAAGAATTACTACAGGAAACTTGCCCTGATATCCTAGAAGCAGAGAGCAAAATAGAAATGGAGAGAATCCACCGATCCCCCCCGAGAAAGAGATCCCAAAAAAACCAACCCCTAGGAGTATTATAGCCAAGTTCTAGAACTCCCAAGTCAGAGAGAAATTATTACAAGCAGCCAGAAGGACACAGTTCAAATATCTTGGAGCTGCAGTCAGGATCACACAGGACTTAGCAGCAACTACATTAAAAGCTCATAGGGCTTGAAATATAATATTCCGGAAGGCAAAAGAACTTAGAATGCAACTGAGAATCAAATACCCAGCAAAACTGAACATCCTCTTCCAGGGGAAAAGATGGACTTTCAACGAACCAGGGAAATTTCAAATATTCCTGTTGGAATGGCCAGAGCTGAACAGAAGGCTTGATCTTCACATACAGGACTCAGCTGAAGCATAGAGAGTAGAGGAGAAGGGGAAAATATGAGGTACTTAATGATGATGAACTACATGTATTCCTGTATAGAAAAATGATACTGATAATACTCATATGAACCGTCTCATTTAATAGAGCAGGTAGATGAGCTTTTATAGATGAAGCACAGGAGAAAGCTGAATTTGAAGATATAATGTGGTGTAAAAATGGAGTCAATAGATAAAAGGGAAATATAATGGGAGAAAGAAAAAGGAGAAGAGGAATAGGCTAAGATATTTCATATAATAAGCTTTTTCTTTATTACAATGGATTTTTTTTGCAATGATATGGAAGAGGGGAAGGCAAAGGGGGAATGAGGGAATCTTTGCTCCCATCAGAGGTGGTTAGGAGAGGAAATAGCATATATACTCAATGGGGGTATAGACATCTGGAGTAAGAAGGAGAGAAGAGGGACAGGGGGAAGGGGGGGGAATGTGAGTGATGGAGGAGAGGATGGACCATGGGGGGAGAGTGGTCAGATATAACACATTTTCTTTTTTACTTCTTGCAAGGGGCTGGGATTGGATGGCCTGTCCAGGACCATAGGGCCAGGTGGATGCTAGGCCTAATGGGTGGTATGTGGTCTCAGGGCCTCTTGGCCCCAGGGCTGGGGATTTGTCTGCTGCACCACTCAGCTACCCTACAGCAGAGACAGAGTGAAAGGAGAGAGAAAATATAGTACATGGTAGTGGAGAAGTACAAATGGAGGGAATTACAATCAGCAATGACAATGGTGGAAAAATATGGAAGTAACTTTTGTGATGGACTTATCATAAAGAATGTGATTCACCCATGACAGAGCTAGTGGTGTTGGAACACAGACTGAAGCACATTTTTATTATTATTATTTTGGGGGGTAGGTTGCAGGGCAAATGGGGCTGGGTGGCTTGCCTGGGGTTGCATAGCTGGGTGATTGTTGGGTGTCTGAGGCTGGATTTGGACCTGGGTACTCCTGGCTCAAGGGCCAGTGCTCTGTCTGTCACCCAGCTGCCCCTATCATCATCATCATCATCATCATCATCATTATTATTATTATTGTTTTTGTTATTATTATTATTATTATTATTATTACTATTTGGGGTTGGGGGTTTTTTTGTTTTTGCAGGGCAATGGAGTTGGGGTGGCTTGCATGGGGTCACACTGCTGGGTGATTGTTGGGTGTCTGGGGCTGGATTTGGGCTTGGGTGCTCCTGGCTCCAGGGCTGGTGCTCTGTCCACTGCACCACATGGACATATCTAAAATTATTACTATTATTTTTTCAATTTTAATTTTAATTTTTTTCTTCCCTTTACTTTATTGCTCATGCGGGTCTGTATTTTTTGACGGAGAGGGGGTATTATGTTTACTCTTAAACAAGAATATTTTATTAATGTATAAAAACATTATTTGTACAAAATAAGAATAAATAAATTAACTAATTAAAAAAGAATACTATTAGGGGTGGCTAGGTGGAATTAGGGGTGGCTAGGTGATGCAGTGGATAGAGCACTGTCTCTGAAATCAGGAGTACCTGAGTTCAAATTTGACTTCAGACACTTAATAATTAACTAGCTGTGTGGCCTTGCAAAAAACCTTAAAAAAAAAGAATATATGGAATTTTCAGCCCATCTCTCTAGGACCATATCCCTTATCGTTGATCAATATGGATCCATCAGCACTAAGCAGTTGAGATACACCATTGGTCTTTGACCCATAAATAGCCTTCAAGGCAACATAAAAGTTCCTTAGTTTGTTACAATCTGCATAAAACTGAATTTCTTCTGCCATCTTACTGAGCCAAGAGTCTTGTATCTTCCTTAGCTTCACTTATACTTTACTCTTGATAGAATTAAATGTTGTCTTCTTAGAAATGGATGAAATATCCTGCTGGAAAACCCCATGGAGTACTCATTTTTCATTTAGTAGCTTCTGTATTTCTCTATCATGTTCATCAGATTAGTAGTGGTGTTTGTGTTTGTTCTGGCCCAGATGAGCAAATACAGTGCTGTACATCAGATCTCTGAAAGGTGTTTGCTCCTTTTCTGCTCCACTGTTGTCAACTGTGTGTTGGCTCAGTTTTCCCTCTAAGTTAGCAACAAACTGTTCCTGCTCAGAGGAACACTCTAATCTCTTTACAATAATTCTTCTTGTAGTCATTTTGCTTGGGACCCCACTTTGATTGAATTTGAATATTTAGCTTGGAGAGGATGAGTCTATAAGTCTATGATCAGTCCAGCATACTGCACTGCACATTGCCTTTGTCACTTTCACATCCTGTCTTTCTCTTCTCCTTATAATCACAAGATCTATTAGATGCCGATGTTTGCTACAAGGGTTCATCCAAGAAGTTTTATTGCATTTGGGTAAATGGAAGATAGTGTTTTGATGAGAAACTCATGAAATGCCCAAGTCCTCAGTAGTAGGTATCCATTGCTATCGCTTTTTCCAATTCCATTCCTCCCAGGGACTCCCTGCTACATCTAGCATTAAATTATAAGCTTATCCTCTTTTTGGTACATTGATGATAAGGGTCTCCAGGTCTTCAAAAAAATTTTTCTTTGATTTAATAAGGGTTTGTCATGGTTGAAGCATAGGCACTGATGAAGTGGCATTTCATTTTAGTGGGCAAGGGTAGATAGCTGGCACAATGGATAGAGCACTGGCCCTGGAGTCAGGAGGATTTGAGTTCAAATCAGACCTCAGATACTTGATACAATGTGAGGCAAATCGCTTAATCTCCTTGCTCCACAAACAACTACCACCACCACCACCACAACCACAACTCTTGCTGTAAATGATTACAGGTAACACTGGCCAAATCTTTTGTTGTTGTTGTTGTTGTTTTGCTAGGCAAATGGGGTTAAGTGGCTTGCCCAAGGTCACACAGCTAGGTAATTATTAAGTGTCTGAGGCCAGATTTAAACTTAGGTCCTCCTGACTCCAGGGCAGGTGTTCTATCCACTGCAACACCTAGCTGTCTCCATGACCAAATCTCTTATCAGAATAGTAGCTTTCTATGGTTAGCACTGTTTTTATTTTTATTTTTTGCCCATTTTGATAGTTGAACTCTGGAGTACAAGGAATATAGTCCCAAAATGTTTGTGCTTCGACTGGGTTCTGGTCCCTGGCAAAATGTTGCCTGTGCAGAGGATTGTAGCCTCCTTTATGCCAAGGTGTTGTTTACATGGAGGTTTCTTCCCAACTAAGTTTGTGCTGTTCCACCAACATTCCCAGGGTTTGGATTTTGTCTTCTGAGCAGGGGTAGGGACCCTCACTGCTGGCTTGCTGAGCTGGGATCTGAGCTGCACTGTGGCTGGTTTTCCTGTACTCTTACCTATGGCTATACTTCCCCTTTTCCCATAAGAGACAGACTTTTACTGAAGTACTTCCATGACATCTTGAATTGAGAAGTTATTTAGCTATTTTTTTGTGAAATCTCTAGCTTTAAGATATGTGTAGAAGCTTCATTTAAGAGGAAAAACTAGGAGCTTCCTAGCTTTGTGCCACTAACTTGGCTCTACTCCAGAAGTCCATGGGTCTCTTCTAAAGACCCTTAAATTAGAGTATTAAAGACAAGTCTGAAACACCTGAAAATCCTTTAGGAATAATGGAATATGAACCAATTCTTGTTGGGTTTTGTAGCTGGGGCCATGATTAAGAAGGATGGCAGGGAGCATTCATATTGTGTCATTAGAGGTGAGGAGGACCAGAGCAAAAGCATTTGCCGAGAATTCTTCATTAATCAAAAATGAAAGTCAGAGGTAGGAAGATGATCAGGTACTGTTGTAGTGATGCTGACTTGTGATCCAGAGACATTATTCCAAGACCCTCCAGGCAACTTCAGGGAAACCAAAGTTTTGGGGTTCTGGGAGGAGTATAATTGAAGGCCTGGGTGAAAAAGCCATACTGATGATTAAATCATCAAGAATAAGACTTGGAATAGGGTAGTTTTTCCTCCTTCCCATCTCCTACTCCAACCCCAATCCTCTCTACTCATTTGATGGAAGACTTTTCCTTAAAGTATTTTTTAAAATTCTATATAGATTTACTTCTCTACAACTTCTATTCATTGCACCAAGTTCTATCTTCTGTTCTCTGAACACACAGATCTCACTTTCCTGCTTCTACATGACATCCCTTTAAATATTTAGAGACTGCTATATTTCCCTCCTGTTTTCTCTTCTATAGTTTTCAGTTTTTTCAACCAATTCTCATATCATATGATCTCTGCTCCCTTAAACATTTTGGGTTACTCTCTCCTAGACATTTTCTAACTTGCCAGTGTCATTTCTTTTAAAACCTGTGCTTTATTGAAGATTTCCATCTTAAAATCATAGCCATTTTCCACCCAATTCCTCCATACCAAACCCTGTAACAGGAAAAAAACCCAAACAATTAAGCAATAATATAGCAACAATTAACCAATAATAATAGCAACAGAGAATATATGTGACAACATATGCAATGTTCCATTTCAGTAGTCTTCCATTTCTCTGCTATGAGAGGAGTAATTTATTTTCTTTATAGTTGAATTCTCCATTATTCAGAGTTCACCTTCCACTATAATAAAAGAATTTAGTTATGACTGAACTTAAAAAATGATGTTATTTTTGCTATGAAATCCTCCAATGGAGTCATGAATAATTAAACATAGCTACCACTGAACTACCACTGATACAAAAAAACATTCTTCACTTAATCACAGATACCTATGATAAAATAAAAACAACCAAAGTAATTGCCAGGTTCACATTATATAGAAAATATGAAGGATCAATCCAGATTCACCATATTATCATAAATAAAGAAGTCTTTCCCTTGAAAAAAAAATTGTTTTATCTTTTTTAGAATGACTCATGAATCTTTCTCATTGAATTAATCGATATGCTTGGAAGCTTGAACCTTTATTTCCTCAGTCATTTCAATCAATCCATGCACCACAGTACTTACTATTTTACAGGCACTATACTAAACAGCTAGGGTACAAAAGCCAATCCCTGCCCTCAAGAAGCTCACAATCAAATGGGGGAGAGAAGTAGACAACAAATAGATTTGCTATATGTAGCAAACAAACTCTATACAAGATAAATTGGGCACTAGAATTAAGATGGTTTGTAAATGGCTTCTTATAGAAGATGAGATTTTAGTTAAGACTTGAAGGAATCCAAGGAAATTAGTAGATAGAAAGGAGGAGGGAGAGAATTACAGAAATGGAAAACAGACTTAGAAAATGCCCAGAGCTGAGAAAAAAAGCATCTTTTACAGTTACTTTATAGTCAAGGTCTTGCTCCCTAATCCCTAACACACACACACACACACACACACACACACACACACACACACACACACACACACACACACACACACACCCCTACTGAGCAAGTGTGGTTAACAGTTCTACTCCTCTCATTCTGAGCAGAACTGCTAACCACACAGGGTTGATCTCTTGACTTCCCTTTGAACACATTCTCATAAAAAGAGCACTGGATTTCAAACACCATATGTAACACTTGCTTAGTTGTATGACTATGAAAGAATATGTAAATATAAATAATGTAAAAGAACACTGGTGCATAATCAAATGATAGAAGATGAAGATGCCAAGGGATCTGCTTCTTAGAGAAGATATTGGTATTACTTGTGGGTGGTAACAGCCTCTTTCATTTGGCTGTGTATTCAGAGCTGTGAGTGTCTTTAAATATTCTTGATGGGGGCTCTTTGTGAGGGAATCAAGATTGAAGGTCTCCTTCATTCACAGCAAGGGTACCATGCTTTCAAGCTAAAGAAGATTTAGTGAGCACCTTCTAAGCCTGCTAGCCTTGGGAAATGGACTTTGGGTTTAGGCCCATTTCATTTGTACCTTTTTAAACTGTAAGTACAAGGGCTAGATTCCTAGATAAGAGAACTTGAGACATGGGAAACTTGTAGCACAAGATTCTAAACTAGATGTTGCAGCTTATTCAAAGGGAGACCTTGGAGAAGCCAGGGTCATAGTATATAAACCTGAGGGTTAGTGGAAGAGGAGATATGTTGGTTTAAACTCAAATCCTGGTGGGACTAATGGGTTTATGGTACAAGGAGTTAAACTGTGTACCTAAAGTTACTCTCTTCCTAGAGACTGAGCTAGAGAGAATTATATTGGGGAAGTATTGAGAAGGAGGATGAGATATTTTTATGTTACTTTTTGGTATACATTTGAAGTAAAATTTAAATGTGCCTTCATAAAAGCTAATATGACATGTAGTTAAATGAAACTGGGGTGCCAAGGTGTTTAATATCGGGGGAATGAGTCAATGGCAAAGATGAAAGATCCACACCCAGAAACTCCTTATGGATTACTGAGAATCTTGAGGTGCAGGAGTGGTAGATAGAAATGTGACACAAGACCTTTAGACAGTAGGGCACTGACTAATCATTATTATACTTGATGTAGTGAGAGATTTGAGACAGGAATATCTAGATTTAGGCAGGAAATACTATGAAATACCTAGAATTGTTAGTAGATAGGAATCATTCCCTACTTTTTTCATTCTCTATCTCTAACTTTTAGAGACTCTGTCCCACAAATGTAATGGAAGTATCCAGTCTTTCCAAATGGCACCTGACAAACCCGTAGCTATTAAATTCCTCACATGCTTCTATTTGTGAAGACAAGGGTGTTCCCAAACTGAACACTCTACACCTATGTATCCCTGGGTTTGCAGACTTAGGCAACTGGAACTGAATGGTGACTGTCTAGTATTACTGATTTTCTTTCCTCTGTGATAAAGGAAACTCTGAAGTCCAGGGTTCTAATCTACAATGTCTTAAAATATCACTGAGTATCTTTAGGCAGGGGTGAGTTCACAATCAAAACATCTCAATAAATATTTTATTTTAACCTTCATATAGAACAACTGACAAAGCTAAAAATTTCATCAGGTCCTAGGAGCAATGCTAAAGGTACCTGTCTCATCAATGTGAAATGCTCTGTGGAACAAGTAAGAGAGAATGTAATCCTGTGAAGAGAATGCATCCTGTGAAGGAACCATTCTCAGCATCAGTGGGAAACCTGGTGGCCATGACCAGTACACTTGTATTGCCAGAAATCCGGTCACCTGCAGTTAGTTCCCATACTGTTCTTGCCAGTGTGCTCTGTGCAGGTAAATTTCTGTCTTCGCTGAAGTCAGCGATCATAAAGCCCTGTGGGGATTTTAAATGTAGTTATTTTTTACCTTGATAGTAAAGTCCATGTTCAAGCCTCAGTCAAAGCAAATACTCTTGCACTGAAATTATGAGGAGGGTAGTTGTCTCAGTTATCTCAGCTGAACATATCAAGGAATTTTTATCATGCTTGGTTGACCTGCTTCTTTGCATCTTCTTTTTCAAGGCTTTGAACATGGCACAAGTTTCCTGAACCTCATGATGCCCACCATCCTGGTCTTTCTCCTTATGTTAGGTCCATTTAACTTTTCTGGAAGATAAAACATATTTTCTTATCACAGAATCTCAGTTAGAAGAACTCTCAAAAATGACTAACTTCAATTCATACCTAAACAATAATGCTTTCTGGGGCAGCTAGGTGGTGCAGTGGATAGAGAAAGGGCCCTGAAGTCAGGAGTACCTGAGCTCAAATCTGGCCTCAGACACTTAATCATTACCTAGCTGTGTGGCCTTGGGCAAGCCACTTAACCCCATTGCCTTGAAAAAACAAACAAAAAACCCCCCCAATAATGCTTTCTAAACTTTCCTAACACATGATCATCTAGCTAGTACTTGAAGACCTGTAGTGAGAAGGAACTCATTTTTAACTGAAGCAGTCCATTCCACTTTGGGCACTAATTGGTAAGAAGCTTTTTTCTATCAAGCCTAAACTTTTCACTTGATATCCTTCATTCATTTGTTGCTCTTCATTCTATCTTCTAGGATCACACAGAACAAATATAATTCATCTTTCATTTGACAGATCTTCAAATACTTGAAGACAATTGTCATAGACATCTATGCATTTTTCCACTTAGAAGTTTAACTTCCCTAATTCTTTTCACAAATATTCATATATCGTATTCCTAAGGTCCTTCACCATCTAATTACTATCACCAGGACATAACTTATCAAAGTACTTCCTAAAATGTAACAATGAGAACTAAGTGCAATGGGTCCAAACAGGGTAGAATATAATAGGATTATCATTTCTCTAGACCTTGACATCATTCATTCATTCATTAAGTAGTATCTAATCTTAGGAACAATATAGGAGAAAGTAGTATATGACAGTTGGGCTATTAATTAATGTCATTGTAGGAACTATCAAATAACCCCAAAGAACAGCATACCTTTATTTTGTCCTGACCATATAAAGACAAGACTGAAATGATTCTTATCCTCAAGGAGATTATATTCTACTCTGCATATGACATTTAAATAGATAAGTAAACACAAATCATAGACCAAGTAATTACAAATTAATTTGGGGGAGAGAAGGCACAAGTAACTAAGGCAGAAAATGCAGCCTAAGATTCCATTAGCTTTTTATATCACATTCAGTTCATATTTAGCTTTCAATTCAGTAAAATCTACAGATCTTTTTTCAAACAAATGACTGTCTAGCCATAGCTCCTCCATTTAATACCAGGGAAGGTGGTAGTTTTAGAACTGTTTAAAAAGCTTCACATTTATCCCTTTTCAATTTCATCTTATTAGAATCTGACTAATGTTCTATGCTAACAAGACCTTTTTAGATGCCAATTTTTAACAAATATATTAGCTATTCCTGCAATTTTGTCTTGCCTATAAATTGGGTTTCTAGCTGCTGTCTCTGTCTTTATCTAAGATATATCTAGAATAATAATGTTATTAGTCAAGCACTCTGGGGCACTTCATTGGAGCAGCCTTTCAAATTGAAATTAAACCATAAATCACACTTAAGTTTGATAATTCTTTTTTTATTTTGTAAATTTTAAGCTTAAACACAAAATAAGAATAGAAAAAAATGTCATGTATACAGCAAAACATAGGAGCAGATTCAATAAAACAAATTTTTAGTGACTTCCGGCCAAGATAGCAGAGAGAAGACAGGCACTATGTTAAGTGCTCCTGGTTCCCCTCAAAAATAACATGAAAGAAACTTCTTAACAGAAATTCAATCCACAAAACCAAGAGGAGCTAGGAGAAGAACACCAACCAACAAGGTCTGTCTCAGGGGATGGTGGGTGAACCGGGAGTGAAGAGCAGAAGGCCAGCGCAGGGACAGCAGCTGGGAGAAGTCAGAGGATTGACCTCAGATACAGAGGCTTTGGTGAGTGGCAAGTCTGAGGACCAACTTTAGCCGCAGAATCTTTGGTAGGGAGAAAAGGAGGTCTGGTGAACCCCAGTTGACAGAAGGGTGAATTCCAACACAGAGAATCACAAAGCATGCCTAGAAAATGACCAGCTCTGCAAGGAACCTGAGCTCCATACTTTCAGCAGAGGCCTCTTCCCAGAACAAATTGTAACACCCTGCCCACCCCCTCAGGCACAGGTGTGGGCAACAGAGTTCACTCAGCTGAAAGGGAGATTAACTCCCTCCCCCAGGGCCCAGCCCATTGTTCAAGAGAGCCACCCCCTCCAACACAAGATCCTAGGAAGATGAAGAAAGGCCATCAAAAAATAAGCAGTATCTATCTGAAACCATCAACAAACATCATATGCAATGGGGATAGCTAGAGGCATTTCCAACAAGATCAGGGGTGAAACAAGGATGCCCATTATTACCACTACTATTCAATATTATATTAGAAATGTTAGCTTCAGCAATAAGAGCAGAAAAAGAAATTGAAGGAATTAGAATTGGGAAGGAAGAGACAAAACTCTCACTCTTTGCAGATGACATGATGAAATACCTAGAGAACCCCCAAAATTATCTAAAAAACTACTAGAAATAATTAGCAACTTTAGTAAAGTTGTAGGATATAAAATAAACCCTTGTAAATCCTCATTTATCTAGCAAGATACAGCAGAAAGAGCTAGAAAGAGAAATCCCATTCAAAGTAACCTCAGACAATATAAAATATCTGGGAGTCTACCTGCCAAGGCAGACTCAAAGACTTTTTGAAAACAATTACAAAACACTTCTCACACAAATAAAATCCAATTTAAATAACTGGGCAAGCATCAACTGCTCATGGCTAGATCGAGTTAATATAATAAAAATGACAATTCTACCACAACTAAACCACTTGTTTAGTGCCCTACCAATCAAAATTCCAAAAAATTACTTTAATGAGCTAGAATATTGTAATTAAATTCATATGGAGAAAAAAAAAGTCAAGAATCTCCAGGGATTTAATGAAAAATAGTGCAAAAGAAGGAGGTTTAGCCTTACCAAATCTAAGGTAAGGAGCCTAATCAAGCAATAGAACAAGATCTTTTCCCCCCACTAAGGGTAAATGCCCAGAATATATGCAGTGAGAATCATATTTTAAATAACCCTATTAGAACCTAATTACTGACTAAGAGGCAGATAGTTTATTGCAAAGCAACAAAGAAGTTTTGATTGGGAATCAGAGGACCTTAATTTAAATTCAGAATCTGTCACTTTGACAAGATTTTAGGTCAATCTTTTTGTCCCATATCCTCAGTTTTCTTATTTGTGAAACAGAGTTGTTCTACATAGTTGATGTCTATCCCATCCTTGAATTATATATGGTTTTATAGAATATTTGTAGAGCAGGGTTTAATCACCATTAGTCAAAAACTAAAAACAACTGGGATCAAGAAGGGTCTTTACTCAATTGGAATTTCTGAGGTCCAAGATCAGTTTCTCCATACTGGGCCTGGGGAGCAGAGTTGATCCAAAAGTTTTCTTTCTTTTTCCTTAATCTTATTTCCTTATACAGAAAATGGCTAATCTGTAACCACAATTGTGTATATACAATATTCACTTAACTGTTCTCCACTTAAGGGAGGGGTGTGGGAAGGGAGGATGGAAGGAAATTATGTAACTTAAAAATATGCATACGCATGTGGATGAATGTTGAAAAACTTTCACAACATATAATTGGGAAAATAAAATATCAAATTGAAAAATAATAGATATTTTATATTGCTTTTGTTGTCAGATACAGACAATATCCATGTTGGTTGGTTTTGTTGATCTACTTTTTTGCTCCCTATTTTTATTTTTATTTTTTTATTTTTATTTTTTAAATTTTTATTAAAGATATTATTTGAGTTTTACAGTTTTCCCCCAATCTTGCTTCCCTCCCTCCACCCCCACCCCACAGATAGCACTCTGTCAGTCTTTACTTTGTTTCCATGTTGTACCTCGAACCAAATTGGGTGTGATGAGAAAGAAATCATATCCTTAAAGAGAACAGAATTCTCAGAGGTAACCAGATCAAACCATAAGACATCTGGATTTTTTTTTCCAAATTAAAGGGAATAGTTCTTGTACTTTGTTCAAACTCCACAGCTCCTTATCTGGATACAGATGGTACTCTCCTTTGCAGACAGCCAAAAATTGTTCCCAATTGTTGCATTGATGGAATGAGCAAGTCCTTCAAGGTTGAACATCACTCCCATGTTGCTGTTAGGGTGTACAGTGTTTTTCTGGTTCTGCTCATCTCACTCAGCATCAGTTCATGCAAATCCCTCCAGGTTTCCCTGAAATCCCATCCCTCCTGGTTTCTAATAGAACAATAGTGTTCCATGACATAGACATACATATACCACAGTTTGCTAAACCATTCCCCAATTGAAGGACATTTACTGGATTTCCAATTCTTTGCCACCACAAACAGGGCTGCTATAAATATTTTTGTACAAGTAATGTTTTTACCCTTTTTCCTCATCTCTTCAGGGTATAGACCCAGTAGTGGTATTGCTGGATCAAAGGGTATGCACATTTTTGTTGCCCTTTGGGCATAGTTCCAAATAGCTCTCCAGAAGGGTTGGATGAGTTCACAGCTCCACCAACAGTGTAATAGTGTCCCAGATTTCCCACATCCCTTCCAACAATGATCATTATCCTTCCTGGTCATACTGGCCAATCTGAGAGGTGTGAGGTGGTACCTCAGCGAAGCTTTAATTTGCATTTCTCTAATAATTAATGATTTAGAGCATTTTTTCATATGACTATGGATTGCTTTGATCTCCTCATCTGTAAATTGCCTTTGCATATCCTTTGACCATTTGTCAATTGGGGAATGGCTTTTCATTTTAAAAATATGACTCAGTTCTCTGTATATTTTAGAAATGAGTCTTTTGTCACAATCATTAGTTGTAAAGATTGTTTCCCAATGTACTACTTTTCTTTTGATTTTGATTACATTGGTTTTCCCTGTGAAAAACTTTTTAATTTAATGTAATCGAAATCATCTAATTGGTTTTTAGTGATGTTCTCCAACTCTTCCTTAGTCATAAACTGTTCCCCTTTCCATAGATCTGACAGGTAGACTAGTCCTTGATCTTCTAATTTGCTTATAGTATTGTTTTTTATGTCTATGTCCTGTAACCATTTGGATCTTATCTTGGTAAAGGGTGCTCCCTATTTTTAACCTCTGGTGTTAGTTTTTGGGAGGGAAGAGAAGAAAAGTATTTGGAAATTAAAATGATGTGAAACAAAATAAATCTATAAAATAGGATTTTAAATTAAATAGATTCAGATGGAGTTGAATGACCAAAGTTAGATAGTAATCAGTTATTGATTGATGGCAATGGGAAGGACTTCTCCTGTAGACTTGCATCAGTGTTTTGAATAAGGTATAGATGACATAATTATCAGATGTTCAAAAGACTTAAAAATCCGAAAAGATGAATGACAGCTAAGGTTCAAAAAGATTTTGACAAAAAAGAACATTTGTTTAAATTTAATAAGGTAACTTAAGTAGAGGAACAATAAGGATAGGTCCTTTCCTTCTGTGCAAAGGCATATCTACCCTAGGCTCTCAGTATGCTGCAGTATCTCTGTAAGCCAGCAGGTGGCTCCTTATCTTCACTCCCAGGTAAATTGTTCTGCCTTTCCGGATATCTGCACATTTCTAGGAGCTAATCATTAAACCAATCAATCAACAAACTTTTATTAAGCCCTCAGACACTGGCGAAAACACAAAAGACCTAGAATCTGAAGGGAAATAGTGATTAAAAATCGGAATGAAGGGGAAATGGTGCTCCAAATTTCAAATTATGCTATAAACATACTTATCAAAATGATTTTGAACAAGAAATAGACCAGAGTATATACATATATATATGTATAGTATATGTATACATATATAAGATGTAGTCTATATAATATATATTATAGTATATGTATATATAATATATACACATTATATACATATATACATATAATATATATATACACATATGTATATATATATAAATATATACATATATATGTATATATATATGAGCTGGTTGCAGAAAACCTATTTTAGGAAAGTCTCTTCTATTTGACAACTCCAGGGCATCTGAGAATACTCTCTAGTAAATAAGTATCATCCTATGCCTTCCTGGCCTTCCTCTGTCCCTCCCCCAGTGATGATGCTCAACTCCCACGTGGTGATTATTTAAAGAAGTGAATCTCTCTCTAAAGTTGAGGTGGCAGCAAGATTTTCTTATATTTGACTTCAATAAAGTCAGATGGCCTCTCCCCTCCAAAGGTGGCTCCTGTTTTTCCTCTTCCACCAACTTACAGGTAAGTTCAAATGACTAACAGCTGTGCACCCCATCTCAAAAAAAATCCAATAAGGACTAATTGGTTTTCAATTCAATGAAATTTAACAAATTTTTATAAAGTGCCTACTAAATGCAGGAATACCATTAAGAATAAAAACTCAAAAACGAAACAATTTCTGCCTTCTAGGCTCTCACAATTTATGGGGATCCTTTGATTTCCATATTTTTTTATTTTGTATTTTTCTCCACACTGTTGTGTGGTCAATAGAATAATTATAGACTTCAACTATTCCTGAGGAGGTAATTTAGAAGAAATCCTTCATGGATGGAGAACGTGTCTTTTTATTAAGGCATCTGAACTAGGCTCTAATTCTATCATAGGAAAATTCCACTGATTTCATGTCCAGAGGATGCAAAGGCTGCTTTCTGTCCAGAGTTTGTCTTTAGAGGATGTCTGGAAGAATAGCATTATGGCTGGCTTAGAATGGATGCAGTGATGACCTCTTATCTTCTACTTATCTTCTTAATGTTCCTCTGGTCTTATGTTCATGGGGCTAAGTGTGTGAAGTGAATCTCTACTCTGCCTTTGGGTCTTCTCTGTCATCTGAGCCACATGGGAAAGATGGGGATTAGGTGGAAATGGACTTAGGAGGATGAATTCTCTATGGTATAAAATTTGTTGTGATATTCTCAATCTTGTATTGCCTACGTGTTGAAAGTTTATAGTAAGAATTTGTTCATAACTTTAACTATATCTTATTTGTTGTTTTTGTTGTTTTCTTTGCAAGTACTGTCTTATTTATGTAAGAGAAAAGAACAACCTAATATTACTTGGAGTTCTTTATCTCTGAGATCTCTGAAGTGTGTGATGGATTGACTTAAGCTAAGTACAAGGAAAGACAAATGAAATATATATATATATATACATATATATATGTGTGTGTGTATATATACATATATATATATGAAATGTATGTATGTATATTTTTTATGTTGGAAGGAATAGTTAGATTATCTGGTTAGACCATTAGATCTCAGAGTGTAGTTCTGGAGGTCCACTAGAAACGAAACCCAATTTTCTTATACAATCTGACACTGCCTGGACTCAGTACAGTGAAAATAGTAGTAGCATAATAGTCAAGAAAATACTATCTGGGGTGGCTAGGTGGATAGAGCACTGGCCCTGGAGTCAGGAGTACCTGAGTTCAAATCTGCCCTCACACACTTAATAATTACCTAGCTGAGTGGCCTTGGGCAAGCCACTTAACCTCATTTGCCTTGCAAAAAAACCCCTAAAAAAAACCCCAGAAAATAATATCCAAATCTTCTTTCTGCTATTCTAAACTATATAACCTTAGCTACCTTTGTTTTGAAGATCAAGTTAGATCATAGATATTGAATATCTTATAAATGTAAAAGTGCTATAAAATGTCAAGCTAAAATTTGCTAGAGAAGAATGGGAAAGGACATTGGACTTGTAATTCAAATACTGGCTCTACTTGTTATTAGCTGTGTGACTCTGAGCAAGCCATTTCATCAGGTAAAGATGTTTTCATTGCTTAAATCCTTGAGTTGACTGAAGGAAAGCACCTTGACAACAATAAATTGGAAAAATATGAAAGAAGACTGCTGCATGGGGTGGATGGGACCATGGTAATAGTTAAGTTAATCATTAATATATTAATTTATTATATATATATAATATTAGTATATATTTATATACACATATATAAATTAATATAATTAACAGTGTTCTATTATTTTATTTTTATATATTTATTTATTTAAATTATTTATTCACATATATATATGTCTTCAGTTTATAGATGAAGAAACAAACTCTGAGAGATTAGTGGCTATAGGATCTCATAAGTAATAAGCATTTGAAGTTGTATTTGAACCCACTCCAAGTCTAATATTCTATCAACTAAACAACAATGATGATGATAGCTAACAAGACAGAGAAAGCATAGCTATTCAATTTTAATTTTTTTTTTACTGTTGTCCTTATAAGGAGAAGGATTTTAGACCAGACATTTAAAATGGCTGAGAGGTATCCAATTTGATAATGTAAGGAGGAAATTAGAGAATGTTTAGTTGCCCTTAATATATTCAAGTCACCTGGTCAAAATGAACTATATTCTCAGGTACTGAATGGTTGAAGCTGTGAATGTCATTGTGAGAAAATTGTGAGTGTGATTCTGAGGGACCAGGCGAAAGGACACTGAACATAGATATAAAGGTAGAAATTAGTATGTTGTGTGCAAGTGTTGGAAGAGCTGTCATGGAAAATGAATGAATGAATGAGTGAGTGAGTGAGTGAGTGAATGAATGAATTAGAAAGTGAGTAAGACTTGTTCTGTATGGTAAAAGGGAGCCAATACAGGAGAACAGAATGGAAATTGCGAAGAAATAAATGAAGGCTTGTTGATAAGAAAAACTTTCTAAGAATTAGAACTTAACCAAAAATAGAATGGGTTACCTCTGGAAGTGATAGAGTCTTTTTTCATTGATAATCTTCATATTTAGTGTCTTTGTTGTCCTTTGGTAATTTTCAGTTGTATCTGACTTTTCATGACCCCATTTGAAGTTTTCTTGGCAGAGATATTGGAGTAGTTTTCCATTTCCTTCTCCAGGTCTTTTTACAGATGGATAAATTGAGGCAAACGTGGTTTAGTGACCTGCTAAGGATCACACAACTATAAGTGTCCAGGATGGATTTGAACTCATATCTTTCTGTCTCCAGCTCTCTAGTCGCTGAGCCATCTAGCTGCCCCAAATAAGATTATAAACAGGTATAAATGGTAAATTAACATCAAGAGCAGTCAGGGTCAAAATGCATTCCATCTACTAGATTTATGAAGTGAGGATATCTAAGCAGAATGCAATAGATCCTTTTCCTTATGCTCAAACTCTGGAGGAGTAAATGATTTTTTAATTCCATACTAATGAACATTCTATATTTCTGATTTCCTAGTCCTAACCATAACTATATATGCTCATTTTGTCATCCTGGCTTTGCTACGTATGTTCACAAAACATTTTTATGGTCTTAGCAGGAACCTAGGGATAAACTCCTCAAGTGAGAAGTTAAGGAAATATATAGGGGAAGATTCCCACCTACTAATAGAATTAGACATTTCATAGAATTTCCTTCTAGATCTAGATTTTCCTATTTCAATATAATAGTACTTAGGTCCCTACTGCCTGAAGGCCATGCATCACATTTCCATTCTTCCCAAATCTCAGGCTTCTTAATAACCCAAAAGGGATGGGGGGGGGGTCTTTCATCTTCTCCATTGACTTAAGTTCTCTGTTAATGGTCCAAACATCCCAGTTATATTTAACTATATGTCATGTTTACTTTCACAACAGCATATTTAATATTTATTTCGAAGGAATAGCAAGAAGGACCATAAAACATCTCACCCTCCTTCCCAACAACTGGAGATATAATCCTCCCTACAGTCTCTAGGAAGAGAGGAAATTAAGGTTCACAATTTAGCTCAATTCCTTTTGCCATGAGCCTATTAATCCCACCAGAATCCAATTCCAAAGCACAATATCTCCACTCCCACTCACCCTCAGGCTTGTATCCTAGGACTCTGACTTCTGCAGGGCCTCCCTTTGGGATTAGTTGAAATATCTAACCTAAAATCTCACGTTTCAAGTTTCCCATGACTCAAGCTCTCAGGTCTGGGACTCTGGGCCCTGTACTTAAAGCTGAAAAAGGACAAAGGAAACAGGTCTAAATCCAAAGCCCATTTCCCAGGGCCAGTAGTCTTAGAAGGTGCTCACTAAATCTTCCTTAGCTTAACAGCCTTGCTGGGAGTGAATGAATGAAACCTTCAATTTCCACACAAAGAGAGAGTTATTATGTCTCTAGCAGGTACATTTAAAGACATAGACAGTTCTGACTACACAATCAATGGAAAGAGGATGTTTCCACTCACAAGTAAGACCAACATTTTCAAGAAGTCAATACTTTAGCATTTCCTATGTGTCTCCATCATTTATCATCTGACTATGCACCAATGTTTCTACATATTATTCACAGTTACATATTCTTTCATAGCATACAATTAATCAAGTGTTCCATGTAATGTTTGAAATCTAGTGCCCTTTATACAAAAATATGTTCAAAGGGAAGGGAGGAGAATAGTCTCTGTGGTCTCTCAGGATGAGGGGAGTAGAACTGTTAACCACAATTGCTCAGTAGGGGTGCACATATGTGTAAGGGGTTAGGGAGCAAGACCTTTACCATAAAGTAACTGTACAAGACACTTTCTCTCTCAGCTCTGGGCATTTTCTCTGACTATATTCCATTTATGTAATTCCCTCCCTTCTCATCTCCACCTACCAGCTGCCCTGGATTCCTTCAAGTCTCAACTAAAATCTCATCTTCTATAAGAAATGTTTCTCAATCCCTCTTAATTCTAGTGTCTTCCTTCCCCTAATTGTGTCCTGTTTATCCTATATTAGTTGGTTTATTTGCTCCACATAGCAAACATATTTATTGGTTAATCTTCTCCCCCATTAGATTGTGAATTCCTTGAAGCTAGATTGTCTTTTGACTCTTTTTAAATCCTCAGTTTTTAGCACAGTGCCTATCACATAGTAGAACTATGGTGAGTGAATTTATTGAAATGACTAAGGAAACAAAGGTCCAAGTCTTGTTTGATAATGAATAGCAAATATGTTTGTAAATAAATATCGATTTATTAAGCAATGCATACTAATTATATAACAAATCAATATCAGGCCCCTTCAGCTTTGGCATTAGATCCCAGATCAAAGGCCAAACAGATTTTTACAAATTCAAAAGAAACAATTAACAGACTATAAACCAGTATGCAAAATTAAGTGATCCAATTTCTAATTAGAGGAGAGAATAGAGACTTTTCAAATTGGGAGGGGGAGAGCAAACAGATACAATTGGCTAAAATCAGAAAAATAGAGATGTCCCCCATCCAAGTGTTTCTTATTCAACCAAAGGAACTTAGAAACAACTTATTAACAATTAGTTTTCAGATAAGACCAATGGATTGTTTCAGATGTATAATTGTGAGAAACTCTGCATCTACCATATTTGATTGGGTTTCTCATCAGCACAATCTAGATCTTTAATTAAGGGTCTAATAAGGAGAGGTGTTCCAGCTTCCCAGCTATGCAGGCATAAGTTCAAACAATGCTACAAAAGCTTTTTCAGAATTTCCATAAATGAACAAATTTTTTTCACAAGACAATGATAGAACTACACCCATAATTGAACAGAAAGGGATGCTGACCTTGCTCCAGAATTGAATCAAAAGATGAATTCAGTGTAGTTCATTCAATTCTCAGAATTTCTTCAATTCCTAAGGACCAGCTACAAGTCAAAATTTATGAAATTTTTCATATATTTTAATAAGTATTATTTGGTCAAGCTACAGATCAAACTATTTAGAGGGTCCACAATAGACTAGTTTTGAGAAGGTAGATTTATATGCTGCCAAAGTAATCAAGAAAACCCAATATAAACACTATAAACAACAGACCAAAGCAATGATGATCATTGACATTAAATAACATAGTCTCCTTGTATCCTTGTAACCCATTCCCAAAGTCCATTAAACACATCTTGAATCATACATGTCTCATGTAGTCATCTGGTCCTTGGAAATATCTTCTCTTGAAAATTCTGGCATAGCCCTTATTCTCAGGACAGCTAGGCTGTTTCTCTGGTTCTGAACCACCTGTACAAATTCCTAGACAATTCTGCTAAAATCTACCAGTAATGAGACTTAATACAATTTAGTACAATATCTTAAATTTGGTTTTCCAAATACTAGTTCATATGATAAAAAACAGTTCAAACCTTGTGGAGCAAATCCTATTTATTAATAAAAGAAGAACATCAAATAATTCTCTTGAGATTTAACTTTTACTTCTCACTTGCTGTTTCTATTTTTACCTAAATTCTGTACCCAATTTAAGAATCTTTTAAAAATTTGTGTAGACCTAACTCATAAAATGAATCCTATCTTTTAAAATGGGAAAATAATTTCATTTCCTTTACAATTATGAGTGAAATTTTATATGTAAAATTCTTAAATCCAACTCTGGGAATAATTCAAAAGTATATTCAAGGGGTGGCTAGGTGGTGCAGTGGATAAAGCACCGGCCCTGGAGTCAGGAGTACCTGAGTTCAAGTCCAGCCTCAGACACTTAATAATTACCTAGCTGTGTGACCTGGAGCAAGCTACTTTACCCCATTTGCCTTGCAAAAACCTAAAAAAAAAATACACACACACACACACACACACACACACACACACACACACACACACACACACAGCAGGAATTTCCATGCTAGGTACATCTGGAATTCAATATATGTGTATTGTTCTTAAAGAAATAGTCTAATCCTGTTGCTTTTCCAGAATTGAGTCACAAGATGGAATCAGTATGATTCACCCAGTTGCCATAATTCTCTCAGCTTTTAATGGTTATTGGCTGATGTATTGACTGAAATGGATAAAGATATGTGACAGGATGAAAAACTCCAGGTCTTCTTATTATTTTAACTTACCCAACACAAGTGTCCCACATATCAAGAATCCTTTATTGTATTTTAGAGAAGTCCCAGCTTCCTGTGACATTGGTGAGATTACATAACATATATACAAATTCAGCATCTGAAAAACCCAAGGTTTTGTAATGATTAACAAAATGGAACTGAAAAGAAGCAGGGAACCTGACTCCTGCTCCCCTTCCCAAATTCTATTATGATTTGACTGCTTCCATTCAGTTCCCTTTAACATGGAGAACTAAAGAACTACCCAAAAGTTCCTACATTTTCAGGTGTGGGGGAAATGGTGAGTAAATGCATAAATAAGAAAGCAGAGAGAGGAGGGCCTTGCAAGTCAGGTTTCCCTAAACTGTTGGAAATTTACCCTGATACTATATGAATCCTTTCTTATTGTTTCCCACTAAGTATGGTATGGTAGAAGAGATTATTAGGCAAACATATTTGTTTGCTTGTTCTCTACCCTATTAGATTGTGAGTTCTTCAAGGACAAGGACAATCTTTCACCCCATATGTATCCCCAACATTTAGCATAATACCTAGCACATTGTTGGTGCCTAATAAATGTTTATTCATTTAGAGACTGATTAAGGGCACAGGTCAGGGACAGAGGTTTAAGATTTTTGTCCATTGTCATCTCTCACAAAATTTATCTGTACAGGGCAATTTTTTTCTCCTTCTTATCTCCAACCCCACCCCAATCCTTTCTACCCATCTGATGGAAGAGTTTTTTTCAAATTTTATTTAAGGCAATGGGGTTAAGTGACTTGCCCAAGGTCACACAGGACCTTGTGTCTGAGGACAGCTTTGTATTCAGATCCTCCTGACTCCAGGACTGTTGCTCTATCCACTTTTTAGTGTTTGTGTGTGTGTGTGTGTGTGTGTGTATGAAGCTACACAATATACAGTTGGATATATCAGTTCTTCTTTGGAAGTGGATGACATCTTTCTTCCTAGGTTCTTTGTTGTTGATTTGAATATTTGTATAACTGAGAATAGTTTAAGTCATGCATGTTTATTCTTTAAACAATATTGCTGTTACTGTATACAATGTTCTCTTGATTTCGTTCATTTTATTCTTCATTACTTTATTAAGCCTTTTCATGTTTTCCTAAAAATCAATCTGCTCATCATTTCTTATAGCACAGTAGTATTCCATCATAATCATATACCACAATTCATTCAGTCATTCCTCATCTGATAGGCATCCCCTCAATTTCCAGTTCTTTGCCACCACAAAGAGAGCTGCTATAAATAGTTTAGAACATACAGGTTCTTTTCTTTCTTCCCTAATCACCTTGGGAAACAGACCTAACAATAGTATTGCTGGGTCAAAGGATAAGCAGAGTTTTGTAATTTTGCCATAATCCCATATTCTTATAAATTTAACAAAGTACTCTATATATATATCTTAGATATGAGACTTTTATCTGAGAAACTGTCTGCAAAATCCCCTTCCCTGATTTTCTACTTTCCTTCTAATCTTGACTACATTTTTAAAATTTAATGTAATCTTAATTATCCATTTTTTATCTTTTTAAATTTGATTTTAATTAAATGTAATTTAATTTTTAATTTAATGTAATCAATTTTTATTTGGAAAAAATCTTCTTTTTAATTTAATGTAATCACAATTATCCATTTTGTATCTGACCATGCTCTCTATTTCTTGTTTGTTCATAAAATTCTTCTCCTATTCATAAATCTTATAGTTATTTTATTCCATGTTCTTCTAATTTGCTTACAACTTTTATAGCTGGGTCATATATGCATTTTCACCTTATCTTGATAAATGGTGTTAAGACATTGGTCTATATTAAGTTTCTGTTACAGTGATTTCCAGTTTTCCCAATAATTTTTACCAAATAACAAATTCTTATCCTGAAAACTTTAATGTTTATATTCATCACACACAAGGTTACTCTAATCATTGACTATGGTGCATTGTATTTCTACTTATTCCACTGATTCACAATTCTATTTTTAGTCAGTACCAAATAGTTTTGATAACTGCCATCTTTTCAGTTTAAGATCTTTACATTTTTCTCATTAATCCTTTGATAGTTTTTTCCAAATGAACTTCCTTATTATTTTTTCCTCTCAATAATATAATTTTTGGTAATTAATTGGGATGGCACACTGAAAAAGTGGATTAATTTAAGTAAGATCACTTTTTTATATTGGCTCAGTCCACTCTTTTTTTTCATTTTTCCATTAAAGATTTTATTTATTTTGAGTTTTACAATATTTCCCTAATCTTACTTCCCTCCCTCCACCCCCCACAGAAGGTAATTTGTCAGTCTTTACATTGTTTCCATGTTATACATTGATCCAAATTGAGTGTGATGAGAGAGAAATCATATCCTTAAGGAAGAAACATAAAGTATAAGAGATAACAAGATCAGACAATAAGATATCAGGTTTTTTCCTAAATTAAAGGAAATAGTCCTTGAACTTTGTTCGAATTCCACGACTCTTTATCTGGATATAGATGGTATTCTCCATTGCAGACAGCCCAAAATTGTCCCTGATTGTTGTACTGATGAAATGAGTGAGTACTTCAAGGTTGATCATCACCCCCATGTTGCTGTTAGGGTATACAGTGTTTTTCTGGTTCTGCTCATCTCACTCAGCATCAGTTCATACAAATCCCTCCAGGCTTCCCTGAATTCCCATCCCTCCTGGTTTTTAATAGAGCAATAGTTTGCTAAGCCATTCCCCAATTGAAGGACATTTACTTGATTTCCAATTCTTTGCCACCACAAACAGGGCTGCTAGTAATATTTTTATACAAATGATGTTTTTACCCTTTTTCATCATCTCTTCAGGGTATAGACCCAGTAGTGGTATTGCTGGATCAAAGGGTATGCACATTTTTATTACCCTTTGGGTGTAGTTCCAAATTTCTCTCCAGAAAGGTTGGATGAGTTCACAGCTCCACCAACAATGTAATAGTGTCCCAGATTTTCCACAACCCTTCCAACAATGATCATTATCGTTTCTGGTCATATTGGCCAATCTGAGAGGTGTGAGGTGGTACCTCAGAGAAGCTTTAATTTTCATTTCTCTAATAGGTAATGATTTAGAGCAACTTTTCGTATGACTATGAATTGCTTTGATCTCATCTGTAAATTGCCTTTGCATATCTTTTGACCATTTGTCAATTAGGGAATGGCTTTTTTTTAAAAAGATGACTCAGTTCTCTGTATATTTTAGAAATGCGTCCTTTGTCAGAAACATTAGTTGTGAAGATTGTTTCCCAGTTTACTACATTTCTTTTGATCTTGGTTACAGTGGTTTTTGTGCAAAAGCTTTTTAATTTAATGTAATTGAAATCATCTAGTTTGTTTTTAGTAATGTTCTCCATCTCTTCCTTAGTCATAACTGCTTCCCTTTCCATAGATTTGACAGGTAAACTAGTCCTTGATCTTCTAATTTGCTTATAGTATTGTTTTTTATGTCTAAATCCTGTATCCATTTGGCTCTTATTTTGGTATAGGGTGTGAGGTGTTGGTCTAATCTAAGTTTCTTCCATACTAACTTCCAATTTTCCCAGAGAGAGTTTTTATCCCAATAGTTGGACTCTTTGGGTTTATCAAATAGCAGATTACTATAATCATTTCCTGCTATTGAATTTAGTCTATTCCCCCTGATCCACCACTCTATTCTTAGCCAATACCAGACAGTTTTGATGACTGATGTTTTATAATACAATTTTAGATAAGATAGGACTAAGCCCCCTTCTTTTGCACTTTTTTTCATTGAATCCCTGGAAATTCTTGACTTTTTATTTCTCCATATGAATTTACTTACAACTTTTTCTAACTCATTAAAGTAATTTTTTGGAATTTTGATTGGTAGGGCACTAAACAGGTAGTTTAATTTTGATAGAATTGTCATTTTTATTATATTAGCTCTACCTATCTATGAGCAGTTGATGTTTACCCAGTTATTTAAATCTGATTTTATTTGTGTGAGAAGTGTTTTATAATTGTTTTCAAAAAGTTTCTGAGTCTGCCTTGGCAAAAAGATTCCCAGGCATTTTATATTTTCCAAGGTTACTTTGAGTGGGATTTCTCTTTCTAGCTCTTCCTGCTGTGTCTTGCAAGTCATATATAGAAAACTTGAGGATTTATGAGGGTTTATTTTATATCCTGCAACTTTGCTTAAATTGCTAATTGTTTCCAGTAGTTTTTTGGATGATTTCTTGGGATTCTCTAGGCATACCATCATGTCATCTGCGAAGAGTGAGAGTTTTGCCTCTTCCTTCCCAATTCTAATTCCTTCAAGTTCTTTTTTTCTCTAATTGCTGAAGCTAACATTTCTAATACAATATTGAATAGTAGTGGTGCTAATTGGCATCCTTGTTTCACCCCTGATCTTATTGGGAATGCCTCTAGCCTCTCCCCATTGAATATAATGCTTGTTGATGGTTTCAGATAGATACTGCTAATTACTCTAAGAAACAGTCCATTTATTCCTACACTCTAGTGTTTTTAGAAAGAATGGGTGCTGTATTTTGTCAAAAGCTTTTTCAGCATCTATTGTTATGATCATATAATTTCTGATAGCTTTGTTGTTGATGTAATTAATTATACTAACAGTTTTCCTAATATTGAACCAACCCTGCATTCCTGGCATGAATCCTACTTGGTCAAAATGTATTATCCTAATGATAACTTGTTGTAATCATTTTGCTAAGATTTTATTTAAGATTTTTGCATCTATATTCATCAGGGAGATAGGTGTATAATTTTCATTCTCTGTTTTAACTCTTCCTGGTTTAGGTATCAGCACCATATTGGTGTCATAGAAAGAGTTAAGCAGAGTTCCATCTTCCCCTATTTTTCCAAAGAGTTTATATAGAATTGGAACCAATTGTTTCTTAAATGTTTGATAGAATTCACTTGTGAATCCATCTGCACTGAAGATTTTTTCTTAGGGAGTTCAATGATGGCTTGATGAATTTCTTTTCCTAAGATAGGTTTGTTTAGGTATTTAATCTCCTCTTCATTTAACCAGGGCAACTTGTAAATATTCATCCATTTCACTTAGATGGTCAAATTTATTGGCATAGAGTTGGTCAGCCCACTCTTAAATAATTAATATTCCCCCTTATCTTTTTAAATTCACAATAGATAGATGCTACATGTACTAGGAATTTACCAGGACTGGATTGGGGAAGATACACCAGCCTTTCTGAGATTATTAAGGGAAAATTTTTTCTTTTATATTTACCTTTAAAATTTGTAATAATGGAGAATAAAAGGATCTCAGATTTCTGGGAATTTCAGATCACAAGAATCAGAGGATAAGACTGGGTTAACCCACTTTTTCAACTAGGTCCCAAACAATATTAGGCTGATATTATACTGTAATCAACCTATTAGAAGTCTTGAATTCTATTACCAATCCTATCATTTAATAAGTATGATCATTTTTCTTTTCATTATAATGAAGGCAATACTATCCTGATAATGTGGGTTTGCTATTGGAGTTCAAATGAGATGCCAGGTGAAAGTGTTTTGGAAACTATAAGGTACTTTGAAAATATAGAGATCAATAAAACCTAACTCAAATGCCATCTCCTCCAAGAAGTCTTTTTTGATAACAAATATTTCATTAAATTATATACAAATTTGCTTTTCTGCAACATCTATTCACTGCACCTAATTTTATCCTCTGGTCTCAGAGTAAACAAATCTCTTTCCAGTTCCTGACATTCCCTTTAAATAATTAAAGATTGCTTTATTTCTCTCCTGTTTTCTCTTCTACAATTCTTAACTCTTTCAACCAGTCCTCACATGTCATGATCTCTGGTCTCCTAGACATTTTTGTTTATTCTCTCCTGTACCTTCTCCAATTTGCCAATGTCATTTCTTTTTAAAATCTTGGCTTTATTGCAGACTTTCATCTTTAAAATATAGCCATTTTTCAAACAACTTCTCCCTACTTAACCCTCCCTTGTAACAGATAAAATAATTAAACAAACAAATATCTGACAACATATGCAGTATTCCATTCCAGGAGTCTTCCATTTCTCTACTAAGATGGAAGAGTATTAAAAGAACACCTCTTGTCTATGTAGCCTGTTCATAGTACATTAGCAAGACAATTATCAATGATTTTATTTCATGAATTCTTCACCCAAGTCACAACCTAATCCAAGCCAGGCTTCACAAAGTTTCCATGCTGATTTCTCTTCATTCTATTTTCAATGTAGTCATTGATTTCTATGCACATATGACCCTTTAATGGCTTGTTTATTGAAATGTCTATAGTTGAGAGTTAATCAGTCATTCCTGTGGGAATGGGAATCATTTGATTTATTCTCTCTGTTAGAAAGTTCTTCATGTCTTTAGTGTGATGAATACTGGTTGAATCCCAAATTAGTAGACCTCTTTGGCCATCTTGCAAAACAAGTGGCAACATGACATTGATTTCCTTATAATTGTTTGAGAGCACAAGGCTTTTTCACTTTCAATAATAAATGCCTGAAACACATTCAATCTTATCTTTCTTAACCTTAGTGATGATTAGAGGTGGGGCTTTATTTCTATCCCAATGTTATCAAGAGCACACATTATTCACATTTGTGTCTGTACTCCAATTGATCATTCAGCAATAAGTTGTTTTGTTTTTGCAAGGCAATGGGGTTAAGTGGCTTTCCCAAGGCCACACAGCTAGGTAATTATTAAGTGTCTGGGGCCATATTTGAACTCAGGTACTCCTGACTCCCAGGCTGTACTGTGCCACCTAGCTGCCCCACCAAAAAGTTTTCAGTTCATCTGTTAATAAAGATTTACCTCTTGTTTGAAGGTACCCACTTGGATATGTACAAATTCCCAATTATAATTAAAATTATTTATTTTAAATATTAATGTCAATAATATTTATTCATTGAATTATATATTATTATTATTATTTTATAATTCAACACATCCATTGTGAGTTGCAATAGATCTACTAAATAAGTCTGGTTGACCGACAATCTTAACTGGAGTTTATTTTGAGTATAGTGTTTATATTATGAATATCCTGAAAAATCATGCTAGGGCTTATTTTCTGGGGGAATATGATAGAAAATTTTAGTCTTGGAGTAACCCTACATGGTGACAGGGAGAGCTAACCCTTAGTTTCTCCCCTCTCCACCTACAATACCTGTCTGTGACCAAAAATAGGAGCCAAACTTTTTTTGAGTGTTGAGTTCTTTAACTAGACATGGGGTAAGACCAGAAAATGGAAGCCTGAAATTATCTGGCTACAATGACTGTATCTCATGTGAAAAACCAAGAAATGAAAGGTCTTTAGAAGTGACTGCTTTCAAAAAGTGTTTAGAAGAGGGCACTTCTAAGGGAATGTCACTAGGGCTCTTCTAGACTCTAAACTGATTTAGGAGTGGGAAGAGTGAAGGGAAAGTTATTAACTGTAGTCTTTTTTTATATATTTGCAGAGTCAAGTGCTTCTGGAGAAGACTCAGTCCCTAAAATGGAGACTGGAATCCTAGGGGAGTCTGTTATTCTCTCACTGGAAATCCCAAAAGAAAAGCAGATTTCATTTATTCTCTGGAGTTCCCAAAGGTCTATTGCAACCATACAGATAGGAAAAGAAGGAGAATCATCCAATGTAATGATAACAAATCCTCAGTACATGGGGCGAATGAACTTTCTCAGCCAAAACCATTACTCTCTGAAGATCAATCAGCTGAAGATGGAGGATGCTGGCTCCTATATGGCAGAAATAACTATAGCAAATATCTCTGAACCCATTAGAAAGTTGTTCACCCTCCTCATCCATGGTCAGCATTAAATTCTATCTCAGTCTCTTTTCATACACCACTACACTGGAGACATAGGGTACTTATGTGGCTTCCTGTCTGACTTGGAAAAACTGATTTCTTCCTTCACTCCAGAGTACAGGTTAAATTTAAAGACTAATTTAAAGGCTATTCTGCCTGAGTGTAAGTTATGCCTAGGAGTAATATAGTCAAATCTTATCATAAAGGTCCATGCTATATACTGACTCTAAGTATAATAAATGTTAAATGAAAGCAGAACTTGGTCTCAGCATGTGGCACAATAAAAAGAATCCGGGGTTTGCAATCAGACAACCCCAGTTTAAATCTTGACAATGTCCCTTAACATTTATGAAATTATAGACAAGTCACTTCACCTTTTGTGACCCCAGTTTCCAATATGTCGAATGAGGGAATGGATTTAAATACCCTCTAAGATCTCTTCCCTAACTCTGCTATTTTATGAGTTATAATGATATAATGTATTTATAACAATTCTAACAATTAAAACTGTTCCAAATTGTAATGGACTGCTTTGTGAGGTTCTGGGCCTTCTTGTGTTTTGATGTGTTCCAACAGAGGTCAGATGAATAATTACCAGAAATGATGTAGAGCAAGTCTTTGAATTGGATGAGATGTTGGACTAGGAATTCTTCAGATTTATCTCTAAAATACTAGAATTCCATGTGTATATAAGGAAAATGATTTCTCTTATGATGGGACATCTTAAACTTTAAAGTAGTAGTATTCTTTTATTTGCCCCTAGAGCAGGGTGCCACTATGAATAACTGTCCTTCTTCCATACTTTTCTGATCAACAGATACCTACAACAGATAGTTTCCTAGAATGGTTGGAGGAAAATATGACTCCTTTGGCACTATCACTTTCTGTTCCACATATGTAATGCCAATCCCTAGCCTCTCACAAATGGAACCTGAGAAACCAGTACCTGTCACACTCCTCGCACATTTTTTGTTTGTGTCAAAGGAAGTCCTTCTTTTTTGAAGAAGATCATGACATCTTGGAGGTGATGTTATGATGAGCACATGAATTGGATTTGAGTGAGAATTTGTGTCAAGTCATCAGCCTCACTTTCTCCTCCAGTCATTTGAGTCCAATGGCCAATTATGAATCAGGAAGCCTGGAGATGACCCTAGAAGTGAGGCAATCAGGGTTATGTGACTTGCCCAAGGTAATACAGCTAGTAAGAGTCTGAGAACAGATTTGAACTTAGGGCTTCCTGACTCCAGGACTGGTGCTCTACCCATTGTGCCACCTAGCTGCCCTGTAGAAGGAGGTGTTCCCTCCCTGACCACTCTATGCCTTTGTAGCTTTGGATGTGCAGACTCAGGTAATGTTAGCAACTGGAACTGGATGGTAACTTTCGAAAGTCACTGGATTCCTTTCCTCTGTGATACTCCAAGGTAGAACTCTGAAATCCAGGGTTCTGTTCTATTTCACCTAAGCAAATCATTGATCATCTTTATAGGGGGAGGAGCTAAATCAAAATATCTCATTGAATTTTATATTTTACCCTTCATGCAGAGAGATTGACAGAGCCAAAAATTACACCAGGTCCTAGGACTAATGCTAATGGTACTTGTCTCATCAATGTGACATGTTCTGTGGAACAAGCAAGAGAGAATGTAACGTACAGCTGGACGCTTGTGGAACAAGGGGCTAATATTTCCAGTAAAGGATCCATCCTCAGCATCAGATGGAGACCTGGTGATCATGACCAGTACACCTGTACAGTAAGGAATCCTGTCAGCAACAACTCCCATACTGTTCTTGCCAGAGACCTCTGTGCAGGTAAATTTCTGACTGTCCTCCCAGGAACTTGAGATCATTGAGACCTGCAGGAATTTGTATTTTAGTTATTCTTTATCTTGGCCTAGTAGCTACAGGAGAAGAACCCCTGAGTTCAGTCACTGGTTAAGCCTCAGTCAAAGGAAACACTTGTTTTGAGATTGTGAAGAGGGTTGTTGCTCAGTAGTCAGTTCCCCCTAGCAGAATTTATCAAGATTTTTATTTTACTTGTGCATGGTTCAGATTACTCTCAGTGACCTTGCTTTTTTTATTTCCTCTTTAAAGGCTTTGAACATGACAGAAGTTACATCAATATTCTCCTGGGTTTCATGATGCCCACCATCCTGGTTATTATAGGGCTGATATTCTGGTACATTCAGAGAAAGAAAAAAAAAGGTTTGAGTTTTTCTGAAATATGAAGCACATTTTCTTATCACATAATCTTGGTTAAAAGGACTCTCAGAGATTACCAATTTCAACTCAAAGCTATACAACAATATCCTCTATAACTTTCCTAACACATGGCCATTGATGACCTCTAGTGAAAAGGAACTCGCTACTACCTGAAGCAGTCCACTCCACTTTGGGCTCTAACTGGTAGAAAGCATTTTCTTATATCAAACCAAACTTTTCCACCTTGTAACTTTCATCCATTCATTGCTCTTCATTCTACCTTTTGGGATCATACAGAACATGCATAATTCCACTTTTATGTGACAGACCTTTAAATGCTTGAAGATAATTGTCATAGAAACTAATATATTTTCTTCTTAGAAACTTACCTTCCCTAATTTTTTCCACAAATATACCTGATGCTGTCATTAGGACATTGCTTATCAAGGTCCTTCCTAAAATATAGCAATGAGAATTGAATATAATATGTACTTCAGCTATGGGTCTAATAAGGGTAAAGTACAACAGGATTATTATCTCTCTCTGGAATGTGACATGATTCATTTATTCATTCATCAAGCAATTATCAAACAGTATCTTATGCCAGGAACTGTATAGGAGAAGGTAGACATTTTGGGGCCATTGATTGATGTAATTATAGGAATTATTCAAATCACTGCAATGTCCAGAGTATAAAAAGAAAAGACCGAAATAATTCTTACCCTCAGGAAGTTTGTATTCAATTCTGGATATGACAGCATTTAAGCAGATTAGTAAATACCATAGACCAGGTAAATACAAATTAATTAGGGAAGAGAGGGCACAAGTAACAGAAGGAGAAGGGATTGGACAAGGAAGGCTATATGTTCCAATACAGTCTAAGAGTTCATTGACTTTTTAGAGCTGCCATATCACATTCAATTCATATTTAGCTTTCAGTTCAGTAAAATCCACAGATCTTTTTTAGACATATGACTGTATAGACATTGTTCCTCCATTCTATACCTATACAGTTTGGTATTTTGTAGTTGTGAGAAAAACTTTACATTTTATCCCTTTTCAATTTCATCTTATTAGAAACTAATGTGGTCTTTTTTAGGTTTCAATTGTTATCCATTTTTAGGTCTCAATTATTATCCATTATTCCTCCCCTTTTAAGTCTCAATTATAATCCATTATTTTAGCTATTCCTCCCAACTTTGTCTTGCCTATAAATTGGATATATTGTTACTGTCTCTGCCTTTATCGAAGCTTATATCTAGGATACTACTGCTAAACAGCTCAAAGTCAAGTGCCCTGAGTCACTTTAATGGAGTTGCCTTCAAGTTGAAATTGAGCCATAAATAACATAAAGTTAAGTGATTCTACATGAGTTTTTTACTTCCTTGGAACCAGGGAGATTAAGACTCAGATGCCTCTCAAACTTAGTCTCTTAATTCTGTGGTCCCTATTTACCCCACACCTATCTGGAAGCTCTCCTCATAACCAATCCCTTACCACCTACCAGAAAATGCTTTTAGTGTGATTATATTGATTTTTTTTGCCTTGTTGGAATAGTCCCTATACATATATATATATATATATATATATATATGTATATGTGTGTATATATATGTGTGTGTCTGTATATATATACATATATATATATATATATGTAGAGAGAGAGAGAGAGAGAGAGAGAGAGAGAGAGAGAGAGAGAGAGTTCCTTACATTGGGAAATAATGAAGGCCTCCTGCTCTTATATCCCATGAAGAAAACTGGATAGTGACCCCACAGCTCATTTTCCTTTCAGGATCTCTACATTTCTTAATTTCCTTTTTCTGTCAGCATCCAACACCTTTTGATATTCTGGTAAATGTTAAATAAGTTCCCAAAAATCAAGACCTGGTTTGTAATTTTTGCTGATTACCAAAGTTTAAATGTTCTCACTGAAAATTTAACAAGTGATTTTCCAGAAAGCAAACTGGGTCTAGTACATGCTTACTTATACTCATTTTCTTCCTCTTCAGAGGACTTCTGCTTATGATAGCAGTAGTAAATACTCTCTGTGTGTGTGTGTGTCTGTCTGTGTCTTTCTCTGTCTCTCTCTGTTTCTTTCTCTGTGTCTCTCATTGTCTCTCTGTGTTTCTTTCTGTGGCTTTTTCTGTCTGTCTCTGTGTCTGTCTCTCTGTCTTTTTCTGGCTCTCTCTGTCTTTGTCTCTCTGTCTCTCTGTCTCTTTCTGTCTCTGACTCTCTATGTGTCTCTGTTTCTCTCTGTCTCTGTCTCTGTCTTTGTTACTCTCTGTCTCTCTCACTGTCTCTCTGTGTCTCTGCCTCTCTCAGTCTCTGACTCTCAGTCTCTTTTTGTCTCTCTCTGTCCTTCTCACTGTCTGTCTCTATCTCTGTCTCTCTCACTGTCTCTGTCTCTGTTTCTCTGTCTCTCTCGCTGTATCTCTGGGTTTCTCTGTGTGTGTGTGTGTGTGTGTGTGTGTGTGTGTGTCTATCTGTCTGTCTGTCTCTCTGCTTCTTTCTCTCTCTGTCTCTAAGTCTCTTTCTGACTCTTTTTCTCTTTCTCTTTGTCTCTCTCTGTTTCTCTGTCTCTGTGTGTGTCTCTGTCTGTGTCTATTTGTCTCTGTCTCTGTCTCTGTCTTTGTTTCTCTCTCTGTCTTTTTCTGTCTCTGTCTCTGTCTGTCTGTCTCTCTCTCTGTCTCTCTTTGTCTCTGTTTCTCTCTCCCCCTCCTCTCTCTCCATCTGTACTCTTTCCCCTTCCTTCTCTTCCTTTCCCCTTTATTATTTTGCCTCCTAAGACATTCCTTGGTCTTATACAGGAACATCTTCCAGAAAATATTCTGGTGAATGTGTAGCTTCTGCATCTCTAAAGTGGTCACAAATGATCAAAGGGCTTACCAAGGGGATAACTCTATGGGGCTGACCAGTGATGTGGCATTTTCAATTAATTAATATATCTTTAATAAACATTAATTATTAATTAATTATTAATTAATTAATATATTAATTCATTATATATTAATAACTAAAATCATATCCTTGCCTACAAAGTAATAGATTGTGGAAAAGAGGTGACAAATGGATTGGTATCATAAATTCTAAACTTGTCTTTCCTCACTGGGTTACAGAGGCTAATGCAGAAGACCAGAAGCATATAGCTTATGACTCAAATCCTAATCTAAGGCCTAGTGCTACAGAAATTACAGAGTATGCCACAGTTTCATACCCTAAAGTAAGTTCTTTCTCATTCCTCCCCAGAACCTGGGCTTACCCCATGTGAAATCTTTGTTTATGTGAGGTTGAAGCTTAACAAGTATTAAACCATTTACAAGGTGGTTAGGGTGGGCCAAGTAGCATGTACATTGTCTACTGATGTGTCTCATGTTATTCCATTCCCAAGCAATAGTCCCCCTCTCCATCCCATTCCTACTTAAGAAAATGATATAATCTTTATTACCCGTATGTTTTTAACCTATCATGATACATAATACAACTCTGAAATATCACCTCCAATATCAGATGACATGCAAGAAAAGAAAAATGACAAAATGTTGGAGTTCATGTGGAAAAAATAAAACATAAGCATTGTTGGTGACATTGTGAACTCGACCAACCATTGTGAGAATAATTTGAAATTATACTTAATGGATTATAAAATTGTGCAAACCCTTTAACCCACTATTAGGTCTGAATCCCAAAGAAATCAAAGAAAATAGAAAAGGAACTCTTTATACTATATAAACATATATATACATATCTACATACATACATATATAGTATATATGTGTGTGTATATTTATAATATTTCTTTTTGTGGTAGCAAAGAATTGAAAATTGAGAGGATAGCCATCAATTGGGGAATAACTGAACAAGTTGGAAGTATATGATTGTGATGGAATACTATTATGCTATTAAGAAATGATGAGCACTGTGATTTCAGAAAAATCTGGGAAGATTTATTTGAACTCATTCAGTCAAGTGAACAGAACCAGAAGAACATTATACACAGTAACAGAAATATTGTAAGAATGACCAAATGTGATATTTCAAATGTGATATATAGCCTATGATGAAAAATGCTATCTGCTATCAAAGAGAAAGATGATGAACTTTGAATCCAGAGTAAAACACACTTTTTCTTTAGTTTTTTGTTTGTTTGTTTGTTTTTTGGCAAGGTAGTGGGATTAAGTGACTTGCCCAAGGTCACATAACTAGGTGACTATTAAGTGTCTGAGGATGGATTTGAACTCAGGTATTCCTGAATCCAGGGCCAGTGCTCTATCCACTAAGCCACCTAGCTGCCCCTTACATGTGGGTTTTTTAATGTTTTTCATGGTTTCTTTGGGATATAGATCTAGTAATAGTATTGCTGGATCAAAGGGTAGCATATAGATTTTCAAATTATAGGTAATGGTTATATTTCTTATCTCTTCCTTATTTTGTTTATTATTTATATTGTTTATGTGTCTTTCTTTTTTGTTCAGGTTACTTCATAGTTTATTGATTTTTTAGTGTTTTAAAAGGACAACATTTTGTTTCTCAAGGATATATTTTGTTTTCTATTTTTATTAATTTCTTCCATAATTTTCAAGATGTTAGCAAATAAACTAATTTTGTATTTGTTGATTTCCTAGTTTTTTAAAGTATATAATCTGTATGTAAATCTCTCTATTTGGTTAACATTGGTTTTCTGGGACATATTTTTCCAAAGACTGCTTTTATTATATGTTCTTTAATATGCTAATTATTCATAATAGCTTGATCAAATTTCTTTTTAGTCCTATATTATATTTTACTTCTATTCTACATTTTAATTAATTAATGGTTGTCTTTATTGTGCTGTAATCAATAAAGAATGTAGTTAGTAACTCTATCCTTTTTGAACTTATTTAAATTTTATGTTATGTTATGGTCTATTTTATAAAGATACAATATGGTGCTGAAAAATATTTTTATTCTTTAATGTTACCAGTCAGAAAGCAAATTTTTTGCATCTAACTTCTTTAATAGTTATGAATTTATTTTATATGCCATTTGGTGTGCACGCACACACACATACATATGTATATAAAATTTTGACATTCTTTCATTGCCTAAATAACTTTATATATCCTATAGTTTCATGTTAATCTCTCTTGGTATTGTGAATTTTTAAATTGCCTTATCTGATAGAATTGCTATAACTTCTACTTGTAAAAAAATCAGCTAATGCTTAGTGGATTTTGTTCTATCAGGTCATTTTTATTTTTATGTATCTTTATTTTAAGATGTGTTTTTTGCATCTATCAAATTCTTATTTTTTAATTTCTTATCTACTTGATCATCCTCTTGGTACTTTGGATTTTATGATACATTCAAATTTATAGCTATGATTGTTATACATGTATTATCTTCCATGTATTTCTTTTATGTTAATTTTTATCCCCTTTCTCTTTTCAAGTCAATATTTGCCCTTGTTATTAGTTTTGCTTATACTATTTTGATGTTGATCCCTTCCCATAGGATTCATACTCCCCATCTTGTTTCTCTAATCTATCACAATTTCCTTCACTTTACTTAAATAATTCAGTTCTTTGTATCTAATTCCCATTTTTTGACTTTTCCCTTCCCCCTTCCTCCAGTTAAGTGTGATATTCAAAATCTTCCCTCCCATAACCCAACAACTTATTTGCAGTGTCCTGTTACAAATAATTTTTCCTCTGATATGTCCTCCTATTGCTTTTCTTCCATTTTCACTTATTCTGAATTCCATTCTTCAGGTATGAACTAGACCTATAATTATTCCTTATTTTTTTTCATCTTTTCTGCAATTCTGCTAAAGATTATTTTATGGAATGACACAATTAAATTTCCTTCTCACAAATTATTGAATTAGTAGATTCCTACCATTCATTTTCTTCTTTTGAGCCTCCTACTGATATTAATTAATGGAGAAATCAGTATTAAATAGCTAGCATTTATCTATATAGATATAGTTTGGGAAGTTCTTTTCTTATCTCATATCTCACAAGTGAAGTAAAGGCTATTATCTCATTTTATAAAGATTCTAAGGATCAAAGAAGTTTAATGATTATCTAGGAGGAACTGAGGCAGAATTTGAACTGTTCAAACAACTATCCTCCCTACCTGACTCCCCCCAAAAAGAAGCTAACATTTCTATTTTAAGATTTGCAGTACACAATACACATCATTTCTCATTTGATTCTCACAATAACCCTATGTAGTAGGTACAATTATTATCCCCAGCTTCCATGAAAAAATGAAATCTAGGAAAGGAGTGCCTTGTCCAAATCACATAAGGACTAAGAGTCTAAAGTAGATTTTGAACTGAAATCTTCTTGCCTGTAAGTAGAGCAGTTGATCCCCTAAATCACATTGCCAACTCACTGGTATTTTTTGATTGAATTCACTCTTTGGTTCAAGTCCTGAAATGTGATCCTGCCTTCTGACCTTACTTTAATCAATGTCCATTCCTAAGGCTATGTTGTTATCTTAGTTATGTACTTCTCCACCCCAAACATCACTCCCCCAATCACTTTCAGTGCTGGCTACCTTTGGTCATCGCCTTGCCTGGGTTGTGATTCAGTCCTTGAAGGTAGGACCCTATGTCTGAGAAGGTGTTCTTTTAAAGTGCAAATTTTCCCTACATGAAGCCTATTATAAGATCCACCTTTCTTACCCCAGATAAACATATCCCCTCTTCATGACAATGTTGTTTAGAGAACTTTTCCTTTCCCTTTCCACACTGACACACCTATCTCAACCTTTCCCCATCTTTATTTCTTTCCCATATTTGTCCATTCCTTCCATCTTATTAAGATATTGGAGCAATTACTATCCATTCTATCTGTTCATCCATCATCTGAGTAGAAGTATATCTCCAATTTCTCTGTTTCTTCTGATCCTTCTCCCTCTTTCCACATCTTGCCTCTGTACTATCTCTCTTACAAACATAATATGAATTCACTTATCTATTAACATGATATTTAGTTTCATGTTGAATTGAATTGAGCACTTAGAAATAGGAATTGAGCTCTTTCTTATTTTCTCCTTGTCCTTTAAATTCTCCTTGAATCTTTAGTCCTTAAAGTTCTTTTATCTTTGGGTTTATCAAAGAGTTATATTAGTATAGTTATTTACTATCATAAATAATTTGTGAACCAAAACTATTCCACTAATTCACCACATTATTTCTTAGACTACCAAATAGTTTTGACAATTGCTGTTTTATAATATAGTTTTAGATCTGGTATGACTAGGCCAGCTTCATTTACATTTTTTTTATTCATTCCCCTTAATATTCTTGATTTTTTTATTCTTCCTGATAAATTTTATTATTTTTTTAGCTCTACAAAATAATTTTTGGAGAATTTGATTGGTATGGTGATTTATTTAGGTTAAATTGTCATTTTTAATTTAATTTTATTATTATTATGTAATTTATTAGTTCATAAAACCAACTACCCATGACAACTGATATTTTACAGTTATTTAGATCTGGCTATTTTTATGAAAATTATTCTGCTTTTTTCTGACTTCCTTTATATGATAATTCTGGAATTTGGCCACAACATTCCCTGGAGTTTTTATTTTAGGATATCTTTCAGGAGGTGATCTGCGGATTCTTTCAATGGCAATTTTGCCTTCTGATTCCAGGATATCAGGACAGTTTTCCTTTGATAATTTCTCAAAAGATGCTATTCAGCTCTTTTTTTTAAATTATGGCTTTCAGGTAGTCCAAAAAATTCTTAAATTATCTCTCCAGGATTTTTTTCCAGATCATGTTTTTCCAGTGAGCTATTTAATGTTTTCTTCTATCTTTTTTATTTTTGTTTCACTGATTCTTGAAGTCTCAAAGAATCATTAATTTTCACTTGCCCCATTTTAATTTTTAAAGAATTATTTTCTTCAATTGGTTTTTGAATCTTCTTTTCCTTTTGACCAATTCTATTTTTAAAAGAGCTGCTTTCTTCAGTCAACTTTTGTGCTTCCTTTTCCTAACTGTTGACTCTCTCTTGCTACCTCTCATTTATTTTCCCAATTTTACTTCTACCTTTCTTAAATGATTCCTAAACATTCTTTTTGAGCTCTTCTAAGAGGAATTTTTGAGCTCAAGATCAAATCATATTCCCTTTTAAGACTTCACATGCAGGCCTTTTTACAGTGTCCTTTTCTGAATTAGTGTTGATCTTTCTTGTTGCCATAGTAGCTTTCTATGGTCAGGGCTCTTTTTCTCTTTTTTACTCATTTTTTAAGTCTAGTTCATGAATTTTAAAGTTGAGTTCTGCTCTTAGGGCAAAGGGAGACATTGTTCCAAACTTCTTGTGCCAGGGCCAGGAGCCTGCTCCCTAACTTGCCCAATGCTCTGGGGTTGTTATGCTTAGTTGTACTTACTGCAGAGTTCCAGCATTCACAATTTGCTTTCCACTCGGGGCTTGAGCCCTCTCGGTTGACTGTGCCACTGGCCTGCTGAATCAAACTGAGGTGTGTGGGTTACTTATCTTTGCTTTGGTTAAGAGCCTCCACTTGGTTTCCCACACCCATCCTGCCCTGGGCTGAGCTCCCCCTCCACCCAAGTGAGTGAGAAACTTCCTGAAGTCTTTCCAATATATCTTAAGTTTGAAAATTACTCTACTCTTTTTGTGAGTTCGGCTGGTCCAAAATTCATTTGGACACTTGATTTAACAATGTTTCTGAGAAAAGTTGGGAAGAACTTAGACTGAGCCATCTTGGCTCTGCCCCAACACAATTCTGAGTTATGACAGTCTCTGACTTGAGGAATGATGGTATTTGAATTTTTGTTTTTCATAGAAAAACATTCCAAAGAATTCAGATGCACCAAATACAATTTATGATACTTTGCAGAATGTTACAGAGGTAAGGAATTTTCCCTTAATTTTCTTCTTATCTTCCTCTCTGCTTCAAACCTTTATTACCCTTTTTGGATCTCTTTAAGGAATAACCAGATCCTTTAGACATATTCTTTATGGCTAAGACACAGTATCTGCCTCATAAAGAATATACTGGAGTAGATTGATGATAAGTATAAAATAAAATATTACCTGATTGAGGCAGGGAAATAGTCAAGAAAGGCCTCATAGATGAAGCTTAATTGAAATTGGACTTTAAAATCTTAATAAGCATTTGACAGGTGAATAGCAGAAGCAGCATTCATTCCAAGGATAGGCAATACCTTGAGCAAAAACAGAGGGAGGGTAGACTCCTGGGAGGTTCAATCTGAAGAGCTTTCTGAAGAGAATTTCTGAAGAAGATTATTCAACTATGTGAGAACATCCTACTCAGGAAAGTTGAGGGATCTCATGTTTGGGAGGTTTTTGAAAGGTAGGATAATTTCCCTATCTATCTATGACAGTTAGACCTGCCCAAGGCATTGGGGAAAGAGAATAATAGAGAAAACTTCAAAAGATGATCCATGCATTTATATACTTATACTGGGGTTATGCTCAAGCCAATTTTAACCAACTTACAAAACCATGGTTTTCATTGTTAGGATTTGCACCTTAAACAGCTAGCTACAAATCAGACTTTGCAATGTGTGCATGCTTACATACATTGTTGATTATCTAGGCTAAAGAAACTGTTAATAATGGAAATTAGATTTAAAAGTACACGTGCATACATTTTCTTCTACTACCAGTCTGGTTGTTAAACATCTACCGGTATATCTTCTTTACTCTTGAACTTGGAAAGAGTTTAATAGAAGGCTTAGGAAATGTCACCTATAGGCAGAAGTCCTGGGGATTGGTGTCTCATAATACTAATAATAACTGTCACCTATCTAGTACTTTAATGTTTGGAAAATGCTTTACATCCATTATTTCATTTGAGTCTGATAAACCTCCTGCTTATGTCTTTTTTACAGATAGGTAAATCTGACTCATGTGCAAAAAGCCCAGGATCTGCAAGAATATCAGACTTTGGTAATATCATCTAAACAACATAACAACTCTCCTGAACCTCCCTCTGAAAGTATGCAGTATTCTTACTATTTTTTTATGTTCACTCTTTTCTTTTTTTATTTATTTACATATTACTAAAATTGTATTATTGTAAGAGTAAACATAATCACCCCTCACAAGAAGTAAAGTGAAAGAAAGAGAAAAAAATGTTCTTCAATCTGTGTTCCAATACCATCTGCTCTGTCTCTGGGTTGGATCACATTCTTTACATAAGTCCATCAGAGAAGTTACTTCCATATTTTTCCACAGTTGCTGTTGCCATTTGTAATTCCCTCCATTCTTTTCTCCCCACTACCAATTATCTTTTCTTTCTCCTTTCACTCTATCCCTCTTCAAAAGTATGCTGTGGGACAGCTGAGGGCCAAGAGGCCCCAAGCCTACATTCCCACCCAGAGACCCAGCAACCACTCAGCCCCATGGTCCTGGACAAGCCATCCAATCCCACCACCTTGAAAAAAGTAAAAAAGAAAATATGTTCTGACTATCCTCTCGCATGATCTACCATCTCCTTTATGTGCAAGATGCCTCCTCCCTTCTCTCATTCCTTTTCTCCCATCCCCTTTCTCTCCTTTTTCTTCTAGATTTTTAAGCCCTATTAAGTATATATGTTGTTTCCTTTCTGAGCCATATCCAATGAGAATGAAGACTCCCTCATTCCCCTTACCTTCCCCCCCTCTATACCATTACAAAAGCTATTTCTTTTGTTTTGTTTTTTGTTTTTTTAGGTTTTTGCAAGGCAAATGGAGTTAAGTGGCTTGCCCAAGGCCACACAGCTAGGTAATTATTAAGTGTCTGAGACCGGATTTGAACCCAGGTACTCCTGACTACAGAGCTGGTGCTTTATTCACTGTGCCACCTAGCTGCCCCAACAAAAGCTATTTCTTGACTCCTTTACATGAAATATCTTAGTCTATTCTACCTCTCCTTTCCTTTCTCCCAGTACATTTTCTTTTCACCCATTGAATCCATTTTTAAAATATATTATACCTTTAAATTCGGCTCCCTCCTGTGCCTCATCTATAAAAGCTCCTTCTAACTGCTCTAATAAATGAGAAGGTTCATATGAGTATTATCAGGATCATCTTTCCATGCAGACATACATGCAGTTCATAATAATAAATCCCTCATAATTTACCCTTCTCGTTCCACCCTCTCTACGCTTCACCTTAGTCCTGTACTTTCTGTTCAACTCTGGTTGTTTCAACAGGAACATTTGAAATTCATCTGCTTCATTGAAAGCCCATTTTTTCCCCTGGAAGAAGATGTTCAGTTTTGCTGGGTAGTGGATTCTTGGTTGCATTTCACACTCTTTTGTCTCCCAGAATATAATATTCCAAGTCCTACAAGTCCTATTGTGGATGCTGCTAAACCCTGTGTGATCCTGACTGCAGCTTAGTTTGTTCTGGCTGCTTGCCTTATTGGAGTTCTGGAACTTGGCTATAATATTCCTGGGGGTTATTTTGGGGGGAATCTCCTTCGGTAGGAGATTTGTGGATTCTCTCAATTTCTATTTTACCCTCTGCTTCTAGGGTATCAGGACAACTTTTCTGTAGAAATTCTTTAAAAATGAGGTCAAGGCTCTTTTCCTGATCATGAATTTCAGGGAGCCCCATAATTTTTAAATTGTCTCTCCTGGTTCTGTTTTCCAGATCCATTGTTTTTTCAATGACATATTTCACATTTTCTTCTAGTTTTTCATTCCTTTAATATTGTTTTGTGTCTTGATTCCATTGCAAAGTCATCACTTCCTTTAACTCCATTCTACATTTGAAGCATTTGTTTTCTTCAGAGAGTTTTCTTATCTCCTTTCCCATCTGGCCAATTCTGCTATTTAAGGTATTTTTCACCTCATTAACTTTTTTGAACTGTTTTTTCCTTTTTACTTAAACTAGTTTTAACTTGCTATTTTCATTAGTATTTTTTGGATGTCCTTGACTAAGCTGTTGACTTGTTTTCATATTTTTCCTGCATCTCCCTCATTTCTCTTCCCAATTTTTCCTCTACCTCACTTAATTGACTTTCAAAATCTTTTTTAAACTCTGAAATAGCCTGATCCCAACTTCTATATTTCTTGGAGGATTTAGATGCAGAAGATGGAACTTTCTCATTTTCTGAGTATGTGTGTTGGTCCTCTATGGGACCAAAGTAATTGTCTATGTTCAGATTTCTTTTTTTCTGTTTATTCATTTCTCCAGTCTGTTCCCTGGTTTTGGGGTGCTTCCTGAGCTTTTGAGTATTATTGGAGCACCCCTGCAAGGACCTCAGTTCCTTAAAGGTCTTATAAGAGGCTCTGGCTGCTCTCTATGTCTGTGCTCTAGTCTGTGAATGACCACAAGCCCTTCCCTCTGCCCTGGAGCTGTGAGGAAGGTCCCTGCTCTACGGCAATGGGAGATCCCAGACTCTGACTAAGGTTTGAATATGGACAAAGCACCAGAGTCCTGTCTCAGGGCCAGAGGAGAGACTTTCCCCCACCCCCTTACCTTCTGCGGCCTGAGTGCTCTGGAAGCAGCTTCCAGGTGACTCCCTGTTGGGTAGCTCTGTGGGCTTGCTTCCCTTTCCTGGGATCTAGGTTGTGCTGATGGCTATGGCCATGCTGAGGAGGGCCATGCTGGCTGGGCTTCATGCTCACTCTGACAGAGGTTTCTCCATTGATCTTCCAAGTTGTGCTTGGTATTCCCTGGGTTGCAGGTCAGGAAACTACTTCTGCCACCAGAAGCCAGTACTCCCTGGGACCCAGGCGCCCCATGGGTTGCTCCCAGAAGAACGAAGCTCTTTCTGGTGAGCTATTCCTGGCTGTGCTGCTGCCCTCTCCATCCCTGTGGGTTCTATCTCTCAAAAATTTAGAGCCATAATTTTAAGGTTTTGGAATATTTTGGGGACAAGTTCTAGGAAAGGCTGTTCTCATGCTGCCATCTTGACTCCACGCCCCCCAACCAACTATTAATACAGGATTTCAGATGCATTAAAAGAACATAACCACTTATAAGTATGATATATTTTTTTGCAAGGCAAATGGGGTTAAGTGGTTTGCCCAAGGCCACACAGCTAGGTAATTATTAAGTATCTGAGGCCAGATTTGGACTCAGGTACTCCTGACTCCAGGGCCAGTGCTCTATCCACTGTGCCACCTAGCTGCCCCAAAGATGAGTATGATCTATTTTAAAAAAGAATATTGGTGGCAAATTAGCAAGCAATCATGTAGCTAGCTCTTCAGCCATTACAAGTATCCTATATTCACTGCCAATATTCTTATGTCAACTGGATCCTGACATTGATTATTCTAGAAAATGGTTTTGTATTCTTACATTGGAACTTCTGCCCCTTGTTACTTGATGCTATCTTCCCTGAGCAAGGTTTATGACTTAAAAAACTGAGATTATGCTGAATTTCAAAACAACTAGGAAATTTTACTGACTTTGAAAATAGATTAAAGAACTTTAATGAAGTAAGAAATAATATGTTGAGATTTTACCTCTTTTAGATTTTGTATACATTCATGGGCATAAAACTTTGAGTGTCTAGGAATGTAATAATTCACATATTGTAAAAGAAAAAACTAGAGATCATTTTTGCACCTTGCACAGGGTTTATTCCTAGGAGGGGTGGAGCCAAGTTGGCAGAATAAAGGCAGGTAAACCCAGAAGCTCTCCTCCAGATCACTCCAAATTCCTTCAGATGACTTTAAACAATGCCTCTAAAAAATTCTAACATGGCAAAACCCACCAGAAAAACTGAATAAAACAATTTTTTGGCCCAAGATAACTTGGAAGATGTGCAGGAAAGGTCTGTTACACTGGGATTGGAAAGAGCCACAATGTAGCCTAAGCCATGCTAGCCCTGTTGGAGCAAACAGGATGAGGCACATGGGGTACCTGGGTTCCTGGGAGAACCAGGGTATCAGTGGCAGTTTCCAGACCTCTCAGTCTCTGAATTGCCAAGAACAACTTGAAAGTTCAGTGGGAAAACTCTGCCACACTAGAGAGAGAGCACCGAACCCAGTCCAGCGCAGGCCTCGGTGCAACCCCAGCCCAGGGAGCCAGAAACAGACCTATGAAACCACCCAGCAACTGCTTCCAGAGCTCTCAGCCCACAGATGGCAAGGGGGTGGAGTAGACTGAAGTGGTCTCTCTGTTATCTCCAAGGCAGGACTCTGTTGCTTTGTCCATCCTCAGATCCCAGTCTCAGAAAGGGGAATTTTACAGTCATAGGGGAAAAGGGACTCTTCTCATAGTTCCAGGGCAAAGGGGAGTGCTTGTGGTCATTCACAGACCAGACCACAGACCAAAAGAGCAGACAGAGCCCTGAAAATAGCTGTCAAAACCCTCAAATTCTTGGGACAATGTGCCCACCCTGGAATTAGAGCCCCACTTTAAAAAAGAGTTAAAATCAAGTCATAGGCCAGGGAAATGATCAAACAACAAAATACAAAGAATCTGACCATGAAATATTACTTTGGTCCCAAGGAGGATCAAAATATACACCCAGAAGATGACAAAGTCAAAACTTCTGTTTCCAAAGCCTCCAAGAAAAAGAAGAATTGGTCTCAGACTATGGAAGAGCTCAAAAAATGTTTTGAAAATCATGTAAGAGAGGTAGAGGAAAAATTGGAAAAAGAAACAAAATTAATGCAGGAAAATCATGAAAACCAAGTCAGCAGCTTGGTGAAGGAGATACAAAAAATACTGAAAAAAATAATATCTTTAAAACCAATTTAGCTCAAATGGAAAAAGCAGTCCAAGTGATCAATAAGGAGAAGAATACCTTAAAAAACAGAACTAACCAGATGGAAAAGGAGATACAAAAATTCTCTGAAGAAAGTAAATCCTCCAAATGTAGAATGCAGTTAAGGGAACCTAATGACTTTGTGAGAAATCAAGAAACAATAAAACAAAACTGAAAATGTGAAATATCTTCTTAGAAAAACAACTACCTGGAAAACAGATCCAGAAGAAATGATTTAAAGATTATTGGACTACTTGAAAGTCAGGACCAGGAAAAGAGTCTAGACATCATTTTTTAAAGAAATTCTCCAAGAAAATTGCCCTGCTATCCTAAAAGCAGAGGGTAAAATAGAAATTGAAGGAATTCACCAATCACCTCCTGAAAGGGATCCCAAAATAAATACTCCCGGGAATATTATAGCCAAATTCCAGAACTCCCAAGTCAAATATAAAATATGGCAAAACCAGAAAGAAACAATTCAAATATTGTGAAGTTACAGTCAGGATTACACAGAATTTGGCAGCATCTATTTTAAGGATTCATAGAGCTGGGAATACTATATTTCTGAATGCAAAAGAGCTTGGTTCTCAATCAACTACCCAGAAGAACTGAGCAAACTCTTTCAGGGGGGAAAGATGGACATTCAATGAAATAGGGGACTTTCAAACTTTCCTGTTGAAATGACAGAACTGAGAAGAAAGTTTGATTTTCAAGTACAGGACTCAAATGAAACAGAGAGGGTGGTTGGAAAGGGCTAATTATGAGGGATTTAATGATGTTGAACTGCTTGTATTCCTGCATAGGAAGATGATACTGACAACTTATATGAGCCTTCTCATTTACTAGTAAAGCAGTTAGAAGGAGCATATATAGACAAGGCATAGGAGAGAACTGAATATGAAGGTATAATAAATTTAACAGTTGGAGTTAATGGGCAAGAAAGGAATGTACTAGAAGAAGTGGAAAAGGGACAAGAAAAGCTTTTGCAATGGAGTTGGGGGGGGGAGAATGAGTTAGCCTTCCTTCTCATCAGAAGTGGCTCAGAGAGGAAATAGCATATATGCTCATTAGGGTTTAGAAATCTATCTTACCCTAGAGGAAAAAAAGAGAGGCAATGGATGGGGGGGGAAAGGGAAAAAGAAGAAGAAGAGTGTAGGTGATAGAAGAGAGGGAAGATTATGGGAGGAGAAGATAATCAGATACAACACACTTTTGAGGAGGGACAGAATGAAAGGAGAGAGAGAGAATAGAATAAATGGTGATGGGGAGGAATAGATGGAGGGAAATACAACTAGCACTAGTAGGAAAAAATATTTAAGTAATTTCTCTGATAGATTTATGATAAAGAATCCAATCCCTCCCAAAGACAGAGCTGATGGTATCTGAAATAGACTGAAGCACACTTCCCCCCCCCCACACTTTATTTTCCTTGAGGTTTCTCTGTCTTTGGGGGGGGGGTGAATATGCTTACTTTTACAACATGACTAATGTAGATAGGTGAAAATAAATAACTAAACATACTTCCAAAGAATGTATCCCTTGCATATTTGCAAGTCTAAAAGAAATGTAGTCATATATGCATTAATACACACATATACATAAATACAAAAATACACATATATTTGCTTTGTCACTCCTTTAGGAAATATGAGGAAATTCCACAATCAAAATTGATGAAATTATAAAACAATAAAACTGCCCTTCTTTGTTCCAATTGACGGCATAGGAGATTGGTAATAACTTCAGTTTATGGATAATTTAAGGCTGACTGGCTCACAGATTGAGACCCTTAGCTGACTCTGGAAAAAAAAAAAGAACTGGTGATGCACTATATATGGGAGAATGAATGACATGGCCCTTAGATTATCTATCTTTCTTTCTAGCTATGAAGTGAATAAGAACTGCTTGCCCCTATCTTCAGCTTGACCTCCATGAAACCATAAGCATATGTCCTGCCTAGGAAAACCTTGATCTTTGCCTTTTGCCTTGTTTTCAACGGAAGGGAAAAAAATTCTTTTATCAACAGACCTCCAGGGGCAAAGTCAAATGGCAGAGTAGAGGAAGCACTGAATTGAGTTCTCTCAACATTCATCTCTACCAAAGGGCAACAAAAACATGCATACCCTTTGATCCAGCAATACCACTACTGTACCCTGATGAGATTATGAAAAAAAACATCACTTGTACAAAAATATTCATAGCAGCTCTGTTTGTGGTGGCAAAGAATTGGAAATTGAGTGAATGTCCATCATTTGGGGAATGGCTTAATAAACTGTGATAAATGTACGTGATGGAACACTATTGTTCTATTAGAAACCAGGAGAGATGGAAATTCAGGGAAGCCTGGAAGGATTTACATGACTGATGCTGAGTGAGATGAGCAGAACCAGAAGAACATTGTACACCCTAACAGCAACATGGGGGTGATGATCATCTTTAATGGGCTGCTCTTTCCATCAGTGCAACCATCAGGCACAATTTGGGGATGTCTGTGATGGAGAATACTATCTGTATCCAGAGAAAGAATTGTGGCATTTGAACAAAGACCAAAGACTATTACCTTTAATTAAAAAAATTATTTTACTATGTAATTTTGCTATCTCTTATACTTTACTTTTCTTCTTTAAGGATATGATTTCCCTCTAATCACATTCAACTAAGATCAATATATACCATGTAAACAATGTAAAGACTAACAGACTGCCTTATGTAGGGAGGTAGAGGTGGGAGGGAAATGAGATTAGGAGAAAAATTGTAAAATTCAAAATAAATAAATTAAAAAAAAAACATTCATCTATAAACAACTTTAAATTAGCATCCCATATCTAAATGGAGTGATAGAGCCAAGCAAAGTTTAGAGAAAGACATTCCAAGATAAGGACTCAAAGGTTAAAGAGGTTAGGAGGTTAAAATGAGAAATCTGTGATACAGGAGTAAAGTCTAGTCAGGAGAGCAGGTAGATGAGGCATCAGTGGTGGGGACTAGGTGAAGGGAGCTCTTAAACCAGAGGCACTAAGGGGACCTGACAACTGATTAGAAAGAGATTACAGAGATTACAGATTGCAATTTTGATGGACTCACTCATTCCATCAATGCAACAATCAAGGACAATTTGGGGCTGTCTGCAATGGAGAATACCATCTGTTCTGTATCCAGAGAAAGAACTGTGGAGTTTAAACAAAGACCAAGGACTATTAACTTTAATTTAGAAAAAAATCTGATATCTTATTTCTGATCTTGCTATCTCTTATACTTTATGCTTCTTCATTAAGGATATGATTTCTCTCTCATCACATTCAATTTGGGTCATTGTGTACCATGGAAACAATGTAAAGATTGGCAAATTTCCTCCTGTGGGGGTTGGGGGAAGGAAGTAAGATTAGGGGAAAAATTGTAAAACTCAAAATAAATAAAATCTTTAAGAGGAAAAAAAAGAGATTACAGGGCTTCCCCTGTAGTAACACTGAATATAAGACCAGATGCTGTTTGGCAACTCCATTGCCTGTACCCAAACAATGCAAGGGTAGAGAGGAGCATTTTAGTCAAGAGGGAGTAGGGGTGCCAAGGAACAGTACAACTTTTGAACACAAGGGATCAAGAACCCTGAATTATGGTATCATTGTTTGTTCCAAGGGAAGAGGGATCCTGAGAAGCTATAATGAACACAATACTAATATTGAATCCAGGCCTGAGTTTCATTGGTGCCTACTAGAGCCCCATTGATTATCCTTTTCTGAGGACCTAAACCTCCATAGAAACTCCAAACAATGCCCAATCTCACCTTGGTGAACCCCCAAACAAAACACATCCTCCATGGAAATCCCAACGTTTCCCAGTCCCTATAGAAACCATACCACCCTGCCTCCTACTATATCCATTACCCTATAAAAAGGCTTGCTTTCCAAACCACTGCCCTCTGCTTGGGCTCAGCCTTCATTCATTCCTTCATAAACAGTTTGCATTCACTTCCATTTATAATGCCATCTTCCTTTTTACCAAGGGTTCACCTTTTGACCTTTCACCCAAGGAATTAGGGACCCTTTGTAGGTAAGTGATAGACTGCAGAACAAGACAGCAGGGACCACATCTCTCCCTGGATCTCACTGCCTTGGAAGTCACACATATGTCCAGAACTAGTACTGAAAACAGTAGTGCAGAAAAGGTGTGAAGATCAGAAGAATGTCATTCCATGTAGGAGAGACTCCAAATTTTTGACAAAAGTTTAAAATCAAGTAACAGATGGAGGAAAAGAGCAAACAACAAATAAAGAACCTGACCCAAAAAGTTACAATAGACTTGTGGAGAAAAAAAATAGATAAAATATGAAAGCAAATGAATAAAATTATAAAAAGACAATTAATAGCCTAGTAAAAGAGGTACAAAAAGGACTTCAGAAAATAACACCTTAAAATGAGAATTAGTCAAATAGAAAGTGAGTACAAAAATTCAGTAATGAAAATATCTCTTTAAAAACCAAAATTGGTCAAATGGAAAAAGAAGAACAAAAACTCTCTGAAGAAAATAAGTGCTTAAAAAGTTAAATTAGGAAAGTAAATGATTTTATGAGATATCAAAAAAGTCAAAAAAATGGAAATAGAAGAAAATGTGAAATATATCAACAGAAAAACAATCGACCTGGAAATTAGATTGAGAAGAGATAACTTTTTAACATTACCACAATAGTCTAAGTAAAAGTAAATATACCCCCCCATAAAAAGAGTTTTCAAAGAAAAATAAAATGGAAAAGGTATACTTCAATCTATATTCAGACACCATCAGCTCTGTCTTTGGAATGATAGTATTTTTTATCATTGGGGGCAGGTAGATGATGCAGTGAATAGAGTACTAGTGCTAGCTGTGTAACCTTGGACAAGTCACTTAATCTCTGAAAAGAGGCAGCTAGATGGCTCAGTGGATAGAACACTGGCCTTGGAGTCAATGGAATAGTAGTTCAAATCCAGACTCAGACACTTGACACTTACTAGTTGTGTGACCTTGGTCATGTCCTTTAACTCTACCTCACATCCAGGGCCATCTCCAGTTGCCCTGATTCATACCTGGTCACTGGATCCAGATAACTCTGGAAGAGAAAGTGAGGCTGGTGACATAGCATAGCACTCCCTCACTCAATCCAGTTAATGTGCATTACCTCCTTGACATCATGTTCTCCTTTTGAGAACAAAGGATAAACCTAATTTCCTTCAGAGTTCTTGGGTCACAGCATCACTGAGAAATGTTAGGTCATTTCCAGCTGATCATCCTGCAATACTACTGTTACTTTATATACAGTACATTTCCCATCACATCTGCTCATGTAAGTTTCTTACTGAGAACATCTTTTCCTATAATAGAACAGCATTTCATCTCAATCACATACCACAATTTGTTCAGTCATTCTCCAATTAATGACCATCCCCTCAATTTCTAGCTCCCCATCACCAGAAAAGTGCTACTTATAAATATCCCTATACATGTAGCTCTTTTCTCCCCATATTTCATCACTTCTGGAATGTGGACCTAGTAGGCCAAAGGGTACTACTAGGCCAAAGGGTAGACGTGGTTTTAGAGGGTAGGCATGCTTTTAGAATCCTTTGGACAAGGTTTCAAATTCCTCTATAGGATTGTTAATCATTTGAGGAGTGAGATTAAAGAATTATTTGGTTCCCTGAAAACCAGGATCAAAGAAAGAGCTTAATATCTTATTTCAAGAAATTTTCAAAGAAAAATGCCCCAATATCTTAGCTACAGAGAGTAAAAATAGAAATTAAAAGAATCCACCAATCTCCAAATGAAAATTTTTAGGAATATTATGACCAAATTCTAGTACTCCCAGGTCAAAGAGAAAATATTTTAAGAAGCCAGAAAGCAATCATTCAAATATTGTGGAGCCACAGTCAGGATCACACAAGATTTAGCAAGTTCCACATTAAAAGAGTGGACTGTGATAGTCCAGAAGCCAAACAGTTAGAATTACAACCAAGAATCACTGGGTAGGTACCCTGAGCTTCAGGGAGAAACCTGAAAGGGGAAAATTGATATATAATAAATAGAGGACTTTCAAGCATTTCTGATGAAAAGAATAAAAGTGAATAGAGATTTGACTTTCAATTCAAGATTCAAGAGAAGCATAAATAGCTAAACATGAAAGAAAAATCTTAAGAGATTTAATAGGATTAAACTGTTTACATTTTTATATGGGAAGACCATACATGTAACTTCTAATAACTTTGTCATCATTAGGGTAATTAGAAGGATTCTACATAGAGGATGAATGAGTGTGAGTCAATTATATTGGGATAATGTAAACAAAGGGTTAGAAAGAAAGAGAGATGGCCTGGGAGAAGATGGAAAGAAGAGGTAGAATTGGAGAAATTATCTCAAATAAAAAAGGCTCACAAGAAAGAATTTTTATAGTAAAGGGGTAAATAATGGTGGATGGGAAATGCTTAAATCTTATTCACATTCATTTTGGTTCAGAGAGTAAGATTCTTGCTAGAGTCCCTCTCAATTGACTGATTCTTTACCTGGAAAATGGTCACCTCCCTGAGAGCCAGTGTGGTTTCAGACAGGGTCGAGGAACAGTCAGTAAAGATGGTGTTTGCTGCCTGACAACTCCAGGAAAAATGCCAGGAACAGAAAAGGTCTACATTCAACATTTTTAGATCTGACCAAGGCCTTTGATACCATCAGTCATGAGGGTTTATGGAAAATGATGTCAAAATTTGAATGACGGAGAAGTTCATCAGTATTGTACATCAGTTCCATGATGGCCTTCATGCCCAGGTATTGGACAGGGGATGATACTCTCGAGATTTCCCAGTTACCGGTGGAGTAAAACAAGGATATGTCCTTGCTTCCATACTTTCAGCATGGTGTTTTCAGCCATATTATCCAATACCTTCAACAAGGACAAACATGGCCTCAAGGTCAGCTGCCACACTGATGGCAAATTCTTCAACTTGAAAAGGCTACAAACCAAGACCAAAGTGGAGGGGGTGTTGGTGCATGATCTTCTATGTGCAATCAATGCAGCCTCTGAAACTGAGATACAACAAAGTATGGATTGATTCTCTACTACTTGTGCTAATTTTGTTCTTACAATTAACAGCAAGAAAACACAGGTGCTCCATCAGCCAAGCACCACACCATCCATGTGTAGAACCATTGATTACAGCAAATGGAGAAGTTCTGAGTACTGTGGACAAGTTCACTTACCTTGGTAGTATCCTTTCCAAGGAGGCACACATTGACAATCAGGTTGACACACATTTCCAGAGCTAGTTCGGTACTGAGGAGGCTCCGAAAGAAAGTGCAGGAGAAAAGAGGTATTAGATTGACTACCAAACTGAAGGTCTACAGAGTTGTCATTCTGACTTCATTGCTATATTCCTGAAAAACCTGGACAGTCTACCAGCACCATGTCAGGAAACTGAATCAATTCCATTTAAATTATCTTAGAAAGATTCTGAAGATCATCTGACAGGAGAAGATACCAGACATTTCTCAAGCTAAATTGCCTAGCATTCCAACATTATTACAGAGAATGCAATTACAATGGGCTGGGCATGTTGTTAGAATGACAGACGTTCACTTGCCCAAAAAACTATTTTATGGAGAACTCACACAGGGCAAGTATTCACAAGGGGATCAGAAGAAATGAACCTGAGATGTCCTAAAGGTCTCATTGAAGAACTTTGGAATAGAATTAATTGCCCAGCATAGCATGCCCTGATCAGTGAGGGTGCTGCACTCTATGAGGAAGGGAGAATTGAAGTAGCTCAAAGGAAACATGACATCCATAAGCTTAGAGTACCCATCTCAGGTGTTCACATAAACTATTTGAGCCCAACTTGTAGTAGAGTATTTCAAACTCGAATTGGTCTGATCATTCACATTCAGACACACTGTAATTTGTCTCAAGCATAGTACTGTTGTCTTGGTCTCCCTTGATAATGAAGGTCAAGAATCAACCAACCAATGTATTGGATGTGTGTATACATATACACATTTGGATATAGAAATCTATCTTATCCTCCAGAAAAGTAGGAAAAGAAGGTGAAAAGAGGAAAACGGATGATAAAAAGAAGGAAAGACAAAAGAAGTCATTGATCAGAAGCAAAATATACAGGAAAGGAGGGACAAGATAAAAAGAGAGTGAAAAGGATAGACAGAAGGAAATAGAATGAAGGGAACAAGTTATGGTATATAAATGTTATGGACTACTATTGTTCTGTAAAAATCATGAACAGAGTTTAGAAAAGCCTGGAAAGATTGGCATGGAATATCATGATGCTGAGTGAAGTGAGTAACACTAGGAGAACATTATACATATTAAGAATAACATTGTGAGATGGATGCAGTAGTTCTCAGAAGTTCAGTGATTTAGAACAATCCTGAAAGACATGTTATGGAAAATTCTATCCACATCCAGAGAAAAGACATTGGGCTATGAATGCAGAGAATAACATACTGTGTTCACTTTTTAAAGCTTCTTTTCAATTGTTTCTTCCTTTCTCATGATCTTCCCCCCTCCCTTAGTTGTAATTCTTCTTCTTTTATAAAATGCCTAATATGGAAATATGTTAAACAAATTATATCAGATTGCTTGCTGCCATGGGGAGGGGGTAGGGAAGGGAGGGTGATGGAAAAATGGGGAACTCAAAAGCTTGCAAAAGGATGAATGCTGTATGCTATCTTTGCACATGATTGAAAAAAATTTAAAAAGGAAAGATAATTTATTGGAAATGAAATAATTAATTAGAAATAATCATAAATTCTAAAAAATGAGTGGTTCAAAGAACAAATCATAGAAAAAACCAATAATTTCATTGAAAAGAATAATAGTGAAATAATATACCAAAATGTGTGGGATGCATGCAATAATTAGGGGATATTTTATATCTCTAAATTCATACACCAATAAAAGAAAGAAAGAAAGAACAGATCAATGAAACAGGAAAGCAATTTAAAAAAACAAGAAAAAGAGCAATAATTTCAATCTATGTTTAGTATGGTTACAGAGGGAGAGAAGGGAGAGAGGGAGAAAAATTGTAAAATTCAAAGCCTGCAGAAAAAAGTATGTTAAAAACGATCATTGTAAATAGAAAAATAAATTAAATATTTATCTTTTAAAAAAAAGAACAAATTAAATGTTCCCAATTAAACAACAAAATAGAAATCTTGAAAATCAAAGAAGAGATTAATAAAATTGAAAGTAAAAAAACTGATCTATTAAATAAAACTAAGAGTAAGTTTTCCTGGGGGAAGGGGGACAATAAACTGATAAACCATTAGTTAATTTGATTTTTAAAGCTGAAAGAAGAAAACCAAGTGACTAATGAAGAGGAAATTAAAACAATTATTAGGAGCTAATTTGTCTAATTATATGCCAGTAAAACTGTTAATATAAGTGAAATAAATATTTGCAAAAATATAAACTACCTAACTTAACAGAAGATGAAATGGAATATTTAAATAATACTATCTTAGGAAAAGAAATTGAACAATTGTTGAGTAAGAACTCAACATTTGATAAATGAACCCTTTGAGAAAAAAATCTCTAGGACCTGATAGATTTACAAGTAATTCTACCAAACATCTAAAAAACAATCTCACTACTATATAAACTACTTTTAAAAAATAGGTAAAGAAGAGATCTTACCAATTACTTTTATGACATAATTATGGTTTTGATACCTAAACAAAGGAGAGCAAAAACAGAGAAAGAAACTTTTGATCCATTTCCTTAATGATTATCAATGCAAAAATTTTAAAATAAACTATTGACAAAGAGATTACAGCAACATATCATAAAAATCATATACTATGACCAGATGGGATTTATACTAGGAATTCAAGGCTGGTTCAATAATAGAAAAAACCATCAACAAATTGACCATGTCAAGAATAAAACCCACAAATACATATGATTATATCAATAGATGCAGAAAAAGCTGTTGACAAAGTACAACACTAATTACTATTAGAATACTAGAATGCCAAGGAATAAATAGGACTTTTATTTTTTAATTTTTTTTAATTTTTTTAGGACTTTTCTTAAAATGATGAATAATACGTAATTGAAACCATGTATAAGAATTATCTATAATAGGAATAAACTAGATGTTTTCTAATAAGATCAGTCATCCATCATTACTTCTACTACTCAATACTCTACTAAAAATACTAGCTATAGACAGAAGACAAGAAAAAGTAATTGAAGGAATAAAAATAAGTAACGAGGAATCAAAACTGTCACTCTTTGAAGATGATAAGGAAATCTCAGAGAATCAAAAAACTAGTTGAAACAATTAACAACTTTAGCAATATGGTAGGATTATTATAAAATAAGCCCATACAAATAATCATTTTTATATACTATCAACAAAACCCAGCAGCAAGAGATAGGAAGAGATATTTCATTTAAATAACTGTAGACAATGAAAAATACTTTGGAATTTACCTGTCAAAAAACCCAGGGACTACATGAAAAAGTGAATTTCAAAACATTTTTCACACAAATAAAGAAAAATCTAAACAATTAGATAAAGATTAATTGTTCATAGGGAGGCCAAGCCAATATAATGAAAATGACAATTCTTTTCAGTACCATCCCAATCAAACTGCCAAAGAATTGTTTTAGAAAACTGGAAAAATATTAATAAAATTCATCTAGAAGAACAAAAAGTCAAGAATACCAAGGGGATCTTTGTAAATAAAATAACAAAACAAAAACAAACAAACAAAAACCCAATATTAAATTTCAAACTATATTACAAAGTGGTAATCAGCAAAACAATCCTTGTGGTAAAGAAATAGAGTGGTGGATCAGTGGAATACATTACGTATACAAGACCCAGTAGTAAATTACCATAGTAATCTAGTGCTAGAAAACACAGAGATCCAAACTTTTGGATTTAATTCAACACTTAGAAGCAGTTAGGTGGTGCAGTGGATAGAGCACTGGCCCTTAAGTCAGGAGGACCTGACTTCAATTCTGGTCTCAGATACTTAATACTTACTTAGCTTTGTGATCTTGGGCAAGTCACTTAACCCCATTGCCTTGCCAAAAAAAAAAACCCTCTGATCAACAGTTTGACAGAAAGTATGCATAGGTTAATATCACATTATATACTACCAAGTTAAGGTCAAAATGGATAAATGTTTTTGACATTTAATAAAAGTAAATTAGAGGGCAGCTAAGTGGCACAGTGGATAAAGCACTGCCCCTGGAGTCAGGAGTACCTGGGTTCAAATCCGGACTCAGTCACTTGATAATTACCTAGCTGTGTGGCCTTGGGCAAACCACTTAACTGCATTTGCCTTGCAAAAACCTAAAAAAAAAATAAATTACAGGAGCAGCAAAGTGGTGCAGTCAAAAGAGTACTGACTCTGGAGTCAGGAGGACTTAATCTAACCTCAAATACTGAATGGTTACCTAGCTGTGTGACCTTGGGCCAGTCATTTAACCACATTGCCTTGCCAAAAAAAATTTAACTTAGCTATGTGCAGGGACAAAGATTTCCAAGACTTAGGATAGTTTAGGGATACCTTTGACTGAGAATAATGATCTAAAATAGAACTGACATATTGAAGAATTGAGATTTTTGAGGAAACACATATATTTTAGTATAAGGAGAAGGGGTGGTTCAAGTCCCTCATCAATATAAGTGGTTCCCCAGTAAACCTGATGAGATTATAGACTGTGGGGGGCATTGTTTAATGACAATTTTAGAACAGAGGTAACTCTTGATGATTGGCTGCCTTCAGAGGACCCTTCTATACTGTGACTGATAAAAGATGATCTTATTATCCTCTGGAAGTTTTATTCTCCAGGTCTCTTTGCCTTTACCCTTTCAGTTTCTTCCAAAAATGTCCCAGGAGCAACAATATCAACTTACAGCAAAAACTCATATCAGTGATAAATATTTCATTTCAATTAGTCTGACGGGAGTTCAAGGATACCATTTCTTAACTCCAACCTTCTGTGTGTAGAAAAGGCTGATTATTGATGTCCTGGACAGTATGATCCTTGAACATAGTCTTATAGCCAGTGAAGAGAGATTTCTAAGATTAGAAAAATTTGAAAAATCTCATGGATAACAAGGCTTTCATCCAATTGACTGGTGTCTTACTTTGGCCAGGCACTTCAGTCCTACTGACTCTTCATAACCCCATTTGGGGTTTCTTGGTAAAGATGCTGGTGTGGTTTGTTATTTCTTTCTCCAGTTCATTTTACAGATGAGAAAACTGAGGCAAATAGGGTTAAGTGGTTTGTCCGGGTCAGATCTTCCTTATTCCAGGTCTGGAGACTCTCCACTGTGCCACCTGGTTACCTTTTTTTAGGTTTTGTTTTTTTTTTGCAAGGCAAACAGGGTTAAGTAGCTTGCCCAAGGCCACACAGCTAGGTAATTAAGTGTCTGAGACAGGATTTGAACCCAGGTACTCCTGACTCCAAGGCCAGTGCTTTATCCACTACGCCACCTAGCTGCCCCCGGTTACCTTTTTTTTTTAAGCATCACTGAAAATAGATATATCTCCTTGCTTTTCCATCTGTTCTGTTCTACAGAGAGGGAGAAAGAGAATCAGAATGAAATATAATAAGAACATGGATTTCCTTCTTTAAGGAGACCAGGAGATGGGAGGCACCCTCACCCAAATGAGATAGGGAAAAAAATGGGAAAGTATTGCTAAATACAAAAATATGCCTACATATAGTTAGGAGGGGAGAAATTCTAAGAATGGATAAAGGTGCTTAATATGAACCTGTCTGGCAAGGGAGAGAATCCCCTTGAATGAGGGAAAAACATGGATGACTGGGAAGAGAGGGAGCATGGAGGCTGAAAAAAGGAAAGGGAAGAATCAGTGGCAGGCATGGTTCCCAAAGTAAAGAGTAGTTATAGGAAAAGATGAATTGGTGTAAAAACATAAGAGTAACATAATGGAAATTGTACTTAAAAATAAGTGTGTAGTGGAGAAGGGCAAAGAAATCGTTTTAGTGTGGTTGTGAGGGGAAAAGTTGAGTTCCCCTTAGAGAATGAAAGAGATTGGCAAAAGAGAGCTTTTCTCATATGAAGGGAAAGAGTTGAGAACCAGGAAGGAGAGATGTGAGTGGTCTTTTCTGTGGAGCTTCATGATTCACCTCTCTCTATTCCTTGACTCAGCTTTGATAGAGGGGTGAGAATGGCAGGTAAATGAATAAGTATTAGTCTTCTTGTTTTGCCAGTGAGAAAACTGAGGTAAAGTGTGGGGAGTTTGTTCAAGTGTTAGGGCATAGGAATGAAAATTGTATCAACACTAATCAAAAGTACAGGAAACAGATACCTACTCTACCTCCTAAAGCCCCCGAACTAAAAGTGTGATAAGAGGTTGTATGACTTGTGAATTTGTCATTTGAGGTCACTTTCATTTCAGTTTGAGGGATGGAGAATCTATCCCACTCTGGGTAGTATGGTAACAAGAAGAGCACACCCTTTAGAGGAAAAAGTACGGAACTTGAATGACTTTTTGAAGGAAAGAAAAATATCAACTGTTAAGAATCACATGAAGAAATTTCCTAAAATTCAGGAAAATACAAAGATAACTTTTAAGATACCATCTTAAGCTAAAACAGTAAAAATATTTTTAAATGACAAATTCATTGTCCATGGATCTCCAGGGAATAGGGTCCTTAGTAAATGGATGATGGAATGATTGACTGGTACAAACCAGAAATGAACCTAGGTATGAGCCAGACCTAAGCTTTAGCTTGTTTGTACTGGGGCTTTAGAGCAGGGGTTGGGGAAGGAAAGATTTAAAGAGCCAGAGAGCTAAGAGAAAATAGCTAGACCTCTCTTTAGGAACTAAGTTTTCCCAGGAGTGAATCAAATCTACACAAATGGATCTAGAGCTAAGGCATACTTAGTAGGAAAAGTTAAGTATCCCAGCCCTCCAGGCTTTTTTTTCTTTTTTTTTTAACAGCTCCTCTACTCAGTAAAATTCAGTAGCTTTCTATTACCTTTAGAATCAAATATAAGCTGCTCTGTTTGTTATTTAAATTAAATACTTCTTAGCCTGACCTCAACCTTTCATGTCTTATTACATACACATTTCTCCCTACCATATATACTTTAATCCAGTCAAACTGGTCTTTTTAATGTTCTTCATTATTTATTATCATCATTATTTCTTTACAGACATACATTTATTTTCACAACCAACCTAGGAGGTAAATGTTTTTAATTACTACCCCCATTTTACAAATAAGGAAACTGAGGCAGATAGGTTAAGTGAGTTTCCCAGAGTCACACAGCTTGGAAGTGTTGGAGGATGTATTTGAACTCAGGTCTGCTTGACTTCAGATCCAGTGTTCTAACCAACATGCTAAATATCTGACTATCTCACTTTCACCTCCTTCAAGTCTCAGCTCAAGGGCCACCCTCTATATAAAAGTGTTTCCTCATATTGTTCTATGCTTCCATCCCCAGCCAGTATTTTCCCTGGCAAAATTAGCTTGCATCTATTCTGTTTAAACTTACATTATACAAGTTGCTCTCCAAGCTGGTTTGGAAGTTTACCAAGTACAAGCACTGTTTGATGTTTGTATCTCCAGAGTCTAACACATAATAAATGCTTAATAAACATTTGGTGATAGTTAATTCTATCAATTTATTGCATTAATTCAATTGCATGTCCAGGTGACTCAATGAATAGAGTATCAGAGCTGGAGTCAGGAAAATTAATTTACTCAGACACTCACTAGCTGTGTGACCTTGGGCAAGTCACTGAACCCTATTTGCCTCAGTTTGTCATCTGTGAAATGAGCTGGAAAAAGAAATGGCAAATCACTCCAGTATCTTTGCCAAGAAAACCCTGTAGGTCAAAGAGTTGGACAAGACTGAAATGACTCAATAATAACATTGACATAAGTTCAACAAAACTGAGGGAATCTCCACACTATGCTGAGACACTGATATAAGACTTTTGCGACTATCTAAAGACATTCATTCCAATTTCAGACAGCAATTATTGTTAAAAAAATTTTCTCTTTTGTCAAACTAAAACCTATCTCTTTGTAATTTTTTTCTACCTTCTTCTCTCTGGACCCAAGCAAAACAAATTGAATTCTCCCTACATGTGACAATACTTCAAATATTTGTAGACTTAATTTTCCATTAAATCTTCTCCTCTTTAGGATGAACATCCCTAGTTTTTCCTACCAATCATCATGTTACACCTTTTTTTGTTCTTTTCCATCCTGGTCCTTCTTCTGACACATTCCATTTTGTTGATGTTCTATCTAAAACGTGCTTTTCAGAACCCAATTGAATACATTAGAGTTGATATGACTGACCATGGTTCAATGGAACTATTAAGACCCTAATTCTAGACAATATTCTTTTTTACTCATCAAGCAGTTGTACTTCATTGATGACTCATCTAGAGCTTGCAAGACCCTAAAATATTTTTTCATGAGCTATTTCCTTACCACACCTTTCTGATCTTATACTCATGAAGTTGAGTTCTAGAGCTCAAATGTAGGACATTATATAGATCCTTGTTAAGGTTAACCTTTATATATTCAGGCCAATCCATACTTTGTACTATGAAGATCTTTTTACCTACTGACTTGGAGATTCTGTCATCAAATGTGTTATCTCTCCAGTATTGTATCATCAGAACATTACAAGTCCAAACCAGTCACTTTTAAATAATTGTTAGGAAGTTGTTGAATCCAGGATTATATTTCATTCTTTCCCAGTAGAACCCCTTTGATTATCCTTTCCTGAGGACACTAATCCTAACCTCCATAGAAACTTCAACAGTCATACCTTGGATGACTCTCATACAAAACACATCCTTCAAGTAGACCCCAAACTACTCTCAGTCCCCACACAAACCATACAACCCTGCCATCTAAATCCCATACTCTATAAAAAGGCTTGCTCTTCTTACTAACCACTGCTGGAGTCTGCTCAGACCCAACCTGCTTTATTTTTCCTCAATAAATAGCTTTGGAAGCAGCTAACAGGTGCAGTAGTTATAGCACTGACCCTGGAGTCAGAAGGACCTGAGTTTGAATCTTCTCTTGGACACTTAAGAATTATCTAGCTGTGTGATCTTGGGCAAGTCACTTAATCCCATTGCCCTGCAAAAATAAACAAATTAATTAATTGCTTTATATTCATTTCCATTTATAACACTGTCTTCCTTTTCACTTTATTTTAATCTTTCATATGGTGGCAAAACCCCAGAGAGGAGTAGCAGGGAATCTTGAGGACTCGCTATCAGGAAAGCAGTGAACTCCAAAACTCACCACTTTTGGCTGCATGTTCCAGCCAACTCTCTGATCTTGCCACAAGGAATCCTTGCAGTCCTCTCCTGGACCTTCCAAGCCCTTGATATTCAAGGACAACTGCTACTAGTCCTCCCACTCATCCCAGCCACTTCAGAAGATGAGGCTAATTTCAGAGGTAAGACTCCTTCAGGGACATTCCCCTTCCTCCTTGCCTGGACTCAGGATACTTCTTTCTGAAATCTTAACTAAGTAAACTACCTAGAATCAGAGAAACAGAACTGGGATGCCTCTTTCCTTTTCTATTTAAACTGAAACTAAACAACTCAGCAGGTGGGGACAACCCCTGTTTAGGTCTATAGCCATAGGGCTATTCTATGGATCTTCACCTCTCCTAGTACTCATTCATGGGGATCTTAAATTCCAAAAACACCTCAGACATTCCACTGAGCTGTACCTACAAAAATCTGAAACAGTTCCCCTACTCAAGTCTAATGGCTTGTCTTTCTTTCCGTTTGTACAGTGACCTCAATATAAATTAGATAATGGGGAGACATGGCCATCTAATGGGACTTTTGATTATGCCACCCTCACTGACCTAAACAACCTGGGTTAGAGGCAAGGAAAATGTAGTGAGATTCCATATGCCCAGCTGTTTTTTTTTAACTAAGGTGGCACTCCTCCTTATGCGAATCCATCTCCACTACCCAAATTCTTCTGCATCAACCATAACCTCCCAAAATGGATACATCAGACCCCCAGACCCTTCCACCACTCCTCCAGACAGTCCACCAGAATATGCCCTCTTTTTGGTACCACCCCACTTTCCTCCTCCTTACACCCCTCCTCCTCTACCTGATTATACCTCAAGTTTTCTACTGAGTGTGGCCACAACATCTATTTTTCCTCCTGTGACAGATAATTGAACTTCTTCAACCAACCATAGCTTCTCTCTCTCTTTCACCATCTCTGGCCCCAAGGCAAATCTTTCAATGTCCATTTCCCTTTCTCTTTTTCCAAACTCAGTCATATTGAAAAATGCCAGGGGCAGAGCCAAGATGGTGACAAGAGAGAATCCTCTCTTATGCATTCTCTCATAAATCTTGGAAACTAAGGACTCTAACTAAATTTTCGAGAGACAGAACCCACAAAGGGACCCAGTGAGGCAGGTCTCCTACTCAAGGTAACCTGGAAAAGAACAGAAGGGCTCTGCTCCCCAGGGTTGGAGGGGCGGCCCACCAGAGCAAAAGAACTTCAGCTTCCCGGAGGCAGCCCCAGGGTGCTGGGAGCCCTGGCTCACAGCAGCGAGGGAGTTTCCTGAGCTATGCCCTGGGGGTGCACTGGGCACAACCTTGGGGGAACAACAGGGACCTCTGCCAGAGCAAGCACCTGAAGCCCAGCCTTCAGGGCACACAGTGAGAAGCATGGCCACCACAGCCCAGATCCAGGAAATAGAAGCAGGTGGAGTCAGTAAGCAGGACCCCCCAGGGCATGAGCCCATTGAGCCTAGGGAGGGGAGTGAAGAGAGAGAGACTGCAGAGCTCTGCCCCTGGAACAGGACTCTGGGGCTTTGAACACATTCAGATCCTGATCACAGTCTAGGCCCCCCATAGAACAGCAGGGCCCCCCCACCTCAGCCCCGTGGCCAGTGTGGGGGGGGGCGCTTATGGTCATTCACAGACCAGGAGGGAGGACAGAGCCTCACACACTGAGATCCTTGTGGGAGTGTCCCAAAAGCTCAGGAAGCACTCCCAAAACCAGGCTTAGGCTGGGAAAATGAGCAAGCAGAGAAAAAACAGGAACACTATTGAGAAATATTTTACCTGTGAGCCCAAGAAGGATCAAAACACTCAGTCTGAAGATGAAGAAGCACAAGCTCCTGCATCTAAAGACTCCAAGAAAAACAGAAATTGGGCTCAGGCTATGACAGAGCTCAAAAAAGACTTTGAAAATTGAATGAGGGAGTTAGAAGAAAAACTGGGAAAAGAAATGAGAGAGATGCAGGAAAAACATGAAAATGAAGTCAGCAGCCTAGTCAAGGAAATCCAAAAGAATGCTGAAGAAAATAGCATGCTAAAAACCAGCTTAGGTCAAAGGGATAAAACAGTTCAAAAAGTTATTGAGGAGAAGAATGCTTTAGAAAAGCAAAATTGGCCAGATGGAAAAAGAGATAAGAAAACTCTGAGGAAAACAAATCCTTCAGACAAAGAATAAACTCAGGGAGATTGATGAATTTATGAGAAATCAGGACTCAATACTTCAAAACCAAAAGAATGAAAAATTAGAAGAAAATGTGAAACATCTCATTGAAAAAAACAACTGATATGGAAAACAGATTTAGGAAAGATAATTTAAAAATTATTGGAATACCTGAAAGTCATGATCAGGAAAAGAGCCTTGACATCATTTTGAAAGAATTACTACAGGAAACTTGCCCTGATATCCTAGAAGCAGAGGGCAAAATAGAAATGGAGAGAATCCACCAATCCCCCCGAGAAAGAGATCCCAAAAAACCAACCCCTAGGAGTATTATAGCCAAGTTCTAGAACTCCCAAGTCAAAGAGAAAATATTACAAGCAGCCAGAAGGACACAATTCACATATGGTGGAGCTGCAGTCAGGATCACACAGGACTTAGAAGCAACTACATTAAAAGCTTATAGGGCTTGGAATATAATATACCAGAAAGGGGCAGCTAAGTGGCGCAGTGGATAGAACACTGGCCTTGGAGTCAGGAGTACCTGAGTTCAAATCTGGCCTCAGACACTTAATAATTACCTAGTCATGTGGCCTTGGGCAAGCCACTTAATCCCATTGCCTTGCAAAATCTAAAATAATAATAATAATAATAATAATAATAATAATAATAATAATAATAATAATAATAATATACCAGAAGGCAAAAGAGCTTAGAATGCAACTGAGAATCCAACTACCCAGCAAAATTGAATGTCCTCTTCCAGGGAAAAAGATGGACTTTCAATGAACCAGGGGAATTTCAAATGTTCCTGTTGGAATGGCCAGAGCTGAACAGAAGGTTTGATCTCCAAATACAGGACTCAGGTGAAGCATAGAGATTGGAGGAGAAGGGGATAATATGAGGGACTTAATGATGATGATCTGCATGTATTCCTGCATAGAAAAATGATACTGATAATACTCATATGAACCTTTCTCAGTTAATAGAGCAGGTGGAAGGAGCTTTTATAGTTGAAGCACAGGAGAAAGCTGAATTTGAAGATAAAATATGGTGTAAAAATGGAGTCTAGAAAAAAAGGGAAATATAATGAGAGAAAGAAAAAGGAGAGGGGGAATAGGCCAAGATATTTCATATAATAAGATTTTTCTTTATTTCAATGAGCTATTTCAATGATATGGAAGGGGGGAAGGCAAGGGGGAATGAGGGAATCTTCACTCTCATCAGAGGTGACTAGGAGAAGAAACAGCATATATACTCAATGGGGTATAGGCATCTGGAGTAAGAAGGGGGGCGATGTGAGTGATGGAGGAGAGGATGGTCCATAGGGGGAGAGTGGTCATATATAATACATTTTATTTTTTACTTCTTGCAAGGGGCTGGGATTAGATGGCCTGTCCGGGACCATAGGGCCAGGTGGATGCTGGGCCTAAGGGGTGGTAGTGGGGCTAGGGGCCTCTTGGCCCCCAGGACCAGGGATCTGTCTGCGGCACCACTCAGCTACCCTACAGCAGAGTCAGAGTGAAAGGAGAGAGAAAATATAGTACATGGTAGTGGAGAAATACAAAAGGAGGGAGTTGCGATCAGCAATGGCAATGGTGGAAAAATATGGAAGTAACTTTTGCAGTGGACTTATCATAAAGAATGTGATCCACCTGTGACAGAGTTGTTGGTGTTGGAACAAAGACTGAAGCACATTTTTTTATTATTATTATTGGGGGGGGGTGTAGGGCAAATGGGGCTGGGTGAGCTGCCTGGGGCCACATAGCAGGGTGATTATTCAGTGTCTGAGGCTGGATTTGGACTCGGGTGCTCCTGGCTCAAGGGCCAATGCTCTGTCCACCACCCAGCCACCCCTACTATTATTACTATTTCATTTTATTTTGGGTCTTTTTTTTTCTTTTTTTGGTTTTTGCAGGGCAGTGGGATTGGAGTGGCTTGCATGTCACATGGCTGGGTGATTGTTGGGTGTATGGGGCCTGATATGGGCTCGGGTGCTCCTGGCTCCAAGGCTGGTGCTCCATCCATTGTGCCACCTGGCCATACCTACAATAATTACTATTATTTTTTTATTTTAATTTTTTCTCTCCCCTTTATTGCTCAAGCGAGTCTATTTTGGGGGGGAGGGGGTATTTTGTTTACTCTTAAACAAGAATATTTTTATTAATATATAAAAAAACATTATTTGTACAAAAGGAGAATAAATAAATATAAAAAAAGAAAAGAAAAATGCCTTGGTTTTTATTCTATAGATCCCTCTCAGTTTTCCAAGGAATTTCATTATCTTACTGTATCCTTTGACCTGACCTGGAGGGATCTTTATATTTTTTTTCACTTTTATGATTGCTATTGAGAAGGAAAGGGTCTGGAAAGCAGCACAGGACCATGCAGACATGTTAAATAGACAGAATCCTGCAGATAATCCTGTAGGGACAACTGCCATCCCTTGGGAAGCCCCTAAATAGAATGACCAGTTTTCCCAAGATTTGCATGCAAGGGATCACATGATTCCTAGTCTGATAGTTGACCTGCAAACCACAGCTCAGAAAACTGTCAGCTTTGATAAGTTAACTCAGGATTCCACTGAAAACCCCACAGCATTCCTTAACAGACTTACTATCAAGTATACTAAGGTTAACCCTGAATCTGCTGAAGGGATTATTTTCCTAAAAATCCACTTCATTTCTCAGTCAGCCCATGATATCCTTAAAAAAACTGAGGAAGTTGAAGGCAGGCCCCCAGACATCCATAAGAGATCTAATCAATGTGAATTTCTCGATTAATAATCTGAATGAAGAGAAAACTACATCTCAGACCAAAACTCTCCAGATGTTAGCCTATGCCATTAATAGGTCCCGAAACTCCCAAAGATAAGTATCTTCTACTTAATAACAGCAATGATCCTAGAAATGACTGTTTGAAATGTGGCAGTCAGGACATTGGGCAGTCCAGTGCCCAAATCCCAGACCCCTTCCAGGCCTTGCCAAAAATGTGGCAAAAAAAGGACACTGGATGTCAAACTGTATCTTTCTCTTCCTCAAAAAGGGAGGACCTTGGTCAGCTCCTAATGACTTTCTTGCTCTCTTGGGTTTGCCTATGAATAACTGATAAGTGCCCAGGATTGGTCTTAGCCCTAGAACCTATCACATAAGCAAAATCTTGGATAACTCTACAAGTAGGAGGTAACTCTACAAGTGGCACCTTCTCTGACCTGCCAGAATATAAGGAAATACAAAGAACCCACCAAAAACTCATTTATTTCAATTATGGGCACCAAGGTACTCACCTCAAATCCTCTAATTATTCCTCCTCTACCTTGTTCTATCGGGGCTTCCATTTTCACTCATCCCTTTCAGGTAGTTCCCAGCTGTCCTATACCTATATTGGGCAGGGATGTCCTCGCCTATCTAAAGGCTCAAATCTTAATTCTTTCCCATAATCCTGTGGGTAGTTTCCTTTTCTCACTTTCTGACTCTCCCACTCATGATACTTTCATTCTCCCTCATCTCCCTATAAATCCTGATATTTAAAACACCCTGTAATGGCTTCCTGTCATGAGCCATTTCACATTAAGCTGAAGGGCCCCAACTCTTTCCCTAGTAGACCTCAATATCCTGTCCTTCTTGCAGATCTCAGGGGCCTCAAGCCCATGATTGTTAGGCTTCTTAAAGTGGGCCTCCTACTACCCACATCCTCCCCTTATAATAACCTGAAAAATTTTGGTAAAAGCTAATGGTTCTTTCCTCTTTGCACAAGACCTACCTATGCACCATTAATCAGTTTGTTATACCTCTACATCCTGTAGTACCTAACCCATATACACTCCTTTCCTTCTTTCCCTCTTCTTAGATGCCTTCTTTCCTGTGCCACTCCATCTGTATTCCCATGATCTTTTTATCTTTTACTGGACTGACCCAGCACCCAAAGGTTTCAATAACTTAGATAGTTGTCAGACCCCATCTTTTTGGCCAAGTATTGGCCCAAGATGTCCTGGGAGTTAACCTTTTAACTTCTACTCTTCTCCAATACATGGATGATCTACCTTTATGCAGTCTAGACTTTGAATCTCCCAAAAGAATATTGCTGATCTCCTTGATTTCTTGGCTGATAAAGGGTATTGGGTATTCCCAAATTAAGTCCAGCTCTCCCTCCCAGTTGTGACCTATCCAGGCTTCAAATTCACCAGTTCTGAGAAATTCATGACACAGGAGAGATGAGAACTTTTCTCTTCTATGGTACCTTCAACAAAACAAGAACTCTTGTCCTTCCTTGGTTTGGCTGGATACTTCCAGAACTGGATTCCTAATTTTGGGGTCCTATCCAAGCCCTTCTGTGAGGTATCTAAGGGACCTCTCTCTGAACTACCCCTAGAATTCCCAACTCCACCCCTTTTTACAAGCTTAGAGAGACCTTCATTACAGCCCTGTCCCTTTCCCTTCCTGATCTTTATAAGCCCTTCCTGCTTTATCCTAATGAGAGACAAAGTATATCGGTGGGTCTTCTTCGTCAAAAGTCTCAACTGGAACTGAAGGTGGTTGCATATCTTTCTGAGCAGCATGACCCAATGGCCCTGGGCTGGCCAACCTGCTTGTGTCCTAGCAGCCATGGTTCTTTTGGCCAAAGAAGTCCCCCAAATTAACATATTCTCATTAACATACACTACGTATTCCTCCCACTCCATAGCTGATCTTATTAATAACAGTTGAATGCTTTCTTCACCCCTCCTGTCTATACCACACCTACCTGATCCTCCTAAACAGCCTTTGAATCTCTATGGTTAGAACTACAGCTCTTAATCCTGCCTCTCTTCTTCCATTCCCCTTTGATTCCTCCCACACACACTCCTATCTCAAAGTCCTCTCTGATCTTCTTATGCATTTCCCTTTTATTTCAGATATCCCCTCTCCAAACCTTGATGATGACTGGCTCATTGATGGGAGTTCCTCAGCGGTAAATGGGAAGTGGATAGTGGGGTGTGCCATTGTATCTTCTGCCTCTCAGTAATTGAGTCTAGCCCTCTCCCTGCACAGATTTCCTGTGGACAAGAACTCATTCAAACCCTCACTCTAGCAAAAGGGAAGTGTATTAACATCTTCACAGATTCTTGATAAGCTTTTCATATTTTATATTCTCTTTCCTCCAACTGGCCAGAAAGGGGCTTCCTTAGTTCTAAAGGCTCTCCTTTAACCAATGCTGACCTAATTCTAAAACTCCTCTCCACCATATCCTCCTCCTCCTTCTTTCCTTTGACAGTAATCCACTGCAAGGGCCATCAGGGCATGTCCATCTCTGTGGAAACTGGGAATGAGAAGCTACACCAGGCAACCAAATAGGTTGCACACCAATAGGCTGCACACCAATTCTATACACACTTTTAATTTGTTGTTTTGTCTTCCCTGAATCCAGCATATACACTGGATGAAAAACAAGCACCCCTCTCTAGAGGTGCCATATGATGGAGGCCCTGGATAACTCAAAATGGTCACCTCCTTTCCTAAAAGCATGCAGACACCTTTCTTTCTCACTTTCATGATTCCCTCCATGTAGGACATAAACCCTTCCTTCAGTTCCTATCCCACTGAGTAATACTCCTTCTCTATCTCTCTGATACTGTCCTGAAACTAACAAAGACTGTCATATCCATAAGTGAACCTCACCTCAAGGGGTCTTCACACACCCACTTCTTTTCCAACCCATCAAGTCCATGGGCATGTCCCTAGCAAAGTGATTTCACTCACATGTCTCCAGTACAGAAGTATAAAGTCCTCTTGACACTAGTGGATACCTTTTTTAGTTGGATAGAGGCTTTCTCTGCCATGACTGAAAAAGCCTCTGAGGTCTCTAAAGTCTTGTTAAACCATCTGAACCCTAGTTTTGGCCTTCCATCCTCATTACAATCAGACAATGGCCCTGTCTTCATCTTTTTTGTGGGGGAAGGGTGGCTTTCAAGACAATGGGTTAAGTGACTTGCCCAAGGTCAAACATCTAGGTAATTATTAAGTGTCTGAGGCTGAATTTGAATGCAGGTCCTCTTGACTCTAGGGTCAGTGCTTTATCACCTAACTGTCCCTCCATCTTCATTTCTAAGGTCACTCAGCTCCTCTCTCAGTTTCTTGACATCACCTGGCACCTCCATGTACCATAGGCCCCAGTCTTTAAGCAAAGTGAAGGCAAATTCCATGTGAAAATCACATTTAACTAAATTATCTTTGGAAATGTGATCAGATTGGATTTCCCTTCTACTTCTTGCACTGACCAGAATTTGAGTCAACCCTAGGGCCCCTTGGGTTGAGTCTCTTTGAGTTCATGTATGGATGTCCTTTCCTCCTTGTCAACTTCCCACCTGAACCTAGTCCCTCTCTTTGGGACCACATTCCTATCCTTATGCTCAAAAGGAATCTCCTGAGGGAACATAAGGACCAAACTCTTCCCCTCCCTTCTCTAGTCTATCCAGATGTAATTCCCCTCGAGGCTGGTGATTGGGTCTACTGAGGCTCCTTCCTGAACAAACTAAAAGCCTCAGTCCCAAGTGGACAGCACCCTACTAAGTTATTCTTCACTACCCCTACTGCTGCTAAACTAAAGGACTTCAATTATTGGGTTTATTCTTCTAGATTAAAACATTCTGCACCTTCTGATTCCAGTCTTGCTGTGTAGGAATTGGAGGTAGTCTCCCCAATGACCCTTCAACTCTAAAGGAAGAAGCAAGATCTTAACATCTAATACCCAAGTCTTGTTTTCCAGATTTTCTAGAAATTGTTGCCTCTTACCTGACTTCTTCTGAGAATATTCATTCTACTGTCTCCTTTCTTTGACTCCAGGATAAATTAATCCATTTCTCCACTTTATAGTTCTCTTCTTTCATAATGACTCACTTTCTTTTAATCTCTAGTCTTCTTTCAGATCTCCCTTGCCATATCAGCTAGTCAGACAATTTTTGACCTCTCAGCATTTAAAACGAACCCTTGCTTCATCTCACTCTTTACTGAATCATAACAATTCTGATCTTGCAAAAAGTTGCTCTTTCTCACATGCTGATACTTTCCTAGGCAATTATCCTACCTCTCTTGCCGATGCAGTTTCCAAACTTTACAATGATTATTACTCTTCATTTTCCCACCTCTCTCTGATCAATACCCTATCACTGACCTTATTGCTGTGGATATTTCTTTACTTGATCAAACCCCACTTTGTATCTCTCATTCACAATCCATCTTCAATATCCCAGTGGGTGACTTGCAGTCAACATCTTGCAATTTTCACTGTTAGTTTCTTCATTCTCAGAGAATCAAAATACCTGAGTTGATTATTCTATCTCTCTCTCTGCAAATGGATTATTTATTTAATACCTTCAAAACCCAGCTTCCCCATCCCTGACAGCTTCTAACTCTGATCTTTCTGTTCAATACTGCAGTGACTGACCAACATGGCTCTCAAACCAGCCTCTACCCATGGTTCCTGTCCACCAAAAGAACTGAATCCAGTTACTTTAGACTACCCAACAACTATAGCATACCAGCGGACACTGGAACCAAACTTCTTTTGACTAAGCATGAGGTAGATCAGCACCATTTACAACCCATGACAGGTCTAGCTCTGGCAGATTCATTATCATTTTGGCACAGGGAGAGGAATGAGTTTGTTCATCTTTTCTCTCTCTACATTGGTGTATGCTTGGAAGGAGATGGGATCTCTGCATGACTATGTCTTTCCACCAACTGTACAGGTATTTGTTCCCTTGTCTACCTCTCACCCCATTCTGAGGTAGCCTCTAATAACCAGTTTTTTTCTGTTACTCTCAAGACATACACAAGGTACCAAAGGAACCCCACTCTCATTCCTTTCTTAGTGGCAATAGACATCCTTTCAGGGACACTTCTCATAGTTTCAGGGCTTAGGAGGCATTCCTACTCCTCTGTATTACTTCCAGTCACTATCACAGGACCTCCAAGAAAGTCTTGATGATATAACTAGGAGTCTACAAATTCAAGATCAACTGAATTTCCTAGTCCCTGTAACCTTACAAAATAAAAGTGACTTGGACATATTGACCATTGAGAAGAGAGGCCTATTTGTGTGCCTAGATGAAGAATACTTGTTCCTATGTTAATCAATCTAGATTGGTTCGGGATGCTGCAAAATAACTGACCAACAGAGCCTCATGTATAAGGAAAATAGTCAGCTGATACCTGGTCCAGTTGGTTTCATTCTTCCCACATACTTGGCTCCTTTCCATATCAACCTCACTAATTGTGATCTTTTGGGCACTCTTCTTAGGTCCTCCTCTTTTCCTGGATGCTTACATCCTTCATTCAAAAAATAGTGCACACTGCATCATCTGAGATGACCAAATCCATGATGCTACCTCATGCTCAAGGATACCAACAGTTCCACCCTTTACCCTTTGCTGTACCTGATGACATCATCTTCCCCATTCAGCTAGAAGCAGCTCCAGAAGAAGTAACTTCTGACCCCAATCTCCCTTAGTAAAATTAAAACAAAAAGGCTGGAATGTTGGATCCAGGTCTGAGTTTCACTTTTGCCCAGTAGAACCCCACTGATTATCCTTTACTGAGAACATGAATCCTAACCTCAATAGAAACTCCAAACAATTCCCAATCTTACCTTGGTGATACCCACACAAAATGCATCTTCCATGGAGACCCCAAATGGCTCTCAGTCCCTATAGAAACTGTACTATCCTGCCTCCTATATTCCATACCCTAAAAAGTCTTGCTCTCCCCACTACCCACTGTTAAAGTCTGCTCAGACCCAGCCTGCTGTACTTCCCTCAATAAAGAGTTTTGCATTCCATATGGGGGGGGGGGTAGAGCCAAGATGGTGGAGCAGAGGCAGGAATTCCCAGAAGTTCTTTTCTAGAATGCTCTAGAAACCTTAAAATTATGACTCTAACCAAATTCCAGAGAGACAGAGCCACAGAAAGACTGAGTAAAAATGATTTTACAGCCCAAGATAACTTGGAAGATCCTTGGGAAGGTTCTGTTCCACCAAAATCAGAAGGGGCTGCAGCACAGCCAGGATGTCAGAATGAGCTCCAGTCTTTCAGGAACAGCTCACAGGGTGCCTGGGTCCCTAGGGATGCCTGGGTTCATGGCAGTGAAAACAGTTTCCAGACCTCCTAATCCAGGGATCACCATGGATAACTTGGAAGATCAGCAGGAAAACTCTTCCAGAGTGAGTGTAGAGCCCAGGCCAGCTGTGCCCTCCACACAGCTCCAGACCCAGGAAACAGAAACAAACTGGTGGAGTCACTCAGCAGAGAGCCACTGGTCAACTGTTTCCAGAGCACTCAACTCACAGATGGGGGGGGGGACTATCAAGATTTCTCTGATATCTCTGGGACAGGACTCTGGTACTATGTACATATTCAGACCCTGGTTGCAGTCTGGAGTCCCCTTTTGCCATAGAGCAGGGGCCCTCCTCACAGTTTCAGAGCAAAGGGGAGTGCTTGTGGTCATCCACAGATCAGAGCACAGTCCAGGAGAGCAGTCAGTGCCTCTCATAAGACATTGAAGGAATTGAGGTCCTTCCGGGGGTGTTCTAATAATATTCAAATCTTGGGAAGCACATTGAAACCAGGTCATAGACTGGGGAAATGAGTAAACAGAAAAAAAAGGAATCTGATCATAAATAATTACTTTGGCCCCATGGAGAATCAAAGTACACACTCAGAAAATGACAAAGTCAAAGCTCCTGTATCCAAAGCCTCCAAGAGGAATGGAAATTGGTCTCAGGCCATGGAAGGGCTAAAAAAGATTTTGAAAATCATGTAAGGGAAGTAGAGGAAAAATTAGGAAGAGAATTGAGAACAATGCAGAAAAATCATGAAAACTAAGTCAGCAGTTTGGTCAAGGAAATATAAAAAAATACTGAAGAAAACAACACATTAAAAACCACTTTAGGTCAAATGAAAAAAAGCAGTCCAGAAAGTTAATGAAGATAAAAATGCCTTAAAAGCAGAATTGACCAGATGGAAAAGGAATTAAGAAAGCTCTCTGGAGAACACAACTCCTATGAATGTAGAATGGAGCTAAGGGAAGTTGATGACTTTGTGATAAATCAAGTAACAATAAAACAAAACCAAAAGAATGAGAAAGTAGAAGAAATTGTGAAATATCTCATTGAAAAAAACAACTGACCTGGAAAACAGATCCAGAAAAAGATAATTTAAAAATCATTGGCCTACAGGGAAGAGATTAGAGACTTGGCGCATGCGCCATTACCATTGACGTGGAAGCGCTCATCCTTATCTAGTGATGAACAGGGTTTCTTAGAGGAGCTTAGGCAGCAGCGAGAAGTCCCTGAGCCTCTACTTGGAAGGATGATGCCTATAGGTGAACCACTTTTGCCTTGGACCCTGGGCCCCTTGCCCAAATCAAGACGAGGGTTACGAAGAGCCAGCCAAGGAATGATTGATGTTAGGAAAAACCCAATATAGGCAGAAATCCCAAGGCCTGCCTCAGAAGTTGAGATATGAACGTGAATGATGTTGCCCCAGTGGACAGAACTAAGCTATTTAATGATCACTGAATTTTTGGTCTACTGAAAGTTGCTCAAAGGTACATGTCTACTGGAAGATGGTACTAGCATGTGTGATTTTAGTGATTTGCAATATATGCAGCTGCGATTGAAGACTTTGTAAATGTATTGTAAAAGAGTTTGTAATAAATAAGATTTAAGAAAAAAAAATCATTGGCCTATCTGAAAGTCATGACCAGGAAAAGATCATGGACTTCATTTTTCAAAAAATTTTCCAGGAAAATTGGCTTGACAGAAGCAGAGGGTAAAATAGAAATTGAGAGAATCCACCAATCACCTCCTTAAAGAGACCCCCCCCGAAAAAAAATCACAGGAATATTATAGCCAAATTCCAGAACTCCCAAGTCAAGGAGAAAGTATTACAAGCAGCCAGAAAAAACAATTCAGATATCATGAGGCTAAAGTCAGGAATACACAAGACACAGCAGTGTCTACATTAAGGGCTCATAGGACTTGGAATATGACATTCCAGAAGGAAAAAGAGCTTGGTTTACAACTGGGAATCAAAACTAAACATTATTTTTCAGGGGAAAAGATTGACATTCAATGAAATAAGGGAATTTCAAATGACCAGAACTGAACTGAAAGTTTGATCTCCAAGCACCAGGAGTCAGGCAAAGCATTGAGAAGGTGGATGAGAAGGGCAAATTATGAGGGATTTAATAATGTTTAACTTCTGTTTCTGCATGGGAAGATGTTACTGATAACTCATATGAACCATCTCAATTAATAGAGCAGTTAAGAAGGAGCATATATAGATAAAGCACAGGATGGGAGCTGAATATGAAATTTAATATATTATAAAGATAGAGTCAATGGGTAAAAAAGTAATGTACTGAGAGAAAGGGAAAGGAGAAGTGGAATAGGCTAAAATATTTTACATAAGAGTCAAGATAAAGCTTTTTCATTGGAGTGGAAGGGGGAAGATGAGAGAGAATGAGTGAGCTTTCATTCTCATTGGAAATGGCTCAGCTAGGAAACAACATACACGCTCAATAGGGTACAGAAATCTATCTTACCCTAGAGAAAAAAAAGTAGAGGAAGCAGATAGTAGAAAGGGGGCAGGGGCAGGAGTGGGGTGCAGGTGGTAGATGAAAGGGAAGAACGTGGGAGAGGATAGTTAGATACCACATAATTTTTTTTGCAAGGCGATGAGATTGGGTGACTTGCCTGGGCTCATGCAGCTGTGTGGTTGTTGGGTGTCTGAGCTAAGATTTGGGCCCAGATCTTTCTGGCTCCAGGGCTGGTGCTCTGTCCCCTGTGCCACTTAGCTGTCCTACATCACACTTCTGAGGAGGGACAAAGTGAAAGGAGAGAAAGAATTAAAAAAATGGGAATGGGGAGGAACAGATGGAAATACAGTTAGTAATAGCAACTGTAAAAAATTTTGAAGCAATTTCTCTGATGGACTTGAGATAAAGAATGTGATCCATCCCAGATATAGAGCTGATTATATCTGAACACTGAAGTAAGATTTTTTTCTTTTTCGCTTCCTTTATTTTTCAAGAGGTTTCTCTATCTTTGTGGGGGATGGGGATGGGTTATATTTATTTTTACAACAAGACTATTTTAGTAATGTGTAAATCAATAAATTAATTTTTTAAAAAAAGACCTTTGGATTCATTTTCATTTTTTTACAAGGCAATGGGGTTAAGTGACTTGCCCAAGGCCACACAGCTAGATAATTATTAAGTGTGAGGCCAGACTTTGAACTCAGGTACTCCTGGCTCCAGGGCCAGTGCTCTATCCACTGCACCACCAGATGCATCAAGGAAGCACTTCTTCCTTGTACCACTTTTTGAGCTTTCAGAAGTTGTTTTTTTTATATATATTCCAGATTAAATTTGCCTTTCTGAAATTTTCATTCTTTCCTGGTTTTGTCCAGTGGGACAAAAAAGAACAAGTCAGATTCTTCTTGCAGCTGGTGGTCCTCCAAATATTTTATTCCCTTCTTCTTCCTCTTCCCCAGGCTAAATATACCCAATTTTTTTCAAATGGTGTGCATATGACATTAACTTAAGGCCTTCATGATCCTGTTGACCATCCTCTTACTGCTTGCAAGTTTTGCAATGTCTTTCTTAAATTGTGAATTCCAGATGCCATCTAGCCAATGAAGAATAAAATAGTACTATCACTTTCTTATTCCTATAAACTATACTACTCTTAATATAGCCCAAGATCATGAACTTAAAAGTTGCTACCCCATTTCCTTATAATAACCTTGAATCTGCTAAAGCATATACATTTTTCAGGACAAAAAAAATCATCTAATCAACTGCTGGATCAGTAGAGAGAACACTGGAGATAGAGTCAGAAAGATCTGAGTTCAATTGACTTACAAACTTCACTAGATGATGCAGTAGATAAAGTATTGAGTCTAGAACCAGGAAGACTAGAGGCCAATCCAGATTTAGACACTCAACATATGTGTTGGGTAAATCACTTAACCTTTGTTCATTTCAATTTCTTTAACTGTAAAAGAGTAATAATAATAACAGCCCCTGTCTCAAAAGGAACAAATTTGGTAATATTTGTAAAATGTTGGCACATAATAGCTACAGTACTCTTGCTTATTCTCTTCCCTTCTCAACATCTAGAATTTGACACATGAAAAAAGCTTGAGATGTGTTATTGATTAATTTATTGACAGGATTGGGTTGTAGATACACCTAACACTACATTCCCCTTATAATAATGACAAATCATTGAACACAAGTTAAAGGCAGCCTTCAAGAGTCCAGCAAACTCTTGCGTTAAGTATAAAGCCACCATTAGGTAAAAATTGTGAATTTCCCACCTTTGTTGGTTAATAGCAAAGTAATACCCTATTTTTTTTTATTAACTAACAAAATGCAAAATATGAGCTGATTTATGAGCTGTAGTATTTCTAATATTCCCTGGTACATGCACAAAGGGTATAGACACATAGCCTTAAACATGGAGGAACAACTTGGATATTTCAAATAATTTTATTTTTCTCTTCTTGTTTTACTTTCCTTATAACTCAGTGACACAGGAGTCACAACAGAAGACATGCAAGCTGGACCTCTCTTTTAACAGTTCTGAAACTTGAGCTTCATTTCATTTTTAGTTTTGCTACTTTTTGGGTATTTTTTCCACTATCCATATTTCATTTTGGAAATATTTTCTGTTTTCTTTACTGGAATCTTTTTCTGGTTCCCTCATGGGAATTTCCTCTTCATCATTAAGTATTCTAACTTTTGGGATTACAAATTATATTGTGGTTGCCTCTGGTACTGATTATGTTATTGATAAGTTACTGCTTACTTGCATGAAGTACCAACTTACTGGATATTACTTGTCTAGTTACTGTGATAACTAGTAATGTAACATTTATATAACATTTTAAAATTTATAAAACTTTTTTTTTAGGTTTTTGCAAGGTATTAAGTGGCTTGCCCAAGGCCACACAGCTAGGTAATTATTAAGTGTCTGAGACCAGATTTGAACCCAGGTACTCCTGACTCCAGGGCTGGTGCTTTATCCACTACGCCACCTAGCCATCCCTATAAAATGTTTTATAAATATTATCTCATTTTAACTTCACAATAATCATAGGCAATAAATGCTATTATTATTGCCAGTTTAAAGTTAAAGAAGCTGAAGGGATAGATCACAAAGCTGATAAGAATCTGAGGCTAGCTATGAACTCGCTGAATCTTTTTAAAATGATCTTCCACTCTTCATGAATTCCATTTAGAGCTTTCTTGAGATACTAGAGTGGTTTCCCATTTCTTCTCTAGCTCATTTTACTAATGAGGAAACTTACTCAAACTTGGTTAGGGTCACCTAGCTAGTGAGTGTTTGAGGCCTCATGATGTCTTCCCTACTCCATGCCCAGAGCTCTGTGCACTGTGGCATCGCCTAGCTGCCCATAGATTTGAAATTAGCTCTTTCCAACTTAAGGTCTGACACTGTATTGAACCACCTAGGCAAATGTGAACTATTAGTGTGTGCTATTGTCATTAATGTAAGGGGAGTATGTTGTTGTCTTTTGCCCTCGTAGGTTAGGTGTGTCTACATGGTCTGTCTAATTGTGATTTACAGGAAGACGTGAAGAGGCAGAGCATTCCAGGCACAGGGAACAGTATAAAGCACAAAGCAGAAATAAAGGATTTAGACCATCACATTTAAGGACAGAGTAGCTGGATCATGGAGTCCATGGAAAGAAGCAAAGCATAATAAGACCAGAAAAGTAGGAAAGTTCCAGATTAAGAAGAATCTTAAATGTACAATAAAATAGTTTTAATTGATCATGGAGGTAAAAGGGAGCCATTGGAATTCATTAAGTAAGGAGGTAAAGACTTATTAGGAAAATTACTGTGACAGAAGAGTGGAATATGGATTGAAATGAGACTCAGGATGTTAGTTAGAATAGTAGACTCTCAGTAGTTCAGAAGAGAGGTAAATTGGGAGATATGGGGGAGATGAGAAATTGAACTATACAAGTGGAAAGAAGGGAATATCTACAAGAGATATTGGCAGGGGCAGCTAGGTGGCGTAGTGGATAAAGCACCAGCCCTGGAGTCAGGAGTACCTAACAGAAGCTACACAATGTGGGCAAAGACTCCCTAAATTCTTTCTGTGCTATCACTAGACTTAAATGTGCCCATAGCCTTTGACTTTTGGCCTAATATTTTGTATCATGTCTCATTCTGATTTTTTTCATGGTTTCTGTCTATGCTCAGAATTTTTTTCATTTATATTTTAAGGTCCCTATAATAATGTGGATCCCTTAAGCAATGAAAGGAAAGATGTAGGTTTCCTAGCAAAAATCTTGAATAGGGGCGGCTAGGTGGCACAGTGGATAAAACACTGGCCCTGGAGTCAGGAGTACCTGGGTTCAAATCCGGTCTCACACACTTAATAATTACCTAGTTGTGTGGCCTTGGGCAAGCCACTTAACCCCATTTGCTTTGCAAAAACCTAAAAAAGAAAAGGCTTGAATAATGTGGATTTTCTAGCAAAAGTTTCACATAGTGAGAGTCATAGCAATAATAATAAATAATAACAATAATAATAGGTAGTGCCTATCAACAGAAATTAAGAATGTCAACCAAACTCCCCCACACACACACACACAAACACATGCCCATAGTGATCAGTTCAAGGTCTTCCATGTCCAGGACTCTAGCCAAAGAAAAACTGATAGAGCACCCAGGTGTTTGGGACCCAAGCCCAGGGATGATCAGAGTAAATCACAAAATATCAGTCAATTTATACTAACATACTCTAATTTTTATAACTGCCTTATGGGTTTTTTTTCAGGTGGAGGGGGTAACTTTCTGGGAAATCAAAAATGTTGCAGGAATTCCAATATGTTATCTAGTTGCCACCCTGGATTGCTCTGATGTGAGTATCCCAGTTTGATTATTAAACTACTAATCTGGAGCTCTCTAGTCTCTTTCTTCAGAATCAGATTGAACTCATATTTGGTGGCAACTTTAAATATTCCACTAGGGGAGATTTTCAGGCAAGACATATATCATGTCTTTCCTATTTGTAGTCTTTTCATGGTTTTAAAAAGGTTTTGCCTTTAAAACTTCTCCCCTTAGAATTATTCATTAGAACCTAGACCACTTTTGCCTTTAAGAGGACTCAGGGTGGCAGAGTGGATAGAGCACTGGCCCTGAAGTCAGGAAGACCTGAGTTTCAAATCCAGCCTCAGACACTTAATAATTACCTAGCTGTGTAGGTAATTGAACAAGTCACTTAACCCCATTGCCTTGCAGAAACCTAAAAAAAAATAGAGGACTCAGGGAGTTACATTAAAGGTTTATATTTTTAAAACATATCCAGGATCTTCTCAAATACACAATCCAGTTCCAGGACCCCTAACTACCCTTGTTTCAATAGGATGTTTAGGATAATTCTAATGATGCACATATGATTCAAACCTCCATTTCAATATGTGAGTTCTCTTGCAAAGAAATTCAGATAGAATAGCAAGATTATCCATACAAGAAAACAGACAAAAGAATCATTCTGAGTTCCTCTTCTATATTCCCCACCGCCAACTACTATGCAAAATAAAGGCAACTCTTGTGGACTCATTTGTCACTGGTACATTAACAACAAAAAAGACCATGACTTCAGGGAAGTGATGCCATAGCAAGCAAGTAGATTGGATTTGAGTGAGGGGGTGCTGTGCTAAGTCACCAGCCTCAAACTCTCCTCCAGAGTCGTTTAGGTTCAGTGGTCAGATATGGATCAGGATGACTGGAGATGGCCTTGGATGAGAGACCATCAGGGTTAAGTGACTTGCCCAAGATCATACAGCTAGTGAGTGTCAAAAGTCTGAAGTCTGGTTAAACTTGGACACCCCTAACTCCAGGACTGGTGCTCTTTCTACTGCACCATGCATCATGGGAAAACAAATGTGGTTGCAAAATGTTGGTTTCTGTGCTAGCATAAAGACCTTTCTACAGCAACTTTGGGCAATAAATTGCTTGCTTCCTCCACAGTGGGTGTGAAGAGTGGGGGTTGAGTTAGCATTTAGCAGAACAGGGAAAGGGGAAGGTAATACTAGCAGGAAGGTCATGTGGAACCTCCTCCTGCTGAATCTTCTGGATGATATCTGGGTCATTGGGGGGAGGGAAGGTGTGGAGGGAGGAGAGAAAGAGGTAGTGTGAGAGGGGAGAATTCCCCACTGGCAGCTTCTGCTAGCCCTTTCTTCAATGTCCTACTGTACCTTCAGTATCCTCAGATCAGAAATACAGAACTGTCTGCACTCTCATTTATGGACCTATAAATGCATAAAGGAGATAGTCTGTGAGCTCAGCGAAAACATCTTCCTAGTAAAATTAATCTTAAAAGTTAAAGATACAGAGCCATAGGGCTCTGGAGATGGACCCTCCGTCTACAGTTTTCAACAATCACAAAAGCCCATCGATTCTATCTGAAAGGAGGTCTCCACCCTCTTAGAGATTTCCTATCCTATCAGGATATTCTGGTGATATTAATCATTAAAAAAAAATCCCCATTGAACCAAAACTGAAGTTTGGCAACTCCTGAGACTCTAAAGCGAATAAGAAACTCCAACAAGTTGGCACATTTTTTTCTAAATCACTTCACCATATCTTAGAAAACTTGGTGTTTTCAATTCAAATATTGTGGAGCTGCATTCAGGATCACACAGGACTTAGCTGCATCTACATTAAGGACTCCTAGGGCTTGGAATATAATATTCCAGAAGACAAAAGAGCTTGAAATGCAACCAAGAAGCAACTACCCAGAAAAACTAAACATCCTCTTCCAAGGGAAAAGATTGACATTCAATGAAACAGGGGAATTTCATATATTCCTGTTGAAACAACCAGAGCTCAATAGAAAGTCTGATCTTCAAGTACAGGACTCAGCCAAAGCATAGAGAGGGAGGTTGAGAAGGATAAATTATGAGGGACTTAATGATGATGAACTGTGTGTATTCCTGAATTGGAAGATGATAGTGATAATACTCATATTCTCATTTAATAGAGCAGGTAGAAGGAGCTTTTATAGATGAGGCACAGGAAAGAGCTGATTTGAATATATAATATATTGTAAAAATGGAGTTAATGGGTGAAAGGGAAATGTACTGGGTTTAAGAGAAAAGAGAGGTAGAATAGGCTAAGATATTTCATATCTAGCTGTGTGGCTCACAGAGGAAACAGCATACACATTCAATAGGGCACAGACTTCTAGAAAAAAAAGGAGAGAAGGGGGATGAAGGAGGGGAGGGGGATGTGGGTGTAGAGGAGAGGGTAGATTATAGGAGAGGATAGTCAGATATAACACATTTTCTTTTTTACTTTTTGCAAGGTGATGGGATTGGGTGACCTATCCAGGACCATGGGGCCAGGTGGTTGCTGGATCTCTGGAATGGATGTAGGTTTGGGGCCTCTTGGCCCCAGGGCCAGTGCTCTATCTATTGCACCACTCAGATGCCCCACAGCACATTTTTGAAGAGGGACAGAGTGAAAGGAGAGAGAAAATATAATAGATGGTAGTGGGGGAGAATGGATGGAGGGAATTACAATCAGCAACAGCAACTGAAAGGAAAAAAAAAGAAAACTTGGTGTCTTTCCAGATCCAAGGGAAGAATCATTTTCTATATGAAACCTCTCCTGATTCTCCCAGCTGCTAGAATCTCCCCCCTCTCTCACCCAGTACCTGGTACTGGTTTTCTAAATAGTCTATATTTACATGTTCATGGGTAGGTAAAGTCAATATAATTTCTAAATGACATTTTTACCTAAATTTTACCTATGTCTTAACACAAAATGCATAAATGATCTCACCTGTGGGTATATGACTGAGAAGATCCATGAACAGAAAGGCATAAAGGGGAAATGTGGCATGAATATTCAAGTCTCACTTAAAGAATATTGGAATGAGACATGTGAGTAGGCTTCTAAAGATCTGGGTGACTGCTATACACATAAGCACCTAAATTCATTCTTAATATAAATAAACACTTTGGGTTACAAAAGGCATATAGATATAGGTAGATAGAGATAGAGATGATAGAGATAGAGATAGAGATAGAGACAGAGACAGAGACAGAGTTAGAGATAGATTAGAGATAGAGATAGAGATAGAGATAGAGATAGAGATAGAGATAGAGATAGAGATAGAGATAGAGATAGAGATAGAGGTAGAGGTAGAGGTAGAGGTAGCTGTAGAGGTAACTGTAGAGGTAGCTGTAGAGGTAGGTGGTGTAGGTGTAGATGTAGATTAGATGTAGATGTAGATATAGATATATGTAAAAACATATGTTTTGTATGTATGTCATTTCTCCCATTATAATGCAAACTCTGAAAGAATAAGAATGATTCACTTTTGTCTTTGTATCTACTTATTGGTTAAATTCATAATTGGCTAGTCCTACTGTCTTCTTTAGATGGAACCCTTCTTAGAATGTGTTCTGGATTTTTTGTCCTTTCAAATTTGGTTTCTAGCCCTGAAGAAATAGTCTTAGAACTTGAGTAAAAGCTCCTTTAAAAGGAAAGAACTCCAATCTGTGTGTATAATGATGCCTTACTTTCAATGAATTCTCTCCTTGGAAAAACAAGTCATTGTACCATGCAAATTCATGATCATCATTATCCTAGTATAATATGGTGGCCAAGCTTTCTAGGCTATCATCAGTGTAATAATAATAATAATAATGTCATCATAATAATAATAGATGGAATTTATGTGGCACTTTTAGATTTTCAAAGCACTTTATATATGTGTTTATATTTGTGGGCACATAAAATTTGATCTTCCTAATAATCCAGGGAAGTAGGTGCTATTATTATGTTCATTTTAATATGGGAAAACTTAGAGTGAGAAAAGTTAAATGACATATCTAAAGTCACATTTCTAGTAAGTATCTGAAATAGGGGTTTGAACTTAGGTCTCTTGATACCAAGCATCCCATCAAACTTCTATCATTTTTCTGCCTTTTGTAACACAAAGGGTTTATTTGTTTTAAGAATGAATTTAGGTGCACATGTGTATAGCAGTCACCCAAAGCTTTAGAAGCCTGCTCACGTCTCATTACAATATTCTCCAAGTGAGACTTACATATTCATGTCACATTTCCTTCTTATGCCTTTCTGCTCATGGATCTTCTCAGTCATATATCCATAGGAGAGATCATTTAGGCATTTTGTGTTAAGACATAGTTCTGAGGCAGCTAGGTGGCACAGTGGATAGAGAACCAGCCCTGAAGTCAGAAGGACCTGAATTCAAATCTGACCTCAGATACTTGATAATTACCTAGATGTGTGACCTTGGGCAAGTCACTTAACCCCATTGCCTTGCAAAAAATAAAAGACCAAAACCAAAGACAGTTAGTTCTTCACAAACTTATAATAGAAGCCATGGATCTATTGGAATATAGGAGACAGGGCAGCTAGGTGGTGCAGTGGATAGAGCACCAGCCCTGGAGTCAGGAGGACCTGAGTTCAGATCCAGCCTCAGACACTTAATTACCTAGCTTGGGTGAGCCACTTAACCCCATTTGCCTTGCAAAAAAAACTTAAAAAAGGAATATAGGAGAGAAATCTCTAATGGCAACAGCTTTATATTACAATCATAGAAGCTGATTTTCATGAGTTCAGTTACCATTTATTTCTATGCAGAAATTACCCAATCTATATAGCTAGTTCTATTATCTCATTTCATGGAAAGTCACCAACATATGACTCTGATATCTTTTAAAATTCTAATGGTCTTGGGACATTGTGATCCCCTTTCTTCTTTCTAGGCCTGAGGAGTTTGGGTTTTCAGATGTAGATTTCCCATGCCAAGAGGACTTTTGCAGACCCCTGACACTTCATTTGGAAACATATATTATGCACCCTCATTTTGACTCATAGAATTAGAAAAACTAAATATCTATTTCTACTTCTATTTCTACTTTAATTTCTGACAAAATACACAAGTCTTGAAATTTAAAGATTTCTCTTTTATTTTTTCTTCTCATTTCTTATTTTCTCTTATGATTAAATTTATTAAAAAAATTATAGAAGGATATTATTCATTTGAAAACTACACATTGTGAAAACGGAAATAATGAGTATTTGGGCTTTAACATCACAGATGTGTGAGTTAAAAAGGGAACATATGGAGTAATATTGTTCCCTTTAGTTCTGCTATTTATGATTCATAACAGTATTTCTTTACATTAGGGGCTCAATTTAGGGTCTCTGTGCATAGATTTCAAGGAGTCTATAAACTTAAATGGGGGGAATACACATTATTTCAATATGTTTGCTTTTCAACCCTTTTATTTGTGAATTTTAAAACATTCTGAGAATGAGTCCTTATGCTTTATCAAAGCAAGACAAATAAAAAAGCATTTATAACCATTTACTATATACTCAGAACTATGTTAAAGTTTATACCCTAAAGGGGAGACAATAGGCAATGTACAAAGAAGAGAGAGAGAGAGAGAGAGAGAGAGAGAGAGAGAGAGAGAGAGAGAGAGTAGAGGGAAGAAAAAAATTTCAGAGGAGACTGGGAAAGGTCTTTCATAGAAGGTAGGATTTAAGAGTTATTAAACTATGCAAATACTGTGACCCAGCTATACCAGGTTTATGCTTCAAAATCCTATATTACAAAATCCTATATTACAAAATCCTATATTATAAAAAAATTATAGCTGCTTTTCAAACTATCTCCAAACTAGAAATTAATTGAGAAATAACTAAATAAATTGTGCTGTAAGCGAGTATTAGTTTTAACATAAGAAATTACAAGATGGACAGTTTCAGAGGACTGGGAAAATCACATTTGAATTGATGCAGAGCAAAGGAAGGAGAACATGAACAATGTATACATTGGAAACAATGTGGTAGAAGAAAAGAACTTTGAAAGACTTTGGAATTCTGATCAGTGATAAATTGATAAAACTCTGATCTGATAATGGAAATGAATCTGGTTTCATCTCCAGACTCCTGGATCCATTTCCATTATCAGATAAGAGTTTCATCAAATTTTATCAGAAAGTTGGCAAACTTCAAAAATGCAAAAAAAATTTTTTTTAAATGATACATTTTCTGGTATGATTAATGAGGAAATGTGTTTTGATGGACTGAGCATATTTGTAATGAGGGTTCTCTTTTTTTATTTTTGTGATAGCTATTGTTCAGTGGAGAATAGAGGCAGTAAAGGAACCTATTATAAATTCTTGCAAATAAATAAATACATTTTTTAAAAGGTGAGATTTAAAATTGACCATGTACTAGGACATGAAAACCTAATGATCAATTGAAGAATGGCAGAAATAGTGAATACATCTTTCTCAGATCATAATGCAATAACAATAATATGCAATACTGGGCCAGGGAGATATAGACACAGAACTAATTGGAAACTAAATAACCTCGCTTTAAAGAATGAGTGGATCAAACAACAAATTATAGAAAAAATTAATTATTTCATCCTGGATAATGACAATAATGAAACAACATATCAAAACCTATGGGATACCCTTAAGGTGGCTGTCAGGGGATATAGTATATCTTTAAATGCTTACATGAATAAATTAGAGAAAGAAGAAATCAATGAACTAAATATGAAACTAAAAAATTAGAGAAAGCACATTAAAAACCCCAATTAAATATCAAATTAGAAATTCTAAAAAATAAAGGAGAAATTAATAAAATCAAAAGCAAGAAAACTATTGAACTAATAAATAAAACCAAGAACTGGTTTTATGGAAAAAAATCAATAAAATTGATAAACCTCTGGTCAATTTGATCAAAAAAAAGAAGAAAACCAAATTGCTAGTATCATAAATGGAAAAGGTGAACTCATCACCAATGAGGAGGAAATTAAAGTAATAATTTGTAATTATTTTGCCCAACTCTATGCCAATAAATTTGACAATATAAGTTAAATGTATGAATATTTACAAAAATATAAGTTGTCCAGATTAAATGAATAGGAAATTAAAAATCTAAATAAACCTATCTCAGAAAAAGAAATTCAATAAGCCATTATTGAACTCCCTAAGAAAAAAATCTCCAGGGCCAGATAGATTCACAAGTGAATTCTATCAAACATTTAAGCAACAATTGGTTCCAATTCTATATAAACTCTTTGAAAAAACTAGGTGAAGACAGAACTCTACCTAACTCTTTCTGTGACACGAATATGGTGCTGATAAGTAAACCAGGAAGAGTTAAAACAGAGAAAGAAAATTATAGACCTATCTCCCTGATGAATATAGATGCAAAAATCTTAAATAAAATCTTAGCAAAACAATTACAAGTTATCACTGGGATAATACATTATGATCAAGTAGGATTTATTCTAGGAATTCAGGGTTGGTTCAATATTAGGAAAACTGTTAGTATAATCAATTATATCAACAACAAACCTATCAGAAATTATATGATCATATCAATAGATGCTAAAAAAGCTTTTGACAAAATACATTACCCATTCCTACTAAAAACACTAGAGAGTGTAGGAATAAATGGATTGTTACTCAGAATAATAAGTAGTATCTATCTGAAACCATCAATAAGCATTATATTCAATGGGGATAGGTTAGAGGCATTCCCAATAAGACCAGGGGTGAAACAAGGATGCCCATTATTACCACTACTATTCAATATTGTATTACAAATGTTAGCTTCAGCAATAAGAGCAGAAAAAGAAATTGAAGGAATTAGAATTGGGAAGGAGGAGACAAAACCCTCAATCTTTGCAGATGACATGATGGTATACCTAGAGAATCCCAAAAAATCATCTAAAAAACTACTAGAAATAATTAACAACTTTAGCAAAGTAGCAGGATATAAAATAAACCCTCATAAATCCTCAACTTTTCTATATATAACAAACAAGATGCAGCAGAAAGACCTAGAAAGAGAAATCCTATTCAAAGTAACCTCAGACAATATAAAATACCTGGGAGTCTACCTGTCAAGGCAGACTCAAAAACATTTTGAAAACAATTCCAAAACACTTCTCACACAAATAAAATCTGATTTAAATAACTGAGCAAGCATCAACTGCTCATGGATAGGTCGAGCTAATATAATAAAAATGACAATGCTACCAAAACTAAACTACTTATTTAGTGCCCTACCAATCGAAATTCCAAAAAAATTACTTTAGTGAGTTAGAAAAAGTTGTAAGTAAATTTATATGGAGATATAAAAAGTCAAGAATTTCCAGGGATTCAATGAAAAAAGTGCAAAAAAAGGTGGCTTAACCTTACCAGATCTAAAATTGTATTATAAAACATCAGTCATTAAAACTGTCTGGTATTGGCTAAGAGTAGAGTGGTGGATCAGGGGGAAGTGCAATAGCAGGAAATGATTATAATAATCTGCTATTTGATAAACCTAAAGAGTCCAGCTATCGGGATAAAATCTCTCTCTTTGATAAAAAAAACTATTGGGAAAATTGGAAGTTAGTATGGAAGAAATTTAGATTAGACCAACACCTCACAACCTATACCAAGGTAAGATCCAAATGGATACAAGATTTAGACATAAAAAACAATATTATAAGCAAATTAGAAGATCAAGAAGTAGTTTACCTGTCAGATCTATGGAAAGGGAAGCAGTTTATGACCAAGGAAGAGATGGAGAACAACATTAAAAACAAACTATGTAATGTAATTTTGATTACATTAAATTAAAAAGCTTTTGCACAGGCAAAACCACTGTAACCAAGATCAAAAGAAATGTAGTAAGTTGAGAAACAATTTTTGCAACTAGTTTTTCTGACAAAGGACCCATTTCTAAAATATACAGAGAACTGAGTCAAATTTTCAAAAAAACAAGCCATTCCCCAACTGAAAAATGGTCAAAGGATATGCAAAGGCAATTTACAGTTGAGGAAACCAAAGCAATGCATAGGCATATGAAAAATTGCTCCAAATCGTTACTTATTAGAGAAATGCAAATTAAAGCATCTCTGGGATACCACCTCACACCTCTCAGACTGGCCAATATGACCAGAAAGGACAATGAGCAATATTGGAAGGGATGTGGGAAATCTGTGACACTAATGCATTCTTGGTGGAGCTGTGAACTCATCCAACCTTTCTGGAAAGAAATTTGGAATTATGCCCAAAGGGCAAAAAAAATTTCATCCAACAATACCACTACTGGGTCTAGTCCCCAAAGAGATTATGAAAAAGGGTAAAAATATCACTTGTACAAAATTATTTGTAGCAGCCCTATTTGTGATGACAAAATATTGGAAATTAAGTGACTGCCCTTCAATTGGGAAATGGCTTAATAAACTGTGGTATATGTATGTGATGGAACACTATTGTTCTATTAGAAACCAGGAGGGATGGGAATTCAGGGAAGCCTGGAAGGATTTGCATGAACTGATGCTGAGTGAGATGAGCAGAACCAGAAAAACATTGTATACCCTAACAGCAACATGGGGGTGATGATCAACCTTGATGGACTTGCTCATTCCATCCAACAACCAGAGACATTTTGGGGGTATCTGCAGTGGAGAATACCTTCTGTATCTAGAGGAAGAATTGTGGACTTTGAACAAAGACCAAAGACTATTACCTTCAATTTAGGGAGGGAAAAAACCATTATCTTATTATGTAATTTTGCTATCTTATACTTTATTTGCTATCTCATACTTCCTTAAGGATATGATTTCTCTCTCATCACATGCAACTGAGATCAATGTATACCATGGAAACAATGTAAAGACTAACAGAATGCCTTCTGTGGGGGGTGGGGGGAGGGAAGCAAGATTGGGGGAAAAATTGTAAAGAAAATAAATAAAATCTTTCTTAAAAAAAGTGGGATTTGAGCTCAGTCTTAATAGAAGTCAAAGAAGTTCAGAGGCTGAGGTGAGGATGGAGCACATTTCAAGTTCTAAGGACATTGAAAAGATACAGATTAGGAAATGTAAGAAACAGAAAAAAGGACTGAAACTTCAATCCAGATGAACACTATGGAACTTTCAGTATTAGTTTCATTTATGGGTTGTTAAGACAAACTGAAAATTTCGCTCCAGGTGTTTTCCTTGGTATGCTCCACTATCCTCCCCACCTCAAACCTTCATCAGCACTGCCCCCTGAGGGAAGGGAAGGAAAACGGTAACAAGCATTTACAAGATTCTGAGACAGAAGCTGAATTTGCCTAAGGTCTATCTCACTCCATCTACTGTCACCTAAGGACCAGAATAGTGTTTTCTTACCATTTGTCTTCCTTCAATGTCACTAAGTTGTTACTATTTACTAAAAAATTTGAAATAAGATAACATTTGTTATAAGTACATGGGATGGTATTTCTAGGAAAATTGTCAGAATAGGTCAGAAATTTTCACTCTCCAGATTTCCTCCGTAACAGACAAAAAATGTACAGCAAAATTGTTCTGGCCGGCTAATCTGTTACTTGCCACTATTGTAACCTATTGCTTGACACAGTCCAGCTGAAGTCAAGTTCTCAGGTGAGCATTGAATGAGGCCGGAGTCGAAAGTAGCAAGTTCTCCTCTTATTTAGTAGCAAGCAAGAGTTTAAATACACTTTTTTGTTCCTGGTTTCCTCCCATACACATGACATTCTCCAAACAGCCAATCAAACAGCGCTTCCATGTTTGTGGACAGTAGATGATCAGTGAACTCAGAAAGTATATTTATGCTTAATGCTCTCACACAATGTTCCAGGAGCTGCCAAACAGGAGGAACAGATAAGAAGATCCAGAGAGCCAACCCAGAAAATTAAGCCAAGGGTGTACCTGGGCAAGAGGACCGTTAGGCCATTCCCAGTCCCACAGTAACCTTTCTGTGACCCTCAACAATCCCGTACAATTCCCTCTTTTTGTTTTGGAGGCAAATTTCCTGTATACCACCAGCAAGAGGGCAGATATTGTATGAGAGGCACCATGATAATATAAACATTATCATCACTAAGACACTATGCACATTAAAGTTCTAAGTGGTTGTGGGACTTGGGAGTTTATCAAATTAGTCAATAATATCTTGCTCAGCATGATCAGGAAGGAGATCTTGTTTTGCTTAACAACATGCAACAATCAAATTATTTCAGATCTGAATTACACACACATACATAAACATACACACACACACACATACACACATACACACACACAGAGATGCAGGTACAAACCCACAGAAACAACTCTGTTGTGTCAAAATTACCAAGCTGAGATTGATACCCAGTACCAGATCTCAGAGTATGGAAACATTTTTCCCACCTGTCCCGGACAGTAGAGAGATGTGAAAATGTCCCATTGATGTTTAATTACACATATATACATATTTTTTATATTTTGAATGAATCAATTAAGACTGGTAAAGAAAAAATAACTTTTAGAATCAATCAGAATTTCTTGAGGAATATCATATAAATTCATTAAGATTTTGAAATAGCCAATTAATAATCAAAATTGAATGCAATTTTAGCTACTCTAATACAGAGATATAGTTATAAGCACAGGCTTCATTAAAAGATGAAATCTAAATTTCCTAGTCCCAGAAAAAAGTCTTTCCCCCTAAGTTACTACCCTAACCCAAGGAGGATGGACAAAATAAGTCCAATATTGAGTCCCATTAGTCCTGTTCATCTCTTGTCCATAAACAGCTGACACAAAATTTAGCAATTAAAGCATAGTTGGTTCACTTCCAAAAGTCTGTTCTTATGTCATCTTCTCCAGTCTCTTCGAGGGGGTCTGTTTTTATGTCTCCTTTTCCAGTCCCTTCAATGGCGTAGATTTCTTCCTTTCCATGTTGGTTCCCTCTCAGTGATAATGTGGACATTCTTTTCAGGAACCCAGATTTTCCCATTTTCTGTGGAGATACAAACATACCCTGGCCCCTCTGATTATCACCCTGTCGGGTCCTTTCCACTTCCCTTCCCTATCTTTCTACATAGGGTACTCATACTGACTCTCTTGAACTACCTGCTTATTTCAATTATGCTGTTCAATTCCCCAAAATTTCATAGCTGGAGTAAGTCAACTAGAATCAAATTTCAAAAAATTTATAATGTAAATTGCATAATTCAATCTATTAGGGAGCATGTCATATATTCCCCTTTTTTGGTTTTGAAGCACGGTATTTAATATCCTGTCCATTCTTTAAACCACCCCTTGCCCTTGAGGGTTGTAAGGAATTGTGAGATAGCAAATTGCGCACAAAAGTTTTTAAATGATTGAGCCAGATAAGCTGAACCATTATCAGTCTTTAGAGTTCTTGGAAGTCCACCGAGAGAAAAGCAGCACAATAAATGAGACTTTACATGCTTAAAGGCTTCTCCTGTTAGTGGAGTCTCCCAGGCAAAACCACACAGACATGAACATACTTCAGTCTGCCAAACACAGGTACATGAGTAACATTCATCTGCCAAAGAGAATTTGAACCCATCCTCCTTAGAATTCATGGGCTCTTTTGATGTTTTCAGGAGAAAAGGTACACAATGAGTACAATGTAGCATGATCTTTCTAGCCTGTTCTTTGTAATCCCATACAAACCTCTTAATGATCGCATTGATAAATGTAATTTATAATGAGCCTTAGTAGCTTCAAAAATAGGAAAGGTTAATATAGCATCAACAATAGCTTTTTCTTCAACTATAGGGCCTATAGCATCAGTATAAGACCTAAGATATAAGCAATATAGAGGATAAGTGTGCTGTCTCAGCAAGGGTTATAATTCTCTGAATAACTGAATAATACTCTGGTTATTAGTGTCCTTGATTTGGGAAGTTTCTATATGTTGTAAAACACCCCAAACATATTTACTATCTGTGATGATATTGATGGGTTCATCAAATGTTATAGCTTGTATTACTGCATAAATTTCATTTTGTTGGGTGGATTGAAATAGAGTAATAAATAGATCCCTTCTATTTCTATCTGGGGGGGGAGGCTAGGTGGTGCAGTGTATAGAGCACCGGCCCTGGAGTCAGGAATACCTAAGTTCAAATCTAGCCTCAGACAATTAATTACCTAGCTGTGTGGCCTTGGGCAAGCCACTTAACCCCATTGCCTTGCAAAAAATAAAAACAAAAAACCTATTTCTATCTGGAATATAAAGGGAAACTCTGTTATTCTTTGTTGAATCTGTAAAATCATTTATGCCATCTACAAGTTCCTTTTTCACTATCTATTCCACAATCCATGGCCATGAACAGAAAAATTTACTAATCACCAATGGTGATTTAGATGTTATTGGCATATTCACCAAAGTTTGCCATTCTTCCAAGTGTTTGATACTTTCATCTATAACCTCCATCCTTAAGGGAACATAAATCTTTGTAGGTTCTTTTCCAAACATCCCTATCACTCTATTTCTAGCCTTTTTGATTAAAACTGCAAACATTTGTAAGTATGCAACAAACACTTTTTTTCCCTGCACATTTAAATATACCCATTCCATAATGCCTTGTCCTTGATGTGTAATTCCAATAGGACACTCTACAGTGTCCACAATAGTTATCTCAAGGCCCTAAACATGATGTTGTCTTATACTATGTTTATCATGTATCAATTTCATAATAGCTTGAATACTAGACTTGGCCTCTGCAGTCCATTCTTTTTAGATAATAAATTCTTGTCCCCTTTTAGCATTTCATATAGGGGTTCCATAAGATCATTAGAAATCCCAACTGAGGTCTTATTCACTGTATACCACCTATCAATTTCTGAACATCATTTAATGTTTGTACCTTTTTATGTTCAATGCAGGAGGCTTGATTTTTTATGGTGGTGGAAGCAACCTGAAAACCTAAATATTGGAAAGAAGGATGCTTTTGTATTTTGTCTGGAGCTATAACTAACCCATATCCCTCCAGATCAGCTATGGTATCTTGTAGTAATTTTTCCAATACTTCACTACTTTCATGAGATGCCAAGATGTCATCCATATAGTGTAAAAATATGCATCTTTATATTTATTTCTAACTCCTTTTAATGCTTCATGAACAAAATACTGACATATAGTCAGACTATTTTTCATTCCCTGTGGTAACACCATTCAATGATACCTATCATAAGGAACTCGAAAGTTCCTGATGGGAACAGAAAAAGCAAATTTCTCATAGTCTTGTGGGTGAATGGGAATAGAATAAAAACAATCTTTAATGTCAATTGCCCACAATGGTTGCTCTCTGGGAATCATGTTGGGAGAAGGTCATCCTAGTTGTAAAGCATCCATATCTTTCATAGCTTCATTGATTTTTCGCAAATCTGTTAGCATTCTCCATTTTCCTGATTTCTTTTTAATGCAAACATAGGGGAGTTCCATGGGCTGTGACTCTTTTCAAATGCCCTTGTTCTAATTGTTCCTTAACCATATCCTTTAAAGCTGAAATTGTTTCTTCTGAAAGGGGCCAACCACATAGGTTGTGGATTCTTCCATTCTAATTTAACAATTGGTATATTAATCATTCCTAACTCAACAGCAGCCCCAATCAAAAATCTGTGCTAATTTTTGCCCCTAATTGACACAATATGTCTCTTCCCCATAAAATTGTAGGAAGTCCTTCAACTATGAAAGGACTGATTGTTCCTACTTTATCTTCTTTTCTCCATTTCAAGGTTTGACAAGAAATTTCTGTTTCCTGTCAACCCCCAATGCCTAATAGGCTAGTATAGGCAGCTTGTTTAGGTCAAGATTGTGGCCAGTTCTGTATGGGGAACACAGTCCAATCTACCCCAGTGTCAAGCTAACCCAGAAAAGCAATTCCTTCTACTTGAATAACACAAAGGGGTTTCTCTGCAGAAATTGTAGTAGCAAACAGTTTCTGCACTGTTTCACATTTTGGGGTTTTTATCAATTCCATTTCCTTCTGAGTTACACAAGATCCTGAGAAAATAAGCAACTGAGCTATACATTGATTCTCATTTATGTAACTATCATCATCATTAGCATTTACTATTGCAATAGAGAAAATTTTCCCACTCACATGCCTTACTAAATGTATGATGTGAGTATATTCTGGATTTGGCGGAGCCAAAATGATTGCAAACTCCTTATCCTTTAATCATAAAGGGTGAATAGGCACCTCAGTACAAGCATATGGAGGTACCCTAAATTTCTCATCACTTTTAACCATCAATATTTTTGTATGGGTCAGCTGTCTGCCAAAGCTGCATGCTATTTTTCCAGGCCATCCCCTCCTGCTCCTGAACTGTCATACCCCAGGATTTTTTTTCAGGGGCCCCTGGGATAGGGCCCCTCTCCCTGTTTAAATTTCCCTGTTTACATTCTGATGCCCAGTGTCCTATCCTTTTACACTTTGGGCATTGGAGTTTTGGGATGATGTGCCCTGACCATTTTGGCACTCCATCAATCTTTCTTTAAATGTCCAGGTTTTCCACATGCAAAGCAAATCTGTTTCTTTTTATCTCTCACTTGCATATTAGCAAATGTCTCTGCCATCAGTTCTGCATGTTACACCTGAGACTGTCACATCTTTGGATCATTTCTTCAATGGCGGCATCTCTTCTTAAGCCAATCATTGCTTTCTGACAATCAGAATTCCCATTAGCCCATGCTAATTGTTTTATTAATATATCTATTCCTGCTAGATCTCCTAAAGTTCTTCCTATTGCCTCCTGCAATTGAGCAAAGAAATCTACAAAAACCTCATCATTTCTTTGTCTGATAAGTACAAAAGGTTCTTTCTTTTCATTTTGTATTAGAATACGTCCCCAAGCATTCTTCACACAGGTTACAATTCTTTCACATGTTTCTAACCCATAATTTAATTGATCTGTATTATTGGGAAATTTACCTGTGCCATTTAATTGTTCATAATATGTGGCAACATTGGGACCTTGTGCATGCCTCAAAGCCATCTGTCTACACAGTTCTACAAACTCCATCATCCAAAAGAAAGATTGTCCAAGTGACAAACATGCCCTAACTATCTGCTTCACATCACTAGGCATTAATATGGAGTATGCAATAGGATCCAATTGTAACTGGACAAAAGGTGATCTCACCCTATATTCCCCCACAGCCTTCTTTAAATCTCTGACTGCCTTTAGGTCTACTGGCTCATGTCTTTGCCTAAGGTTTCCTGTTACCCACTCCTAAATGACAGGATACGACAGCTCCTACTGTCATCCTGCCTCCAGGCCTTTTCAACAGCCTTTTGTAAAGATGAGGTTTCTCTACTATACTGTGCTGTAGAACTAATTCTAAGCCTTTCTTGATAATATTTATATGTTTCTTTTCCTTATCCTGGAGGATTTTGCTTTTGCTTTCAATTTTCTCCATGCTTCTTTGTTCTAACTCCCTTAGATTAGGATAAATACTTGGTATTTGATACATCCTTGGTACTGAGCCAAGACCTCTATCTTTTTCCTCCCTCTCAGGAGTTTTTTTTCTCGTGGGAATAGTCTGTGTTTCTACAGTAAATTAACTATTCTCGGGGCAGCTAGGTGGCGCAGTGGATAGAACACCGGCCCTGGAGTCAGTAGTACCTGAGTTCAAATCTAGCCTCAGACACTTAATAATTACCTAGCTGTGTGGCCTTGGGAAAGCCACTTAACCCCATTTATCCTGCAAAAAAACCTAAAAAGAATGACCTATTTTTCCTTTAAAATGATAGGAGTGTTCAAGACCATTTTTATAAGATTGTACATAGTAAAAACTGTTAGAGGAATTTCTTCATGTTTGTTTCTTTGATTTTCTGAAAGCTGTTTCCCCCAAATTTTCCATCTGTCTGGATCCAGACTCCCCTTTTCATGTGACCAAAGGGATAATTTTTCTGCTATGTCTAGGAGCTCTCTAATCTTTTTAAGGCTTGCTGAGCACCCTTGTCCTTTTATCATTTTATATATAATTCTGACATAACTATCCCTTTCAGATACTCCTGTTTTCTGCCCCATGATAACAGCTACCCTGTTACCTCTCCAAAGTCTTTGCTCTGGGATGTCAACTGGAAGCTTTGCTCCCTTGCTTTTATGATGGCCCAAAGTCTTGGTCCTTTGATGTGTGGTTCTGCTTGGTCCTTCTCCTGGACTCTGATCAGATGGTCCCCAAATCAGCTTGTTTCAGCCTTCAAGCCCCACGTTGGGCACCATTTGTTGTGTTCTGACCAGCTAATCTATTATTTTACAACTATTGTAACCTATTGCTTAACTCAGTCCAGCTGAAGTCAAGCTCTCAGGTGAGCGTTGAATGAGGCAGGAGTCAAAAGTAGCAAGTTCTCCTCTTATTTAGCAGCAAGCAAGACTTTAAATACACTTTTTAGTTCCTGGTTTCCTCCCATACATATGACATTCTCCAAACAGTCAATCAAACAATGCTTCCATGCTCATGGACAGTAGATGATCAGTGAACTCAGAAAGCATACTTTCTCAGGCTTAGTGCTCTCATGCAACGTTCCAGGAGTTGCCAAACAGGAGGAACAGATAAGAAGACCCAGAAAACTGACCCAGAAAATTATACCAAAGGTGTACCTAGGCAAGAGGACTGCTAGGCCATTCCCAGTCATGCAATGACCTCTCTGTGATGCTCAACAGTCCCTTACACAAAACAAATGTAGATCACAAATAAAGGGATAAAACAATTGTCTTCCTAAGACATCTTGAGAGGTTCTCAGTGAAGATTCCAGGGGTTGAGTATGGTCTGAGTGAAGAGTAGACAGACACCTTAAGTCTCACTCCATTGAATCAATAAACAGTAGACTCTGAGGGAAGCAGACTAGGTCACAAGAAATTTCATCTTACAAGACTTTTACCTCACAAACTTTCATCTAAAGAACAGCAGAAGGTTTTGAGAGGGAAGACTGAAGGACATCCCCTGCCCCATGTTAATTGTAAATTCAGGTGTATTAGGATTGACCAGATATCATCCCAGCTGTGACTGTGATTGAGGAGGAATGAGCACATTTCCTGCTAATGCAGTACCTCAGGGAGCAAAAACATTTTAGGGACAGTTTGGGAGGAGGACCTAACTGTGGTTTAGGAGAAGAGTCCCTGAAATTGACCCTCCAATGAGAATTCAGAAAACAGCAGTAAGGACCACCTGAGGCCTAAGGAAACATTACCTACAACTCAGGATTAAAATTTGATAATAATAATAAATAATAATAATATAACATTGCTAAAAATTAAGTAAGATAAATTAAAAGTAAAAATGAATAAGCAAAGGAAAAAGAACCCGACTACTGAGTTACTTTGAAGAATATCTGGATTCATATTCAGAGGAAGATAATGAAATATTTTTTTAAAAGTCATTTCCAAGTCCTTAAAACCCTGGATTGGTACACCCCACTTCCACATGGCTAGACACCTGGCTCCTGAATATTTCTCACCACCCCTTGGCAGTGGTAGGGCAGGAGGGTCAGAACCTACATGGAATTGACTGGGCTTTCAAGGCCCACCCAGAGGGACTGGAACCAGACCAGGGCCCAGTGGGTGGGGAATGGCCCCGTGCCATTTGTACAATATGTGGGAAGGGGGTGTCTACTGTGAACCTCAGCCCAATGTGGGAGTGATGGTTCAACCTGCCCAGGAGATTGCTGTACTCAATGGCAAAGCAGGACCAGGGTTTGAGGGCCCTTCTGAGGGCAGCCACTGCTCGAGTCTCCAAGATTGAACTGGCAGACAGTAGAGATGAGCAGCCACAGGAGACCCCATCCCCAAAGGAACTGGAACAGTTTTCCAAGGAGTTAAAGCAGAAAAGGATCACTCTGAGTTATACCCAGGCTGATGTGGGCATTACCTTGGGGTCAGTCTTTGGGAAGGTTTTTAGCCAGACCACCATCTGTCCCTTTGAGGCCCTACAACTTAGCTTCAAGAACATGTCCGACCTCTGCTAGAAGTGGCTAGAAGCAGCTGATGACAATGACCACCTTCAGGAGATGTGCAAGGCTAAGACAGTCCTTCAACAGACCAGAAAGAGGAAAGCACAAGCACTGAGCATGGAGTTTGGGGAAGCTTGGAGAACATGTTTCTCCAGTGGCCCAAACCCACAATTCTGCAGATTAGCAATATTGCTGAGCAGCTGGGTCTTGAGAAAGATGTTGTCCAGGTTTGGTTTTGTAACCAGTACCAGAAGGGCAAGCAAAGCAATATTAAAAAAAATTCAAAAATAAAATAAGAGAGAATGAGAAAAAATTAGAAAAAAAGTCCTGAAAATATTTAACCAACTGGAAAAAGAAATATAAAATCTTAAGGAAGAAAATTAAAAGGAACTCAAAATTCAAATAAGAAAGAACAAGGAAAAAATTAGAAAAGAAATCCAAGAAAATTATGACAAGAAAATAACTGCTTGAAAACTAGAATTGAGGGTGTAGGATCAAATGATGTTATAAGATACCAAAATATAATAAAATTAGAGAAAAATAGAAGAGAGTCTGAAACATCTCATTAGAAAAACAACTGATCTGGAGAACAGATTAAGAAGAGACAATTTAAGAGTTGTCAGACTTCCTGAAAGTTAAGATTAAAAAAAAAGGATTCTGGATTCAATACTGTAAGAAATTATTAAGGAAAAGTATGAAGTTCTAGAACAAGAAGGTAAAGTAGAAATAGAAAAAATACACCAATCACCACCAGGAAGAAAATTTACAGGAATATCATAGCCAAGTTTCAAAATACCCAGGTTAAAAAGAAAATATTGCAGGCAAAAAAAAAAATCAGGATTTCACAAGACATAACATCTTTTGCATTAAAAGGTTGTAGGTCTTGGGGTGGCTACATGGTGCAGCGGATAGAGCACTGGCTCTGGAGTCAGGAAAACCTGAGTTTAAATCTGGCCTTAGACATTTAATAATTACCTATCTGTGTGGCCTTGGGCAAGCCACTTAACTCCATTGCCTAGCAAAAAAATCTAAAAAAAAATATAGGTCTTGAAACTTTATATTTTAAAGAACAATTACTTTCTCCAGTGAGCTGAGTATAATTCTGAATGAAAAAAATGAATATTTGATGAACTTAAAGACTTTCTGGTATTTTTACCTTACCAGAACTCAATGAAAGATTTAATATAAAAGTTCCAGAAGAAATATAAGGAAATCATTAAAGACTAATTATAAGACATTATGTTATATGAAAATTTTATTAATATTAGTAATTACTATTATTCATAGTAATCATATTCTTAAATCTGTTATCATTATTAAAGTAATTTGAAGAAGATTGAAACCAATTATAAAAAGAAATTGGGTAGAAAAAAGTTAAAAGAAGTTTTCTTATAAAAATAACATGTGAAAGGAAAAAACTAATGTAGAGGAAACAAGTGGGAGTGGACTCTCATCTGGGCTGAAAAGGAAATAATGTATATATCTGAAGAGGATTAACAGTCTTCTGAACTAGAAAGGTGAGAAAACTGGGGAGAGGGTGGAGGAAGGACTTTTAGAAAAGTATGTTGATTAAAATTAGGAGGGTTGGGTAAATGGATAAAGGATTAAAGAGGAACATACAATAAAGAATAAGAAGGTAAGGGAAAAGATATGGCTACAGGGATAAAATGTAAAGAGACTCTGAGAAAGAAAATAGCGAGTAAGAATCAGATGGAAGGAAATTCACAAATAGCAATTGTAACTTTGAATGTGAATAGTAAATGAATTGAAATGGCTGAACAAGTTGTGGTGTATGATTGTGATGAAATGCTATTATGCTATAAGAAATTATGAGCTTGATAATTTTAGAAAAAATGGAAAGACAATGAAATAATGAAGAGAAAAATGAGCAGAACCAAGAGAATATTGTGTACAATAACAACAATATTGTTTTAAGAACAATTTTGAATGAATAAGTTATTTTGTCTATTAATTAATACCCAAATAATTATAAAGGATATATATGAAGAAAGATGTTCTCTGCATTCAGAGAAAGAAATGGTAAATAGAAGTATATATAGAATAATGTTACAGATACATTATATATATACCTATCTGTACCTAATATTAGTCATCTCTAAGGTGGGTCAGAGTAAAGAAAGAAAAAAGAAATTTATGAGATAATTTTTATGATAATATATACTAAATGATATAATAATGTTATAATAATAAATATATTATAAACAATATAATTTTATATGATAATTTTAAAGGAATAACAAGTTGTGCATAGTAGATTATAGTTTCATGCATAATCATCTTTTTATTGTACTATATGATAGAAATATAAAATAAAAATACATAATTAAATGAAGATGGGGGGGTGCTTGACACAGTGTCTGGGAACTATTAGATGCTATATAAATAGCATTTTTTTTTCCTTTTACTTCCTTTCTAGTATTCTCCTAATACTGAAATTGAAACTGATTAGAGACTTTTCACTGTCAAAAGGACAGAGAGGGGGCAAAGAGGAATGAGAGAATGTCTTTCTGGGACCTTATGGAGAATAAGTCAACCTAACTTCTCCATCATCCTGACTACACATCATTTTTAGTGAGGACCCATTACATAATAGAAATTCACAGTTTCACATACGAATTTCTTTTTCTGTTCTGTGTATATGAAATATTTATGTTTAATGGTGTTTATCAACTTTGGAATTACAAAAGAAAATTCTTTTAAGGAAAAAAGGAACTAAATACACAATGGTTTCTCCAAAATTTCACATTCAAGTTCCAGATAAAATTACAATTTTTTTCCTTCAACAATAGTAGGAGCAGATGCAGAAACATCCTGAAGACAATCTCTTTCTGCAAATATAGGGATTTGAAGTGAAAAGAGTAGCTAAAGGAGCTGTGTTCTCAGGCTGACAGCTCTCCATTGGACAGAAACAAGAAATTAGATGTACCATAGTGTCCCATAACAGAACTCCTGTCTTCTCACTCCTCTTCTTGATTCTCTGTGTCAGGTTCAGATTCCAATTCTCAGGACTCCCAGGAATCCAAAGAAAAAAGTGCCCTTCCCCAAAGAGGAAGAATCTGAGGAGACTGAATGAGCAAGAACTGTAGAATCTGAAAAAAGAAAATAGGAAAATTATGAAAATAAAGGAAAAGAACTGTTACAGAGAAAAATATTAAGGAAGGGACCAATAGATGGAGTCTCAACTTCAGCCTAGGAGGTGATCTATAGCCCCCAGACTAATGGAACATGGGTTTCTGCTCCTCAGGAAACTAGGTGGAGAGAAAAAGGTTTCTAAATGGCATAATTCCCATTCACTATCCCCACCCCTTCATCCCTTTAGAAAAGGAAAATTCTAAAAGTATACATAATATTACTACTATTATTACAACTATTGCTACTTACCATCATTACTACTACCATTACTACCAATACCACCACTACTGATAATACTACTACTGCCATCACCACTATCACCACCATCACCACTACTACTACCACTACTACCATTACTACTACCACTACCACTACCACTACTACTGCTACCACTATGATCACTACTACTATTACTACTTCTACCACCACCACCACTAACTACTATTACAACTATCCCTACCACTTCCACTACTCCCACTCCCACTACTACTACTGTTACTACTGTTACCACTGCTACCACCACCACCACCACCACCACTACTACTACTACTACTACTAGCACAATTACTATTAATACTACTACTGCTACCATCACTACTACTACTATCACAACTACTATTACTACTACCACTACTACTGCTACTACTGCTAACACTACTATCACTACTTCTACTGCTACCACTGCTGCCACTATTACTACTACTGCTACCACCACAACTACTACCACCCACTACTACTACCACTATCACTTCTTCTACTGCTACTACTACCACTGCTACCACTGCTACCACTCCTACTACTACCACTACTACCATGGTTACTACTATTACTACTACCACTCCTACTACTACCACTACTTCTGCTGCTACCACTGCTACCACTGCTACCACTACTATTACTACTACTACTAATACTACCACTACTACTACTATTACTACTACTACTGATACTAATGCTAATACTAATACTGATACTAATACTACCACTACTATCATTACTTCTACTACTGCTAACTAACATTTTTATAGAGTTTATTATATACCAGGCACCATGGTAGATGCTTTACAATTTTATCTCATTTGATCCTTACAACAAACCTGGGAATGAGGTGTTATTACCCTCATTTAAAGATGAAGATATTGAGGCAAAAAAAGTTCTTCAGGATCACACAACTAATAAATATCTGAAGTCTGATTTGAACTCAGTCCTCCTAACTCCAGACCCAGTATTCTACCCACTACATTGCCTAGCTGTCTCTTAACTAGCTATATGATCTTGGGAAAGAACCTCTGTATCATCATCTATAAAAATGGGATAATAATGCTTCTTTTCTCACAATTGTTTTGTGATTTTCAAATGAGATAATGTGGCTTAAGTTCACTGAAAACTGTCAAGGGCTATTTAAGCCAACTGATAATTCTTTAGTCTTTGTATCCTACAGTATCTAGAACAAAATAGGACCCATTCACTAGATACCAGTGAATAAAACAACAACCCAGAGATCACTCTTCTAACTAGGAAAAGGTAGACCTATTAAGGTTAGACTTGAGTTAGAATTGAAGTAAGAAGGACTATGAATTTTCCAAAAATAAAGAATCTCTGGCACAAACTATGCTTGTCAGAAAGATTCTGTCCTTGAGAGATCCCTGGAGAGTCTCTGGGAAGAGATTTGGGAAGAATCCCTTCTATGGACAACTTCTCCCATTTAATGAGTGGCTGGAGGTGTAGCACCTAAGATTGTAGATTAAAGCTAAAAAGGACTTTTAAAAACATCACTTTCCAAATGAGGAAATGAGGTGCAGAGTTAGGTTCTGTTTCTAGAGGACTCTGTTTGGGAAAAGTTACTTCCCTAGGTACCTGACTGAGAGAAGAAAACATCATTTTCATCGTGAAAATGAATGTTGTGGGGGCGGCTAGACAGCGCAGTGGATAAAGCACCGGCCCTGGAGTCAGGAGTACCTGGGTTCAAATCCGGTCTCAGACACTTAATAATTCCCTAGCTGTGTGGCCTTGGTCAAGTCACTTAATCCCGTTTGCCTTGCAAAAACCTAAAAAAAAAACACCACAGGGCAGGTGCTTTATCTACGGCGCCACCTAGCCGCCCCTTGAATTGGTTTTATTTTTTGAAAACCCTGAGGATTTCAGATACAGGGCATCCATCCATAGATGCTCATGTATTTTCTGTTCTCAATTCCACAAACCCAATCTTCCTAAAGTTATTCAAAACAATTTTGATAATATTAACTGCCATTGATATTATTTTATTTGATCTTCCCAGAAAACTTATGAAGTACATAATACAAATATTATTAGCTCCATTTTTTATCTGAGGAAATAGAGTTTCAGAGAGGTTCAATGATTTGGCTATGATCACATAGCTAATGAGTGGTAGTATTGGATCTTGAATCCAGGTCTTCAGGTTTCACTATCATTTTCCATTTCAGTATAGCATAACTACTTCTGCAGCAATAACAGTCCCTGCCTTTTTTTTAACTCTCTTCAATGTATTTAGAAGAATCTCAAAATCTTAGTTTTAGAAGGGAAAAAATAAAAATATTAATGAATATTAAACATGTATTACATATTAAATTATTAACAATATTAACAACTATTAATATTAAATTATAAGCATACATTTTAACACTTTAAGGTGTGCAAAGTACTTTTAAAAATTGGCTTTTCTCCCCCTTCCAGAGAGTAAATCAAGATGATAATGATATACCATCAGCAATGATGTAATATTTGCCTCCTTTAACCATGCCAAATGAGGGAAGGTACTCACTGTGACAATGAACATTGCATTCCCTTAACCCCAGATGAGAAAGTTAAGGAACAAGAGGCTTTAAAAGATGAAAATCTAGTTATCAGTAGTTTAAATATCAGTAACTCTGCTCCTGAACTCACCATAGATGCTCAATCTGAATTCCTTGTTGGTGCCCACAGAGCAGGTCTGAGTGGTTATCAAAGCTTTGTAGGACCCTGCATCCTCCATCCTCAGGGCACTGATCTCCAAGGAGTAAGTATGGGCAGGAACATTCAACCTTCCCATATAAAGGGGGTTTATTAGAGTGATGTTGGCTGGTTTTCTTCCTTGGCCTGAGTACACAACAGCAACCAGTGCTTGTGAAATCCAAGTGATGTTTTCAACCTTCTCTCCTGTCATGATTTTCAAAGGAAGCGTAATCGACTCTCCTACAATGCCAACCAAATCCCCTGGCCCTGCAATTGCTTTGGAGTCTCCTGACCCTGCAAACACACACACACACAAAAAAAAAAAAAATAACAAAAACTCCCCTTCCCAGATCCACAGGATCCTAGGAGCCCCTACCTTTTGAGGACTCTGCACAAGAATATTTCACATTTTTATAGTACTTTAAGTTTTATTTTAAAAGTTTTGCTCACAATTTCCTTTAAAGGACTTAATGCAATTACTATCATTATCCCCATTTTTTGCAGATGAATAATCTGAGACTGAGAGGTGCAGTGAATTGGTCAAAACATATATGTATTGGAACTTAGATTCAAATCTGGTACAAACTCTTGTCATGGTGACAAAAAAGAACAGGGTTTTCAAGGCAGTGGGAGAGATAGAATGACAACAGATTAAGATCGGGTAAAGGAATTTCATGGACATAGACATAGAATACTTAGGAGTGACACCAAGATAAAGAGTATATATATATATATATATATATATATATATATATATATATATATATATATATATATATAGTGTGTATATATAAATATATATGCATTGTACACTTTTTTGCATGCACACATATACATAAATATATAAATACATAGACATGTATGATTATACATTAATATAGATTTGAAGAGGGATGGAGGAATAAATAGGTCATGGGAAATAAGCTAATTGAATAATTGGGAGGTTAGGGTGTTTGAAGAGTATCAATATATTTGTTAAAATCCCTTATTATGAAAGTAGGAACTAAAAAGGAAAATCCCTGTGAGCCAGGTACTGAACTAGCTAAGTAAGGAATGAGAATATCTTTGTGGTCAGAAGACAAATAGCCAACAAAATATTGCTTGGCTAGCAAATATGGCTTAAATGAATCTCAAAGGAGGAGGTTATAGAGTAATAGTGGTAGAGAGGGTGTCAATGAATGTAACAATAAGGATCAAAGAGTATTCCAATCTTCCCCTTCATGACCAGTGAGTCAGAGGTATGAGTAAATGCTCAACTAATGTTGGAGGTGGCCTCCAAAGCTACAGCTTATCAAGAGGAAGCTAGGATGGGTTCTGAGGTTATAGGGTGCAAAACAGAAGGCAGAGCTCAGTCAAAAGAGGTATCATACAACTCTAAAAATAATAACAGCTAACATATAACATACCTCCTTTAAGGTTTGCAAGTTGTTTCACCCATTTAATCTATTTAATCATCATAACTCTTTGAGGTTGGTTCTAGTATTATTCTATTCATATAGATGAAGAAACTGAAGCACAGAGAGGCTAAGAATGTTGTCCATGGCCCTGCACTTAGTGTCAGAGGAAAGATTTGGGCTCAAGTGCCTCCTGATTGGAAGTTCTATATTTTTTCTACTACTAAATCTGCTAAAGTTCTCCTGTTCTGTCAGATGTTTATTACTTTTACTTAATAGCCCTTTTTCCCATTCCAGCTTTCTGGTGGGACTTCCTGAGGCCCCAGGTCCATTGGTTTAGGAAGCCAGAACTGACTCGAAATTCAGAGCCTTATTTCTTGGACCCTCCCTTTTTCCTGTACTCTAGTATACCCTAACTCCCCCTTTCCCCTTCTTTTTCCAGTGGTCTTGCTCCCTTGATCTCCTTTTCCCCTTTCAGTTTTTACAGTTCATCCCTATTCCACCTCTTTGAATTCTTTCTCTTTTGAGTGGAGGCTTTCCTGTGAGGTCTCAGAGACCTATTTTTTTTGGCTTTGTGACTTAAGGTCATCCAACCATATTAATCCTTACCTTAAAGGTTATAGATTGGAGTAGTATATGAAGTTGATTTGGTTTGAGTTGAGCATGGATGTGAAATATAAGGGATTTAAACTATTTTATAATATATAATTATATTACTATAGATAATATAAAATTATTAAAACAAATATTATCCATATTATATAAAATTATATAATATACATATATAATTTTATATTACATTATATTTTACCTGATCTTGGTCTTTTATAACATTTTCTTGCCTAACTTATGGGAAAGATGTTTTCTCTCTGAGATAAAAACATATATATGAAAAACTTTTGTCCTCACAAAATGCCAATCTGGATTCTATAGAGACATTGTTTCTACTATTACAGCATTAAGGGTTGAATGGTATTAAATAACTGTTCAATGTTACTGGGAGCCAATAATAAGATATGTTATTATCTGTAACAGCCACAAGATGGCCCCTAAAGTTTGAGATTTGAGCACCAAAAAAATGACCAAGATTTGGTGATTAAATGATCAAATCTTTTGGGCAAAGATAATTCCCAGAGCTCACAAAAGGTGTTTGATGAGGAGAGTAACTTCCCTGAAAGGAAAGATGAGGCATCCCCAACTCAAACTGTGCTTCCTAACCATATGGAGAAAACTTTGGGAAGAGTATAAAATAAGGAATAAGAGTAGAATGAAAAGAGAGGCTGAGAAGGAAAATAGTAACAATAAGGAGGAAAATTCACAAAAAAACTATAATTTTTGAATGTGAGTTAGAAAAAATAATAACAAAATTCATTTTGACAAACAGAAAGGCAAGAATATCAAACAAAATAATGAAAAAAAATTTAAAGGAAGGAGACTTAGTATTACCAGCTCTCAAACTGTATTGTAAGGCAGAAATTATCAAAACTATCTGGTACTAGTTAAGAAATGAAAAGGTAGGGGAGGCTAGGTAGCATAGTGGATAGAGCACTGGCCCTGGAGTCAGGAGTACCTGAGTTCAAATGTGGTCTCAGACACTTAATAATTACCTAGCTGTGTGGCCTTGGGCAAGCCACTTAACCCCATTTGCCTTGCAGAAAAAAGAAAAAGAAACAAAAGGGTAGATCAATGAAAATGGACATAATTATCTCGTATTTGACAGGTCTAAAGACTTGCTAATTCATTATTTGGGGGAAAATATTGGGAAAACTGAAAAACAGTATAGCAGAAAGTGAGCATAGATCAATATCATACACCATTTACCAGGATAAGATCAAAATAGATACATGACCTCACTATAAAGAGAAAATTTACAAGAAAATTAGAAAAAATGGAACACATTACTTATCAGACTTGACTTATCAAAATCAAGAGGAAAGCAAAAAATTGGGGAAAATTCTATTGACAGTTTTATCAGGAAAAGGACTCGTATCTAAAATATATAAAGAACTTTGTTAAATCTATAAGAATGTGTGCCATTTCCCAATTGATGAATGAATTATGCCCCCAAAATTATTAAACCACCTATACCCTATACCTAGCAATACCACTACTTAATCTATTTCTGAATATAATTATTGAAAAAGGAAACGAACCTATATGTTCTAAAAAGTTTATAGCAGCCCTCTTTGTGGTACCAAAGCACTCTAAATTACAGGGATGCTCATCAGTTAAGGAATGGTTGAACAAGTTGTGTTATATGATTGTGAATGGAATAAGCTGCTTTCTAAGAAATGATGAATTCAATGATTTTAGAAAAACAGGAAGAAGCTTGTATGAAATAATGAAGAGTGAAATCAGCAGCACCAATAGGACATTGAAGAATAGTTACAGCAATATTGTTTTAAGAACAGCTTTAAACGAATACTTATTTTGATTGATTGATTATTTGATTGATTAATTATTATAAATATCCAAATTAAATTTAAAGCACATATGAAGAAAGATGCTATGTGCTTTCAAAGAAATAAATGATAAATAAAAATATGTATAGAATAATTTCAAATATGTGTTGTGTGTATCTCCTTTATGTCTAATGGTAACCATTTCTTGAGGAAGGAGAAAAGAAAGAATAACATAAAGGAATTTACATGATAATTTTGTTACATATTTGAAAGGAATAGTAAGTTGTACATAGCAGATTTGCAGTTTTGTGTGCAATGTTTTATTCCAGAAGTTGTTTTTTTTTTTAAGTTTTATTCCTAAGAGATCTCATACTCATAACACTGGGCAGGGTTAGTGGAAGGTCTCTTATGAGGACAATTGCTTCTTTTCCCAAAAACAGGCTACTAGGCATATCTAGTCCTCTTAGGATCATAGATTTAATTAGGGAATTTAGATAGTAACTAGCTCAACCTGTCATTTTACAGTTAAGGAAACAGAAACCTATAGTTTCAGCTTTTCATTTTTATCTTTATATCACAGAAATCTAGTACAGTGCTTTGGATGTGGTAGCTAATAAATGTTTGTAGAACAGTATAAGAACACAGCATTCCCATAGTACCTTTGGTATAAGAGGTTAAGAGCTGTGAAAACTCACTGAACAAAGACTTTGTTGTGGGAAGGATATTCAAAGGAATGAAGATCCTCTGATCCTGAGGTTGGCTCTGAGATGTCATTTCATGTCATGGGCTTCAAGAAAGTTCATACTGGGAAGAGGGCAGGTGAGAAAGGTGCCTGCTGATAGTCAATGACTTAGAGCCAACTGACACTTGTGACCTGTCCCCAGTGAATTCCAATAAAGTTAGGGAGTAGAGAAGATTTATTCCTTTGTAATGAACAGAGGGAATTCCCTCTAAGTAAATAAAACCTGGTCACTAAATGCAACTACTCAGGTTGCTTCTCCTGAGAAGATAGGAATAGAAGTGGTTACCTGCACAAATATGCCCATTAAAAATAGATAGAGAACTATTTCTAGCTGGCATTGATGATATCAGTTCTTTGGGACTATCTCAAGGAAAGAAGCAAGATTAGGATCTAAGTGGGTATAGGGAATATAATTTGAGAATTAATTCTGGAAATAACTTATTTCCCTATTTTTCAAAAATAGTGTCCATGGACATAGGGGTGAAGAATGGGGAGGGGGAGAGGTGTGATATGGATATGGGTCCATTGAAAGCAAGCACATGAAGCTTGAATTGATGGCCTTCATGTATATTTAAAATCCTTATTTATAACTTCCCCCAAAAATCATAATGCTAGGTCTAGGAGAAATGTGTTCCCTTATTGGATAATGGGATAGTATTTAATGATTAAATAATATGTTACTTTTATCTCAAAGAAAAACAAAATTTTTTCACAAGAGTCAGAAAGTAAATTCCCTTAAAAGACCAAGAATCAAATATTTTGTATTTAAAGTATCTTGTCATCTACATTCCACTCCCATCGCTAATCCAGATTAGCTGTAGACACTCTTCAATTACCTACACTTTCTTCCAGCCTAGGTAGTGAAGGATTTCATGAAAACCTTTGGGATTATAGTCACAGTTCCATGAGTTATTGAAGATTCTAGAACTTGTCAAAAATTACAGCCTCTTTTCAGTCTTCCTTCTTATATGTAGCATCCAGAACTATTGACCAACATCTCTTCCTGGATGCTCACTCTTCTCTAGGTTGTCATGACTCTTCTATCTCTGGCATCTCCTTCTACCTGTTTCCTCCTAGTCTGTCTCTTTTATAAGATCATTATAACTGTTTTGTTCCTTAACTGCGAGTGAACTTCAAGACTTTGTCCCTAGTTCTTTTTCTCTCTCACTCGCCCTGTTCTCTTAGTGTCCTCAACTAGTTCTCTGAATTGAAATATTTTCTCTAAGCAGATGATTCCTAGATCTTTATTTTCAGCCCTAGTTTCATTCCCAAATCCTAGTCCCAAAATGCCAACCCCCATAAAACATTTTGAATTTGATATTCTATAGGCATTTCACTAAATGTGTCTAAAATAAAAATCATTCCAACCCCAACTCCTGCAAAAAAGACCTTACCTCTCTTCTAAAATTTTCTATTTATAGAGACAAATTGATGCCCCAGTGGATAGAGCACTGGACCTGGAGTTAGTTAGATCTGAATTCAAATCCAGCCTCAGACACTTGCTAGCTGTTTGACCCTGAGCAAGTCACTTAACCTCTGTTTAATTCAGTTTCCTCAACTGTAAAATGAATATAATAATAGCACTCACCTCCCAGTTTTATTATGAAGACAATGAGATATTTGTAAAGTGCTTAATAGAGTGCTAACCATATCATAGATGCTATATAATCGCTTATTCCTTTTTGCCTTTTTCTGTCAAAGGTACCACCATCCTTCTAAATGATCTCTTTGAGCTCTTTGTGCTTTAACATTCTATGGACCTCCAGTTCTTCTCATACCTTTATTGATATGTGGACCTTCTTCTAATCATCCATGCTAGTACCTCTTTACTTTCCTTATGATTTCTAAATTCCATTTCTTCAGACCCTCTTCCTTCAAAAAGTCTACAGTTCCCTGGAAAGACTTGCATGAACTGATGCTCGGTGAAGTGAGTTTTATGTGATGATCAGCTATGATGGACTTGTTAATTTTGGCAGCACAACAATTCTAAAAGGCTTCTGGATCTCTTCACACACCTCTGAGAGGATGAAAACTTGGTCCCTGGGAAAACTTCATAATTAAGGATCGCTAAACAATATCCAACTTTGGTTTTCTCTGGACTTGAGGGGAGAGGGCTGAGTTAGGTAGATGTTAGGTTTTGGTCTTCATCCCATTTTGAGGATTTAGGATGACATTGAACTATTTGTCTTTCCCAGGGTCAGAAAAACCTTAAATGCTTTTGTCATCTACCCAATAGATGCAGAACAGTCTTTCAAATCTTACACAAACTAAACAGAATTTCTTTGAAACAGATTGGGAAACAGAGCTTAACGTGATTTCTACCTGGAATCTGGGACAGAAAGTATTTAGATGTCAGAGACTGCTAAAAATCTTCGTGATCATAGATTCTCCTAGTCTAGAAATGAGGACCTGAGTTCTAAAAATCATTCTCTGAAATGATTTCCCTCTTTCTCAAGGGAATAGAGCCCCTAAATGAAATCACCCATATTATTCAAACTAGAACTCTCTACTTACTGACTAGAAGGGAAAATATTAAGTTGGTCCAATAGTCTGTCTTTTTCATTGCTATGGTTCTATGTTCTAAAATGTTTCAGGGTGACTGATCCATATTATGAGCAAAAATATCTACCAGGTCCTTCCTAATGTTTTTGACTTTGGAATACACTTTTCAAAATGGTTTGTACTAGCTGTTTGACCTTCAGCAGTGAATTACATGACCTCTTTGGGACTCAATTTTCTCAAATAGAAAATGAAGGAGTTGAATAAACTGATCTCTAAGTCTCTTTTCATCTCAAAACCTTTTGATACTATGACCTTAGCATTCCTCTTACAGGAGTAGCTAGCCAGTGTGGAAGATAGAACAAGACTTGAAATCAAGAAAATGTGAGATTTTAGCTTATCTCACACACTTAGAGACAATATGACAAAATAAGTCATTAACTTCTCTGAGCCTTACTTCTTTTCATCTGTTAAAATGGAGTTAATTATAGACCCCATACCTTGTGAGGATCAAAAGATTTCAAGTTGCAAAAGACTATGCAAACTTTAAAATCTACTCTATGTGTGAATGGTTATTGATCTAGTGCCCATTCATTTCTTCTTTTTGGCTGTTGTCCCTTGGAAACAGATCATTTGCAGCAGTATCTGAACCTGAAGTTAGTGAGTAGTCCTCTTACTCTTTCCCAAAGCTTTGTTTCCAACACTATCATCTTCCTTTCCCATTCACCATCATAGACTACCACTCCTCCTCCTCAACCTGGCTTCTCAGAACAAAGAATATGTGCTTTGTTCTAGTCATAAAAATCACATTTTAAAAGTTGTTGGTTTTAACATAAAGACCACCTTCTATGGGGGGGGGGAAGATCAGTGGAAAAATTGTAAAACTCAAAATAAATAAAATCTTAAAGAAAAAATAAAAATGCAAGCTAAAAAAATTACTGGTTTCTTCTTCATGATATTCACTATAGATCCTTTGACTATATTCCTGGAAGATAGACATTGGGTACCTTTGGACTGATGGAGGATCTCCTTCATTCTTCCTGATCAGTTTGTTAATCTGTAGAATAATTCTTAACAGAAACACTCACTTGACCCTTTTATTGTGGGTTAGCCTCAGAGACCACAACAGGTTTCCATCCTCTCCTGGAACTACCTTGATGAAGGGTATGAATATAAAGAATGAGAACTCTAGGAAATGTCCTCGGCTTTCTCAATCATAGAGATTTCTAGGGATAGAATTCTGACTCCCCTAGAGCCACAATTATCACCACTGAGCCTGGGTTCTCTCCAGAAACTTATGGTTCAGCTGATACAGAAAGAAAATTACAGAAGTCCATCCTAACTCTTCTCATGTTCATGGCACTCACTGATGTCCATAACCCAGAAAAGCTTTGAGGAGCATCTCTTAGGTCTATGAAGACAAAGTGTGATTGAAAGATCTTTGGAGGGCAGCTAGGTGGCACAGTGGATAGAGCATCAGCCCTGGAGTCAGGAGTACCTGAGTTCAAATCCAGCCTCAGACACTTAATAATTACCTAGCTGTGTGGCCTTGGGCAAGCCACTTAACCCCATTGCCTTGCAAAAACCTAAAAAAAAAAACAAAACATTGGACTGGAAGACAGAAGATCTGATCTGTCACAGATTTGTTCTATAACACCAAGCAAGTCACTCTCCTTCCCTGTATTTCCATCTCATCATAAGGAAGGTGAGATGTTTAGACTAAATGATGTTAGGTACCTTCTAATTCATATGATGTCAAAGTGAAGTAGCTAGGTGATAGTGGATAAGAGGCCAGACCTGAAATCAGGAAATGATCTTTGTGAATCACTTACTAGTAATTATTATGTAACTTTAAGAAAATCATTTAACCCCATTTGCCTCAATTTTCTCATTTGTAAAATGAACTGGACCTGGAGGAGAAATAGCAAACAATTCCAATATATTTGCCAAGAAAACCACAAATGGGATCATGAAAAGTTGGATACAATTGAAACAACCAAACAGCAATTCCAAGGACTGAATACAGTGGATATTTTCCTTTCTTCTCAGAATTTGTAGTCTAACAAAAGTTAGACTGCTAAAGTAGAAGTATACTTCTACTTAGTAAACGAAACTAAAGGTTCCCTTCTCTCTTGGAAATCTGAAGAAGAAAGAACAAAAATCAAGCACAAACAGCAAATGACTCTTTTGGCCCAAGACCTTAAAGGCAAAGATCGATGCTTTTTTCTATTTATGTATTTCTTTGGTTATTTTTTGTTTTTTGTTTTGCTGGTAGAAGAGGCTGTCTTTGTTTCTGTTCTTCTCTGTCTGTCTGTCTCTATCAGAGGATTTAGGGGCAAACATTTGTCTCAGGGACTCAGAATTTTTGCTCCTCATAATCCCCATTCTTTATCCATGGAAAGACACTAATCTTTACTTTTATTAGTGAAAATTCCCTAGAAAGTGAATAAAACAGGGAGTGTCCTCATATATCTAGAATATACTACCTCACTCCCTCTTCACTTATTAGAATTCTTAAATTCCTTCAAAGTCCAAGTGAGGAATCAACTTCTACAGTTATTTCTTGATCTCCCATTTATAAATACTCTCTCTTTTTTGAAATCACTTAAATTACTCTGTACATGATTTTAAATGATTTATCTATCATCATATTACAATATTCTCTGTGCCCCAAATGGACTATAAATTCTTGAGGATGTTCTGTCTTTTTATTCCCAGAACCTATCAAAGTTCCTTTCATGTATTATGTACTCAACAAATGTTTTTTTAACTGAATTAAATAATTCAGTTAAAAAACATTTAGCTGAATTAAATAATTTAATAAAGGAAGATAGAAGGGTGAAGGAAAGAAAGAAAGGAGGGAAGGGGAGCAGTAGAAAGAACACACAAGGTTGAGTTCTCATTTAGTTACTTTTAGAGACTTAGACTTTCTAGCATATAAAATGAAGGAATTGAACAAAATGATGTCTAATATTTTTATAAAAATTAATATTTTTATGTTTTACATAAGCAAAAGACTGTAGTCAAGAATACAAATTGATATGTAACAGCCCCTTGAAAATCCAAGATCTTTGAGCTCTAGAGGGCCTTACTATTTTTCCTAGGCTCATTTTGACTGTTTATGATACTCAGGTAAATTATGGCCAAGTCATCATTCAATCTATTAACTACAAAGGGAATAGGACACCCACCGATCCCAGACTGGGTCCAAGACTAACACTTACATAGCTGAAACAGAAAAGGATTATAACCAGAAGTGTCATCAGGGATGTTCAGGCATAATGGTTTTTTGACCATAGCTAGAAGAGAGAATCCTTGTACAAGAGGCTGCTCTTAGGCCAGGACTTTGTACACCGAGTTCCTGGGGTTGGGAGAGTGAACTCAGATGATTGACCATTTTGCTGTAATCAGAGAGAGTATTGGATTAGAAGAATATATATGTGCCCACTCTATACATTGTTCCTGATCACTATCCCTTGATAGGAAGGAGTGCCTAAAACTATGCACCCAAGACTTATCGCCCTTTCTAGCAAATGTCACAAAGACTATACATGGTGACTAGTCAATAAATTCATTTATCTAAAGTCATAATAGTAATTAGAAATCAGGTAAGGTATATAGATGAGAATATACCATTTGTTGTTGTGTCTAAATTTTCATGATCCTTTTTGGGGGTTTTCTTGGCAACTCATCCTCCAAATGAAAAAGGTGAGGCAAGTAGTTAAGTGGCCTACTTAGGATCACACAGTAGTTAAGTGTCTGATCTGAACTTGGGTTTTTCTGACATCAGGTCTAGTATTCTATCCACTGTGCCATCTAGTTGCCCAGTATCACCTAAAACATAGAGTTTATGAATTCTCCCACTGGGAGTGAGATATCTAGATCAACCAAGGGAAAGAGTCATAGATTTCTCCCAAATGGAAATTCCCCAAAGTCTCTAGAGTAGCAAGCTGAAGATAGGGACACAATCTTCTACAGGTGGGTGTCTTTCCAGAGATTTTCCCTCCTTTGAGGAACCTCTCCCTGAAGAAAATCTGGATCCTCATTTCTTCTCTTAAAACTTAAAGACACTTGCCAACTCTATCCCTCAGGCACACCTTGGATTGAGTAACCAGTCTCTACCATTTGAGAAGAGTCGTATTGAAGCAGGTTGCAGAGAAATGACCACATTGGACTTGAAGGTCACACCCTTTGGGACAGAAAAGAGAAGTGCATACAACACCACTCATGTATAATGAATTCTGTCTTAACCAGTCCTGGGTGGAGGCACCTCTGTGGCATAGTATTGGAGAATAACTGCTAAACCTCTCCCTAAGTACCACCCTTGTCCAATCCACTATGGAAATGTATTTGAGCAAGGTGCTCTGGAGTGGAGCTCTCTTTTTTTTCTCTCTTTTCTTCTTTGCAGGATGACCACTTTCTCTTTCTAAACTAGAATCATGTATCCCAATCTGTGCCACTGGAGCAATGTAGCCCCTCCATGTGATCAGATTCATGTTCATCTAAGCTTTTCTCTTCTCTCCTGGGCTCCCTGCCATTTTCTTATCTCTTCTTTCCTCTAAGTTCTTTCCTTTGTTGTTTCTGAGCTTGTAACTAAATTCTTTCTTTGATCTATGCTCTTTCTGCAAACTTTACAGGTTTATGAAATAAAAATTCTAAGCTTTACTAATCCAGGACCAGTTGTGAGTTTCTTTTAACTTCTAAAAACTCTCATCTTTATGGCAACACCACCAATTTCCCCATCACCAATATGTAAATAGTCTTGGAATCCTCGTTTATACATACATATGAGGAAATTGAACCCAAGACAGATTAAATGACTGGTCCCAAGTAGAACAGAAATAGAAAGAGGAAGAGATGGGATACAAATACATACAAATATATAAATGCACGCTCCAAATCCAGAAAACTTCCAATGGCATGGTATTACTCTGAGGCAGCTTGTTGAACTGAGAAATACTAGGCAAACAAAAGAAGTTTTACCTGAACTTAAAATTATGGTAAGCTGTCAGATAGCTAGGCTAAACCTATGTAAAGAAATAATATTGGGCAGCTAGGTGGCATAGTGGATAAAGCACAGGCTTTGGAGTCAGGAGTACCTGGCTTCAAATCCGGTCTCAGACACTTAATAATTACCTAGCTGTGTGGCCTTGGGCAAGCCATTTAACTCCATTTGCCTTGCAAAAACCTAAAAAAAAACCCCAATATTTATGAAGTTCTTTGGGGGTTAGAGAATAATGAACAATTGTTATTAGAATAATTTTTATTTCCCATGATAGTATAGGCTATCTCACGAATGAAGTGGAGAACCATAGAATATGAAGCATCAACGTCCTGTCAACTGGCCATCTCAAATGCCAATCATAACTTAAACAAAGAACTAAATCATGTAAATGAGGAAGTGCACAGAGCAAAGAGCTCCAGAAAGACATCCTGGATAGAGGTTGCTCTGGGTTGTTGTTGTTTATTATTGTTTGTTGCTATTTTTGTTGGCATCGGGGATAGATTCCAGGCGGAAATGGCATCTTAAATGAATTAGAACAAATACTTTCCCATCACAGTAACCAGGACCTTGTGTTGGTCTCAAGTTAACTTAGATTTAGGAAATTTAGCCCTAATCAAAGGCCACTGGTTTTAATTGTTCATTCTTGAGCTCTCTGAGTTTTCTCTTACTCCTTTCATAGGAAATAAACCTCTTCCCAACTAATTATAGCTCAGATTTGAGGAAGGTGGAATTAGGAAAAGTGATAGCTACAAGGACAATATCAAAGACTTGAAGGCAAAAGGGAGGTGGTAATTAAGAAGTAGGGTAAGGACAAACTACTAAAGAAAAGGTTAGACTTGGACAAAATTAAAAGCATGCAAAAAGATTAAGTCATGGGATTTAAAACCACAAGAAATCTTAGAGGTCATCTAGTCCATTCTCTTCCTTTTTTAAAATGAGGAAATTGAGACCTAGAGCAATCAAAGGATTTACCCCAAAGGTAGGAGGTAGCACCACTGGGATTTAAACCCAAGTGTTCTGATCTCAAACTCAATGACCATTTGATCACATTAACTTTCAAGAGGTCTTTGGGCATAGTCTGAGTAGCATGATCTTCTGGTGCCAAGATATCAGCAAGCCAATAGAGTCTTATGAGATTTTTTTAGAATACACTTCATAATAATGAATACCTTCCCAGGCATCTAAAGTTACTGTATGTTTGCTGTATACGTAGCCCTAGTAACAATCAAAATTTGCTTTTATTTTTCTTTTAGTTCAGTAAGTATAGAAATTCTTGAACACAGTGTTCTTTCTCCAGACTTGTCTCTCCTCCTGAGAGGAAACAAAAACAATGTGACAAGACACAAGGCTATGAGGACACAGAGATAGAGAAGTAGGATATGGTCAAAAAGAACCTCTACCTCCAGCATTCATTAACTGCATGATCATAAGCAAGTTATTTAATTTTAAGCTTTTTCCTGACTTATAGGAATCATGGCTCTAGGAAGGGAGCTCAGAAGCCATCAAATTCTATCCTTTTATTTTATAACTGAGATATCAACTAGGTTATATGTACAGGGCCACATGGGTGATAAGTAAAAAGCAGAAGTTGAACTTAGATTCTGATTCTTCTCATTCCAGAGGCAGTGTTCTTTTCTATCCTTGAGGTTCTCTATTTTTCAGGGAAGCAAGGAAAAAATCAGAGAGAAAATATAGTCTTTTAAATCCCAATGACTCAAGAAAACAACAAATAAGACTGCAACAACATAAATGGAAAGAACAACCAACAAAAAACATTTAAAAATGGATGAGACAAAATTACAAAGAGCATGCACATGGCCCCAAAGATAAGGTACAATAACTTTTCCACCCTATTCTTTGCAAAAGTTGGTCAAAGGGAGGGGCGGGGTTAATGGTGTGGAACATTACCTTCTTAGATTTTTTTTTCAATGTACTAATCTTTTTGCTGGGTTTTTTCCCACTTCTTATTATTCTTTTTCTTTCCTCCTACTTTTAAACATTTGGGGTTGGTTGAGATAGTTATCTGAGAAAATGGTAAGAAAGGGTTATAAAAGCAAATTTAAAATATGTAAAAACAAAAGATGTCAATAAAAATTCATTTTTAAAGAGTGATCAAGTTGTCAAAAGCTAGAGAAAGATCAAGAAGAATGAGAACTGATAAAAGGCCATTGGATTTTGCAACTAAGATCCTTAATAACTTTGAAAAGAGACTTTTCAGGGGCGGCTAGGTGGCACAGTGGATAAAGCACTGGCCCTGGAGTCAGGAGTACCTGGCTTCAAATCTGGTCTCAAATATTTAATAATTACCTAGCTGTGTGGCCTTGGGCAAGCCACTTAACTCTAGTTGCCTTGCAAAAAAAAAAAAAAAAAAAGAAAAGAAAGAAAAGAGACTTTTCAGTGTCATAATAAAGTCAGAAGCCAGATTGTAACAGGTTAATAAAATAGTGATAGGAGAGAAAGTGGAGGCACTTATTGTAGAACCCTTATAAGATTCTGTAAACTGGACATAGTGTGCTAAAGACCTTTCCTAAGTTCAGATATCTTTGTAAGAATCTCATTAGAAGCCAGGAGGCTCAGAAAACAGAAACTGAATTATGGGCTGCAGAAAGAAGAGCCCTATCCTCTACTCTCTGTCCTCTGAAATGGTTTGGAACAATGAGAATTTGTCAGACCTCTCTGGGACATATCCATCACCAAGCACAGGAGATCAAAACTTTGGCATTTCTTTCTTTGCGCATAAAGCTATAGTCTAGTATTTTCCAGACTTTGATAATACAAACATATTGAAAACTGATATTAACATAGCTCTTTAAAATTTACAAAGAGATCTAAACAATTGAAAAAATATGAATTGTTCATGGGTAGATCAAGTTGATATAGTAAAAATGATAATTATACCTAAATTAATATACTTATTCAGTGCTATACCAATCACACTACCTGAAAATGTATTTTATAGAACTAGAAAAAATAATAACAAAATTTATCTGGAAGAACAAAAGGTCAAGAATATCAAGCATTCAAATCAATTAAAAATGTGAAGGAAAATGGCCTAGCCACATCAGATCTAGAACTGTATTATAAAGCAGTAATCATGAAAACAATCTGGTACTGGCTAAGAAATAAAATGGTGGATCATTGGGTGCATAGTACATTGCAGCAAATTGCAATAGTAATTTAATGCTGGATAAATCCAAAGGTCCAAGCTTTAGGGGCAAAATCTCACTATTTGACAAAAAGTTCTGGAAAAACTAGAAAACAGACTGGCAGAAACTAGGCACAAATCAATATTTCATACCATATTACCAAAATAAAGTCAAAATGAATATAAAATTTACACATAATAGGCAATATCATAATCAAATTAGGGGAGCATGGGAAAGTTTATCTGCCAGATCTATGGATAAGGGAAGAATCTAGGAAAAAATGAAATAAAGAGAATAATGAAATATGGATAATTTTGATTTATAAAATTAAAAAACTTTTGCACAAATAAAATCAACAGAACCAAGATTAGAAGAAAAAGAAAACTACAATTTTACAGTTCTGATAAAGGCCTCATTTCTCAAATATATATATATATAGAGAGAGAGAGAGAGAGAGAGAACTGAGTCAAATTTAAAAGAACACAAGCCATTTCCTGTCAAAGGACAGGAATGGGTAGTATTCAGTCAAAGAAATCAAAGCTATCTAAAGCCATATAAAAAAATCTCCAAATCACTGTTGATTAGGGAAATGCAAGTAAAACAACTCTTAAGTGATCACACCTATCAGACTGGTTAATTTATCGGTAAAGGAAAAATGTCTACAAAACTGTGAAAACTCTTTGATCCAAGAAAACAATTCCTAGGGTTCTCTCTCTCTCTCTCTCTCTCTCTCTCTCTCTCTCTCTCTCTCTCTCTCTCTCTCTCTCTCTCTCTCATATATTTAAAGATAGGTAGATATCCCAAAGAGATTAAAAAAAAAAACAAAAGGGAAAAAGGACCTATTTATACAAAGGCATTTATAGCAGCTCTTTTTGTGGTGGCTAAGAATTGTAATTTAAAGGGGATGCCTATCAATTGAACAATGGTTGAAAAAGTTGTGATATATGATTGTGATAAAAAAAAAAAAAAAAAACTATTACATTATTTAAAATGGCTAGCAGGATGATTTCAGAAAAACCTGGAGAGACTTAAATGAACTCATGCAAAGTGAAATGGGCAGAACTAGGCAAACATGGTGCACAGTAACAGCAATACTGTACAAGGAACAACTGTGAAGGACTTAGCTCTTCTCCTCAATATGCTGATCCAAGAAAATCTCAAAGGACTCATGATGAAAAATGCTGTCCACCATTGGAAAAAAAAAAAAGTGATGCTATCTGAATACAGACCAAAGTATACTATTTTTCACTTTCTTTCGTTCTTTGTTTCTTTGTTTCTTTCTTCCTTTCTATCCTTTCCTTGTTCAACTTTTCTTCCATAAAATAATTCATCTGGAAATTTTTTAGATGATTGCACATGTACAATCCATATTAGATTGCTTATTTTTTCAAGGAGAGGAACAGGGGTTTTATAAAGGGAGGGAATTTGGAGTTCAAAATTTTTTAAAATGTTTAAAATTGTTCTTACTCATAATTGGGAGAAAAAATAAAATAAAATTTAAAAACTAAAGTATACAAAGTCTTTCATATGTATTATCTCATTTGAGCTTCAGAAAAATCATATGAAGTATTCCATTTTATAAATGAGGAAAATATGGTTGTGCCTATAGTCATTTAAGAATCTGAGCTAGGATTGCTGACTCAAGTCCAGTACCCTGGTCTACTCTACAATAACATATGCCACTTAAGCATAAGCATAAGTGAGAGCTTGAGACAGTACTCACAGAAATTAGTGTCCACCATGGAAATGACCACCTAGCCCTAAACATTCTTCAGTTTTATAGGTAGCAGTGACTCTGACTTGGAAGATGGTCAGTTCATAAGCTACCAAGATAGATTGGGATAGTGGAAGGGGAAAAGGAGAAAATAGAAAGTGAAATACATGAAGCATCAGGTCATAGTATATTAACAGTGTGTACTCACCCAGGAGGAGACTAAGAAGGAAGAGCGGCCATAGTCTGGGATGGACCATTTTAATCAACAGTAGGGACTGAGTGAACTATTTCTGACTCTGTGTGTGAATAAAATAAAGAGACTTCCTCTTTCTGCCAAGTAAGCTTTGGGACCACATTGTGGGGGGGGGGGGGGGTTAATAATTACTTTTAAAAATTAAAATGAAGAGGAAATGAACAAGAGGCCTAGGGGTCTGAGCACTGGGAGGTATGGTCCATGGGAAAGAAAGTTAGGCCTGGTTGGATGGAAATGGGAGTTGGAAGACTCTTGGTCATGGACTATTTATGATGAAAATTAAACTTAAAAGGACCCATGACAAAATAATCTATATCTGCTACTCTTACCTTACAAGGGAATAGTCCAAGTTTTGCATTGTCCTTTGTGGAGACTTGATTGAACACTGTGTAAAAAAAAAATTTTTTTGAATGAATAAAACCTATTATAGAAAGTTTAGTGTACTTTGACTAGGTTTAAGGAGGGTAAATTTATCTCCTTAGGAAACCACACTTTTATCTCATTTCCTCTTCATAACAACCTTGTGAGGTAGTTACTATTAATGATTTCCATTTTACAGTTGAGGAAATTGAGGCAAACAGTTAAGTGATTTGTATTGGGTCACAACTAGTAAATGTCTGGAGCTAAATTTGAACTCCAGGTCCAGGGCTCTATCCACTGCAACCCTGTTGACCTCTCATTTCAAATAAGATATTTACAAAAATCCTTAATAATGTGTCTGGCATCTATTAGGTGCTTAATAAATTTTGATGTCCTCCCTCTTCTCTTCCCCTTATATGGGATCCTAGTGTTTACATCCAGGAAAATATGCTGGGAAAATGAAAAGTGCCTTCTGTGTCCAAAGCATCACATGAGCAGCTGTGGACAATGTAGTTCCCTTTATTTCTCATGATCCTGAACTAATTCCATAAATGGTTGTAACCTCTGCATATTGGGACTCAGAGACAGAACTCTTTCTAAGATGATAAGGAGGAGGCAGGGCATCTGGGTTCTACTCTCATTAACTGCCACTGCTTACATAAGATTTTAAGTAAGTCACTTCTCTTCTCCCTCTCTCGAGGATTTAGTTTCCACACCTATAAAATGAAATGGGTGGCTGACATTTGCTCCCTGTGAAAGTTACTTAACATCCCTTACCTATAAAATGGAGGGAAGTGGACCAAGTGGCTTACACCTTAAATCTGTGATTCCCCCTCAGCTATAAAACCTATGGGATCAATGGGTTGAAATGAGAGAGATTTTCAAGTTACTGCAGGTTTTTGAGTTGGGAATGATATCTTTAAAATACTTCTTTAGAGCAGGATTCAAGTGCAGGTTTTTCTAGCCAATATAATATAGTACCTAAAAATGAAGTCAATCAACAAGCATTTATTAAGAACTTACTATATCCTAAGTCCTGAGAATACAAACACAACTGGGAAAAAGGGGGAGGAAAAAGGGAGGAAAAAATGCCTCCCTTTAAAGAACTAATACTCCAATGAAAAAAGGCAACCTACTGGGGCGGCTAGGTGGTGCAGTGGATAGAGCACCAGCCCTGGAGTCAGGAGGACCTGAGTTCAAATGTGACCCCAAGCACTTAATAATTACCTGGCTGTGTGGCCTTGGGCAAGCCACTTAACCCCATTGCCTTGCAAAAAAAAAAAAAGCCTATTTAAAAAGACAACCTATAAAAGAAAACTGAAAATGGAGGGAGATTAGTAGAGACATGGTTGAGAAAGACAAGGGAATAAGGTATAGAATCTTATCTAGTCTTAAGTCTTACCTGACAATTCACCTCCCCTTCCTATAATTTACTGAAGCTCCCAAGGAAACTCTTCTCCACTGCTTCTTGCATCTTGACCTCCAACTCCCATTTCCATCCTACCAAGTCTAACTTTCTTTCCCATGGACCATACCTCCCAGTGCTCAGACCCCTAGGCCTCTTGTTCATTTCCTCTTCATTTTAATTTTTAAAAGTAATTATTAACCCCCCCCCACAATGTGGTCCCAAAGCTTACTTGGCAGAAAGAGGAAGTCTCTTTATTTTGTTATTCACACACAGAGTCAGAAATAGTTCACTCAGTCCCTACTGTTGATTAAAATGGTCCATCCCAGACTATGGCCGCTCTTGCTTCTTAGTCTCCTCCTGGGTGAGTACACACCGTTATATACTATGACCTGATGCTTCATGTATTTCACTTTCCAGTTTCTCCCTTTGCAGATAGATTAATAGTCTCATAAGTCACTTAAGAGCAGGAGACATTTCCCTTATATCCTGCACACAACAAGACTGACAACCTTCCATGAAAAAGAATTTATTTCCTCCTGAGAAAAACATATTTCAGTAGTTGATGGATCTAATCAGGGCTGTGCGGATGCATATTTAACAGCCAGCTTCCTAGGCGTGTCAATTTTTTCTGCATCATCAGCATTTTCTTTAGAACTTTTTTTTAAGCCTAGCTTAATAAGAAGACAACTAGAAGGCACAATAAAAAGAACTTTGGGCCTAGAGCTTAAAAGATCTGAGTTTGAATGCAGCCTCAGACACAGATGTGTGACACTAGGCAAATTTAATCATAGCAAGATTGTTGCTCCCCAAGATTGTTACTAGGATCAAATGATATCATATGGATAAAATCCCTAGCACATAATAGGCACTATATAAATACTTACTCCTTTCCCATCCCTAGATAAGCAACAAACTGAGCATTGAATTAAAGTAATTCTTAAGAGCCAATACAAGATGGCTCCAGAACAACCCTGGCTCTAATTGTTAGGAAATTTCTTCTTACATTAAACCTAAATCTTCCCCACTTCAACTTCTTATCGATTCCAGATCTACCTTTTGGTACCATGAAGGAAAAAATTAATCTCTCTTCCATGAGGAAGTCCTAGAAAACTTTCAGGCTATTAACATGATTCCCAAGACTTGTCTTTTCAAGGTTAATCATTCTCAGTTCCTCTAACTCATCCTCATTTACCATGAACTGAAGGTCTTTCACCATCCCAGTTGCCTCCCCAGGATGCCCTTAAGTTCATGAGTGTTCTTCCTAAAACATAGCACCCAGAAATGAATATAACTCCAAAAGTTATCTGAGAGAGACAGAGTGCCAAAGAATCATCACCTTCCCATTTCTAAACACCATGCTTCTCAGAGCAGCCCAAGGCCACCTGGGATTATTTTGATGTCTTATTACTGGTGATTCAACAAGCTTTCAGTCAACCAAACCTCCAAGTCTTCTTTTAGACTGCTATCTTCTATTCCTCGCCTTCTGTTGTCCTGTGCATCCGTTTGTGAAGAAGAAAAAAAAAACGAAAGTAGAGAAGTACGGAAGCTAAAGTGCCACCATTTCCTCCTCTTTTGCTGTGAAGATTCAAACTACGCATGCTGAGCCTATATTGTAAGGGTAGTCCAAGACCTATCACCTTGAGTATATGTCAAAAAATTAGCACCAAATGACGCATCCCAGATTGTGGTCCCTGTGGCTTCTCTGCCTGTTTAAAGGTAAGTCCATAGTAATTTCCATTCCTGTTTTTACTTCTAGTGCTCTTATACAGCTTCTCCCCATGTCTATTAGTCTTGGTTGATCTGATGTCCATATCTTCTTTGCCTAGGTCCATCTGTAAAATACAGGAAATTCTAAAATGCAGGTGTCCTTTCAGATCATGGAAACCATTTGTGTGTATACTTGGAGAGAGAGAGAGAGAGAGAGAGAGAGAGAGAGAGAGAGAGAGAGAGAGAGAGAGAGAGAGAATGTTTCTATCTATGTAGCAATCTCATTTAAACGTAGCTTAGGTTATAACCTTCCAAACTTCATACATAACTTAGCATATTGGTACTGGTCTTACAGGCAAGAGAATGAGCATTGATATTGTGCCTCATGTGCCAGGCACTCTCCTAAGAGCTTTAGAAATATATTTTATTTGAGCTTCACAACTCTGAGAGGTAAGTACTATTATTATTTGATTTTATGATTGAGGAAACTAAGGCAAGAAAGAGTTAAATGACTTGCCCAGGGTCACTCAGCAAATAAGTATCTGAGGCTGGATTTGAACTCAGGTTTTCTTGACTCTAGATCTAGTCCTTTATTCATTGTACACCTAAGTTGGCTTAAGTCTGTCATTTTGCAAATTACAAAATTAAAAATAGTCAGCCTTGTATCACAAAACTATTGTAGTTAGTGGCAACTCTGGCATTGATCCTCCCTCTTGAACTACCATATCTTTATAAAGACTCCATTATGTCCTAGAAAACACTATCAAGACAACAGAATAAATTAAGAATGGATTCAACTCATCTTCTTCAGCCTCACCTTCTATAATTTTTACTCTTCTCTCTCCTTCAATGCTTTCATTTACTTGATAACTATAGTAACCATTCCTGGAGATTTTCAGAGGGCCAAAAATTATGGGAATTTTTCCATACTTTCTGTTGGTCTAGTCCAATCCCAAGTACAGGATATGTTTGTAATCTGACCCTTTGTAATTTGTTGTTGTAGTAGCAGTCAGTCATTTTAGTTGTGTACAACTCTTGGGAGCCCATTTCAGATTTTCTTGGCAAAGGTACTGGTTTGTCATTTTCTTCTCTAGTTTATTTTTCTAGTTCAGGTTTCATTTGTACTATTAAAAGGGTAGTACAGGGGACAGTGAATTGGGTTTGGAGTCAGAAAGACTCATTTTCCTGAATTCAAATCTGGTCTTAGACATTTACTATCTTAGTGAACCTGGGCAAGTTATTTAACCCTGTTTGCCTCAGTTTCTTCATCTGAAAAATGAACTAGAGAAGAAAATAACAAACAGTATCTTTGCCAAGAAAATCCTAAATGGGCTCCCAAGAGTTGGGCACAACTAAAATGACTGACTACAACAACAACAAATTACAAAGGGTCAGATTACAAACATATCCTATACTTGGGATTGGACTAGACCAAAAGAGATGTCTGGAAAAATTCCCATAATTTTTGGCCCTCTGAAGATCTCCAGGAATTGGTTGCTATAGTTATTAAGTAAATGAAAGCATGGAAGGAGAGAGAAGAGTAAAAATTATAGAAGGTGAGGCTGAAGATGAGTTGAATCCATGCTTAATGCATGTACTCTGTTGTCTTGATAGTGTTTTCTAGGACACAATGGAGTCTTTATAAAGATATGGTAGTTCAAGAGGGAAGATCAATGCACTGTGTCTGATTGGAAAATTAGACTGAGGAGTAGAGACCTCAGAATCTAGTTGTGGCTGTGCCTTAACCAGTCTATAAACTGAAGCAAGCAACCTTTTATCTCCTGTCCTCACTTCCTCATCATATAAAATAAAGGGGATGGATAAGATGATTTCTAATTCACTTCCACCTCAAAAATCCTGAGCATTTGTCCTATTGACCCATAGCCCTGATTTCACCTGATCCCTTGAAAATGTCAACAAGCCAAGTCAACAAACATATGTTTTACATGACAAGCATGGCAGAGGCTATCATTACCTACAGAATAAAACCAGCCCAAGATCCTACAGATCACTCCAAACCTGCCTTACCCAGAGCTTGTGGCAAATTGAGGAATGATACACTTTATATTTAGAATTCAGAGGCAGGAAAAAGAAAGAATTTAGGGACAGGGACTGTGTGAGGATATTACAATATAATATGAAAAAAGAACTTTGCAAACCTTAAAGCTAAGCTTTGCTTCAGGCACACAAACATTCCCAAATGGCCTAGTATGTCCCTTGAGGGTAAGGGGGGATGATGTGAGATGACACAGAATTTAGAAAATTACCCTTGTCCCAGCTAACTAGCAAGATCTAGCATGGAAATGTAAAGATTGAAGGAGGGTAATTTTTCTACAGGATATCTGAGCCATGGGAATTTCAGGTCATCTCCCCTATGCCTCAGTTTCCTCATCTATAAAATGAACTAGAGAAGGAAATGGAAAACCAATATCTTTGCCAAAAAAAAAAAATCCCAGATGGGCTCCCAAGAGTTGAACATAACTAAAATGATTGAACAACTACCAAAAAAAAATTCAAGAAGGGTCAGATTGTAAACTTGCTCTGTACTTGAGATTGGACAAGATCACAGAGATGCCTGAGAAAATTCCCATAATTTTTAGCCCTCTGGAAATCTCCAGGAATAGTTGCTTTTGCTATCAAATGAATGAAAGCATGGAGAAAGAGAGGAGTAAAAGTTGTAGAACTCCCCTCAAAATACAATGTGACAGAAGGAAAGGATTACATTTCCCCTGAGGTTATTGACCTCATTAATGGTTGTCATTGAAGTTCCGAGGATTTCAGTTCTTATGATGTGGTTTATTTGACAAGAGAGTGACTGTGGAAATTGAATCAAGCCTGTCCTTTAGATCTAGATCCTTTTGGAAAATGTAGTCCTTCTCACAATAAAAAATGCTATCCACCTCCAGAGAGAGAACTGATGAACTCTGAGTACAGATTGAAGCATTTTTTCACTTTCTTTCACTTTTTTTCACTTGCTTTTTTTCCCAACATGACTAATATAGAAATATGCTTTGCATGACCTCACTTGTATAATGAGTAACATATTACTTGCTTTATCAATAGGTGGGATAGGGACTGAAGAGAGAAAAAAGAATTTGGAACTCAAAATGTTAAAAAAAGAATGTTAATAAATAATTAAATATAATTTTTATAAAGGAAAAATGCAGGTCTTTCTCCTCAGCTGTACTTGTATTTTTATTCAGGGAAATGAAAATATTTCTACCACTTTTGTATTTATACAACTAGTCATACCACTCTTGTGTGATATCCATATCAAGTCCTTAGCATCTATGTTGACCCTAGAGTGATGAAGCACCTACAGAAACTATCTCCTGAGTTAATTTTCTACTTATTTTCAAGACTTAGGATAGGAATGATGACAAGAGCTGACAGGACTTCATAAAAAAATAGATGATGCCAGACAAACCTCTTCCCTTTTGAAAAATAAGCATATTCATACACAAAGCAGAACACAAACACAAAAAAAGAATCTCCATTTCATAGTATTTGCTTTTTCAAAAAAATGTATACAATGAATTCTGTATGTGGCTTTCAACTGTCCCATTTTGTACTTACTTCTGATTTTCCTCCCATTAACTATTTGAATTTTTAAAAATATTAAAATGATCCTTTTTTTATATTATTTTTGCTATCTCCCTTGGGGAAAAAAGGGGATAAAAATCCCTTATTAAAAAAACAAGCATAGTCAAGCAAAATTCATACAATGGTCATGTCCAAAAATGTATGTCTCTACATGTTGTGTCCATCACTTAGCTGTTAAGATGTAATACGTTCCATCATAGATATGAGGGAAATTCCATAGCTATAATTTTCCTAGACTTTTCACAAGTATTTTGCTTCACCATACCAATAAGATCACAAATCTTATAAAATATGCTTACTAGACCATACACACACACACACACACACACACACACACACACACACACACACACACACACAAATAAGTAACTCTTCAATATCTTTATTTTGAGCATTTACTTTTATAGCTAGGGTGTGGCTAGATAATAGTTCCTAAGAAAGTCTGTTTTTAGGACAGAAAACTCATTATGAATCAAAAGGATTTTAAGATCTGCAGATTTTTTTCACCCAGAAAGCTAATTCAAATTTATATTGCATTAAGAAAAATATGGTATCCCGAACAAAGTAGTGATAATTCTATTCTACATGCTCTAATGGAAGTCCATCTATGTTAACTTGCAAGAGCTTTTTGAGTTAGGATATATACTCATAAGTATATGGAGCAAGGTGGGAGATAAATCTTTTGCCATTTCTTTCACCTGATTCTCTTGGAAATAGTTTCAAATAGTTCTCATGTTTCAACACCAGACAGAAAAGGGATAGATCACTCTTCTGAAATATCTAGAAGGCTTGACTCCAGAAGGCTTAACTGAGAACAGAGTGCCAGTTACAAAAAATAGATAATGGACCACTGGAAAGGAAAATCCCCTAAAGAGAGTAGAGCTCTCCAGAAGTGGAGTGGACTGCTTCAGTAAGTCCTGGATCCCCCTTTACTGGAGATCTTGCCCAAGATCAAACTGCTAGTGAGCAGCAGAAGTGGGTTATAATCATAGGCTCTTAGAATTAGGAAAAATATTTAAAGCCATCTAGTGCAATCAGGTGGATAAACACCTCCTCTGCAACATACCTTACAAGTAATTGGTCATCAAATCCCTACTTGAAGAACTCCAGTGATGGAGATCTATCACTTGCAGATCTCCATTCCATTTTGTACTCTTTTATTGTTAAGTTTTTCTTAAGTCAAGTCAAAATAGACTTATTTGCAATTTGACTCATTACTCAATTCTTTTCTCTGGAGCTAAAGCAGAAAAAAACTAATCTACTTTCCCTTCAAGTTCTTTAAGATAGCTATCATGTCCTCCTCTCCCTCTCCCCTAAATCCTCACTTCTCTAGATTAAACCCTCCCAGTCCCTTCAAATCATCCTCATACAAAATGATCTCATTACTCTTCACCAGTTAAGAGAGTCTTCTAACTCCGAATGCAGCCAAATTTCCAGTTATTATTGTTTCATTTTCGTATCTTCAGGACCAGAACTCTCTAAAGGAGACCCAGCCCCCATTCAGGTGATTGGCATTCTGAGGGAATCAGTCACTTTCCTCCTGGAAATTCCAAAGAGAGAGAAGCTTGAGGACATTACCTGGAGCAAACAAGGTATTATTACTGTAGTAACTCCAGGAGAAGCAATAAAAGTGATTGAGAAAAAATACAAAGATCGAGTGCGTATTATCAGCAACAACTATTCCCTACAAATCAACAACCTGAGACTAGAGGATAGTGGAGTCTACAGAGCTCAGATAAACATACAAGACTCAAATGTTACCACCACCAAGGAATATAACCTTCAAGTCTATGGTGAGTATCAAATACTATGAGGCAATTTCTATCTTAATTTTTTTTAAATAAAAAGGCTATTTCACTCTAAGAAATAGTAGAATTCACACTGATTGTGAGGCTGCATGTCTTAGAAAGGGACTGTAGTTATGTCATTTGGGGCTGCAGATGAATAGTAAAATGAGAGAGTTTGACTACATGAATTCCATTTCCCCAGTAGTTCTAAATCCTATGATTTTTACCTTCCTAAAGGGAGTCAGATTTTGACTGTCCAAAAATAGAATGGTTTTCAAAATAAGTTCTCTAAAACTAGAGGTCATCTAGTAGGGTTCACTATTTAGTAAGTATGTATTAGAGAAGTTTCCTATCCAGGTACCAATTAAACTGGAAGCCTTCTGAGACTCTTTCCAATCTGAAACTTTGAATCTATTCCCACATTCCCTATCACATCCCCTACCCTACCCTGTTCCCAAATAGGGATTTTAGAGTTGAGAAGTGAATTTAAAAAGAAGAAGCAGTCAGTGGAACACTGTGCTCATAAAGGAAGAAGCCAAATAAACACTAAAAATGAAGAGTGTTGCTGTTCCTCACTTCCTCTGCTTCATGAGATCAATCAAACTGAAACTTAAATGAGCCCTATCCCCTACTTGTAGATTCAGGGCTTCCCTGCCTTACTTCCTGGGTCCTTGTGGTCTTCTCTGATGTTTATGCTCCTAAATAAGGATGCTGCCATATATTCTATTTAATAAAATAACTGTGACATTTATGAAGAGCTTTAAAGTTTGCAGGGTGCTATTACATTACTTCGTGATCTCATTTAAATCTCACAATGACCCTTCAAGATAGGTATTACAGATAGATTATTATCATTTTTGCTGATGAGAAAACTGAGGTTAACAGAAAGATTAAGTGACTTGGCCACAAACTTGGTCACCTAATTTGTGAATTTCCAAAGAAATCTCTAAACCCAAGTACTCTTGACCTCAACACAGGATTCTATCCATTACAGCATGCTTGTATGTAGTTCAGTCATCCTTATCAGTTGACTGATGGGTTTGGTCCACTCAGTCAACAAGCTTGCTGTGTGCCAGGCTAGAAATAAGAATATAAATACAAAAATGAATTGTTTTTTCCTCATGAGAAATCTTTTAGAGAAACATAACATACATATATAAATATATACAAAATATAAACAAGATAATTGGAGGGGGCAGGGATTATCATCTATAAGGATCAGAAAAGACCTCTTGAAGATGTAAGGATAGAGTTTTTAATACTGGCTGTACCCATTCAGTAGCTTTAGATAGGCCCTGCCTATGAATATACTTAGTCCACCAATCTGCTCTTATAGTCAAAGCAGGTCCTTTATTCCATAAGTCAAATCTGGCAACCTCACTCTCAAGGTTTCATGGAATAGATCTGAAACTTCCCTTTGAACTAACAGCATTCAGCAAACGCAGCAAAAGGAGTAGAAAAGTTTGATCAAAAAAAAAGAGAAAAAAAATATTACTGATCATAGAGTTAAATTATCTTTAATATATTGTGATTCTGGGAAGAGTGAGGTTCCTGAATTCCAGCTGAGACATATCCTTTCACTATTTTTCCTTTCGTTTCCTTTTGAGTCATTCCTAGGGGTGAACAGAGAAAAAATTGAGTGGGGAATGGAGGCAGGTCGATTGAATTCCACAATCCTGATGTGAATAGACTCCGAGGCCAGAGGCCAGGAGTCTGCTCTGGGAGGGTGGGGAGAATGAATTGCTACTTCCTTGGAGACGGGAACAGATTTGATGAAACTGTGATACAGAGATAAGATAAATGGATTTGGAATCAGAATAAATATGTGTGAGTTCTTCCTTAGAAACTATCAAGGTGAACTTTGACAAGTCACTCAATCTTTCTGGGACTCAGTTTCCTTATCTATAAAATTAAAGTATTGGACCAGAAGTTCTTAACCTGAGGTCTACAGATGCCCATGGCGTACTTGGATAGATTTCAAGGGATATATGAACTTGGACAAGGGAAATAATAGATCTTCATTTTCACTAACCTTAAACTGAAATTTATCATTTCCTTCCATTGAGATTTTTAAAAAACAAACATTATTCTGAGACAGGACCCTGAGCCCTCACCAGATTGCCAAAAAGGTCTATCACATGCACACAACACACACCCACACACATGAAAAAATTCTGTACAAGGTGAAACTGTGCTAGTGATAAGAACATTGGATTTGGAATCAGAAGACTTGGATGTGAATTTTTTGCTTGCTAGAAACTGTCAAGGTGAACTTTGACAAGTCACTTAATCTGTTTGGGTCTCAGTGTCCTATAAGGACTTTTCTCTATGAGTTTAAATTTTTATGTCACCCATCATTGCTACCATTATCTCAAATTAAGTAATCAGGGTTTTTTTTGGGGGGGGGGATATGAACAATTTATTTGGTTTTCATTCCCCTCATGGTTTAATATTACTCTGCCTCACCCAGAGAAGCTGAGAAAACCTCAAATCAGAGTGAATTCCACTGTGTCTGAAGATGGTCAATGCATTGTCTTCCTGACATGCTCTGTGAATGCTAGTGGAAATAATGTGACATATAGTTGGTCTCCCATGGGTCCAGATGCTACTGTATCCCACGGAGGATCTGTGATCCAAATCCCCTGGACACCATGTAATGCTGACTGGAACTATACATGCACAGCCAGGAATCCTGCAAGCAGTAGCAGCTCCCACATCACCACTTCTTGGGATCTCTGTTCAGGTAACTATCTCTTTCATTTGTCTTTTGCTGTCTCTCAATAATCCCTGAGTAGTTGCAAGGTTTTGCCTTTAGAACTATTCTCAAGAGACTTATGAGATCCTGATCCATAGTTTGAACCATGCCGGATGAAGTGCACAACCATCCAGACATGAATTCCAACTGTCCTCTGAGAAGAAGCCCTGTCACTGGAGGATTCGCTAGTTTCCTGTAAAGAACTCATGACTCTGACCCCAGAGTACAGTGTAAAAAGAAAACACAGATTTATTAAAAAGTCATTATAGCATGAAAGAAAGAAAGTGAGAGATGGTTAAGAGTTCTTTAAAGGCCACATGATTTGGGGCACAGCAGTTTAACCAAGCAGGTCAGCAGCTGATTAACTTGCATATTAGAAGTCATAGAGGTAAGGATAGTGAGAGAGAGAGAGAGAGAGAGAGAGAGAGAGAGAGAGAGAGAGAAATGCTCTAGTTTCTCCTTAAATACCTGTTATCTGTAGATGAAAGAAATCTGGAGTGAGAAAAAAATTGAATACTTTATTCATGAATCCTGCAGGATACATGTGCCTTACCTAGCATAAAGCACAAGGTGGGGTAATTACATCAGTATTTAGAAACTCTTTCCCCTCCCATCTGGATTTTCATAGGCTCTCGGAATTTGAGTTACACTCTAAGAGGTCCTCCCATCTCATGACATATCCCTAATATGATTCCCCCCACATCATATGATGCATGTTATGTTGATGAACCTCAATCGTCATGGTGGAGGGGGGGGGGATGTGGGATAATATTCAAGTACCTAATTTCACAAACTCAGTTGCATCAAGTCAAGATCTCTGGGTCACTCTTGACCAGTTAAGGACTAGCTACTTCTAATCTTAGGTTTTCCATCTCTAGAATGGGATTAGGAAAACTTTCCCAGTTTTGTGATTGACTGGGGCCATTCCCCTTTGTAATGGATTTCATAGGGAGCCTTCACCCTGTGAAGACCCTACATTCCTCACAATACACTTCTTCAGGATCCATGGGAGGAGTGATGTTTGGGAGTGGTCCAAGTCTGTATTGGAGAGTTTGTCTTTTGGGAATGGTCCAGGATTGTTGTAGGAGGTGTGGTTGTAGGATGAGCCCCTATTTGGTTTAATGTGACATCCTATCACATGTGTGTAATCTAGCATCTAACTTGACCCACTGATGAGCCTATGATCAGAGTCAAAGTAAAGTTCAAGGGCAGAAAAAGATTATAAAATTTATCTCTGATCATAATATTCCTTTATGCCCATAATTCCTTGCATCACTGTTCTCCCCTTTATTATTTCTGACTTCTCAAACAACTTTCCACATTTCAATAGATACAAAAGACTCTCTAGATCTCCTAGGTAATGATAGTGTGGGACTTCAGTTAAACTATGATCATGCATACACAAAACAGCTGAGAACAAGGAATAGGAGCAGTAAAGACTTCCAAGGAGTCAAAACAGAGATCTCAAAAGTCTATACACAAAATTCCAAAACACATTTTTTTACATATGGAAGATGCTTTACCATTTTTCAGAACCCATATCCTGGTACAGATTAGGTTAGGAAAAGCCAATCAAATAGATAAAGGAAAGAAGGAAGGAAGGAAGGAAGGAAGGAAGGAAGGAAGGAAGGAAGGAAGGAAGGAAGGAAGGAAGGAAGAAAAGGAAAAAGAGAAAAAAGATAGTTTGGGTAGGAGTGGGGTGTTGCTGAGGGTAGCAACAATAAATTATGGAAAAATTATGGAAAAAAAGATACCCGAACTCAAAATACATCTTGGGCTATTTACCAGAAGAACAAATAACCCATATATAACTACAGAACCCTGTGACTATCACAGCCGGTGAATGTATCCCTATATTAAAAACTGCACAGAAAGTGGTGTGTTTTCAAAATGATAATGTTAGAAGGAAATAAGGGAGGGTATGAACACTGAATTAAATTCTATTTATTAAATTTAGCTTAGAGAGGGAATAAGATACATTCCCACTTGGTTTTAAAAATCTATCCTACACTACAGGGAAAGTGAGGCAGGGGAAGGAAACAATAAAGGGAGGAAGGAACTGATAAAAGGAAAGGCAATGGTATAAGTGAAAATAAACTGAAAATTAAATTTTAAAAGAAAAGTTAAAGGAGAAAGGGAGTAAAACTTTGGTGAGGAAGAATAAGTGGAAAGGAAAGAGTGAAATATAAATGGGGAAAGATAGCATGGATAGAAATAAAGGATGAGTAATCTTAACTGTAAATATGAATGTAATGAATTATCCCATAAAACTGAAGCACATGGACTAGATTAAAAACCAAAATCCTACAATCCTACACACAGAGTAAAGGTAAAAGGATGGAGCAAAATATATTATGCTTCAAATGAAGTAAAAAAATCAGGGGTAGTGATCCTGATCTCAGATAAAGCAAAAGTGAAAATAGATCTTACTAAAAAGGATAAGGAAGGAAATTACATCTTCTTAAAAGGCACCATAAGTAATGAAGCTGTATCATTATTAAACATGTCTGCACCTAGTGGTATAGCATCCAAATTCCTAGAGGAAAAGCTGAGTGAATTACAAGGAGACATAGCCAGAAAAGGTTTAATAATGGGGGATCTCAACTTCCCTTTTTCAGAATTAGATAAATCTCACCACAAAATTAACAAGAAACAAGTAAGGAAAGTGAATGAAATCTTAGAAAACTTATATATCATAGACCTCTGGAGAAAAGTTAATGGGGATAGAAAAGAATTTACTTTTTTTTTTTCTCAGCAGTACATAGCACCTATACCAAAATTGACCATGTACTAGGGCATAAAATCCTTTAATCAAATGCAGAAAGGCAGAAATAATAAATGCATACTTCTCAGACCATGATGCAATAAAAATTATATATAATAAAGGGTCAGGGAAAGATAAGCCAAATACAAATTAGAAACTAAATAACTTAATCTCAAATCATGAGTGGATCAAACAGCAAATCATAGAAATAATCAATAATTATATCCAAGAAAATGATAATAAAGAGACATCATACCAAAATTTATAGGATGCAACCAAGACAATTTTGAGAGGAAACTTTATATCTCTAAATGCTTATATGGGGGGGGGGGGCAGAGACAAGATGGCAACAAGAGAGGATCCTCTCTTATGCACTCTGTCATAAATCTTATAAACTAAGGACTCTAACTAAATTTTCAAGAGACAGAACCCACAGAGAGACCCAGTGAGGCAGTTCTCCTACTGAAGGTAACCTGGAAAAGAGCAGAAAGGCTCTGCTCCCCAGGGTTGCAGGGGTGGCCCACCAGAGGGGTGGCCCACCAGAGCAAAAGAACTTCAGCCTCAAGGAGGCAGCCCCAGGGCACTGGGAGCTGCTGCTCACAGCGTGGAGGGGGGGATTTCTGACCTACACCCCGGGGAGTACCAGGCACAACTTGGAGGAACAGCGGGGGACCTCTGCCAGAGCGAGCACGTGAAGCCCAGCCCTCAGGGTACACAGCGAGAAGCATGGTCAAGGCAGTCCAGATCCAGGAAACAGAAGGAGGCGGAGCCAGTAAGCAGGAGTCCCATGACCCCATTGAACCTAGGGAGAGGAGTGGACAAAGACTACTGAGCTCTGCCCCTGGAATGGGATGCTGGGGTTCTGACCACATTCAGATCCTGATTGCAGTCTAGGCCCCCCCACAGAGCAGCAGCCCCCCCACACCTCAGCGCCATGGCAGGGGGTAGTGCTTATGGTCATTCACAGACCAGGAGGGAAGACAGAGCCTAACACAGTGAGATCCGTGTGGGAGTGTCCCAAAAGCTCAGGAAGCACCCCCAAAACAGGTTTAGGCTGGGAAAATGAGCAAGCAGAGAAAAAAAGAGGAACATCACTGAGAAATATTTTGCCTGTGAGACCAAGAAGGATCAAAACACTCAGTCTGAAGATGAGGAGGTACAAGCTCCTGCATCTAAAGACTTCAAGAAAAACAGAAATTGGGCTCAGGCTATGACAGAGCTCAAAAAAGACTTTGAAATTCAAATGAGGGAGTTAGAAGAAAAACTGTGAAAAGAAATGAGAGAGATGCAGGAAAAACATGAAAATGAAGTCAGCAGCTTAGTCAAGGAAATCAAAAAAAAAATGCTGAAGAAAATAGCATGCTAAAAACCAGCTTAGGTCAAATGGATAAAACAGTTCAAAAAGTTATTGAGGAGAAGAATGCTTTAAAAATCAAAATTGGCTAGATGGAAAAAGAGATAAGAAAGCTCTCTGAGGAAAAAATACTTCAGACAAAGAATAGAACTCAGGGAGATTGATAAATTTATGAGAAATAAGGACTCAATACTTCAAAACCAAAAGAATGAAAAATTAGAAGAAAATGTGAAACATCTAATTGAAAAAACAACTGATATGGAAAACAGATTTAGGAAAGATAATTTTAAAATTATTGGAATACCTGAAAGTCATGATCAGGAAAAGAGCCTTGACATACTTTCAAAGAATTACTACAGGAAAAATGCCCTGATATCCTAGAAGCAGAGGGCAAAATAGAAATGGAGAGAATCCACTGATCTCCCTGAGAAAGAGATCCCAAAAAACCAACTCCCAGGAATATTATAGCCAAGTTCCAGAACTCCCAAGTCAAAGAGAAAATATTACAAGCAGCCAGAAGGACACAATTCAAATATCATGGAGCTGCAGTCAGGATCACACAGGACTTAGCAGCAACTACATTAAAAGCTCATAGGGCTTGGAATATAATATTCTGGAAGGCAAAAGAGCTTAGAATGCAACTGAGAATCAACTACCCAGCAAAACTGAATGTCCTCTTCCAGGGGAAAAAAGATGGATTTTCAATGAACCAGGGGAATTTCAAATGTTCCTGTTGGAATGGCCAGAGCTGAACAGAAGGTTTGATTTTCAAATACAGGACTCAGGTGAAGAATAGAGATTGGAGGAGAAGGGGAAAATATGAGGGCCTTAATGATGATGAACTGCATGTATTCCTGCATAGAAAAATGACACTGATGATACTCATATGAACCTTCTCAGTTAACAGAGCAGGTAGAAGGAGATTTTATAGATGAAGCACAGGAAAAAGCTGAATTTGAAGATAAAATATGGTGTAAAAATGGAGGCAATAGAAAAAGGGAAATGTAAGGGGAGAAAGAAAAGGGAGAAGGGGAAATAGGCCAAGATATTTCATATAATAAGATTTTTCTTCATTACAATGAGCTATCAAATGATATGGAAGGGGGGAAGGCAAGGGGGAATGAGGGAATCTTCACTCTCATCAGAGGTGGCTAGTAGAGGAAACAGCATATATACTCTGAAGTAAGAAGGAGAGAGGGAGGGGGAAGGGGTAGGGATGTGAATGAAGGAGGAGGGAATGGACCATGGGGGTAAAGTGGTTAGATGTAACACATTTTCTTTTTTACTTCTTGCAAGGGTCTGGGATTGGATGGCTTGTCAGGGACCATAGGGCCAGGTGGATCCTGGGCCTAAGGGGTGGTATGGGGGCTCGGGGCCTCTTGGCCCCAGAGCCAGGGATCTGTCTGCTGCACCACTCAGCTACCCTACAGCAGAGTCAGAGTGAAAGGAAACAGAAAATATAGTACATGGTAGTGGAGAAATATGAAAGGAGGGAGTTGCAATCAGCAATGGCAATGGTGGAAAAATATGGAAGTAACTTTTGTGATGGACTTATCATAAAGAATATGATCCACCCGCAACAGAGTTGGTGGTGTTGGAACACAGACTGAAGCACATTTATTATTATTATTATTATTATTATTATTATTATTATTATTATTATTATTATTTGGGGGGGTGCAGGGCAAATGGGCCTGGGTGACCTGCCTGGGGCCGCATAGCAGGGTGATCGTTTGGTGTCTGAGGCCGGATTCGGACCTGGGTGCTCCTGGCTCAAGGGCCAGTGCTCTGTCCGCCACCTGGCCACCCCTACTATTATTACTATTTTATTTTATTTGGGGTCTTTTTTCTTTTTTTTGTTTTTACATGGCAGTGGGGTTGGGGTGGCTTGCATGTCACACTGCTGAGTGATTGTTGGGTGTACAGGGCCAGATGTGGGCTTGGGTGATCCTAGCTCCATCCACTGTGCCACACCTGTCCATACCTACAATTATTACTATTATTTTTTTAATTTTAATTTTAATTTTTTTCTCTCCCCTTTACTTTATCACTCAAGCAAGTCTATATATTTTTTGGGGAAGGGGTGTTTTGTTTACTCTTAAACAGGAATATTTTAGTAATGTATAAAAAATATTATTTGCACAAAATGAGAATAAATAAATATTAAAAAATAAAATAAAATAAAATTACCAACCTTAAATAAATACTTGTATGAATAAATAAAGAGGAGATCGATGAATTGGGTGTGCAACTAAAAAAACTAGAAAAATAACAAATTAAAGATCCCCAGAAAACCATTGATATAATAAATAAAATTGAGTTAGCTTTATGAAAAAGTCAATAAAATAGATAAAGTTTGGCTAATCTGATTTTAAAAAAGAAAGAAGATAACCAAATTACCAGTATCAAAAATGAAAAAGGTGAACCAATCACCAATGAGGAGGAAATTAAAGAGATTATTCAGAACTATTTTGCTGACAGTATGCCAATAAATTTGACAACCTGGATGAAATAGATGAATATTTACAAAAATATAAATTGCCAAGATTAACAGATGAGGGAATACTATATTTAAATAGTTTCATTTCAGAAAAAGAAATTGAAGAAACCATCAATAAACTCCCTAAGAAAAAATTTCCATGTCCAGATGGATTTGCAAGTGAATTCTACCAAATTTAAGAAATAATTAATTCCTATTCTACATAAACTATTTTTAAAAATAGTAGTTTTGCCAAATTCCTTTTATGACACCAATGTGGTATTGATACTTAAATTAGGAATAACCAAAAGAGACAAAGAAAATTTTAGAACAATCTTCCTAATGAACATTGATGCAAAAAATCTAAAACAAAATTTTAGCAATGAGATTACAGCAAGTTAATACTAGGATAATACACCATGATGAAGTAGGATTTATATCAGTTAGGCAGGGATAAGCACCTTATTTTCAATGTAACTAATATTTATTATGCACCTACTATTTGACAAGAACTGTGCTAAATGCTGAGGGTATAAATAAGTAAAGGAAATATAGCTCCCAAGGAGATTACAATCTAATTGGAGAAAGACAATGCACAAAAGGTGAGGGGAGTAGGGAAGTTGACAGGAAATAGCCGTGAAAAGAAAATAGATGCAAAGTAGAGTGAGAAGAAAGTCCAATTTCTGTCCTCTATAAAAGAAGGCTTTTGGAGGTATTTACTATTCCACTTTTCAACCCTCCAATCAGAGAAGAAAGGTCACTGAGGGAAGCTTTGTCCAGGTTTACATTAGCAACATGGTGTTGAGATTAGAATTGACGAATTTATTCTCATTTCAAACCAAACCAAGGTCAAAGAAAAGTATCAACGAAAGAGGAATAAAATAAGGATGGAGTAGTTCTTACTCTCTATGGGCCTGTGAGTATTCCCTGGAAATAGAAATAAAGGGGTAGAGTTATTGAGTTTGTGCCCATGAAGGGAATGAAGATGAAGGTGACTCATGGGAAAATGGAGCCTTCTAAGAATATTCAGGGATCTAGAGAGTCCTTGAAGGTCTAGACAAAGGGAGTTAATGTTTCAATTTCTGTTCTACTTCTATAGGAAAAAGAACCTCAGAAGAAAACTCGGCTCCCAGAATAGTGATTGCAACCTTGGGTGACCTGATCACTTTCCCACTGAATATTCCATCAGGAGTTGAAAGTGTTGTCTGGATTTCAAATACTTCTCTTATCAAGAAAAAACCAGAAAAAATGGGAAAGATGAATAGAGTCAATAGAGACAGACACTCTGCCCAGGATTTCTCTCTGCAGATTCCTAATGTGCAGATGAAGAACCAAGGACTCTATATAGCCCTCATATGCACCAATTCCTCCAGAGTTCTAACAACACACTGGTATTCCTTGCAAGTCTACAGTAAGTTTCAAGGACTGAGACTTTGATATTTAAGTGTTTTCTCTGTTATTTTCTCTCCCTGTCATCCTATCCCTCTCCCTTCCAGGAAGAATTATACATGAGTATATTACATTGTACTTCACACTGTTTCTTTTTTTAATTGAAATTTTATTTATTTTTCTAATTACATGCAATGGTACTTTTTCAACCATTTGCGAACTTATGTGTTCTACCTTTTGCTATCACCCTCCCTTCCCTCCTCCCTCCTCATGGAGGTGAACAATCTGATAAAAGTTGTATATGTACATTCAACTTCACACTATTTTTGTTGGACATTCACCAACGAACATCTTTCTTTACATGGTACTCTGGTTTGCCCCTGCCCAATTTTCTAATGTTTGTAGATGCTGCTTATCTATAGGAAATTCCAGACAACCCATTATATAATATATTATTCTTTATAAACAGTGTGGTTGCTCGTTGAGAATAAGAGTCTGACTTTAAGGGTAAGAGCAAACAGTTCTCAGAATACTTTCTTCCTAACTACCAGCATGATGTGAAGGGGGGGGAAATTGGATTCAGAGTCACTTATCTCCATCTGTAATATGAAGATTTTAGGACCAAATGATTTCAAAGGTCCCTTTTTTGTCTAAATCCTATAATAAAAACTTGTGAGCTAGCCAGTATGCAATAGTTACCAAACTCAAATAGAAACAGGGACTACCAACCCATAGATAAATAGTTCTGTAGGCTATAGTTTTAAATTTGATATTTAAATTTCTTCTTTTCTGTTTTATTGTATTTTCATTTATTTTGCTAAACAATTTCCAAAGATATTTTAATCTGGTTCAGGCCCCACTTGAGAATGTTGTTCCATATTTTTGACATTTCTGGTGTACATAGTATTAGACAGATGATAGATAGATAGATAGATAGATAGATAGATAGATAGATAGATAGACAGATAGACAGATAGATAGATGGATGTGGAAACTGAGACAAGAAATTTAAGTGACTTCAGTCACAAAATTTGTCAGTCTTAGAGTTGGGACTTAAATGCTAGTCTTTGGATCCCAGGTTCAGTGTGCTACAATAGGAACATACCACTCCTTGACTTCTTAAAGTTCATTATCAAGGAGAATTCCTTATAGAGTCAGTTCTACCTGCCCCTGAAAGCCTTCTCACCTATTGGGGGCTGGGGGTAGTGAGTGAGAGAGGTTCCCCACTAATTCTTCCTTTTTTTCTCCCTTTCCCAAAATTTGGGAAGGGTAAACTGGACTGAGGTAGCAATGTTTAGCTGAGAATTAGAGCTTCAAGAGTTCTCAGGAACCATCTAGTCCAACTTCCTCATTTTACAGATATATCTGCATGTAAAGAAGACAGGATTCTCTCTCAGCTCTGCCACTTACAAGTCTTTCCCATGTGCCCTCTGGTCCCCAGCTTCCTCATCAATAAAATGTGACTAGAGGATCTCTCTTCCAGACATGTTTTTGACACATATAAAAACAAATTTTGAAGATAAGTATTCATTATTTGGTAAAAATTGTTGGAAAAATTGGAAAGCAGTCCAGAAGAAATTCAGCATAGACCAATTATCTTACATTTTTTACCAAGAAATTCAATTTTGGGGAGCGGCTAGGTGGTGCAGTGGATAGAGCACCAGCCCTGGAGTCAGAAGAACCTGAGTTCAAATGCAGCCTCAGACACTTAATAAGTACCTAGCTGTGTGACCTTGGGCAAGCCACTTAATCCCATTGCCTTGCAAAAACTTTAAAGAAAAAAAGAAAGAAAGAAAGAAAAGAAATTTAATTTTTTTATAAAAAAATTTGTGAAAGAAAAAGTCGCATTGTGGAGTAGGTAGCCAAGGAAGTGATGAAGGGAGATGAGAAGACTGGGAATCTTGCTTAGCTTTTAGTCCCATTTATTTATTTTTTTTTAATCTGGCTTTACAGAAAGGGATTTTTCTTCTCAAAGGAGAATTTTGCCTGATTGTTCAATTCATTTTTTCTTTTTAAAAACAAAACAAAACCTAACAGTTGCTCTTCTTTATATAGGGTCAAAAAGTGGCAGGATGAAATGAAATATTCAGTTATTTTACATGTTGATGTGTTTTGCTAGACCATACACGTTCATATGGAGGATTTTATTATGTTCCTTTCATTTTTATTTGGTCAGTTTGGGAGGAGAACTAGAACATAGAAAACAAGTCAAGTTTTTTTTGTTTGTTTTTAATGAAGGCATTGGAAAAAGATGACTTTTGAGATCCCTCTCCACTCCTAAGGCAACCCACTCTACATTGCTTGGCTGGGTCTGGATTTGAACTTGAGTTTTTTGACTCCAGATCCAGGACTCTGTCCATGGCACTACTTAGCTGCAGTTCCATGTTTAATTCTCTTTTGTGTTCTCCTATATATGAGTTATCCCAAGAACCTTAGTTCAGAGTTCATTGACCTCTAATAATATCTAGAAACGTCTGTTTTATGTTATTTATTAAGAAGAAGCTAAGTGGACAGGAGATCTGGAGTGTTGGTCCCAGAATCAAAAAGATAAGTTCAAATTCATTCTCAGATACTTAACTAGCTTAAACCTGCACTCAGATCTTTTAGCACCCTCTAAAAATGACATCATAATCATCAGTAATAGTAGTAACAGCAGCCTCAGCAGCAGTAGTAGTAGTAGTAGTAGTGTAGTAGTTGCAGTAGTAGTAGAGGAGGAGGAGGAGGAGTAACAGTATGCTGGAAGTCCCTGAGTAGAGGATAAATGGTCACTTTTTACAACAAGTGGCTACAATATTCTTGAACAAGTTCAGGGAGGATTAGATAATTTTTGAAGTTACTTCTATGGTTACATAACTTTGATGGGGAAAATAGAAAACTGCACCATGACAAGACTTCTTTTAAAAAAATAAAAGGATTTTCAAGATGTCTGGGTAAGAATTTCTGAGACATTGATGTTGAGGAAAGAAACAGAACAGGAAATTTGCCCCCCCTCATGAGTTTATGTCGTTTTCTTTCACACAGAACAGTTAAAGAAAATTAAAGGTACAATGAGTTCGAGAACCAATGAAAACCATACCTGTACCATCACAATGACCTGCCAGCTTCAGGGTGACAATTATGGTGACAATGTAACATACATTTGGACACTCCTAAGGGAAAGAATTATGTCCCATGAAGGGTCTATCCTCAGTGTCTCTTTGAGCCCTGGGGTCAAGAAAGTAAACTATACTTGTACAATCAGGAATCCTGTCAGCAACAGTACTTACTCCTTTCCTGCTTGGCAGCTCTGTCCAGGTAATTCTCTCTACCTCCTTACTCTGCTGTGGTCTCTCTCCCACTCCCACTCCCAACTATTATAGCCTCCTTAAATGTTCCCATGGACCATGGAGTGGAACTGAAAGTTATTTAGGAATTCACTGAGCAGCATAGGATATAGAATGTGGAAAGAGAAATGAATATTGTAGAAGAGGTGGCATTTTATAAGATTTGGATTCAATTTTCTGACTCTACTCCTTACTAGTTAGATGATCTTGATTAAATCAATCCATTCTGGGTTTGTTTTCCTCATATGTGAAATGAGGCAGTTAAAATAAATCATAAATCTTTTTTTTTGCAAGGTAATAGGGTTGTGTGACTTGACCAAGGACACACAGCTAGGTAATTATTAAATGTCTTAGACCGTATTTGAACTCAGGTACTCCTGACTCCAGGGCTGGTGCTCTATCCACTGTACCACCTAGCTGCCCCCATAACTCTTTTCTGTGCATTATAGACCCCTTTGATGAAGCCTACAGAACCCTTTCTCAGTGTTTTTAAATGTATAAAGCAAAATATAGAAGATTAAAATGTCATAAAATAATAAAACACATTAAAAAATTAAATTGAAATATAATTCTTGTCTCAAGGCTCTGGTAGAGAATACTCTATTGCTAGACATAAAGGCTCTTCCTATATGGAAGGTAACTTAGAGTTAACAAGAGGTGAGAGCTCCAGTCTTCTGCAGTCTCAAGTTCCCTTTAGAGAATTATAAAGTGGAAACTTTTTGTTGTTATTGAGTGAATTAGCTTCCATTGAGAGAGAGAAGATTCAGATTTCTGAACTGGGAAGACATGAGAGGAACTGGATGTATCCATCATGTCCTATTTCTAGGTTGTTACTTTAGAGATTTCAAAGAGTATTTCCTTGGGTAAGATCAAGGATATTATTAATTGATCTGATGTACCTCATTCCAAATGGGAGAACTTCATTCTGTTTTGTCAGGTATATAAATAATATACCTAAATTTATTTTTCTGATGTCTGTTTTGCTATGATTTGGATAAATGAGTTTCTTTGCCATTGGTAATGTGTGTCAAAGTGGAGCTAGTAATAGGTGAGAAAGAGGCAAGATTTATAAAGAGAGCTTAGGATTCCCCTTTCCTTCAAAATATCAAAGTATTCAAAAGTTAGATGAAAGGAAATCATATATCCTAGTTAATTCATATTTATGGAACCAGACAAATATACTTCTAGTTTGGTATTTCCTCTCTCTGAGGAGAGCAGAATGGTGGCTTCTCCCAAAATCCAGTTTCTTTTCTTGACAATAATGTAAGTCTCCCTTTGGAAAAAGGATATGAGTAAAGAAGGTAGAGATGTCTATTCTGCTTCCCATTGAGTCATATAGGGATAACCCTCCTTATCACTCAAGTTCCAGATCAAGAACCCTTAGACTAATTGATTGCCAAAGTACAATCAATCTCAAAGTACAATCCATCTCTTAAGAGCAGAATCTATAGCAGGAGTAATGGGGATGAGAAGAATAGATTATAATTTTTTTAAGGCCATGGGGTTAAGTGACTTGCCCAATGATAGATTATAAATTGAAGATGAGAGAAAAATCTGTGACTATTGTCAAAAAGAGGTCCTGATAGAGTCCTACCCTAAAAAAAAAAACCCTGAGTTTGGATGAGATGGTCAGAGTACAGGGAGCTGAAATACTCTGACTCTGAGAACAGTCTAGAATGTCCCCAAAACCATTTATTTCACTTTCTTTTTCAAGAGTCTGAGAAAAACAGAAAGGCCTGCTTCTTGCTGCTTGGGCTTCTTGGATTGGCAGTGCCCTGCTGGTATGTTTGGAAAAAGAAAAGACAAGGTAAGTGTAAAGGATAACAAAATATATATTTCTTCCTTTATAATCCTGTGCCTATTTGTCTTGGAATATCTTTATCTCTATAAAATATCTTAAGATTTCAGAATTATTTTCCCCTCTCACATTCTTTACTTTCTCCTTGTCCTGAGACCTCCTTTCCTATTTGTCCTAGGAAAGAGACAAGGAATGGAGGAAACAGTTTCAATTCTCTGACCTTCCCTTGGGATAGTTCCAGTTTCTGATCTATCCCCCACCTCTGTTTTCTAATCACCACTCTGTTCCAGGAAGACCAGGTCTTCTCATTCATCCTGGGCCCTATTTCTCATCTCCTTTTTTATAATTCCTTGCTTGTCTGCTTCACTATTAGAAAATTCTGGAGAGTTAAGGGAAAACTCCACTCTATAATTCATTTGGTTAAACATCAACTTTATTTTCCCAGGACACTATCCAGATTGTTGCTCTAGTCAAAACCAGAAGCAGACCACTGAAGAGTTACCAGGTAATGACACTAATTGGAAGGGCAGGGTGGTTGGTGTATCAGGGAAAGGTTTGTAGGAGGTGGAAGAGGAAGAACAAGAATTTATTAAGCACCTAACATTATGTTAGACATAAATAATATCGCATTTAATGCTCACAACAGCCCCAGGAGTGGGTACCCCATTTTACAAATTAGCAAACTAAGACAAAGGTTAAGTGATTTATTTAGGCTTACACAGTTAGCAATTGTCTGGGTCTAGATTTGAATTCAAATCTTCCTGCCTCCAAGCTCAGGGCTCTATTCACTATACTATCTAATTGCCATGGATATGGACCTTCTAGGGAAAGTTATTTGGAATCTTAGGGTTATGATATGGCTGGGCATTATAAGATGTAAATAGTACCATGGGAGAGAACTGTGACTTGTAATAATCTATTCTCTGAAGGATCTACAATACTCCCTTATAGGACTACCTACTGGCCCCTCACAACTTCTTTGTTGGAAAACTCAACAAATATTTACAAAGTTCTTATTATATACAATTCATTGTGCTAAGTGTTAGGGATTTTAAAAGAGAAATTAAATAGTTTCTTAGCTCAAGATACATTTCACTGGGGAGACACAACATGTAATATAAAGTATAATAAAATCATTTGAGGAGGGAGGAAAAAGATAATTGGAAAGATCATATTCATAGATAGATTTGGGTGTGTCCATGAACCTGAATGGGAAATAAAATTGGTTTCCTTTGTGATTTTGTAGATTTTATCTTATGCATTTTAAAATGACCATCTGAGTTCAGGTCCATAGGCTTCATCAAACTTCAAAAAGTGATTAATAATCCCTGACCTGAATAAAACACACTCCTTAAGTGTGGGACTTGGAAACACTGGGCAGTTTCCTGGAGCTAAGTCTTGAAGGAAGATACAGGGATGGGTTGGTAAATGTTTAATAACTGCTGGGGATAGGGTAACATCCTACACAGCACACTTTAAAGTTTAATCTGAATTACTAATGCTCTCTCCATTACTTTAAATCAACACAACTTAAAATAAACCAAGCTCTCAATTTGTAGCATTTGCAAATTTCCAAAGTATGATTGTTCACACATAAAATTTAACAATTGATTTCTCTTGGGCCAATTTAAGTTAGCTCTGGTAAACCACAAAAGAAAGGAAATGATCCCAAGAGGTGGAAGTGAGAAGACACTAAATTCTAAACATAGGATACAGCATGAATAGAAATCTGAGAGTGAACAATAAATAGAACACAATCCAATTTTATTGGAATGGAGATTACATTACACAGAGTAATATAATGAGTTAAAACTGAAAGATAAGATTTATAAGTAATTAATAATTAATGTATTAATTAGGCTAGCTAAAAATTGATGGTCAGTGGTTTTTCTTGGTAACCAAAGATAAACTCATGGAATCATTGAATGTCTTAAATAATTTTGTCTATTGGTGGATACTTAATGAACAAGCAAACTAGGAGCTTTCCACTCTTTCTGCTGAATATGTGGCTTGATGATGAAACTTGGCCACTTCCAATATCCGGACAGGAGAATTCATTCCATTTCATTCAGATCATTCTGACTCTTTTTCTCCTTCATGAGCTGGATCATCCTAATGTCTGATGAAGGAGTACAAGGAAAGGGATTCATTTCCATGGGATAAGAACTTGCCTAGCTGGATTTTATTTACACACGAAACAGAAGTTAGGTGAAACACCCAAGATTGAAAAGTAATTTCCTTAAGGAATAAGATAATCTCAATCAGTCATGACTTTCAGAGACTGACTTTTTTATGGTGACTGGGCCTTAAATGATGAAATAAAGGAGAAAAATCTGGAACTCATCAATGATTTGTTTTTAATATAATAATAAAATAATTTCTCTCAACATTATGATATAAGTAAAGTGTAAATCATAAATCTAGAAATAAAAGGGACCTCTGAAGTGATCTAATCAAATTCCCCCAACTTTATTTTTAAAGTTTTATTGATGAATTTTGTTTTTACATTACATTTACAGACTACTCTCACTTCCTGAAAAGTCTCTTGTAACAGTTAAATAAAACTGATGATACAGTGACCGCATGTGAAAATGCAAGCAACATTTCAAGTATTAAAGTTCCCTGCCCCTATACTTCCTTTAAAAAAAAAAACTCAGAAATCTATTTTCTTTCCTTCATGTCCCTTTGCCCCACTGAAAAAGAGAAAGAAAAGAAAAAGAAATTCCTTGTAACAAATACACAGTTGAAGCCGGGAAGAAATGGGCTTCAAGGAGGGGGAGACTTGAGGATTGATGTGGATTCATTTTGTGAAGAACTTACCAGTTTCTGACTCCCCAAAAGCAGGCTCTTCCAAAGGAGGATGAGCAACAGGAGATAAATAGTAAAGAAGGGTAATAGAAGTGAGTAATGGTGCTTTCCCAAGCAAACTACACTCCAAAGGCAGGGGAGCAACTCATCTGAATTTTTAAGGAGACAAAGGTGAGAGCAGGTAGCTCAAAGAGCAGAGATGAGGTTTCCAAAAACATGTTATAAAAGAGTTTTTTTAACATTCATCCATATGCCTATGCATATTTCTAAGTTAAAAAATTTCCTTCCACCCTCTCTTCCCACTCCCCCTTTCCTCATTGGGAAACAGTCAGGTTAATATTGTACTTACACATTTGTGTTAAGCGTGTTTACAGGTTAGTAATTTTTGGTATGAGGAATTAGGGTTAAGGGAAAGAAACACATAAGAGATATTTTTTTAAAAAAGTGAATGTAGTGTTCCTCAGATTCTGAAGGATTTTGTTTTGTTTGTTTTTCTTCCTCTTGGATGGGAGTAATATTGTCCATAGCCAGTCTAATAGGGTTGTCCTAGCTCTCAACTCCTGAGAGCAGCTGCATCCATCAGGGTTGATCATCTCACAATGTTGTTGTTAATGTGTACATCATTCTCTTCATTCTGCTCCCTTCTCTCAGCATCAGATCCTGTAATTCCTTCCATGCTTCTCTAGAGTCCAACCATTTATGGTTTCTTATAGTACAATAGCATTCCATAATATTCATCTACCCACAATTTATTTAACCATTCCCTAATTGATGGGCTTCCCCTCAATTTCCAATTCTTTGCAACTACAAAAAGAACTGCTATGAATAGTTTGGAACACTACATCACCTAGCTGCCGCATTAAAATGTTTGTCCTTCATTTCCTAAGAAGACCACAACAGAGAAGTGATGCCATGACAAGCACATGAAGTGGATTGGAGTGAAGGAGTGCTATGCTAAATCACCAGCCTCTCTTTCTCCTCAGAGCCATATAAGTCCAGTGGCTAGATATGGATCAGGATGACTTGAAGATGGCCCTGGATGGGGAGCAATTAAGATTAAGTGACTTGTCCAAGGTCACACAGCTAGTTAAAATCAAGTGTCTGAGGTCAGATTCGAACTCCCATCCTCTTGAATCCAAGGCCTGTGCTCTTATCCACTATGCCACCTGGTTGCCCTTTTTCATACATTTTAAAACAACAATTTGAGAAGGAATCAATAAGTTTCACCAGACTTCAAAAGGACTCCATAACATACACCAAAAAGTTAACAATCCTCAGATAAAAGTCTCCTTTAATGTAAGAATCAGAAATTGCTGGACAGCTTCAAAGCAACAAAGTTCGATGAGACCTTAACAAGGAGTTCTTATATCATGGTGTTAGTCAGAGACAACTAGAACATAGTGGAAAGAACAAATACCCCCTTGCCTCCAGCACTCTGATTTAGGGTGAGATCCTCATTAATAGCCCTTAAGCTTAACAGGATGTCACTGATACCCATAATACTTTCTAAATAGAAGAGAAATAGTCTCTGGAGGAGGTAGTTCTCTAGACATCTGAATATCCAAATTACAGACCAGAGTGTGGGGAGAACAATATCTTCCAAAACCAAAACCACTTCCCTGATTGTATTAATGGTACCATCATCTCCCAAGCTGAAAACCTAAGGGTCATCTTTGGCTTCTTACTCTCCCTTGTACTCCACATCCAATAAGTCATAAGTCCTATCAGTTCTATTTTCTCCATATCTCTCTTATTCATTGCCTCCCCTCAGGTCCAACAAACATCTCACTATCTCCTTTGGACGATTGCATTGCGCTCCTAACCAGTTTCTCCAGTTGCAGCTTTGTTCTACTCAGAGTAATCTTCCTAAAGCAAAAATTGGCTCAATGCAGTTCCCTTTTAAACACCTTTCATGGACACTATGTAAATCACAATAACTTCATAAATGAAAATTATTGTTATTGTTGCTGCTGCTCTTGTTGTTAAGAGACAGCTTATTAAGAGAGAAAGCTGACCTCAAAGTCAATTTGGATTGAAGTCCCATTGCTGATACATAACTGACTATATGATCTGGGAAAGTCATTTAATCTCTCAATATTCTAGCCAACTCTCTAATGCTTTTTTATATATTGCAGAGAACATATTCATCTGCATTGGTAGAGAGTGTTTTCTGCCTACCAAATAAAGTTCAAATTCCTTAGTTTGTCATTCAAGATTCTCTCCCATTTATCTGCTACTTACTTGTCTAGTCTAAAAACACTCTCCTATGCTCACCTTTAGTCTCAAAAAATCAACCTCATGGTTTTCTAAACATATCCCATACATTTTGGCTTATATTCATGTACTTAACAATATCCAGAATACTCTCCCTTCCTTTTCCTATCTTTGGAATAATCCTCATCCTTTTGCTATAGCCTGAAAATTATCTCTCCCCTCCCTCATACCCCTCCTCCACTCCCTGAGAAGGCAAGCAATGTAATAAAAATTATACAAGTAAAGTCATGTAAAACATACTTCCATATTAGTCATGTAACAAAAAGAAAGCAAGAAACATAAATGAAACAAGTACACATAATTATACATTTAGAGTTCCTCTATTTTCTCTCTCTTTGAAGAAAGATGACATTTTTCATCATGAGTCATTTAGAATTGTCTTGGTTCAGTGTCTTGTTTAGAGTAGCTAACCCTTTCACGATTGATCATGGTTACAATATTACTGCTTGTGCACAATGTTCTCCTGGTTCTGCTCACTTCATTTTATACTTTAAATCACATAATTCTTTCTCTGTTTTTCTGAAACCATCCTATTTATCATTTCTTAAAGCATAATAGTATCCCATCACCATTTCTCAATTGATGGGAACAAATCAATTCCCAATACTTTGCACCATGCCTTTTCTTTCTATTACTTCCTAGTAGTGGTATTATGGGGGTCAAAGGATATGCAAGGTTGTTAGCCTTTTGGGTGTGTCTCCAGAATACTTGGAACACTTCACAACACCAATAGTGCATTATTTTTCACATCTCCTCCAGTATTTATTGATTTCCTTTTCTATCATATTAGTCAAAATAGGTATTAGGTGATACAGGACCACTTCCAGTCATCTTGGTCTTTAGCTTGTCACAGGACCCAGATGTCTCTGGAGGAAAGAGTGAGGCTGGTGACTTTGTACAATCCACCCTCACTTAAATCCAATTCACTTGCATGTCATAACATCATCTTCCTGATGTCATAGTCATCTTCGAGCGAGAAAGAAAATCATATATACCTAAACATATCCATAAATTACCTCATCTTCCTGGCCCTTTAAAAGTTCATTCATTCCTCACTTGAGTTGCTTGTCTTCCTTTGGAAGGCAGCCTGCTCTGGGGGAGCATGATCCCACCAAATAACCTCTCACACCGCCATGCCCTTCTTTACCATTTATCCCCTGAATGCTTGTTTTTCTTTGAGAATGCAGCCCACTCTGGGGAAGCATGATTCCCCAAATGCCTTTCTCATCATCCCCCAACAACAATACACAAATAAACCTCTTAGTTCCTAAAATTTTTTTTCTGATCAGAATTGGTCTTTTACATGAATTCTTTCATGATCTGCCCAAACCTTTAGCCAGTTACATTTTCCCCCTGCATCACTTCTTCAATGCTTCCATCCTTTTATCCTTACTTACTTCCCTCTTTCCCTCCTTCTTCCCTCTTTACTTCCCCCTCCTCCTCTCCCCCTGTTCCCATAGGGAATCATATTCTTACCTGTAGGTGTTGTGCCCAAAAGAAAATAAATTTTGATTGCTGAAATCTTAAGAGATATCTTGGGGTTTATAGATCACAATTCTTTTTTAAACACCATACTTTAAACCCATATCACTCTGGCTCTCACTAATTGGCCAATAGATCCCAGCCCTAGTCTCAATTGGTCATTGTTTAGGCTATGATGTCTCAGTGAGTGTAAATAGCAATTGTTTCTGCTTTGGTCAAAACTCTGATGATCTTCTCCTCCCCAATTGATTTTTTTTTTTTTTAGCTAGGTAAAAGAAGCCATTTTTTGCCTCATTTCTTACCTAATCTTAAATACTGAATGGTCATTGCCTCATTCAAATTAAGACCTGGGGGCAGCTAGGGGGCTCAGTGGATAGAGCACCAGCCCTGGAGTCAGAGCTGTACCTGAGTTCAAATCCAGCCTCAGACCCATAATAATTACCTAGCTATGTAGCCCTGGGCAAACCACTTAACCCCATTACCTTGCAAAAAAAAAAAAAAAAATTAAGACCTGGAAAAATCTTAGTTAAAAAGGCCAACGTCTCCCACTGCATCCAGGGTCATCTCCACTCATCCTGATCTGTATTTTTGCCAACAGACCCAGATGACTCTGGAAGAGTGAGTTATCCCTCACTTAAATCCAATTCAATTGCAAGTCACTGATATCATGTCTTCTTCAAGAATAAAAATGGTATCTTAGAGTCGTTTTCATTTGCATTTCTCTAATCAATAGTAATCTATTGTTTGGGGTTTTTTTTTGCAGGGCAATGAGGTTAAGTGACTTACCCAAGGTCACACAGCTAGGCAACTATTAAGTGTCTGAGGCTGGATTTGAAGTCAGTTCCTCCTGACTCCAGGACTGGTGCTCTATCCACTATGACACCTAGCCACCCCTAATCAATAGTGATTTAATGCATTTTTTCATGCTATTATGATAGCTCTGATTTCTTTTAAAAACTGAAAACTATCCTTTGATCATTTATCAATTGAAGAATGGCTCTATTTTAAATTTGACTCATTTTTTTATGTATGTGAGAAATGAGGTCTTTAACAGAAAAAGTAAATGCAATTTTTCCCAAGTTTATTACTTTTCTTCAAATTTTTGATGCATCAATTTTGTTTCCAGAAATTCTTTCTAATTTAATGTAATCAGAATTATCTGTTTTATTTTCCATGATACTCTCTATCTCTTGTGTGATCACAAACTCTTCCCTTATTTATAAATCTGACAGACACACTTTACTAGGTCCCCTAATTTACTTTTGATATCACCCTTTATGCCAATTTTACCTATTTTAACCCTATTTGGGCATGAGATGTTGGTCTATGTTTAGTTTCTACCACTCCACTTTCCAGTTTTTCCAACAATTTTGTCACATAGTAAGTTCTTTCACTCAAGATTAGATCTTGGGGTTTATCAAACAGTGATTACCCAGGTCTTTTACTATTATTGTGTATTGTGTACCTAATCTAATTCACTGATCCACTATTGTATTTATTAACAGTACAAGATTGTTTTGATGATTACCACTTTGTAATATAGTTTGAAATCTGGTACTGTTATGGTTTCTTCTTTCAAATTTTTTTCCTTGATTCTTTTGACCTTTTGTTGTTCTGGATGTCTGCAGAACTTTCATATCACTTAATACTTTCTGTAGGGCTTTTCTCACATCCTGCCTTGTGTTATAGTTTGTAATGCAGTTATGTATGATGAAAATGTGGATTCCTAAGTGTTGAAACATGTGCAAACCTCTACTACACTTTAAATTCTCAGATTACTTTGATCTTTGTTTCTTCCTCATCAGTTCAACAAAATGCCTTTAACATTATTTGTGCTCTATCAATGTTTGGTAAATGAAAGCAAGCATGTATTTCTGCCTGAATAAACACCTAAAAGGAAAGAAAGAGCCTTGGAACTGGAGTCAGGAAGATTTGAGTTCAAATATGGCTTCAGGCACTTATTAGTTATGTGACTCTAATCAAATCCTTCTTAGTTTCCTCAATTGTAAAATAGAACTAATAAGAGCACTTATCTTTTGTGGATCAAATGAAATATTTGCAAAGCACTTAACACAACTCCTAGCACATTGTTGTTATTAAATCACTGCAATCATGTCTAACACTTTATGATCCAATTTTTTTCTTGCCAAAAATACTAGAGTTTTACCAGCTTATTTTATGGACAAGAAACTGAAGCAAACAAGGTTAAGTGACCAGTGTCTGAGGTCAGATTTGGACTCAGGCACAAGTCTTCCTGACCTTGAGCCTGGCATTCCATCCACTGGGCCATCTAGCTGCCCAACCTGCCATATAGTAGGTAGGCACTTAATAAATGTTTGTTCCTTTCCTTACTTCTACGGTAACTAAAGAGTACAAGAAGTTAGAAATTGTCCCTCAAGAGAGTTCCAAGAAAGAAGGCAGTCTGGACAATGATACAACCTCAGAAGACAACATGGTACTCAAGTCTATTTGCAAAAGAACTATGAGACATGATCCTATCAGAAATGAAGGTGATATGTATGACTCTGACTATGATGGGGAAGAAATATATGACCCTGACACCCCAGAAGAAATATCTTATGTAGAAGTCAACCAGGTGAGTCTTTATCATCTTTCTCCCACTATCAGGATCTGTCTCTTGTATCAGTAGTATTCATACTGGTCCACATAGGATAGAATGGACAAAGATCAGAGAGGTTTGAGAATTTTTTTTGAACTCAATCAATGATTCAACTAAAAATCTTTTATGAAGTCTCTTTTATTTGCCAAGCATTGTCCAGGTGCTGAGGATACAAAGAAAAAAGCAAAATAGCCCTTGCCCTTAAGGAGCTTATATTCTTTTAGAAGAAATATTGTGTACACATTTAAATAAATACAAAATATAAAAATGAGATAAATGCAAAGTAGCTTTATAGTAGAAGAAACTGGCATTGGCAGCTGGCGAGATCAGCACAGGCTTTCCAAAAGAAGTGGTCCTTGAGCCGAACTTGAAAGGGGGCTAACTAGTGATTCCATTAGGAGAGAGTGTGTTCCAGGTATGGGAGAAAGGCTATACAAACATTCAGAGATGGAATTGAGTATCTTCCCTTCTCTAAAAAAGTCAGATGGTCATTTGGAAGCCAGCAGACAATCATGCCTCTGTAGACATTCAATGAGGAATTCTGTAGAAACAATGAGGTATCTCGTAGGAGTTAATCACAAGACTAGTGGGCAGCTGAAGCATTGACATAAGTAGACTGATGAATCTCTGTTTTAGTAACTGCTTTAGTAACTACTAAAACTCTATTTTAGTAACTGAGCTAGATGTTGGCATTTTATAGGAAAAGACTCCAAATCCTCGAAAGTATGAGAGTCCAGAAACAATTTACTGCTTGGTGAAGAAACCCCAAAAGGTGAGTAATTTTGTGTCTTCATTCTAATTGATGAATAATCAATCACTTCACAGACCTTACTAAAGTGAGATTTTGGACTTTTCAAGGCTACCCTAAAATGAGCAATATCCCCAGAAGGATAGTTCTACTATTGCTAAAGGTAGAAATTGACAAAATTATCTGTTATTCTCACAAAAATTAAAAAAGGAAGTCAAGGTCCAGAGGTGAACTGGTTAATTTTTAACAGCAGAGCAAAAGAAAAAAACCCCATAAATTTAATCCACATTATTAATATTTCTTGAGTCTAGACAATCAACAAAAAAATAAATCAACCCCTTAATTGTGGTGATTGATGATTTCTGAGAAGTGCTCCCAATGAAAATTGAACAATTGGACTCTCTCAAATTTGTTAGAGCTGGCTCTAGCTTAGCCCTGCTAAGATATAAATCTTTTTATGCAAAAGATCTGTGCTTAAATTTAATTCTAACTTATCGGGATGTTGATTTTTCAAATAGATATAGTGCATTAGCCAATAAACACCGCTGATGGCCAAATTATTTTTTGGTCAATGATACTAAATCTTACTCACCTCTAACATGACTATAATATAGATTTAAGAGAAACTTTGGTCAAGGATTATGTGTAAAAGAAATTTCATCCTCTATCAGATTTCAATGTCCAGCACTGTTTTAATGCCAGCTTAAATCTTCAGAATGATCCAAGTAAATAATCCTAAAAAGAGATATGAGGAATAATTTAATTATCTCACTAGCTTCAACCTTATTTCAAACCAGCTATTTATTCATTCTGTTCTCATTTCCTAGGACCTCCCTGGGCTTCCCATTTTCTATTTCCCTAAATTTGCCTCTCCCTTCCCCATATCTCAGTTATATGAGATAAAAGCTTCTCCAGGTTTTTATTTTCTCTTGCTTATTACATTAACCACCTTCTCTATGGCTATATCCCTGAGTTATAAGATTCAAGTGAGGCAAGAATATGATACTATCCTTGCTCAAAAAGAATTTATAAATCTTGCTATGGAGAAAAGACCTAGATGAATGAAATTAGAAGACAATTTATGATAGACAATCACAAAGTATTGGAGAGTCCAAGCACTACAGGATCAACTAGGAACAGTGCAATATGAATTGATCTAGAATATTAGTCAAAAGCATACAAGGAAAGGGAGGATGTTGTGTTTGTCAGAGTTAGAAGGCATCCTATAAATCACTCAAGTCAACCCTTTCATTTTGAATTTGAAAGGGAGAGTGACTTGCCCAATTATTGTACAAGCTAATAGTGAAAACTGGACTTGAATCATTAGCTTTTTATTCATTCTTTTGTGCTCTTTCAATATCACCAAGTGACTAGAGAATGCTTGCTTCATAGCAGAGAAAGGGCTTGTTTGGGACCTTGAAACAGAATTTGAATTAGGGAAGAAACTTAGAAAACCAAGAAGCAAAGTACTAACAGGGTAAACAGTACTGGATTCTGATGTTGACCTGTCAGGGTCATTATTCCTCTTCAAGGAAAGAAGAAGAGCATTACTTCCCATTTCCCATTCTCTTCCAGTACTAGGCATTTGACTGGTCTCTTCTCTTACACAGTTCTATGCTGTCAACCCCACACACCACATCTTGTCCTTCTCAAAGGCAGAGTCTTTTCTCTCTGCTACATCCTCAGCCCCAAGGTCAGTTGGCAGGATCAGCCAAATACCCCATTCCTCATAAGCATCTTCTCAGTTCTAACCCATTCCTGGTCACCATTACACTCCAACCTTTCTTTCCATTTCCCTCTCTAAGAATCTTTCACTCTTATCATCTGATCAAAAGCTTCCTAGGTTGAGAATGCAAGAACCTAACTTCACATCCAGGTTCTCAAAGCATGAGACCTTGAACAAGTTATCTGACTTTTATGGACTCATGTGTTGGTTACCTTGGTTAATCCTCCATGCTTGTGCTAGGATGATGAAGGGAAAGAACCCTTCACACTTTGGCCCTTAAATCCAGAACTCTCCTTAAGTAATCAGAAGGTCACTGCTCACTCACTAGCATATACTTTCCAATGGGACTTCACTAGCTACAAACCACTCTGATTGGCCTTTAGACCCCAGATTTCTACTTCCTTTAGAAATCAACTGGAGTTCTATCTCATCTCCTTTAGACTAGGAAGCAAAACATAAAGTTAACATAATCTACCTGACTTGTTCTCCCGTTCTTAGATTCTAATCTCTTACTCTACTTCACAAAACCTAAAAATATTCTTCCATTCAGATGATAGATTAGAACATTTTTACTGAAGGGAACTAAAAGTAAATGGTACAACATTAAAACTCACAAGTGATTAAGTCCAGTAACTCCTGGAAAATTCTCAAATCTCTATTCCCCTCCTTATCCCTAATTAACTGTAAACTCCCCCTTCCCTCCCATTATAATCAAAGAATTTAACTCACTTATGCCAAGACAATAGCCCAACCCAGCCCAAAGGTCATTTGCAGTTGAGAATAATCAATCATCCCACCAATATTAAAGTTATAAAGGTAGAAAAGAAGCAATTTCTTCATGTCAGATGATGATCTTCACAACTCTTTTTTTTAATTTATTTATTTTGAATTTTACAATTTTCCCCCTAATCTCGCTTCCCTCCCCCTACCCTCCACAGAAGGCAGTTTGTTAGTTTTTATAGTTTCCATGGTATACATTGATCTAAGCTGAACATGATGAGAGAGAAATCATAATAAGGAAAAAAATAAAGTATAAGAGATAGAAAAGTTACATAAGATAATAGGGTTTTTTTAACTTAAAAATAATAAATAGTCTTTGGTCTTTCTTTAAACTCCACAATTCTTTCTCTGGATACAGATATATTCTCTATCACAGATACCCCGAAATTGTGCTTGAGTGTTGCACTGATGGAATGAGCAAGTCCATTAAAATTGATCATCACCCCCATGTTGCTGTTAGGGTGTACAATGTTCTTCTGGTTCTCCTCATCTCGTTCAGCATCAGTTCATGCAAATCCTTCCAGGTTTCCCTGAATTCCCATCCCTCTTGGTTTCTCATAGAACAGTAGTGTTCCATCACATACATACATATACCACAATTTATTAAGCCATTCCCAATTGATGGACATTCACTCAATTTCCAATTCTTTGCCACCACAAACAGGGCTGCTATGAATATTTTTGTTACAAGTGATGTTTTTACCCTTTTTCATGATCTCTTCAGGGTATAGACCCAGTAGTGATATTGCTGGATCAAAGGGTATGCCCATTTTTGTTGCCCTTTGGGCCTAATTCTAAATTGCTTTCCAGAAAGATCGGATGAGTTCACAACTCCACCAACAATGTATTAGTGTCCCAGATTTCCCACATCCCTTCCAACATTTATCATTGTCCTTTATGATCTTATTGGCCAGTCTGAGAGCTTCCACAACAACTCTTTTTTTTTAGGTTTTTGCAAGGCAAATGGGGTTAAGAGGCTTGCCCAAGGCCACACTGCTAAGTAATTATTAAGTGTCTGAGACCAGATTTGAACCCAGGTACTCCTGACTCCAAGGCTTTATCCACTACACCTAGCCGCCCCATTTTTTTTAGGGTTTTTTTTTGCAAGGCAATATGGTTAAGTGGCTTGCCCAAGACCACACAGCTAGGTAATTATTAAGTATCTGAGGCTGGATTTGAACTCAGCTGCTCCTGACTCCAGGGACAGTGCTCTATCCACTGTGCCACCTAGCTGTCCCTCTACAACAACTCTTAAGGAAATAGAATTTATTTCTTAGCCAGTCATCAAACAAAACTTGGAAACTCATGATCAGAAGAAGTGATCTTTCTAGTATCTCTAAAAATCATCCTGGGTTCCACTTCATCTCCTTTACTCTAGAGAGCAAATATTGAAGATTATCATAATTTATTTGGTCTGTGTTCCCATTCTCAGATTCTAATCTCTTTATCAGAATTATAATTTCTTTATTAGAATTAGACCTCCCCCCCAAAAAAAAGAATTAGAGCTCCTTCACAGGACTTAAAAAGATTCAACCATTCATATTATAGATTAGAGCACCCAGCCACTCCAAGAAAATTCTCAAATCTCTACCCACAATCAATTATACCCACTCCTATTAAATCTAAGTACCCAATTCATTTAATACAAGACAATAGCCAAGTCCAAAGGCCATTTACAGTGAGGAATTCTCAAGCATCCTCCTAATATCAAAGTTATAAAGCTAGAAAGGGAAATTTTCTTCATCAGAGATGAACTCTTAAAGAAATAAAATTTATATCCTGGTCAATAACCAAACAAAAATCTAGAATTCATTGATTAGGAGAGGTTCTCTCAGATCAACCTAATTTTACTCTGTGCTGCCCCTGAGTGTAAGATACCAAACTCATGTTGCAAGTTCATTTTGTATGTTATTTCTCTCATGTTGCATTTTTGGAAGTCCCTTTGGGTAAAAAGTATTTGTGTAAGGCATAATATATATAAGATTGCTTGGTATTTGAGGGAGGTGAGAGGGGACAGAGGGAAGGAGGGAGAAAAATTTGGAACCCAAATTTTTGTATAAAATGAAGGTTGAAAACTATCTTTACATATAATTGGGGAAAATATTATGTAAGATTAAAAAATAAAAAGTCTTTGTGCATATTCTTCCTAATAGGTAAGATCACTAATAAATGACCCTGAGTCTCCAGAGGTCTCACCCTATGAAAATTTCACCCCAACAATGGAGTTGCTCTCTCTGTCTTCTGACTGAGGATAACAAGGAGAGAACAGGACTTGGATGATCTGAGGAGGACTATCCTTACATATGTGAAGATCCTGGGACTTACCTGCATTGTTCTACACATATTTTGAGTTCTCTCCAACAGAGCAGACTGAATTTGAGCTAAGATACTGACTGAGAGGTAGACAGCCTTAGGTTCTTTTTAATTAAGCCCTTAGAATCTTCTCTAACAACTGGCTAGGATTGGGAATTTTATCTCCACAGTAGAATGCTCCCTGTGCCTGGAATCTCTTCTTATTTCTATCTTTTGGGGTTTTTTCTTCCTTAAACAAATCTGATTCTATTTCTTCAGAAGATCCTTCCCAACACTCCATATCCTTTCTCTTTGAAATTAATTACGAATTTCTCTCTCACTCTGTCTTTCTGTCTCATTCTGTCTCTCTACCTCTGTCTGTCTCTGTCTTTGTCTGTGTCTGTCTGTCTGTCTGTCTATCTATCTATCTATCTATCTATCTATCTATCTATCTTTCTACTATGCTATGGTTCCCTAGATCTATTCTGAACAATCACAAATTCCCAGCCCAGAATCTCTCCCCATTTGCTTCACAAGGGACCTCTTGGCTAACAAGAAGAAGAAGAAGCAAAACTGTAAAACTCAGCTTGATTAAAGGATTGCTCAGCATAGGCAATTTTTTTTTTTTTTTGCAGGAGTCCATTAAACAGTTATAACATTTAATTTTCCTGGATCTTGGTTTGCAAGTCTATAAAATGAAGAATTTGGATTAAGTAATCTCTAAGCTTTATTTGAACTCTATATCCTATTAACCTATCATGAAAAGTCTAAGTAAATTGAATTCCAAGAAAATTTAAAACAGATTCTAGGCTGATGTGTTGGGGTTTTTGCATTTTTTAAATTATATAAATAATTTATTTATTTTCCAATTATATACAATAATAGCTTTTATCTATCATTTTGGTAAGGTTTTGAATCTTACACATTGCCCCTCCCCTACACAGAAGGAAATCTTTACATTGTTTATCTGCTATACATTGATCAAAATTGAGTGTGTTGAGAGAGAAAAACATATCCTTAAGGAAAAAATAAAATATTGGAGATAGAAAAATTAGGTAGTACATAAGACAATTTTTTAAATTGAAAATAATAGTCTTTGGTCTTTGCTTAAACTCCACAGTTCTTTCTCTGGATACAGATGGTACTCTCCATCGCAGATACCCTAAAATTATCCCTGATTATTGCAGTAATGGAAAAAGCAAGTACATTAAGGTTGATTATCACCCCCATGTTACTGTGGGGGTTCATCTCACTCAGCATCAGTTCATGCAAGTCTTTCCAGGCTTCTCTGAAATCTGCTACGAATATTTTTGTATAAGTGATGTTTTTACCCTTTTTCATGATCTCTTCAGGGTATAGACCCAGTAGTGGTATTGCTGGATCAAAGGGTATGCCCATTTTATTGCCCTTTGGGCATAATTCCAAATTGTTCTCCAGAAAGGTTGGGTCAGTTCATAGCTCCACCAACAATGCATTAGTGTCCAATCTGAGAGGTATGAGGTGGTACCTCAGAGATGCTTTAATCTGCATTTCTCTAATCATTAATAGTTTGAAACAATTTTTCATAAGACTATAGATAGCGTTGATTTCTTCATCTGAAAATTGCCTTTGCATGTCCTTTTGACCATTTGTCACTTGAAAAATGACTTTTTTATATAAATTTGACTCAGGTATCTATATATTTTAGAAATGAGTCTTTTGTCAGAAACACTAGTTGTAAAAATTGTTTCCCAATTTACTACATTTCTTTTAATCTTTCTAGGTTGTTGTATTAACAAAAATTATACTATTGACACAGCATCAGTATGCCATATATTTTCCTTTGTTTTCTCAGAAGTATTGATGGCTTTGCATTGAGCCATCTAAATTTCCTCTTGCTTGGTTCCTTTGTGACTAGGTGACATGGTTTGAAGGTAGAATAGAATTCATATATGAATATAAGACCTTGATTGCATTTGAAAAATGCTTCAGCAAACCTGGAAAGACTTGCATGAACTGATGCAAAGTGAAGTGTGCAGAACCAGGAGAATATCAAAACATTAACAGAAATATTATATGATGATTTTCAGTGAATAATTTACCAATTCTCAATAATCCAATGATCTAAGACAATTTCAAAGGAATTCTGCAGTCACCTTTTTCTATGCTATCCCACTTCAACCACTTCAGTGTTTCTCTCTAAGATGATATTCCTTTGATTCATGTTCTGAAGCTGGGGTCTGTGAATGTGTTTTTTTTTAAATATATTGCTAATTGTATTTCAACCCAAATGATTTCCTTTGTAATCTATCGTATTTTATGCATTTAAAAACATGAGAAAGGATTTGAAGACTTCACTAGTCAGCCAAAGGGGTCCATGTGTCTGTCTTCCACATATTAATATGTAAACTCCTTGAGACTAGAAACTACTTTTATGTTTGTGCCCATCATTTATTTAGTAAGTGCTCAATAAATGCTTGTAGATTGATTAGAATCTCAGAAAAATATACATTTTTATATTTAGTGATTACCATATGTCTTTTAGTAAAATTACCTCTCTATGCAATGTTATTTCTACTTGTAAGGCAGAGAATGGCACCAACCATTCCTTTCTCCCATGATGTATTGTCCCAATAATACTCCAGAATAATCATAAATTCTATGTAATATAAGCCTTGACGAACTCCAAATGTCCTCTCTAAAGCTTTGCACATTGGTGCCCACTAGTCAAAGTCTTTGGTGAATTATCCAGGTCTGTCAACTCTTTCAGCCTCCAAAGTGAACAGAGGTGTTTAAATTGTAATTTTTATTCCAGATACTATTGATGATGGCTAAGAATAGATTTGGAATCAGAAGAGTTGACTCTGACAGTCACTTTCAGTGTGACCATGGACAAGTCATTTGACCTCTGGTTTTCTCATCAGTGAATATTCACAGAAACAAAATTCCATTTTTTTAAAAACAAAACTCTTACCAATTTCATGGTATCTGTAAGTCATGGAATGCTCTAACCTTTAAGGAATTAATAAATGGTCATTGACAAGAGGGCAATGGGGAAGTACATGGAATAAGAAACTTTATAAAAGAATTGAATCAAAAGATATCAATAAGGAAGTTTTTAACTGAAAAGGAACATGGAAACACATGGCAAGAGTGAGGGGGTAATAGGGTTATAGCCCAAAAGCTCCAATTATATCCTAGTGATATAAGAAGAAATCTAGGTCTTCCAGCATGTGAGGTGGACCTACTAATATGAACTTATGGACTGACATGGATAAGTGCCATACCAGATAGGCAAGCAAAATTGAATAGAGATCTACATCATTGGAGAGAATGACCACATTGTTAAGATCTCAAACAACTGGAATATTTGAGCAATTCTTGCACTCCTTTCCTGTGTGGTGTTGTGAAGGGAGAGAAAAACTTTTGTAAACCTTTAAGAGCTATAAAAATATGAACTGTTTTCATTTTCAAATTTCCTAGCCCTCAATGCTTCCTAGTATGTTTATTTCAGACAGCAGCTACCTTTACTAGGAATAGATGTGGAACATCTCCAGCTCCTTGCGAGACAGCCGATTTGGTTTCTGGATCTGAGGAAGAAGCAGTGGCATTCATTCAGTTCCTACCATCAAATCTACATTCTGCCATATCCAAGCTACCATACGCCTAGACTCTTGATTGGTGATATAGAACCTTTCATTCAGGATCTGACACCTGAACTTCTATACCAAGTCTTCCAGAATCTAGACTTCAGTCCCTGGGAAAGTTAATCTATTCGTCTTTGGACATCTCACCCTCCCTTCCCCCACATACACTTTCTGCCTTCCCAGAACACTCACTCCCCTTTAAAGTTTTAAGGGCAGGGACTGATGTCCTCTCAGCCTCTGTTTCTCTCTGTCTCCCTTTCCCTAAATACACACACACACATACACACACACAAAAACAAATATATGTATACAAATATTTATATATATATATATATATATATACACACACAAATGTATATAACACATCTATATGTCTATGTGTATATATTCTGTATGAATATTAGAATATAGACAATAGTTAAATAGAAATAAGGATATTTAATAGAAATAAAGAAGTATATATATATATATATATATATATAGAGAGAGAGAGAGAGAGAGAGAGAGAGACTAAAGTAGATGCATATTCATATACATATGTTTGCAAACCTTCTGTTCAACACAGTACTGGCATATATTAAGTGCAACATGTTGATGATGGTGGGAAAGTGCAGTGAATGGAGTGCTAGTGCAAGAGTCAAGAGGACCTGAATTCAAATCCCACTTCAATCACTTACTAGTTGTATGACCTTGGACAAATCACTTAACTCTGTATGCCCTATTTCATCATCTGTAAAACATCAGGAAAAAATGGCACATCACTCTAGTATCTTTGCCCAAAAAATCCAAATGAGATCATGAAAAGTCAAAGGTTAATATGAAGCTTTGGGTGCCTCAGGAAGCAGCTGTCTGCTGATACTATACTTTGTGAGGATAAGGGCATCTTGTTAGAAATTAAGATCTCCATCCTTGGGCAGAATTTCCCAATTCAAACAATAAATGATCTAAGTCAGATTAAAGGTGTAGCCAGTACGGAATTTTCCCTGAGGGAAGGGAAAGGAAAACCAAGGCAGGAAATCCTGCTCGCTATCAAAAGAAGGAATGGGGAAATAAAAAGCCTATGTGCCAGGCACTGTTCCAGGGTACATTTACTGAATCACAGTCCTTATAATAATAATGATTATACCAGAAATTATTCTGCATGAGCCAGGTAGCCTCATTCAATCTGCCTTACAGACCTATGACATGATTTTATAAGAAAATTGCCTATGGTAAGGATTTGCAGTCTCTAGTCATCAACAGGGTTTTTCATCTCTCAAATAAGAAACAAACCAGTGACACTGACCTTAGCATCATTGTCTAACCCACTGAGTAAACCATTTTCTCTATTACATGAATCCCTATATGACCTCTTGAGTTAACAAAAAAGTTGAAATGAGCTCGTTAGGCATATTTGAACAGGATCTGGTCCATCTGTGGCCAATAATGTTCTGTTCTTTGGGGACTAGATCATTAGGCTGCTCTAGATTCAGGTCTCCTAGGTCCTAACCAGGTCACTAACTGGTCCTAAGAAAGAACTTATGTTCAGTGTGCTTCAATTTTTGTCCCTCTTTGAAATGAGCTTTATGGACAGTTCCCTAGGCTCTATAGAGTTAATTAGTGATACTTGACATCTATGCATTCTCTCAAGCTACATGGAATCAAAGAGAAGAGTTTTGAAGGATGTAGGAAGCCAGCTCATTTAGAAAACAATTTTGTAGCTTACCTCTTCATAGATTGTAGCTGAGGGGGTTGAATTAGGACTTGTTTGCTTGGTAAAAGGTTGCTGAAAATCCAGAGGGAGAGAGGAGTCAGGTTACAGCTGAGAGATGCCACTGCTGCTGTAGAGTGGCATTAAATTATGAACTCAATGAGAGTAACAGGTGATGACTTCAACAAGCATCAAAGGTCTCATAGCCAGCAAACAGTTGCCCCATTATCTGTTCCTCAGGACATATACAATGCTGCTTTGTGAACTCCAGAGAAAACAAGGAGCTCTATATATCATCTATCTAGTCTCTGGACATAGATCTGACTCTTGATAATAGTGAGTATATATGAGGAAGGAAGTGGGTATCCTTCTCTCATTGCCCTTACACCAGAGCTTAGGGTTCCTAATGGTGACTGGCTGCAGTCTTGAGAACACAGCCTGACCTTACCTCCCATCCCTAATCTCTCTCTGACAGCCACATACCAATCTAGTTCCTTTGAATATTTCCGGAGCAACTGAACTACAAATGAGAAAAGAGAGGACAAGCAGACAATTAACAGCACAGAGACCACTCAATTTTGCAACAACAAGAGACAAATCTTACTGGGTTTTCTCCTTCTGAACCAAACCTTTCCATGTCCAAGGTCTTTCTGCCTTGACTCCCTGAGGATTTCACTGTGGTCCACTATACTAATCTCCCTAACATCACCTTTGCCTACAATGTCTTTTATCTTGTTCCTAGATTCTACTCCCCTTCTAGGATGGTTGAGCTGCACTAAGTCCACCTGGTTTCCCCACAAAAGAGGTCTCTTCTGGTGTTCCGGTTGGACTGAAATAAATCCTTCCTCTCCCTCTCTCTGTATTTTCTCTCCCACTTGGGTCTCAGGATTCTGATTTTATCTCTTCTGTCTCTCCTAGAGGAACTAAAGAGTCCCCATCTCTTGTTTATCCATTAACTCTAAGCTAAAGATATTTTCATTCTGGAGTCCCAACTATTTCACAGGTACACTCAAGAGTGCATGACCAGAGGCTCCAAGTCACATCACACATACACAATACCCCTAAACAAACAACTCTTATACATTCACATAAAGATAAGTAATCTTATATCTTCTGAATACCACCCATGGATATAGACATGCGTGTTCATACAAATATAAGCACTTAAATACCCTCCTGGAGAAGGAGACTTACATGCCTGGAGAATTGCACTGTTGAATACACTGTTGTATCTTTATCAGAAGGACTGGAAGCAGGAACCTAGTGATAAGAAAACAAAAGAAATGGTGCTGACAACAATGTGAAGAGGTGATCTTTGTCATTTTGTGACTCCAGCAGATGAAAATCTTTTACCTTCATTGGATTTATTAAGCATTACCTCATGCAATGAAGCATAGGGAAAGGGGAAAGACAACAAGCATTTATTAGACACCTACTTGTGCCAGGCACTGTGTTGTGTTTTTATAAATAGTATCTCATTCAATCCTTACAATAACCCTGGGAGGTACATGTTGGGGTTATTATTGTTAATGTTATTATTATTGTTATTATTCCCATTTTACAACTGAGGAACATGAAGTGAAAATCAAAGGTTAAGTGACTCATCCAAGGTCACACAGCTGGTAAATATCTGAGGACACACTTGAACTTGAGTTTCTCTAGCTCCAGGTCAGCACTCTATCTATACTCACCAGCTACCTCTAAATAACCAGTATTTATATCGCACTACTATGTACTTCTGTACATCAGTGGTGTCAAACTCAAATAGAAATGAAGGCCATGAGAAATAAGGATCCTGGCAGGTACATATTGACATAGAAAACCACATGTAAACATTGTGTTCTATTTGAATTTGTTCTATGTTCTATTGAATTTGTATTTATTTTGTTTAGTATTTCCCAATTACATTTCAATCTCTTCTGCCTCATTTGGGAACGTTGCCTGCCCTCTAGAGCTAGAGTGTTTGATATTTCTGCTTTGGATCCTGCTTTCTCTGTTGTTCCCCTTAATTCCACTTTACAAATAACACTATTAAACAGAAAGAGCTTCAAAGCCTCTTCCTTCAACACACAATTTGAGTGAGTCCAACTGAGAAAATTAGAAGAGGTTAATAGGATTCATTTTTTATAGGTCAAGTAGTTTATAGCTAGCCCTTTTTCTGTGTTTGCAGCTTTTTAGCCTCTCAAGGATTGCAAAATATTTTATATATGTACTATCTCAAACCAACCTTATGAGATAAGTGTCATTAGTCCCCATTTTATAGATGACTAAACAAGACTGAAGTAACTTGCCCAGATTTATATACCTGGTAAGTATCTTAGGCAAAATTTGTACCGAAACCTTCCTTACTCCCAGTCCACCAGTTTATTCATTAAGTTACCTGCCTGTTCTCTTTAATAACTTTTCAAATATACTTTGTGAGAAGATACTTGAGATGGAGAGATTCCCTCAATATTTTAGGAAGCCCAGATCTATAGATGAGCTAACTGGACTTCATCTTTCAATTACTTCTCCCTCTCTCTCCTTCCACAATTATCATAAAATGAGAGAGTTAAATCACATGCTCCTTAAAGTTCTTTCCACTCTAAACCCTATGATTCTGTGACCCTAGGTGCTATTTCTTATTACCAGCTACCTATTTTAGTCCTGGAAAAAGGGAAAAAAAGACATTGTTTTAAAATATCTTTTCATAAGAGCTACAGTAAATATATCCAGGTCTTAAATGATATGGATTCAATAATACATTAATAGAACATAGTCTGTAATATATTAATAGAATATACAATATAATATTCCATAAGATATTATAAAAATATATGATAATTAATAAATATAATAAATTATTGATATATTTATATATGTCACATAATATAATAATATATAAGGTAATGTAACTATGGAGATATATAATAATTGTTATTATATTATAACAATATAATATAAATGAGTGCTGAACTTGGATTCGGGAGAACTGGATTTGAATGTAAATTCCATTGTTACCAGCTATGTCACATCATTTCTCAGAACCACAGTTTTCTTTATCTGTAAGATGGGTATAATAGTGACTTTAGTGGTCTTGTCACTCATTAGTTATATAACCTTCATCCAAGTCATTTCACAACTCAGAGTTTCCTCTTCTGGAAAAAAAAAGGAAGAGATTATTATTTATGCTTCCTGTCTTGCAAGTTTGTTATGAAGGAAATTGTTTTGGAAACCTTCAGAGTGCTAAATCTATATTATATAATAGATAATAATAAATGGTTTATGTATCCAAAGAAAACACAGACCCTGGGAAAGTTCTTTCCAAAATTAAGGAAACATACAATGAATACCCTCCAAATGGCTGCTAATTTAATTCCTTTTTGGTAAAAAGTCCTGAGATGATTGAGAAGGAAATAGAGACAGGCAGACAGTGAGTTAGAGAGAGGCTATTAGCACAGATGAGAGAAGGAAGTTTCAGTCCATTTTCATGCCCAGGGCTCTGAACATGAATACTCCTCAGTGAATATTCATTACTGGCAGACTAGAAAACAGTTAATGGGAACTGTCCGGATCACATTAGAAGAAATAGAGTGGAAATTTCTCTCTATCCCTTCTCTCACATTTCAATCTTCTCTTTTCTGGGATGAGCCCTTCTAATGCAATTCAATAAGGATGAAGAAAAAACATTCTATGTGTTTGATACCCCAACTGTAGCTAATGTACCTAGCTATTGCCCATGCCTAAGCATGTTTTTCCTCCTCCCCTCAGTCCCTTGACTTCTTTGACTTCCTTCAAGACTCAACTCAAATATTACCTTCTATAAGAAGCCCTTCCCCCCTTTAGTGTCTATATATGCATATATATATGGTGCCTATATAGATATAGATATATATGTATATATATATATTCACACACATACATATATGCATGGATGTATAAAAGTACATACATACACATAAATATATGTATTTTTACTTGTATATAGATATATAGATATATAGAGAGAAATATATCTGTGAGTATGCTGTCTTCTCCCATTTGAATTTGAATTTCTTGAGATCAGGAACCATGTCTTTGTATTGTCAGAGCTTAGTAGAGTACAGAGTAGGCACTTAATAAATGCTTGCTGACAAACTATAAATAATACAAGAAAATTTTATAATGACAATAATTCACAGTCATATTGTACTTTGAGGCTCACAAAGTATAACTCTTCAAGGTCAACAGGATAATTTATTTTCCCATATTTTGCAGATAAGTAAACAGATTTGAAAAAGTTAAATGATTTGTCCCATGGTTACATGACTGACCACTGATGGAAATGGTCTTTGAAATCAGATTTCCTGATTCCAAGGTAAACATTATATTATATTATGTTGTATTGTATTGTATTATATTGTATTGTAATATACTACATAATATAAAATACTATATAATACTACAGAGTTATTCAAGAAATGGTCTTGACTTTAGGCTATTCATCACTCTTAATATATCTTCTCTGGCCCTTCCCTAAGAGCCTCAAATCTCTTTGGAAATGTCTGACTTTCATATTCTACCCTGAGCCTGAGGACTTCTAAGTAGGACTGGACTTACTCATTGGTTAAATAGGACAACTACCCACATGTATGGGAACCATCCAGGACAGGACTATTATTATTAGACTGTGGTCACTAGGACTCTAGGGATGATTTTGTTCCATGAACTTTCTATTAGACTCCTGTATAAGCTGACAGCTGTACTCTAAAATTTGCTCTGCCTGCTCCATGATTTGAGAAATCTGTAACCATTAACAGAGAATTTTCTTCCATAATTAGATAATAGACTTAAGAACAGATATTCATGAAAGTGCTGACAAATTCATTTTAATTCATGCTGAAGTAGTAATGACTGCATTCCTGAGATCAGAGAAAAGGGAAGTCCAGGATGACAAAGAAGAACTTCATTGATTGCATAAATACTAGACCTTCTTATCCTAGACCTTCCATTTAGCCTAAAAGTTTTCCCTCTTAATTTTGGTTTCTTCATCAATTGAATATCTCTGAAGTCATATACAGTCAAAATAAATTCAATTGCTATTACAGAGAGACAACTTCCTTATTCTTGTACCTTCCCTGACTATCCTGTTGTAAAATTCCCAATCAACAATTCATATTTTTGAAATATCATTTTCTCTTACTTTTTTCGATTACATGCAAAGATAGTTTTCAACATTGATCTTTTTGGAAGGGTTTGAGTTTCACCTTTTTCTACTTCATTTCCCTCTGCTCCTCCCCATAACAGTGAGCAATCTGATATAAGTTATACAAGTCAGTAACAGAACCATCCTCTTTTAAAAGAGGAAACTGAGGCACAGAATGTTTAAGTCCCACAACTCTCATTCAATCTGAAACTTGAACCCAAGATTTCTGATTCCAAGCTCTTACTACTACATCTCACTGTGTTTTAAAAAAAATTGTATGTCATTATAACTGGGGTCAAATAAACTTGAAACTATTTCACTTTCCAAGATTTTGTTCTTCCATTTGAGGTCTAGTCATTCCCCAGATATTATATGCAAGTGTGTTGTGAGGCTTAAACAAGATAATTGATGCAAAGCATTTTGCAAATCTTAAATTGATCTATAAATGCTAGTTATTGTTAATATTTGTTGTTATTATTATTAGGCTATTGTCACTAGGACTCTATTGGATGACTTTGTTCCATGAACCTTCTATTAGACTCGTGTATAAACTGACTGCTATATTTGAATATGGATAAGTGATGGTAAGTCAATTAGAGCTATCTTCAGCATGTTCTTGATTCTTATAGATTTCTGCAGGACTTTCCTGAGTCTTGAGAGAAGCTAGAAATGTACCTGTTCTGGAAACTGGACTACAGAATAAAAGGTGTTTCCTTGTTCTGTTTCATTAGGCACCTATACAAGAGAAGGGATAGGTAGAGTGTCACAGATTTTGCATTCACGTTGACTTTCAAGCTCAGTGTCATTCTCAGTTCCTAACTCACCTAACTAAACAGTTGCCAAATAGTCTACCTCCATTACAGCTCTCTTCCATATCACTTTCTCCTTATTCAAATACCACCACTCTAGGTATCCCATGAATACAAAACTTTTCTCCTTCGAATTTTTCATTCTTTCTGCTTTCAGTGAAGAAAATTAGAGTTGGCTAAGAACTTGTGCTTTTTGGAAAATCAAAACAATGAGTCACAAAAGTCTGGGAGCTGAAGACTGTGCAAGGACTTTTGCACAAGCCAAATGGCAATCTGCCATACCTAGTCCAACAGCAGCAGAGTCCAGAAGAAGCAGACCCATCTACCCATCACCCATACCACATTAAGAAACAAACCTGGAAAAATTAATTTTAAAATATATTTTTAAAACCATTTTTTTAGGGTTTTGCAAAGCAATGGGGTTAAGTGGCTTGCCTAAGGCCACACAGCTAGGTAATTATTAAGTGTCTGAGGCTGGATTTGAACTCAGGTCCCCCTGGCTCCAGGGCCAGTGCTCTATCCACTGCACCACCTAACCACTCCTAAAATATATTTTTAAAAGGAAATTCTTTTGGTAGGAGTGGTGAATGCTTTGCAGAAGTAGATTAAGTCTGAAAACCACTCTCTAGAGATGGAGATGATTGGGGTAAGAGGGGACCCAGGTGATGAAAGGGAATGTTGGTACTTCTGTTCTTGCTACAGTAATTATCCCTTTGTAAAAGCTAATTGATGGCATAGAACTGTGGCACCAATCACTGATTACTGTAGAGGTAATACACAGGAATGGGTATTCTTCTGATCACATTAAAAACAAGACACTTTTGACATCTCAGAGTCCCTAGAACTGAACTGAATGATAATTGGCCTCATTCTGAATAATAAGTTCAGAGCATCACTGCAACACTACTTTTGTGTAATTGAAAACTGATGACCTCCCCTAGATATCAGGTTCTTCATCTATAAAATGAGATTAGACTAAATTGATTTTATGAGGTTCTATCCAATTCTAGATCCTTTGTTCCAAGGTTTTCATTTCTGCCTTCCCTTCATCTCCTTTTTTAATCATATTTCCCTTGTCCTGTTCTTTTTCCTTCTTCCTCTCCCCATGACTAAAACCAAAACTGTCAGGTAGGTGCCTATAAAGTATATATGGTCAGAATTGGAAAAACTCTGCTGACTCCCTCATTCCTGCCACTCCAAGCCCTACTACAAATTGCCATGTACCCCAGACCATATGGGACACTAATTCCAGTAATACCAAGACATACCTGATTCCTCTGGTGGTTACCATGATGAATTTTCTCATAAAACGTCAGGTTCATATCTGTGGGAGAATAAAAGCAAAGAATAGAGATGTCTGAGCTGGAATGTGGGATTCCAGAAGCCATCCTTCCCTCCTTAATCTGTTGTATCACTAGCCAATTGCATTGCACTATTCCAAATGAAAGAGTGCTCAAAAAGATCTCCAGGAAAGGAAATCTTCTAGCTTTATTAGGTAACCCTCCATGCTGACAAGCAGTCAAGTATAGCACCATCTCTACCAAGAATTACAAGCAAATTTAAGATAGTATTTTATAACAATAATCCTTTGAAGTGGGTAGATCCTGGGAGAAAGGTAGACATCAAGACACTTGGAAGAGTTTCAGAGAGAAGGAAATTAGTGATGTCTTATATGATATCATATCACTAAGACTCAGAACTAAAGGAGAAAATATGACTATAGGCTTGTGGGATATCAGGAAGAAATGGACTATAGTATACAGTTCTCACCACCACTCCAAACACTTCCCTCCAAAGCTTCTTGGGAATCTGAACTGTGAGAGGCTGTCAAACTTTGATATCAATCAGAACTGTCTCTAGGAAATAGCCTTTGATTTGGGTCTTTCCACTTGCCTGCTTCTTGATTCCTCTTCTTCCTTTTTCGAATCACAATCACAAGGATGCTGAAAAGTACCATGATGACCAGGGGAATTACAGAGAAACCCAAAACCTGTGGCAACCGCAATTCTGAGAAAGGCAGAAAGAATAGATGAACTCTTATCCCTCCCACTTATCTCCCAACATTTCTCTTTCCTTCTAGAAAGAAACACTGCATCATTTCATAAAATAACTGAAGCATGGACCTTCAACTGCTACCAAGGCAACTTTTAACCTATACTCCCACTGTAGTCTGTTAAGAGTCTTTACTGTTGGGGTGGCTAGGTGGCACAATGGATGGAGCACCAGCCCTGGAGTCAAGAGTACCTGAGTTCAAATCTGGCCTCAGACACTTAATAATTACCTAGCTGTGTGGCCTTGAGCAAGCCACTTACCCCCGTTGTCTTGCAAAAAAATTTTTTAAAAAAGCATTTCTACTGTCCCATTTTTGCTGCAATTTCTAGGATAGAGTGCCAAGTCTGGAGTCAGGAAGACCAGAGTTCAAATCTAGTATCTCTTACTAGTTGTGGGACTCTAGACAAGTCACTTAATTCTGTTTACTTCAGTTTTCTCATCTGTAAAATGATCTGGAGAAAGAAATGGAAACCCATTTCAGCATGTTTGCCAAGAAAACCCCAAATGGATCATGAAGAATAGGATATGACTGAACAACTCCTGTCCATTTCAAGTCCCACCACCTCCATAAAGTTTCCATACTATCTCCAGTCTTTAGTGATCTCTCTCAAAAAAACACTATTTCTGTGGACCTTAGAATACTTAGTCATATATTTTTGAGTATTATAATTGTGCATTATTAATCAACAAGAATTAATTCATCACTTTCCTGTAGTTTGGCTTGCATTCCCTTCATACCACTGAAATTACTCTTGCCAAGGTCACCAACACCTCTTATTAGGCAAATTCAATGATTATTCTGTCATTTGTCACAACTGAAATCCTTCTTTCTAAAAATATTATCTGTCCTTGGCTTCCATGACTTCTTTCCTTCCTGGTTCTTATGTTTGTTTGAGGTTCTTTCCCAATATTATTCATTCTTTCATCTTTTACCATCTTTCATCTCCAAAGTTCTGACCTTGTCCTTGTCTCTTTCTATGTTCCTACACTTCAGTGATTTAAATGATGACAATCATGAAGATATCCATGCATGTTAAACCTCAATCTCCAGCCTGTATAACATTCTACATTTCTAAGTACCTAGTTAACAATTCTGTCTAAATAAACTGCTAACCCCTTAAATTCCACTCATCCAAAGCTGATGTCATCATTTACCCTCCACGAATCTAACCCCTTTATCTAATCTCTCTGCTTGTGGATAGTACCTGTCACATAATCTCAGAAGTTCAGAACTCTGTTTTTTCTTCTTGCTAAGCAGCCCAAAGCAATTCTTAACAGCTTTATATACCTGACAAAATAATCAGCCTTTTACATAGTCCTTTTTACATAGTCACTCCCCTGCTTGCAAACCTTTAGGGATTTTCCATCACCTAAAAAGAATCCATGTTGATTTTTTTTTCCTTTCCAAACTCAAGGAATACTTACTGCCTAGAATCAGATTCTAGTATGGAATAATTTGAAATATTTCACTTGTGTTGTTCATTCTTTATGCTCAAAGAAGACTAATTACCTCACAAGAGTGATGTCTTAACTTACATGTTAAGGTAATTCTGCTTCTACTGTGAAGGCAGAAGCTATGACTTATACTTTTTTTACATCTTCCATAGTACCTAATATAAAGCTAGATATAATGGAAGTTTTTACAAAAAAATCCATATTGGATAAATTCAAAGAACCAAATGAATGTTTCATACCATACTTCATTCAGAAGTCTGCAATTCATGATGGAGCAATATGATCACTTCCCTGAGTTGTGTGATATGGCAAAACTGAGATACAATTGAGACATAAGCTAGTTTCCTTCAAGAATTTCATTTGAAACATTTGACAGTCTAGGACAGATAAGGCATTTATTTTTCCCTTCTAAAAGATACCACAGACATGATTCATGATGTTAGATGTCATCTCCTTTTAAAGCCATCAGCTTACCTTCAGAAGGATATATATGTTTGTTTCTCAGGAATTAAGAAAACTTGTAAACTCTCTCTCTAGGTCAAACTTTCTTATGACTTATAATGGCTCTCTACCTTTGGAGGGATAGTCTCCATGAAAGAGATGATGACAGATTTAGAATTGGAAGAGATATTAGAAGCCATAGATTTAATTTTTACATATGAGGAAATTTAGACATGTAGAGGTTGAATGCTTTGTCAAATGTGCAGTTACTAAGTTTCTGAGGTAAGTTTCAAACCAGTGTCTTTCTAACTCTGAAACCCCTGTGCTATCCACTAGACGATGATGTTTCTCAAAATCCTTCTTTTTACAAGAATATTGAGATATGGTAAGAAAATTTTCTAGAGGCTAATATAGAAAACAAAGCTAGAGAAAGATAATGATTAGAGGGAGGGAAAAGAGATAAGCCCGTAATGTTGGCTTCTTTAGTGCAATTGACTGAGCTAATGGGGAAATCATTAGAAGGATTTTGTCACCATAAAAAAAAAAAATGAAACTAGCAAAAATACTTCTTTTCTCCTGTTGCATTGGGAAAGTATTCTTCTTACCTGGGCTAGAACATGGCCAAGTAAAGTTGACAGTATGGTTCCTTGAGCTAACTGAATTGTTAGCATTGCAGGTATAGGAATTGTCAGTGTTAATGGCTTGTATATGGAGTTGTAGATGGAAATGTGTCCCTGAGGTATTAATTTGCTCTCTCCCTCTGTACCAGGTATATGTCAAATTACTGTTCCCATGGTCAGAACAGAACAGATTCACAAGGCATAAGGTGTTATTCCATAACTCTCCAGTCACATCAATCTTTGGCTCCTGGACAGGATCTAGAAACAAAAGTTCTGTTAAGATTGACACAGGTTAAAAAGGTGCTACAGGGCTAATAGAGAGGTTGGAAAATGTCATTACTAGGTAACTCACCAAACACAGTAACCTGGAAGCAGGTACTAATTAAAACATTTCCTTTCTGACTGGTGATTTCCAAGAAGTAGAGGCCATTGTCATTCTTTTGAGCTGTGTTAATGTATAAGGTCAAGTTCTTAGTTTCGACATGAACTCTGTTTTTAAATTGGCCAGCTTCCCATTTCACCTCAGAGTTGCTTTTCAAACTCAGTATCTTAAATTTTTCCTGAGTGGAAGCTAATTTCACAAACCAATCAAACTTTATATTGTTTACATAGTCCTCACTCCAAATCGGTTGTAAGATGATCTGATTTCCCATGATGACAGCTATGCTCTTTGTCTTCATATCACAATTTGATGTTCCTAGAAGAGAAAAGTTCAGGAAGTAAAGGTAGAGATCATTAGCTTTGAGTGCAAAACCTGACTAATTTTATCTCAAAGGAAATAACATTAGGCAAATAACCCCCCCACACCCAGAAGAAGGAATATGTATGTTTACAGGGCAGGCTCAGTGCAACAGTAGATTTCCTTCCCTGGCTTTCCCACAAGGAAATCTTATCTACTAAATATCAGCTTTGTGCAGAGCCTCAAAGACTGACTCTGACATGGGACTGTAAGATCTAAGAGAAAGAATACATATTCAAGGAAAAATATTAGATAATTTACCACTTTTCTGATAGTATCAGTATAGGTAGTATTTCTAATCCTATGTCAGATGATAAGCCAGTCTATCTAACTTTGTTCTCACGTGAATCCTCAGTCTTGGATCACTCCCAATACACCATTCCTTTTGCTCCTATGCATATGCTGCTGAACAAAAAGTGAAGAAAATAAGGCAGTCATTCTGAATGGTCTTATTAATTAAACTGAATCTTGATCAAGCCACATTCTCAGCAGCAGGAGCTGAAGGCTTTCAACCTATTTTCTCATTTGAAAGTCTTTTTCCTCAATTGTGCACCAATCAGATTTGATCTCTCCTGTCAGGGACATCCACTTTCCCAAAGGTATTTAAGCATGATGCCCATGGTGGGATCTTTGGTTGTTGAAAGAGACCAATGATCATCAATTTAGTGATTAGTAGCTAGTCTAATTAATAAATTGATTATAATTACCTAGAAACGCCCTCTCAGGATTTTTATTCATCACAGTACTTTTCCAGGTTTTTTTTATATCTGACGCCCCACCACACACTCTTCAATTCACTTACATTGGCATCCTTGCTATTGCTCACACATTTCATTACCTAACTCTACCTTTCTGCTGACTCTCCCCCCAGTTCCCCCTTCCTTCTCACTTCTCTATCTTAGCTTCCTGTTAAGACTCAGATCAAATGCCAAATTCTGTAGAAGGTCTTTTCCAGTAATGAATACCTTCCTTCTCACATTACCCTCCCATTTGCAATTCAGAATATATATAAATTATAGTATATAGAAATATACATTACTATTTTCATGCCATTGTATTTGAATTTCTGTGTGTCACCAGACCTAAGACTGAATGTTTCCTCTCTACTCATACAAAAACAGTTCTAGGTCAAGACCACATTATGTTTCACTTGAATTATAAAAATAACTTTCTAAGTGGCCTCCATACTGAATGTTTTTTCCCCTCCACTCTAACATATAGCTATTTAAAATGGTTTTACAAAAGAACATTTCAAAATGTCATTCTCCAGTTCAGTAAATTCCAGTGTGTCAATATTATCTCTAGGATCAAAAAAAAATTAATCATTTAAGGCGCTATACAAGTTGGCTGCAAGCTACATTCTCTTCATTTGAATATTACTCCATCCAGAAACCTTCCAGTTTCTCACTCTGCATATTCTGTCTCCTACCTGGGCCCATATGCTAGTAATGAACTCCATCTTTACTTTTACCTCAAATTTCCTTATTTCCTTAGAAACTCAGCTCCAATGCCACCTTCTATCAAGAAAGGTAGAATTCCCTCAGATTCCAGTATCTTCCCCCACAAAATTACTTTTCATTTCTTTTGCATAATAGAAATAGTTAAAATTTATGGTCCCACAGGAAGTCAACCACAAAACATTTACTGATATTGCTAGTGGTAGTGGTCAGTTGCTTTAATCTGCATGACCTTGTTGGGGTATTCTTGGTAAAGCTACTAGAGTTGTTTGCCATTTCCTTCTCCAGCTCATTTTACAGACAAAAAAAAAACTGACACCACCAAGCTACCCACAAGAATTTATTAAGTGATCACTATGTGTAATGCTGTGAAAAGATTGGGAACACAAAGAAAGGCAAAACCTTCAAGGTTGTCAATTCACAGTTAGAGGGGCTTTGGTATGAATGACAATTCATAATGCTTCATTATGTTCATGTACCAATCAATCAACTAGTCCTTGGCGACTGAAGTCGGTTGCCTTTTCTGGTTCCTCTGCTCCTTAAGCTCTCTGCTACTTTTGCATACTCTCTTCTCCCTTGGCTTCTTAAAAGAAAAACAAAGTTCTCTCCCAGTTCTCCTTCTCAGTTTCCCTTGATGAGTTTCATACACAATCAAACACATCACACAAGTGTACCAAGGTTCTGTTCTATGTACTCTCCTCTTCTTTATATTTACTCTTCCCTTTGATCTCATCAATTCCAACGTGCTCTGATTCTCATCTCTAGCAGATGATCCCTAAATCCATATATCTACTACTAAACTCTCTTTTGAACTTTTACCCCACACCCAACTGTGTACTGGGCATGTTGACTAGGATATTCCATTGAAATATCAAAATAAACATATACAAAATAAACCTTATTCCCTCAGTGATACAGGCTTACAATCTGGTTGTCATCCTAGACCTCTCATTCTCACACAGTATACACATCCCATCACTTGCCAAATCATACATTGTCTATATTCACAATATACCTCAAATTTTAACCCCTTCTCTCTATTTGAACAACGACTACTGGAGTCCCTCATTTTCTTTCAAGTGGACTACTAGCTTTCTAACCAGTCAACCTGGCTCAAGCTTTTATCCACTTAAATAGAGCCTACCAAGATAATAATAATATGTCTGATCTTGTTATCTCTTGTACTTTATGTTCCTTCCTTAAGGATGTGATTTCTCTCTCATCACACTCAATTTGGATCAATGTACAACATGGAAACAATGTAAAGACTGACAAATTGCTTTCTGTGGAGGAGTGGGAGAGGGAAGTAAGATGGGGGGAAAATTGTAAAACTCAAAATAAATAAAATCTTTAACAAAAAAGATAATATAATTCTAAAATAATACAAGGCACAGATATGGCTTTGTTATCTTCCTGATCAAAAGAGACCCCTTGTTACTTCTAAGATTACAATAATAATAATAGATAGATAGCATTAATATGTAATTATTATATACATTAATATAGCACAATGAATAGTACGCAGGGCTTGGAGTCAGGCAGATTCATCTTCCTGAGTTTAAATCCTGCCTCACATATTTACAAGCTGAATGACTTTGAGCAAGTCATTTAAACACTGTTCATCTTATTTCCTCATTTGTAAAATGAACTAGAGAAGGAAATGTCAAACCACTCTGATATCTTTGCCAAGAGAATCAGAAAAATGAGGTCATGAAGTTTCCAACATGACCAAAGTCACTATACTAGCAAATTATGTGTCAGAATTTGGGTATAATCAGTATCTCACTTGATCTTCATAATAACCCTTAAAGGTAGATTATATTATTATTATTATTCTCCTTTTAGAGTTGAGGAAAAACTAAACAGACAAAGGTTGTTCTGCCCAGGATCACATAGCTAGTAAGTACCTAAGGCTAGATTTAAAATCAGGCCTTCTTGACTCAGACTCAGTATTCTATCTAGTGCACAGAGTCAGGAATGGTCCTCTGTATTTCACAATCAGGAAAGTTGAAGTCCAGGAAACGGAATCTTGTCTAGGGTTTCTGTTTATGTAAGTTGGTGGCAGTGTCAGTGAGCCTCCTAGCCCCAGCCCCAATCCCACCCTGGTGCCCAGCCTACTTGATTAGACTTTGCTTGGGGCAAAGAAGCTACTGCAGTCTCATTGCTCTAAGGATGAGCAGCTTTCCATGTGTGATGGAACTCTACTCCCCTTAGGGGCTCCCTGGTCCTCATTATACCTAATCCACCCCTCTGGAAACCCCTTACCTTGGGTCTGAAGCATAAGGAAGATAAGGAGAGTGAAAGTTCTCCAAAGCATCTCTACAGAGTACAGTTCACAGCCAGGGTTCCTCAATCCCCCAGCTAAGACTTGCTTCCCTCAGCTGGCCCCCCACACTGTGGCTTACACTGTCTTTTGCAGACAACAAGAAGTTGCATGCTTTGTGGGGGGTAAGTATAGGCGGTCGTTGAAGTATTAGTCCGGCCACAGTTTCCTCTGTGCTGTCTATGTTTGGTCTTCTGTGAATTGATAAGGCATCAGTACTGAGTTGAGAAGAGCTCAGCCCCTGAGCAATGGGCTCATACATTTACAGATTTGAGCCTGTCAAAGGCACAAAGATCGCTAGTGAGGTCAACTCCTCTGCTCTGAGGGCTCCTCTCTCTGTTAGTTCTGGCAGTGACAGTTTTGCCAACGGGCATTTGTGAGGTGTTTCCTATTTGCTCAGGATTCTGCTGAGAACTGGGTATACAAAGAAAGGCAAAAACAGAGCCAATCTTTAGGAAGTTTATATGCTAAGTCGGAGGATAGCAAGTAAAGCAAAAACAGATGTATATGAGGTCATCTGAGAGGAGAAAGTTCTGTAAATTGAAGAGATGGGGTGGAGTGGATACCTTGCAAGGCCTCTCACAGGAGATTTTGACCTAGTCTTGAAGGAAACAACTTTAACATTTTAAGGTTTGAAAATACTTTATAGGGCAGCTAGGTGGCGCAGTGGATAAAGCACCAGCCCTAGAGTCAGGAGTACCTGGGTTCAAATCCGGTCTCAGACTCTTAATAATTACCTAGCTGTGTGCCCTTGGGCAAGCCATTTAACCCCATTTGCCTTGCAAAAACCTAAAAAAAAAATACTTTACATACGAAGGTGGCAGAGATGAGGCTCATCCTTGGACCATTCTGCTAGGTTCTCAACCAGGTTTGTTGAGTTTGCTCCCAGAAAATATATGGTACAGGAATAAATACTCCCATTCAGAACACCTGCAGGCATTTTTGATACCTTTCTGTTGGCATATGGTGATGATAATGGCTGCCAAGTTAGCAGTAAATGTTCATACAAAAGGCATAAACAGGTAAAATCTATCATTGTCTCTTTTTTTACATCTTTCTGTGTCTGTCTCTGTCTCTGTTTCTTTTTCTATCCTCTTTCACAAGAGAAGAAAGAAATATTGTGGACCTCCAGATAGGGAGAGAAGTAGTGTCAGTAAGACTGGCTATCCCATCTTCCCATCTGCATAAGCTTTCCATATGGCCACCTGTTTCTGCTGTCTGTGTTGTGGGATTGAGTACTGGAGATGGAACAGAATGGACGATGACTTTGTGAGTTTTTAGTGGCCAGAAGCATGAATAGAAATAACAATTTGGCCATAAAACAGGAGAGAGAGAGAGAGAGAGAGAGAGCTTCAACTACACCACCAGAAAGTTTTTTCCTCGTTATTTTCTTGGCAGGGAGGAGATAGAATATGTGTGCAGAATAAAACATGCATTTTCATATACAACTAATATATAAGGACTTATATTTTAAAAGAGTTCAAGAGGGGGGATGAAAGGAAGTGATAATGCTATGAGAAAAAAAGTAAACAAAAGAAAATTGCACAAAAGAGACTAGAAGGAAGCTCAGAAGAGGACATAGATGAAATAGGGCAATTTGAGAACTACTTTGTTAAGCTAAATACATACTAGAATCCTATGACAATGGGGTCAAGACTAGGGAAAGAAGCAAAAGAAGCAGCTGTTGGGTGGAAAGAAAGCATGAAAGAATAGGGAACAGTTAAGGTCCCAGACATTCAAAATGAGAGTAAACTGTAAGTTTAATATAAGTAAGAAGGTAAAAATAGAAGAGATTGTACTATAAAAAGGGAATGACAAAGTTCAAGACTTTGGAGGTAAAGCCTTTGCTAAGGTCTAAAGTGTGGCCAGAGCAGAATGAAGCTATAGTTGAGTGCAGAAGGGAGTTGTTAGAGATGAGAAGATTAAGGAATTATAAAACTAGTATTTTAGAAAATTCTGTGACATAAATCTTAGATTCTCTAAAAAGGATGTTAATCATGAGCATTGTTGTTCAATCATGTCTTACTCTTTGCTACCCCATGTTAGGGTTTTCTTGGCAGAGGTATTGGAGTAATTTGACTTTTCCTTCTCCAGCTGTTTTTACAGATGAGAAATTGAAGGAACTGGTTCAGTGACTTAACCAGGGTCACAGGTAATAAGTGTCTGGGGCTGGATTTGAACTCAAGTCTTTCTGAAACTAAGTCTACTCTTCTATTCACAGTGCCACCTAGTTGAGTTATGAGTGAAGAGAAAAGTCAAGTGTTAGAATCATTGAAGAAAGTGGGAGGATTATCTGAAGATTTACAATGAGTACCAGATAGTATAATGAAATTACATAAATTTGAAGAGAGAAATGCTATTAGATTGTAAATAGAAGAAGGAAAAAACAACCAAATTCAATAAACACTATTTAAACATTTAAAGCATGGACCGAGAAAAGAGACATTTCCTAGAAGCATCTCAAAGTTTTCAGAAAGGACCTCAAAAGTTATCATTTCCAAACCAGCTTTGCAATCTGAGCACCATTCTTATTTCCCAGATCAGAACCTTGGACTCTGCCTCTAAACCTACTCTGATCTCTAGCAGGCAAGCTCTCATCTCATCTTGCCTGGTACCAGACCTCCATTTCATTTTTTTTTTGCAAGACAATAGGGTTAAGTGACTTGTCCAAGGGCTGGTACTCTATTCACTGCATTACCTAACTGCTGGCTCCACATCACTTTCAAACAAAATGATAGCCTCCCACCCCAACTTCCCAACAGAGCTTTCCGCTCCTCTTTATGTATTCAAACTGGGACACTGCCTATTACAACTGAAGGTGCCAGCTGTTTTGTGACTGTATTTGTATCCTCAGACCTTAGCATACTCTGTAGCTATATATATATATATATACATATATATATATGTATATATATATATACATATATATATATAGTATATAGTAAGTACTTAATTCATGCTTTAACTATTCAGCCATAGTAATAGGATCTTAGTACCACAGATCCTAAGCTAGAGGGGACCTCAGAGGATATCTAATCCTATTCTCTACAGGAGAGATAAAAGAAAGAAGACCCAAAAAGATCACACTGGAACAATTTATTATTCACTCCAAACTTCATGATTAGAGGAATCATCTCATAAATCTGCAAATATTTATCAGAATGGCACAATGGTCATTTGTAGAACAAGAGCACAGGGACCTCTATTATCTCCCCACTAATGCCAAAATGAATATGTGTTCCATAGCCATTCCAGTCAAAGGCAGAGAAATCCCCACACTGCCTTGGGGCTCCTTCCAGGAAGAATCCTCCTCCATCAATGCAGTGCTGCAAAGTAAACAAATGAAAGAACCTTGGAACCATTTAGTGTTAAAATTTATAGAGTGAGGGAATGAAATTTGTAGAATGAAAATCAGATTTTCCAGAATGCTAGTTGTCCAGAATGCTAGTTGTAGAGCCTCCCTCTCACCTCTTGATCCCCAATAATGATTAACCTCAGCATCTAATTCAAAAGCTACCATACATGGGAAGCCTTTCCAACAACCCAGAGCTTGGTGATCCTTTCAACTAGTATGAGTTAAACCTCCACTGAATCCTTACCATAATTCTCCCAAACACAGGAGAAAGTCCCTGAATTCTGAAATTACAAAAATTTGGTTTGAATCATGATTTTATTCCTTATTGTCATACTACTTTAAAAAAATTTTTATTTATGGCAGTGGGGTTAACACAGCAAGGCAATTATTAAGTGTTTGAGACTGGATTTGAACTCAGGTCCTCCTGACTCCAGGGCCAGTGCTCTATCTACTGCATCACCTATTGTCATACTACTTTTAACCACTAAAAGCTGATAGTAAGTTGTATCAATATGTGAGACCTGAATGACCCCATCTCTTGGGAGCCCCTTCATACTTGCACCCCTGAAAGCCAATTGGCATGAATGATTCAGCCCAGAGAGAGGAGGGAGAAGTAGAACCTATAGAAAGAGAGAACAGAAGAGATGAGAGAGAAGGAAGAAGAGAGAAATGGGAGAGGACGAGAAAGAAGAGAGGAGAGAGAGAGGGAGAAGACAGAGATATGGATACATATCAGCACCATGATGGATTACACTTAAAAGTCTTGTCTTAAGCTAAAATAGCTCCTTAAGATTTCTAGCCATTCAAACTAGTTCAACCTCCTGGGGCAGCACAAAGTAACCAGGTCCTTTTCCATAGGCAGAACTTCAACTATTTCAATGTAACTATCAGTTACCTCTAAATCTATTCACTTGTTCCTCATGCTAATTTCTTTATCTATAAAATAAAAGTACCAGCATCTTAAGAGCCCTTAAATCTAAGATCCTAGGATTTCCTGATCCCACAACATCACAATTAGCCTGACCTGAACAGGTTTTGATTTGTCAATAACGTTCTTAAAAATATGGCTCATAGACTAGAACATAATGCTCCAAATGTGTCCATTCAAGAGCAGTATATGCTCTCTATCTTGTTATATCCTTGCACTGAAATGGCCTCTTTTGCTGTTATGCACTATCATTCATACAAAATGTTTCATTGGACTAGATTCTCTCTAGAATTCTAAAAAACTCAATAAGGAAGAAATAAAGATAGAGGAAGAGAGAGAATGGGGAATTTCTCTGGCCCCTATTGTGCGCCAGGCTCTGTCATAAAGGCTTTACAAATATGGCCTCATTAGAGATAATGAGCTAGCTCAATGGGAAAGAGGAATGAAGGGGAGTGAGAATATCTGAGGTCGAATCCTGCCTCTGACACTTGCTACCTATATCACCAGACTTCTCAGACTCTCCCTCTCATCATGTGTAAAAGGACAGGGTTTCATTGGATGACCTTTAAGTCCTGTGAGCCTAAAGCCTTTCCTAAAGCTGACTCCCAGAAATACGATTAGAAGGTACTGCTCTCCATGAGAGGTCAATTCAGTCTCCACATTGGGATTGCTACAACTGCCACATTCAAACCCATTGATTCAAAAACTAGCCAACCACCTCAGGGTTTCCATATTACAGCTTTGTCTAATAATAATAACTAATATGAATTCATGGTACTTACTTTTGAGCCAGGCCCTAGACTAAGCAACTTATATTTCTTATCTCATTTGCTCCTTAGAAAAAGGTACTAATATTATCCTCATTTTACAGATGAGGAAACTGAAGCAAAGTGAAGTGACTTGCACAGGGTCACACAACTAGTGGCTGAGGCTGTATTTGAAATTAGGTCTTCCCTCACTCTAGGTCAGTCACCCTATCCACTGAACCATTTAGCAGTCTTAATTCAGGAGTGAAGTAGACTTTGTCTACCTTCTCAAACATGACCTATAGGTCTTCCTCTGATACTAAGCAACTTCCTCTGCCTAACAATATTACCTCAGGTTCCTAAGGATCTATATAGCCTAGAAGCTGAAAGCATGTATCCAGAGCAGTACAGTGAAATTGCTGCATAGTGAAGGGAAGATATCAAATATCTTTTGAGATATCAAAATAACTAGAACTCTGGACATGAACTCAAAGAGTCCTAAGTGTGAATTTGGCTTCCTAGCTCTGATTCTGCACAAGTCACTGTAACTCCTTCAGTCTTAGTTTATTCATAAGTAAAGTGGGAATGTTACCTACATAGGGTTGTCTTTAAGGTAAATTGAAGCAATTTGTATAAAACACTTTGTAAATCTTAAAACATAAATGCTAGCTATTAATATTGTTGCTATTGTTAAAACATGAACTCAGACCTTTTTTCTCTGTCTTTATGTCTGTCTGTCTATCTGTCTTTCAGTCTCTGTCCCTCTATCTCTCTGCCTCTCTTTTCAATGAATTGAAAAGAGTTAGAATTGATATGATGCTTTAATCAAGCCCCACTAGACTCAGAGCTTCCTGAATTGCTCCAAATCCTCTGATGGGTCCCAAGACTCACAAGTTCAGTGTTACATCCAGTGACTTGAATTCCAGCACAGAGGGCATTGGCTGCTCTTTTATTATTATAAGCCTGAAACTGGATAAACCCTCCAATAAATTCCTCTGTTAAAACACAAGAGTATACTTTTTTTAAGTTGTTTTTTTTTGCAAGGTAAATGGGGTTAAGTGGCTTGCCCAAGGCCACACAGCTAGGTAATTATTAAGTGTCTGAGACCGGATTTGAACTCCTGATTCCAGGGCCAGTACTTTATCCACTGCACCACCTAGCCACCCCAAGAGTATACATTTGATCACTGTAAAAGGCAAAAATTCAGAAATTAGCTTCTAAGAAGAAGCTCAGGAGTTTCCTGAAAGATGTACCTTAAAACTTGGACTGTGGTTTAACACTCCAATGGTGTCAAACAAATCCATCTGCAAGCAAGGCCTCATGCTTTACAACCACAGACATAGCCAAAAGGGACCAAGACCATGCAAAGGCATCACCAGAGATTTTGACTAAGCCCTGGTTATGAGTGAAATTCCCTTGCTTGCCTGAGGGTTATAAGAAACTAGGGTACTCTTTTTATGGACATGTTATCATTACAATGCAAAGCTCAGAGGGAGGAGGACAACAGATAACAAACACTCAGGCTGGCCCAGTGGTGGTTTTTTCTGCATTGCCAAAGTCATAGATAACAGGCACAGCTGAACCATTGTCAGTCAGTCCAACACTTCCCAGTCCCATATTTCACTGGATACCTCTTCATGAGATAGAAAATAGCAGCATAAGGACAGAGTTGGGGCGGGGGGGAGGTCTGGTTGAGCCCACTTCCCAGGGAAGCTTCCCCACTCAACTGGCACAAAGAACACAGTTTACCTGATAGAGGCCAAAGAGATTCCCTCCCAGACTTTTGAAGAAGCTACTGTCAGTATGATATCTCAATAGGGAGTTATTCCTCCATTGTTGTAGTGGAGATTTGTTGGGCACATGCCAGATGGCTAGGTCCTTGGCCTGGATGTCATAGTAGCCTGGGTTCTAAAGAACAACAAGAGTCTCAGCCCAATGGTATCATGAATAAAATTCAACATAGATAAATTAGACATATTCTCTCTGAGCAAGACAGCACTTTTTTTAGTATCAGAGTTGCTACCTACCAATAGAATGGCTTAACAGATTTTCCTCAGTTGACCAAATACCCTAAGATAAAGACTTAAGTCATTTTTATAGGGTCAGAACAAAGAACAGAAAAGAATAGGCTGACACGATTGGGGTTTAGGGGAACATAACTGATAACATCACTGAGACATTGAGACTATATGATTGGTTAGAAGTTGAGAGTGGGGGGGCTAGCAACAACCTTTCCTTTCCTCCTGTGACTAAAAAGTGTTTATTGTTGAGTCCACCTGCAAGATTAAAAGATAGTGAGCCAGATTTCTTTGAAAAGCAAACCAGATGTCAGTGAAGGGTAGTTTGATGGTGTTAAGACTCTAAATCAGACTCCTGGGGTATCCACCCACATCTCACAAGGACAGGAGATTTCCTTGAGACAAGAATAGAACAGTGATTAGTAGGAGAAATGGCTATCTAAACTTAATTCATTATTGATTAAGTTAATTTCTATGCTAAGTTCAGGAACAGAATTGTAACTTTAGGTAGTTACCAGACTAAATAAATTAATTGTAAATAAAATCAATAAAAACAATAAAGAATCAATTTTATCTTCTCAATAGATTTCCAGGGGGTAAAATTAGACTTAAAATTAAAGCTCCTTGTTTATTAAACTGTGAGCTCTGAATTCTCTCTGATCATATAAGTGACAAAGCTTACAAAACACAGAGTTAGAAGTTAGAAGATATCTTAACAGTCATCTTGTGTAACTAATACCCAGAAGATTCACTATTGGAACATACCTAACAAGATGTTGCTTAACTTGATGAACTTCATGAAGGAGAATCCACCACCTCTCAAGGAAGCTCATCGCCCTTTTGAGAAATTCAAAGTGTTCGAAAGCATTTTTTCCTGACATTGTTTCAATTGATCACTTTTCATGTATCACCTACTGATCCTGTCAAACCAAGCACATCTAATTTCCTCTCCATACAAAAATTAACTTACTGCTGGCTTTTGAAACTCCTCCCATAAATAAACTCCAGGGGCTGAGAACTCAGGACCTATCTGGAGAAAAGTCAAGAAGCATTAGACCTTCAGACAGAAAACTCTGACAAGAATCCTGGGCATACCTTGTAGTCATCATTGGTAGCAGCTTCTGCAGATCCAAAGGTGGCGTAATTGGCCCAATTTCCATCACCCTCAGGATAGTCTATTCTATTACCCTGTTGACTGGACCAGTGATCCCCCTCAGTGTACTTCCCTGCCAAGTGATTCTCATGTATACTGGCCACCAGAGTCCAGCCACCTCCCCCAGACTTCATGTAACAAAAGGTCTGGTAGATGTTCCCATTCACAGTCTGGAGGAAGTAGAGGCCATCTGCAGAAGACAAAGCCACACAGGCTCACTCAGTGACAGCACATGAGAAATCTTAGGTTCATGAAAAGACCCCAAAACCAGAGGAATTACCTTCCAAGCTTCATCCAGTCTTGGCTTTGGGACTTTCCTTACTAGAAAAATTCTTCTTTCCCAGAATCTGGAAGAATATTTCTGAATTGATGCTGAAGCAAGCCATGGAAACAAGAATTCCAACTGGAAATCTATTAAGACTATTTTCTGTATCATCATAACTCCCATTTGTATAATATTTATGAATTTGCAAAAATTCTTTCCTAAATACTATTCAGTGAGATGGATAATACATATTATTTTCATTTATAGATTCTGAACCTGAGGCTCAGAGAAATTATTAGTTACCATAGTTGTGCAGCTGATTAGTATCAGAATAAAGTTTTGAACCTATATTAAATGATTCTGTCTAGATTTCTTTCCACTATGTTACATATTTTTTCTCTTGGCCATTCCTATAAAAGTCAACAAGGAACTGACTAAAAGATATTAGCAAGGGGCAACTAGATGGCACAGTGGATAGAGCACTACTCTGGAGTCAAAAGGACCTGAATTCAAATTCAGTCTTAGATAATAATTACCCAGCTGTGTGACCACTACCTTGCAAAATATATATATAATATACATATATATATATATATATATATGTATATGTGATTTGTGAACCTGAACCAGCTCTTCAAACTAGTTCTGTGAAACAGAGACCCTCCAGATATACTGACTCTCTAACTTTTGTTCTATTTGGAATCATTGACTCTGAAACTTCTGCTCTCTAAACTTAGTTCAAAGAATGAAAATATAAAAGATTATTCTGGAATGATGCTACTGAGGAGTACAGAGGAGAATTCATGGTACACTCAGCTCTCTCCAATTTCATGGCTCCAGATCAGCCAAAGGGCAGCTAGATGGAAGAAAACTAATCTCCCTGAGTTCACATCTAGTTTCAGAAACTTGTTAGTCATGTTGTCTCAGTTTCCTCATCTTTGAAATGAACTAGAGAAAGAAATAGCAAATCACCCCAGTATTTTTGGCCAAGAAAACCCCAAATGAGTTCACAAAGAGTTGGATATGACTGAAACAACTCATTATCACCAACAAGAAGACCTATTAAGAAAGATAGGAAAAGGTAAAAGAAGAACGTGAGGGAAAATAAAATGAATGTAGATTTTTAGCTAATAAATAAGACACTCCTCAAATCAAGTGTAAAAAAGAATGCTCCTTGGGGCAACTAGGTGGCAAAATGGATAAAGCACTGACCCTGCAGTCAGGAGACACTTATTACTTACTTAGCTGTGGGACCTTGGACAAGTCACTTAACCCCATTTCCTTGAAGCTCCTCCCCCCAAAAAGAAAAAAATGATCCATTGGAATTTGCCTTACTTCCTAATTCAGAATGATATAAACAAAGAAGTGATATGTGATCCTTTTGCTCTAGCTGACCTTTCCCTTAATGACTTGCCCTAATTTCAATAAACTCTTTGAGTATGGATTGTTTCTTTTTTTATGTATTTGTATCCTTAGTATCTGGCAGATTGAATAGAGCATAATAGGCATTTTTTAGATGTTTGATTATTAACAAATTGATGGTAAATATACTAAAAGATGCAAAAAAAATGACTTGTAAAGTTTTTCTTCTTTAGCTTACAGGTTTTTTTAGTTTGATTCTACCTACTTGAAATGGCTAGATTATAAACTCCTAGAAGTCAAGTGACATCATTTTATAACCTTATATAAATCTACATTCACTTGGGCACTATGATTATAATCATATAAATTTAGAATTCAAATTGGGACTAGACTATAACTCAAATACACTAATGTATATGGGACTTGATTATAACTCAACTACACCAATGTATCTGTGATCTCATTGCTTCTAATGTTCCTTCCAATGATAAACCTCTCAACACAATCCAAATGACTCTGTCTGTATCCTCCCATAAATTTACTAAACAAGGTCCACTCAACATGCCAGAAGCCTTCATTATTTTTTTTCCTGACATCCCAATGATATCAGGCTTTCTACATATATAATCCTTTATCCTCAACTGGTGGCTGACTATATGTGACATAAACACAAACTAAATCAATCAATTGGTCAATTAGTTAAATAGTTAAATTTGGTCAAATTGGTCAAATGGTCAATTAGTTAAATACAGTCAGAGTATTGTGACTGTATTTAATTAAATCAGAGTGCATGATAAGACTAAAAATAACTAGCATACATAGTAAGAACACCTCGTAACAAATGTGTGAGTTAGAGTTTTTTGGGGCTTCATAGTTTTATGAACTCAATTCCTAAATAGTCCTTGGTAGAAACAGTATGGATCCACCAAAGTTCCAAATCCAAAGCTTACCTTAGGCTCAAATCTTAGGAATTCTGACTCTCTTGTTAGGCTGATTGCAAAACCTGACAAAATCAACATGGCTTAAGTCCAGATGCAGGGATTCCACTACAAATTGGTATTGGTGATGGTGAACAAACAGAATTGAAAGAAAGAACTGAAAGAAATAATTAAAACAAACCAAAACAAAACCAAAAAACAAACAAAACCAAAACCAAAAATCCTGAGAACCTTTCTTGGGGCCATAGAGTCTGAGTGAATGTGAGTGAACAGAATGTTCTCCCTTTGAATGCTGCCAGAAAGAATGTCCCAGTCTGGTAGTTTTAAAACAGTAACCTTGGGGCAGCTAGGTGGCACAGTAGATAGAGCATCAGCCCAGCCCTGGAATCAGGAGGACCTGAGTTTGAAGCCAGCCTCATGCACTTAATTCCTAACTGTGTGACTTTGGGCAAATCACTTAACCTCATTGCCTTTCAAAAACAAAAAACAAAAAAACAAAAGCAAAAAAAAAAAGTAACCTTTCTAATTATGCAACCAGTGGAAAAAGACTATCTTCAACTCTGTTTGTAGGAGAATGTAAAAAGTCTTCTCCCCCAAAAAAATGTACCTAATATCATCCAAACAAGTGTCTCCAAATCAGGTGATCTCAGTATGCACAAAGCAAAGTCTCATATAAATAGAATGATGCTTTGTAAGTTTGTTGATTTATATGTTACAAACCAAGTTTAGGAATCTATCAGTAAGCATAAGGTCAAGTGGGATCTATTCAAATTTTAAAATATGCATGTTAGGGTCATTTGAAACCAATGTACTATTAGCTCTGAGTAGAGACAGATGAATCAATAATTTTCTGTCCAAGCAGCAAACTTTGCAGTTTCTTTGACTTTCAAGTAAGCAAAATTCTCAAAATTATGCATAGTAAGAGAATGTATTATTTTATTTTTTCAGCTTAATAAAAGTGATAAATGTCTATAAGGTACGTAAGTAGGTATTACAATTCCATTAGGAATACTATTTCAAAATAAGTTGGTTTTAAGTGAACAAACATTTATTATGCACTCAGATCATAATTCTTTTGATTTGTCTAGGGCTTAGTTGCCATAACTAAATGCCTATTTACAAATGGACCAGTTTCTAAACATAAGCGATACAAAGAATAAATGTAAATATCTGTACATGTACTCCTAATTATTCCTCCAATAGAGCAAACTTCATCATATTTTTTCTTCACTAACTCCACACACTTAGCATAGAGCAAACCAACTTAAGTTTTTCAAAGAATAATGCCTAGTTTCATTCACAAAGACTTCTTCCCAAAATTAATTGATTCTCATTCTCTGCAGAAGTTATAAAAATACTGAGTTAACAAAAACTTTTCTGCCAAAGAAAATGAAAGATTTCAGGAACATTCTCAAATAAGAATATGAATGTTCCTTATCTCCTGATATGGTATGGAACCATCAAATAGCTCTTGACGAGCAAGTCCCAAGAACAAAAGTTTTGTTTTGTTTTTTTTAACTGACTGAATAGTAAAAAATAGAAATTCTGGTGGCAGAAAAAAGTCAAGGGGCAGCTAGGTGGTGCAGTGGATAAAGCACTAGTCAAGAGAACCTGAGTACAAATTCAACCTCAGATACTTAATAATTACCTAGCTGTATGACTGTGGGCAAGTCATTTACCTCCACTGCCATGCAAAAACAACAACCAAAAAAGTCAATAAATAATCTTGGTCTCTCTAGCACCAAAAGCTAACTCATACAAAAAAAGGTACAGATTCAATTGGAAGAATTTTATTTACTGAGATCTTTGATTTCATCAAAGTAGGTAATGAGAAGAAACTTCCTTTACAATCCAAATTAGAAAATACTGTACAATTTAAGAGTTGCCTTGAGCACTTAAAAGGAAGAAAATTACTCAGGATGTTTCAGAGATGAGCCTTGAGCACAGTTTTTCCTGTTTCTGTGACTAGTTCTCTTTCACTTTGCTACATTTCCTCTCTTAGAAAGAAATCTGAGAAATCAACCCTCATTTTACAGATGGGGGGATGAATATACATACATACCTACGTTACACATGTCTACATTGTGCCTACATGTGCATAGACATTCCACCTAGACAAAATTTAATTTTTAATATATATATATATATATATATATATATCAATCAATCAAATGTTTAATGCTTCAATCAAATACAATTGCTGTTGTTTTGGAACAAACAAAAATAAGAACCCACCCCTTGTGCTGTTTGAAAATGCAATGTTTGTTGAGTATCAGTTTTTGTGTAACTTAACATTAGAGTGTACCTAGAAAATCCAGTATACAGGAACAAATTTTCAGCTGGTTTGAATATTTTGTGCCAAAAAATTTATCAAAATTGCAAATGCATTTATGTGGTATCTCTGATATTTCCATAAATACTGTGTTTCTGGCAAGAAATCATATGGTATAATTGCAAGTTATTCAGAAGCCCTGATGAACAGAAACTATATTTTGACATAGCAATACTCATTCCAGTGGGGAAGAAAATCTTGATAACTGTACCACCAATAGTAAAAGATATTTACTCTTAACTTTTTTGCAACTTTCAACTTCAGTTCTAAAAAAATGAAATAATTTATATTGTTATTTTTACCAGAAACAAGCTATTTAATATTACTATTATACTTATTTAGTAATATGCAAAAGGCTATCTTGGTATTATAAATCCCAGTGAATCAGTACATAATAATATTTTGTATTGAAGAAAAAACAAGGTTCTTCTGCTATTATAGTTATTACTGTTTGAAGTGACTAAATGTTTTTATAAAATATACTGTTTTAGACTAAGGATATAGTTTTAATCATCAAATTTTAAGTCTGGTGTTTTGTGGGAGTTGGAAAATTGTATTAACTATGTGGTGTTACTAAAATATAGTAATGGTGTCACTTCAAAAGCACTAGTGGTTTCATAGTGCTCATTGTATAACTATACATCTATTAGAGAGCATCTTGATGTATTTCAGAATTAGCATTTCAGATTTTAAGTTCAAATTGTAGTTTTTTCTACATATAATCTGCTTTTCCTTAGTTACTATTTTCTCTCCTAGAAATAATGTTCAATTAAGTAGTATATTTGAACAAGAATTAAGTCTGGACATTAAGACTGACAAGACAAATAAAATATAGTCTATTATTAGCATTTTGCTTGTTTTCCTAAAATTATCAAGTTTTATAATCAAAGAAAATGCACTTAAAATTGGTCCTTATAACTCAATGGATTTATTCTATATATGTATATTTAATAAAAACTGTCATAAAGTAAAAAAAAGAATTCATTAACTATACCACAAATCATCTGCAAGGAGTGATAGTTTTATTTCCTTCATTGCCTGTTCTAAGTGTTTCAATGTCTATTTTTTTCTCTTGTTGCTATGGTTAACATTTCTAAAATAATATTGAATAATAGTGGTGATAATGGACATATTTGCTTCATCCCTGATCTTACTGGGAAGATTTCTAACTTATCCTCATTACAGATAAAGTTTGCTGATGGTTTAATATAGTTACTACCATATTTCCCCATGTATAAGATGCACTTTAATTTGGGTGCCTTAATTCAAAATTTGAAAAAAATATGCATTTCATAAAGTTATTGAACCCAAATTTTATTCATCATGAAATTCAAGGACCTTCTGCTCATGGCTTTCAGGCATCTTTTGAGCAAGTCTGGTGCAAGCATGCTTGCTCCATTCCATTTCATGAACCTGAAGCCCCAATTGTGTCCTCCTTTGAAATCAGTAACTTTTTATCGTCAGCAATTCTTCTTGCCTCATACTGATCTATCTTTATGGACCCCTGAATTCCAATTGCCCTTTGCTCTTCAATCGAGAGCTTCAATTTCCTCTCTAAATCAGGCCATTTTGCTGACTTGCCTGTCATGGCTTTTTCAGTAGTTTTTCTTCCCGTAGCCAGTCTCAGATTGTTTTCTCAGTTGTAGGATCAAACTGACCTTTAGCAGCACGATTTCCATTTACTTTTGTAAACTTTTAACTTGAATTCAACACTGGATGAAAATCTTTTCTGAGTCATTTCTGGATAGAACATGACAAAACATAACGTAATATGTGGGAACACAGGCTATGCTAACAGCCATGACACAAGTCATTTCCAAGTAAACTGCCACCTGGACAGTCTCAGGAGCTGGCACGCCACCCTGAGAGATAAGGGAGTCCTTGGGAACTGGACATGCCACCCCACAGCCCAAGGGCACAAGACACAGCTGTGTTTTACCACTTCCCCCCTAATGTATCCCCTTATCCTGTAATGCAAGACACTGCATATATACCCCACCTGTGTACCCCCCAATTACCTCATTTTCTTTGTTCTACCCCGGAAGACCTAAAAGTATATATGTAGAAGCTAAGCAGTAATAAAGTTGAGCTGGATGCATAAGGCAGTGGTGGCTTGACTCCTTATTCTCAGCTCCCCTCCAGGAGGGAGGTCATCACTGTGGGCCCCAAGGTGAAGCAAGCCACAACAAATGGTGCCAAAACCCGGGATCCCCCCAAAATTCTGAAGGACGCTTCAGAATTCACACTCATCCTTGTGGGTCAAGATAAGTGCCCCACATCGATCAGTCTCTAATGATCCCCTTGCCCCAGCGACCCCACGGCTTCTAGAGCCCCATGTAGTCCCTTAACATAATGGGGAATCTTCCCCCTTCTTCACAAGATACCCAAGTATGGGTTCTTAAACACCTCCTAAGTTCCCATCGCCTGAAATGTTCTGAAAAAGAATGTAAGATAACACTCCAGGCGGTTTTGGCTTTGGCCCCTTGGATTGAAGCTGGCCAACTGATGGATCCTGATATTTGGGGGCGTTTTGACACTTGCCCACAGATCTGAGGTCCATGGTGACTTTTCTCCCCTGCTGCCCTTCTATCCTATTGTCACTGTAATATATGCCTGCCTTTCAGGGAGAGAGGAAAAACCTCAAGATATTTTATGGGAAGCTTTAGATGCAGAAAAGGCCAGGAAAGAGAGCCCATGTCACCTCACTGAGGTCTGCAATGAGGGCACTCAAACTGATGAGAAATCCACTCGCCCCCCTCCTCCTAAGTCCTCCCCATCCTCTGCCCAACAAACCCCCCCCCCCAAGCCTCCTCATCTCTCTACCCTGAGTTATCTCAGGAAGACCGCTGGATCCAGCCTCCCTGAAACATCAGGATGCTCCCCCTGCCCTCTCAGCAGCAGCTAACAACTTCACAGATGCCTGTCAGATGAGAGATCTTTGCTGGGTCTATTGATAACCATTACCCACCCTCCCCTCTCCTCAAGGGGATTTCAGCACTCCCTATCAAGCTCCCCTTCTTGTTTCCCTCCCCTCTAGCCATTCCACAGGTTTATGTAGCCTTTACAGATGCAAATGGGCAGAATTGCAAGCGCTAGCCTTGGTCCTTGCCTGCTTCCCTTCCTCCCCCATCCTAATGCAAGGGAGAGGGTTTGCTTGTTTTTTCCCCACAGATTGCACTGCCCCGCTGTAGATTCCCGACTATCTGACCTGACCTGCCTCTCTAGATGAAGCTCTCACCAGCAGCAGCAGCAGCAGCCCTCCACCCTTCCAGATCAAGCTAAAGAAATGCAAAGAATGTCTCTAAACAACAATAGATGAAACCCAAGAGGCAGAGGACTGAGGGGGAAAAGACAATCCCCCCAGCCTCTCTGCAGCGCTCTAGGAGGAGCTCTTTACCTTAGCAAAAAGAGCAATGTACTTTTAACCTAGAGGACACTTGTCTCTTCACCAACTCCTTGCTACTATGCTATTCCTGCTGAACACCCCCGAAGCATGGGTCACCCCTCCGTGCACACTTATCCCCTTCCTCCCCTTTTCTCCCTGACACTAGACACTCCCCCCCGTTTCTGGTCTCCCTCCACAGATCCCCTGGACCCCCCTGTAAAAGCCCCTGGTGTTTCACGTTAGTTCCCTACTCGGTGTTTATTATGAATATGCAGGTCCCCCCAGCTCTTAATGAAAAACAAGGAGGAGATGTGGGAATACAGGCTATTCTAACAGCCATGACACAAATCATTTCCAAGTAAACCACCACCTGGACAGTCTCAGGAGCTGGCATGCCACCCTTAGAGATAAGGTGCGCCGGAGTCCTTGGGAGCTGGACATTCCGCCCCACAGACCAAGGGCACTAGACAAAGCTGTGTTTTTACCACCTCCTCCCTAACGCAATATCCTGTAATGCAAGATGTTGCATGTACACCCCACTTGTTCATTCCCCTCAATTACCTCATTTTCTTTGTTCTATCCCAGAAGACCTAACATATATGTAAAAGCTAAGCACTAATAAATTTGAGCTGGAGGCATAAGGCAATGGTGGCTTGACTCCTTATTTTCAGCTCCCCTCCGGGAGGGAGGTCACCACTGTGGGCCCCAGGGTGAAGCAAGCCACAACACTAATATACCAGTAACAAATGTGAAAAAAATGGGTGCAAAGACAAGCACAAAAAAAAAAAGCAGGAAATACAAGTAAAAATATCTACAACCACTGTATAGGTCACTCACAGTTTTTAGACCCCAAATTTTTTGAAAAAGGGTGTGTCTTTTACATGGGGAAATATGGTATTTATCATTCTAAGGAAAACTCCATTTATTATTAAATAGGAATAGGAATAGGAATAAATTTTGTATTTTGTTAAAAATATTTTCTACCTGTCAAGATAATTATATTATTTCTGCTGGTTTTGTAATTAATATGGTCAATTATGCTGATAGTTTTCCTAATATTGAACCAGTTCTGAATTTCTGATATAAATCCCACTTGGGGGATCCTGTTTATATGTTGCTGTAATCTCCTTGCTAGTCTTTTATTTAAACTTTCTGCATCAACATTCATTAAGGATAAAGTTTTCTTTCTCTGTTTACCTGATTTCAGTATTAGCACCATATTTGTCATAAAAAGAATTTGGTAGAACCCCTTCTCCTATCTTTCCAAATAGTTTATATTGTATTGGAATTCATTGCTCTTTAAATGTTTAGTAAAATTCACTTATGAATCCATTTAGTTCTGAGGACTTTTTCCTTAGGAAATTCATTAATAAATTGTTAAAATTCTTGTTTCTAAAATGAGGTAATTTAAGTATTCAATTTCCTCTTCTATTAATCTGGGCAATGCAAATATTCATCCATTTCCCTTAGATTGTCAGATTTATTGGCATACAATTGGACAAATTTTTATTTTTTCTTCATTGGTGGTGAATTAAGATTTTTCATTTTTGATGGTGATAATTTTTTTTTTTAATCACATTAATCAATGGTTTATCTATTTTATTTTTTTCATAAAAGCAGCTCAGTTTAATTTATTAGTTCAATGGCTTTATTACATTCAATTATTAAATATAGTTTTTATCATTGATCTTGATCTGAAAAGAATGAATTTAATATTTCTGCTTGTCTATATTTTATTGTAAGGTTTTCATGCCTTAATATGTGGTCAGTTTTTGTGTAAGTGCCATATACCATTGAGAAAAAGATATATTCCTTTCTATTACCATTCAATTTTCTCCAGTGGTCTACCATGTCTTTACTTTTCTAAAATTTTATTCACCTCCTTAACTTCTTTCTTTTTTAATTCTATGGTTAAATTTATCTAATTCTGACAGGGAAAGTTGAGTTGTGCCTCATCCCCCAATCCAATGTAGTTTTACTATCTATTTCTTCCTGAAACTCATTTAATCTCTCCTTTAAATAAATATAGAGCTTACATCAGATTGCTTTCTGTTGGCAGGAGGACTGGGAGGAGGGAGGGAGAAACATTTAAAACTCAAAACTTTGCAAAAAAAAGTTTGGTAAAAACTACCATTGCATGTATTTAAATAAACAAATAAATAAACCATTTAAATTTTTAAGGGTTGCATACTATACCATGCTATACCAGTTTAGTACTGATGTCATTTCATTGTCTATCTTTTAGCAAGAAACATTTTCCTTCCTTGTCTCTTTTATCTTCACTTTTGCTTTTTCTGAGACTATAATTGCTGCTTCTGCTCCTTTTTGATTCACCTAAAGCAAAGTATATTCTATACCAACATTTTACTCTGTGTGTGTGTGTGTGTGTGTCTGCTTTAAGTGTATTTCTTGTAAACAACATATTTCTGGTTTTTAAGTCATCCTATGTGGTTTCATTGTATGTGTGATTTCATCCCATTCACATTCACAATTATGATTATTGTATATTTCCCTCCATCCTATTTTCTCCCCAGTTTATACATTTATCTCTCTCTCCTTTAATCCTATTCCTCTTTATCAGTATTTTACTTCAGTACTTAGCTGCTCTCCTTCTATGAGACCCCATTTTTCTTATCTCCTTCCCCTACAATTTCCCGTTTGATAATATAGTGCATGTTATTTCCTTTTTGAGCCAAATACAATGAAAGTAAAATTCAAGCAATGTTCACTCCCATTCCTTTTTCCCTTCACTCTAATATGTCTTTTGCACCTTTTCACATGGCAAATTTGCCTTCTTCCTCTCCTTTCCTGTTTATCCCAGGCAATCCTTTCTCACCCCTTAATTTTTTTTATATCATTCCATCAAAATCAACTTATACCTCTACCTTCTGCTATGTACCCTTTCCAACTATCTAATTAAAAAATACATTTCTTAAGAGTTACAAACATTGGGGCAGCTAGGTGGCGTAGTGGATAAAGCACAGGCCCTGAAGTCAAGAGTAACTGGGTTCAAATCTGGTCTCAGACACTTAATGATTACTTAGCTGTGTGGCATTGGGCAAGCCACTTAACCCCATTTGCCTTGCAAAAAAAACCTAAAAAAAAGTTACAAACATTGTCAATGAGCTCTAACCCTGCAACTGGCAACATTAGCTAAACATACCAAGAAGGTCAGAATAGTTCATAAATATGGAACACTTAATATGTCCCATAGTGCTTTACAGAAAAATGGTGAAGAAAATTGAAATTAGTCAGCATGCCAAAGATAGCTCCTTCTGTGGCAAAACCAAAATGAAGTGATAATCTGAAAGTATCTGTCATTGTGGATTCTTTAAGAAATCAGTAGCTGGGGGTGCATGGAGCTACAATACCACCTCTGCAGTCATAGACTATCAGAAATTTTCTATCAGAAAACTGAAGGAATTGAAAGACCAGTAAAATCTTCTCCTTATCAATTATAGCTCATAGTCTAACAATAAATGAGTTAATTTATGAAATACATTTTTTAAAAGTTGCAAGTATCATCTTCCTCTGTAGAGATGTAAATTGTTAATGAATCACTTGTTTTTTCTTTGAAGCTAACTTTTTTATACTTTTTTGAGCCTTGATCTGAAAAAAACTGAATTTTCTATTTAGCTCTGTTCCTTTTATCAGGAATATTAAAGTCTTTTATTTAATGGAATGTCCATTTTTCCCCCTGAAAGATCATTCTGTTTTTAATTAATTAATTAATTATATGTTGCTGTAATCTCCTTGCTAGTCTTTTATTTAAATTATTTAAATTAATTTAATGTAATTAATTAGAGTCAAGTGACTTGCCTAGGGTCACACAGCTAGTAAGTGTCAAAGTCTGAGGCTGGATTTGAACTTAGTCCTCCTTACTTCCTGGTCCAGTACTCTATCATCATGCCACCTAGGTGCTCCAATTATATTCAGTTTTGAAGGGCGGTTGGTTCTGGGTTGCAATCCAAGCTTCTTGGCCTTATGGAATATCACATTTCAACCCCCTTTAGATGCTACTTGAATCCTTTGTAACACTAATTGTGTTTCCTTAATAGATGAATTGTTCCTTGCAGTATTGCAGGTTTGTATTATTTTCTCCTTGATCTGATAATTCTGAAATTTGGCTACAATTCCTTTTAAGTTTTTCATTTTAGTATCTCTTTTGGGAGGTGTATATTCTTTCAGTCACTATTTTACCCTCTGGCTCTAGGACATCAGCACACTTTCCCTTGATAATTTCTTGAAAGATACTGTCTATGCTCTTTTTTGATCATGACTTTCAGGTCCAATAATTCTTAAATAATCTCTCTTGAATATATTTCCAGGTCAATTGTTTTTGCAATGAGAAAATTCACATTTTCTTCCATTTTTTCATTATTTTGGTTTTATTTGATTGATTCTTAATGTCTTTAACTTCCACTTGCCCAATTCAAATTTTTAAGGAATTATTTTCTTCAGTTGGCTTTAGTGCCTCTTTTTCCATCTGATCATTTCTAATTTTTGAGGAATTGTTTTCTCTTTTCAAGCTGTTGGCTCCTTTTTTATGATTCTCTTGCATATCTCTCATTTCTTTTCCAAATTTTTCTTCTACATCTCTTATTTGACTTTTGATATCCTTTTTGAGCTCTTCCAGCTCTTTGGTACTGAAGCTAATTCATATTTCTCTTTGAGGTTTTGTATTTGGTATTTTGAGGTTGTTGTGCTCTTCTGAGTTTTGTTTTGATCTTCCTTGTCACCATAGTGACTTTCTACGATCAGGACTTTGGGAGAGAAAGGTTGCTCAATTTCTAGCCTATTTCATGACTTTCAAAGTAGAGATATGCTCTTAGGTTCGGGCGGGGGGCAATGTCCCAAGTTCCTTGTGCTGGAAGTTGGTGAGCTGGCCACTGACTTCCTGTGCCTCTGGGGCTGGCTTCTCAGTTTCACTAGTCTATCTGTCTATATGAAGGCCTTCAGGACTACCAGGACCAACCATTACCCTGCTAAGTTGGGAATTTAGGCCTCATAACAAGCCCACAGTTTCCACTGGTCTGCTGAGCCAGGAATGTTAGTCTCAGCTACTTACTTTGTGTTGCTGCTAAGGATCTTCTGCTGGCTTACCCAGATACCATCTGCACTGGCCTTTACTCCACTTTTACCCAAGGGAGACAGTGCTTTCTTGTGCTCCTTCTAAGTTATCTGGGATGGAAAATTCTTTCACTCTATATTTTTGTGGTTTGTGTTGCTCCAGAATTCATTTTGAACAGTGATTGAAAGTTGTTTCAAAGGAAATTGGGAGGAACTGAGGCAACTTCCCAACTCTTTTCCACCATATTTACTCTGCTGCCATTTACAATTATTTTAAATAGAATTTTTCTTCCTACATCTATCTTCTTGTTGGGTTTTATTGGTAATGCTAATGATTTATATGGGTTTATTTTATATTTTAAAACTTTCCTAAGTTGTTAATGGTTTCAACTGGCTTTTTAAATTGATTTTCTTAGGTTATCTAAGTATATTATCATATTGTATACAAAAAATAATAGTTGTATTTCCTCATTATCCGTTCTGATGCCTTCAATTTCTTTTTCTTGTCTAGTTTTTATATCTAGTATTTCTAGGACAATATTAAATAATAGAGGTGATAAAGGAAATTCTTGAGCTTATTGGGAAGGTTTCTGATTTATTTTCATTATTATTTTAAGAAAAATCCATTTAGAGCAATTTGGAATTATGCCCAAAGGTCAATAAAAATGTGCATACCCTTTGATCCACTACTTGTCCTATACCCTGAAGAGATCATGAAAAAGGGTAAAAACATCACTTGTACAAAAAATATTCATAGCAGCTCTATTTATGGTGGCAAGAAACTGGAAATCAAGGGGATGTCCATCAATGGGGGAATGGCTAAACAAATTGTATTATATGTATGGAACACTACTAGTCTATTAGAAATCAGAGGGGATAGGATTTCAGAGAAGCCTGGAAAGATTTGTATGAACTGATGCAAAAGATAAATAGGAGTCCTCCCAAATGTCTTCAATGACATAAATAAGATATTGATAACTAAAACAGGAAAAGTCAAATTAGAGAAAGAAAACTATATAGCAATTTTCCTAATGAATTGTTAAGTATATTAGGTATTAAGTATATTCATTAGGAAAATTGCTATATAGTTTTCTCTAATTTGACATTTCCTGGCTTAAGTATCAATATCATATTTATGTCATTGAAGGCATTTGGGAGGATTCCTTCTTTGCCTAATTTTATTTCCAAATAGTTTATATAGAAATGGAACTAATTGTTCTTTAAATATTTGATAGAAATCACTTGTAAATCCATCTGGGATTTTTTATTCTTAGGGAGTTGATCAATGGTTCAATTTCTTTTTTCTAAGATAGGATTATTTTAATATTTTACTTGCTCTTCAATTAATCTGGACAATTTATATTTTTGTAAAAATTGTTCTATTTACTTAGATGGTCCCTTTTATTGGCATGTAATAAGATAAAATAACACCTAATTGCTTTAATGTCATGTGCTTTGGCTGTGCATTCACCATTTATCTTTGATACTAGAAATTTGGTTCCCTTTAAATCAAATTAACTAATGTTTATCACTAGATCATAATTTTATTTAGTAGTTCATTGGATTTTTTCACTTATAATTTTATTACTCTCTCCTTTGGTTTTCAGAATTTCCATTTCATTAATTGTGTTTTTATTTATTCTTTTTTCTATTTTTTTTAGTTGCATACCTGGTTCACTGATTATTTTTTTTTCTCTTTTATTGATGGAAGCATGAGAGAATTACATTAATTATCTTGGTACCAGTCAAGAAGCAGGAACATGAGGGGGGCAGAGCCAAGATGGGGGTGTGAAGGCAGGAATTCCTGGAAACTCATTCCCCCCAAAACCCCAAAAGCTGTCAAACTATGACTATAGCCAAAATTTAAAGAGACAGAACCCACAGAAAGACTGAGTGATACAATTTCCCAGTCCCAGACAACTAAGAAGTTCCACAGGAAAGGTCTGTTTCACCTGGACCTGGGGTTGGAAAGAGCTGCAGTGGCAGCACAGCACAGCTGACCCAGGCACCTGAATCCATGGCAGAGAGGGCAATTTCCAGACCTCTTGGCCCAGAGATCACTAGGGACACCTGGAAGGGGTGGTATGAGGGGAATTTAAACCCTAACCCAAAATGACTACTCGGAGTCCTCTCAAAGTGGTAGCAAAGAGTTAAAATTTAATTCAGTTCTTGCAAGAAGTGGGGCAGTTCCTAACTCTCTATGAGAGAGAGAGCAGGAAAAGCCAAATTACAGAAGCCGAAGCAGGGTTTAAAAAAAACAACACCAAAACCACAACTTATTCCCCCTCCTCTTTTCTGCCAACCCTTACAAAAATTGGTCAAACTTGATGGTCCAAAGAGAAGGGAGATGTACCTAAGCTTTCCCAGGAAAGTTAGTCTTTGTTTACATCTTATAACATTAGGGTGACATAATTTTTCTAGCCTGAGATCCAGGTTCTCACGCTCACCTGATTCTTGAGAAATAGAAACTGAGGCCTATGGCTTAGACTAATTTATCACTATGTTTCTGAAAAGTCAGCACTTTTGCCCCTTACAGTGGTGAGAGAACTCTGCCACACCAGAGTAGAGTGCCAACCTCAGAGCAGCCCTGTAGTGAGAACCTGCAGCGGGAATCAGCTGAGTCATCCAGCACTTCTAGAGCTCTCAGCCCACCAATAGTAAGGGGATCAGGGGAAACTGCAGAGGTCTCTCTGCTCTTCCTGGAGCAAGACTCTGATGTTTGCCCACACCCAGATCCAGGTCACAGTTTGGGCCCCAACATTACCATAGCCAAGCAGGGACCCTCTTCACAGCTCCAGGGCAGAGGGGAATGCTGTCGTCATCAACATACCAGAGCACAGGCAAGAGAGCAGTCAGAACCTCCCATAAGACCCTGGAGGAATTAAGAGCCCTGTGGATTGTCCTCCAAACCCCACAAAGCCTTGGAAGTACAATAAATCACTCATAGACTGAGGAAATGAACAAACACCAGGAAAATAAAGAATCTGACCATAGAAAATTACTTTTGTATTTCCCAAAAGAAAAACTTGCAAGAATATTGTAGCCAAATTCTAAAACTCCCAAGTCAAAGAGAAAATACTAAAAACTGTCAGAAACAAACAATTCAACTACAATGGCTCTATAGTCAGGATTACACAGGATCTGGTGGCATCTACATTAATGGCTTGTAGGGCTTGGAATATGATATACCGGAAGGCAAAAGATCTTGGTTTACAACCAAGAATCAACTACCCAGCAAAGCTGAACATCCTCTTTCAGGGAAAAAGATGGACTTTCAATGAAACAGAGGACTGTCAATTTTCCTATTGAAACAACTAGAACTGAACAGAAAATTTGATCTACAAGTTCAGGACTCAGGTGAACTACAGAGGGGGTGGACGAGAAGGACTAATTATGAGGAATTTAATGATGTTGAACTGCTTGTATTTCTGCATGGGAAGAAGATACTGATAACTTATATGAACTTTCTCATTTATAAAATCAGTTAGAAGAAGCATATATAGACAAGGCACAAGAAGGAGCCGAATATAATAGAGTAAAAAGATGGAGTCAATGGGTGATAAAGGAAAGTACTGGGAGGAAGAAAAAGGAGAGGAAGAAGGGGTTTAGCTATTTCACATAAGAATCAAGAAAAAGCTTTTTTCAATGAAGTGGAACAGGGGAAGGCAAGGGGGGAATGAGTGAGCCTTCATTCTCATCAAAAATGGCTCAGAGAGGAAATAACATACACACTTAATAGGGTTTAGAAATCTAACTTACCCTAAAGAAAAATGAGAGGAAAGGGATGGGATAAGAGCGAATGAGGGGAGGGAAGGAGGGAGTGGGTGATAGAGGGAAGATTGTGGGAGGGGGTATTCATATATAACACACTTCTGAACAGGGATTGGATGAAAGGAGAGAAAGAATGGAATAAATGAGAGTGTAGAAAAATAGAGTAGAGGGAAATACAACTAGTAATAGTAACTGTGGGAAAAATAATTGAAGCAACTTCTCTGGTAGACTTAGGATAAAGAAGGCAACTCATCCCAGAGACAGAGTCTTTGTAATCTGAACACAGACTGAAATACAATTTTTTTTTCTCTCTCACTATTCTTAGGGTTTCTCATCTTTCTGGGAGAGGGGTTATGTTTACTCTCACAACAAGAATATTGTAATAATATAAAATAAATAAACCAAAATTTTTTTAAAATCAGCTTTGAAAAAAAAGCAGGAATGTGGAGAATAAGAACACTGAGAGAAGCAGTGAGTCTCCCTCTACCCCAGGTTTTCTTCTCTTTGAGTTTTTCTTATATTTATTCTGATTAAAACTGCATTTTAAATATTACTTTGATTTACTCCTCCTCCTTTTCCTTCTCTGTCCTAGACTTCCATGTGTCATTGAACCATGTCTCATGAGCCCTCCATCCACTGACAAGAGGGATTCCCTTCTTCCTGCCCCCATCTTTCCCTCCCTTCCTTCCCCATTCTACAGGCAAATACTTATTATGCAAAAATGACTTTACATAGAGAACTGCAGAAAGACTGGTAGTAAAGCAAGAACTGTCTATAATTCTTTAGGGGAATCTCTATGATTAAATAAAGGCTAAGGTCATGGGATGACAAGGACTTAGCATGAGTCAGTTTATGGCAACCAAGAATCAGTTTATGGCATCTGCTACTCATTTCCAGGGAAATGTGAAGAAAGAAAAAGAAATTAAAAAGAAAGTTAAGGTCACTATTGTGATAGTCCAGAATCCCTTGGGAAGACAGAACTAAAAGAAAAGGAAGAACAATAAAATAGATGAAAGTATGGATCATGTAATTTCTGTTGAAAGCATAAGCAGGACACTAGAAAAGAGACTGTAGGAAGAGGTTAGCCAAGCAAGTTGGGGTTCCAATTAATTCAATTCATGAGATGTTAGGAATCTTAGAACCAGGAAAAGGTGACATTTTCTCTTTCCTTCCCTAAAGATAATGTCTTTTTACTTCTTGGAAATTCTGAAGTTATCTATTTTATAATTTCTGAACCTTACTTATTCATCTTTGGGGAGGGGAACTGAAAGTAAACATTTATAAATGTATCAGGGCAAATACAAACTCATTTTATATCACAGGATGGAGTTGATTGGGACTGTTATCTGAAATTATGTGTTCCATATTGTCAGCAGGAGAACCAGCAAATTTATTAAAATATGAGCAGCTATGTAATATAGGGGCAATTATATTCTGTACCAAAGGAGGAGTTTATGCAGAACTACCAGCAGGTAAGTGGTGGATTTATTTGTTAGTTTGGAGGCAAACCCTGAAGAAAATGAAGGAAGACTTCCTGGAGTTTTAGCTAGTATCAAACACTTTATGCACTCTTACTACAAATGATATAGGAAATTGGCAATGGATGACATGGTTACAAAATATAAAAACATAGGTTATTGTCCAAGTATTAATACTCAAATTGAGGAAATAAAGCTAGCAATCCAAGATAATAAAGAATATAAAGGGATAATAAAGAAGAAACATTTCCCATGAGATATTTCTATCTTGCCAGTGAAAAATAGAAGGAAAATTTAATAAGGATGGTCAATCTAATTAATATTTCACATATAATTTACATGATACTACAGCTTTATAAATCCCTTGACTGTAGTTGTAACCTTGTTACTGCCATAACACTATTGGGATCTGGAATATCACAGGTCAAATTTAGAAAAATCCTATACTCCTTAGGTTCTCAAGAATTACAGTAACACATGGAAAGTTAATAGCTGTCCCCATTAGAAACTAGACAACTCCCTGTTAAAAATCTCTTCAGGATCAAATATCCTTATAGAGAGATGGGCTTATGGAGAGATGTATTGTTCCTACCAAAACTGATAGGTCACTAAGCAATGCACAAAGCATTGATCACATAAATAAGAAAGGTCTCTTTAAAATTTGGGTGAAGTAACATATAGTTGATAAGCACCAGAAGACTGATATTATTCTGCCAAGATGTACAACATGCAAACTATGATAGATGACTACTGAAGGTAAGTATCAGGAGTATACCTTAACCTTTACTTTTATATGGAGGCAAATGGATTACATCGAACCACCAAAAGGGGACAGCAAGAAATACTTTTTAGCTTTTATTTGTAGGATGTCAAGATGGTCAGAAGTCTTTCCATCTGTCAGGGTAGATGCATCCACAGGAGTTTATTTTTTCTTGGATCACATAGTCCTACTTATGAAATACTGTAGCATTTGGGATCAGGTCACATTTCACTGCAAAAATAGTCAAAAGCTGGACACTACTGAAAAAACGATTGAGCAACAATAGTTTTAATTATTACAGAGAACAAAAATAAAACTGTGTGGGAATTATTATATAAAATATAATTAATTATACTATTGAGCATTTTCCTTGAAAGTCTAAATTCCCAGAATAGAACATTTAAATTTGTCCCCAATTATACTGATTATGCTATTACTATTGAGAAGATTCTATGGATTTATCCATATCCCTTTGAAATTGTTTCTGGGACTATCACATAGGATTATTTCTTTCTTGTTTTCTATTAGGTCACAAACCAGACAGCATTACTTTGAATGTCATTCCAATACTTGGGATCTATAGGTTTTCCAGCATTATGTAACTGAATGGAATCAGGGGAAATGGCTACTATACTATCACAGAGCTGAATTTAATTCCACTGAAATTAATAATACTGGTACTGTTGGTTCTCTTCCTAACTTTTCCATAATTCTTACATTTGTTAGTATGTGGTATAATTGGAAATACATGTTGTAAGGATAATAAAGACAGATTCCATTCCAGATGATGGTGGTGGTTTCAACAAGTTCCCTGCAATATTGCCACCCAACCCAATAATTCAAACCATTTCGATATGGCACCTATTACTTTATTTAGGTCATGAGAGGAGTCCATTGTCGTTCTATAGGCCAAAGTTAAGTGGACTTTTTTTTCTTGAACTTCTTTCAAACTAATATTTCTAGACATAATTCTACCTGTAGGGCATCAGAATTATGGAACTCATATCAGAAAGGAAGTCAAATAACTAATGGTTGTATTAAGCAGGATCTTTTAGGCATTGTTTTGGTGGGTAGTGAAATGGCAATGAGCATTGTGAATTCTTATGCCATTAAGACCTTGAGTAACAAATTAAGTGCCCTAAATGAATGACAAAGTGATTGTATACACATACCAAAAAATAGTATCATACTAGAGTGTAGGGTGTGAAGTATTCTGCTAAAATAATTCAGAATTAGACCAATCAATGGAATCTGACTAACTGAAATCAGTTTGAAGTCCCTAAAAGTGTTATTAATCAAACTAATTAGCCTCTTGCATTGTGCATCAGCAAATGGTAACTCAAAAACTTGAAAAAATACAATTTAGCTTTCAAATTACCACCTATTGTAGGTGTCCGGAATCTAGTAGAAGGACAATCCAAGAGAAAATCAAAACTAGTGATTTTTGGACTTTAATTTGAGGTCGCTGCTAACTACACCTGAACTGCGACTTATCTGAATTTAGGGTCCAAATCTCACACTTTACCTATTCATGTTAACAAAATTAGATGGGTTCCAAATGTCTTAGAAAAATTAGTGAATTGTAGCAAGGACATAGCGCCAGTCTCCTCTAGATATGATTGGTGGCTGAAGGACCCAATGTGATCTCAAGACTTATTTCTTGGACAGCAATGTTCCCTCGATTTAGGACAAGGTATTTGTTACATTGTAAGCCAGGTGCTTCATAACTGGGTCTGGAATCAAGAAGACCTTAGTTCAAATCTGACTTCAGACAATAAGCAGCAGTGTGACCCTGGACAAGTCACATAACCTGTTTGCCTTAATCACCCCAGGTAATGGAAAATTACTCCCCTATCCTTAGCAAGGAAAAACACCAAGGACAGTGTGGTCCACAGAGTCACAAATAATTAGAAATAACTGAATGACAACAATACATTTGCTCCCTTCAGAAAATGTGCCATAATCACATTTTGGTGTATGACAATGGAAAAAAAGATGCTTGCATTTCTTCTTTCCATAATTTGATTTGGCTAGATGGTATCACTTTAAAATCAAGCAAACATGCCAGCAGAAGAAATGTTACCCATGTGATGGATGATTGTGGGAACACAGGCTATTCTAATAGCCATGACACAAATCATTTCCAATTAAACCACCACCAGGACAGTCTCAGGAGCTGGCTTGACGCCCTTAGAGATAAGGTGCACTGGAGTCCTTGAGAACTGGACATTCCACCCCACAGACCAAGGGTACTAGACACAGCTGTGTTTTACCACCTCCTCCCTAACGTGCCCCCTTATCCTGTAACGCAAGATGCTGCATGTACCCCACCTGTGCACCCCTATTCCCTCAATTATTCTTTGTTCTACCCTGGAAGATCCAACAGTATATATGTAATAGCTAAGCAAGATTAAAATTGTGCTGGAGGCATAAGGCAGTGGTGGCTTGACTCCTTATTCTCAGCTCCCCTCTGGGAGGGAGGTCATCACTATGGGCCCCTGAGGTGAAGCAAGCCACAACAAATGATGCTTCAGGAGAAATTTATTGGACTATGTTACAAAAGAAAATGATTTTTTTAGAGAAATGTGCTGTTTCTATCTATTCTATAAGATTGGTAATGTAATGAGATAAACTTCATCAAGAGATGAGAACAATCATAAGGTGGCCCAGGTTTTGGAGACTAATGGCTTCCAGGTTGAGATACAGTTTATATAAATGTTACATGATGAGAGTAAATTCCTGAATTTAACTTAGCAAGAATATTCCCATATTATATTTCACTGCCATACACCATTTAGTGTTTTTTTTAATTAAATGGTAATTCTCCTAAAGCTTTTGCTTCCTACTTCTTTATCTATTGCATTGTAATATCACTTCTATTCTTGTTCCTTTTGTACCTTGGCTCTGTATTTTTTTCATACACCTCTGCCATTTAACAACTCAAACAGTGCTAGCTGATCTGTTGTCTTACCTACCCTTGCTATGTCATGATTCTTTAGTCCTATCTACCAATTACGCAGTTTATTTGTTGAAATTCTAGCAAACTTCATTCTTGCCAAATATCTCAGTTTTGATCAAAAGGTGCTCAAAAGTTAATTGGCTTAAAATCATTTGGAAAATTTTTTTTTACAAGTCAGAAAATTATGGTTTGAAGTACCAGAAGAAATGTTTCATAATAGGCAAATTTTTACAACTGAACCTTTTATATTATTTTTGGTGACAAATTGGCTTCAAAATGCTTTGGAAATCCAGATAGCCTCATACTATTATTACGTAATCTCTTAAGGTACAATATACATTTGGGGTAAGGTTTGTCATTAATGATCATAGATGTAAATTAATATTTCAAGTTATCTTTTAGATCATTTCAATTTTCTTGGCCAACTTTTTGTCAGAAAAAATTGTCATTGTTTTACTTCTGAATAAAATAACTTAAATCAAGGAAAGCTAGTAGCAGCAGAACTAGAATAAGTATGAGATTTATCATTTGCTTCTTTGCTTCTTTAGTGTTAAATTTAACTCATAGTTAAATTAAGTACTTACTTGGCACAGTGTCTGATACATATTAGTTGCTTAATAAATTTTTATTGATTGATCTTTCAAAGTCCCTTATCTTTTTTATTTTTAGATTAAGCCTAGTTTCTAACCTAATAAGGTTATAGATATAGAGGGGATATCTGAGTTCATCTAGTCCAATCCCATCATTTTAGAGATGATGAAGCTGAGGCTCAAAGAGATAAAGTAACTTCTTCAGAGGGTACATTGGCAGAAATGGAAGAGCAAGGACTTGAACCCAGTTTCTCTAACTTAAAATCCAGAAATCCTTCCATTCTACCATCCAGTCTCCTATATTTTTTTAGTATTTTTATAAAGATTTTATTTATTTTGAGTTTTCAATTTTCCCCCTAATCTTACTTCCCTCACCCTCACCCTCCACAGAAGGAAATTTGCCAGTCTTTTACATTGTTTCCATGGTATACATTGATCCAAATTGGTTGTGATGAGAGAGAAATCATATCCTTAAGGAAGAAACATAAAGTATAAGAGACAGCAAGATCAGACAATGAGATATCAGGCTTTGGGGGGGTTTTCCCCCTAAATTAAAGGTAATACTCCTTGGTCTTTGCTCAAACTCCACAGTTCTTTCTCTGGATACAGATGGTATTCTCCATTACAGACAGCCCAAAATTGTCCCTGATTTTTGCACTGATAGAATGAGCAAGTCCATCAAGGTTGATCTTCACCCCCATGTTGCTGTTAGGGTGTACAATGTTTTTCTGGTTCTGCTCATCTCACTCAGCATCAGTTCATGCAAATCCCTCCAGGCTTCCCTGAATTCCCATCCTTCCTGGTTTCTAATAGAACAATAGTGTTCCAGTGAGATACATATATACCACAGTTTGTTAAGCCATTCCCCACTTGAAGGACATTTACTTGATTTCCAATTCTTTGCCACCACAAACAGGGCTGCTATGAATATTTTTGTACAAGTGATGTTTTTACTTTTTTTCATCATCTCTTCAGGGTATAGACCCAGTAGTGGTATTGCTGGATCAAAGGCTATGCACATTTTTGTTGCCCTTTGGGTATCATTCTCCTATTTTTAAAGGAGACAGCATGCTGAATGGACAAGAAAGTTGGATGAAGAGTCAGGAAGACCTGAGTATAAGTCCTACTGTTGACATACATTGGCTGTGTCATATGAGAGAAGTCACTTAACATCTCAGTGCCGAGGCAAGGAGCTTCCTCATTGGGAGTTTTTTATACCAATATTTAGTTGAAAGAGATAACACATTTCATTTCATTGCTATTGGAGCACTTTCAGCTATGTCTGACTCTTTGTGACCACATTTAGGGTTTTCTTGCCTAAGTAACTGGATTGGTTGGCCATTTCTTTCTCCATCTCATTTTACAGTAGAGAAAACTAAGGCAAATAGAGTTATGATTTTCCCAGGGTCACACAACTAGTGTCTCAGGCCAGATTTGAACTGAGGAAGATTAGTCTTCCTGACTCCGCTGCATTACTTAGCTGCCCACAATATACTTCAAAAAAATTATTTAAATGATTACACATAATCTGAAAAATATCACAATATGCTAAGAGAAATCAAATAAGTAAAAACACCACCATCAGTACCTCTATATTTTGGACCTCCAACTTACCTCAGGGTGCTCTGCAAATAAGAGACTATCTGAAATATAGACCAGGTAAGGATGTTAGTGTCAATCCATATATTAAATCTTATTTATCATTTATTTACTAATATTTAATATATAATTGTGACACTATTATTTAATAATAATTTATCATTTCCTTAAATTAATTACATGTTAGAAGAAACAATAAATATTATTAAATATTGACACTCAATTTTCTTCTTTCTGTAGAATAATTATATGGAACTACAAATTCTAATAATCCCTTCTTATACTTTAGGAGATCACATGAAGTACTCTTTGGTAATGGATATTTGATAGTAACTGTGCAAGTTAAAAAGCTTGAAGAAAAAATTCCCATGATTTTGTGTTTCTGTCACCAAAGTGGCCCATGAGACTGTTAAGTTTGAAAATCAGGAGGAAGCAATTACCTCAAGTTAACAAGAAGTTTATTGATTATTACATGTAGTAGCCAAAATACAGACATAGACTGAATACAAGTAACCCATGCAAGAGACTATGAAATTCCCCATTGCTCCAATTTTTTTTTTTAGGTTTTTGCAAGGCAAACGGGGTTAAGTGGCCAAGGTCACACAGCTAGGTAATTATTAAGTGCAAGTCAAGAATAAGACCTAAAGGTCATTTATACCACAATCAGTACTAAGGAAATGGCTCAAGTAGTACTCTGGAAATTATCTGATCTATTGACACATTCAAAATACTATCTTTAATATTAGATTGGCAGACAATAACAGGGAACTGATCTGCAATTTTTCCAGAAGAGAATGAATTGTTCAAGAAAATAGAAGCCCTGGGGCAGCTAGGTGGTGCAGTGGATAAAGCACTGGCCCTGGAGTCAGGAGTACCTAGTTGTGTGGCCTTGGGCAAGCCACTTAACCCCATTTGCCTTGCAAAAGCCTGAAAGAAAGAAAGAAAGAAAGAAAGAAAGAAAGAAAGAAAGAAAGAAAGAAAGAAAGAAAGAAAATAGAAGCCCTTCTTGTAGTTCTGTTGATCAAACAATTCTGATTTCTTCTCTTTGCCAAAATGTTGATGTAAGTCTTTTCCTTATCCTGAAGACTGTCTATTTTTGAGACTGTCCAGAGGTCTCCTATATAAGCAATTCTGCAATTTATCAGCAGTTCTATTGCCTCTTTTTTTTTCTCTTTTGCAACTTTGTGGATCAGCACAAATTATTTTCCCTTATAGTCTTACATAAAAACTTAACCCTTAGAGATATTTTACTTCATTATAGGATTCAACTTAATATATACAGGAGTATTTTTTAATCATTTGGATGAAATTAGACTAAGATTGGACTCTATGAAAAATAGGCCAGAGGGGCGGAGCCAAGATGGCGGTGTGACGGCAGCATTTCCCGAGAAGTCTGACCCCCAAACCCCTAAAAAAGCAAAGGATGGCTCTAGCCAAAATTTAGTGGGGCAGAACCCACAGAAAGACTAAGTGATACGTTTCCCAGTTCAAGATAACTTGGAACTTCCACGGGAAAGGTGTGCTTCACCAGGACGGGGGTTGGGAAAAGGCCACAGCGCAGCTCAGCTCAGCCCAGCCCAGCCCAGCCCAGAGATCCCCGGCAACATCTTGAAGGGACGGTGAGAGAACTCTGCTGCACCTGAGTGAGTGTGGAGTGATGAGCCCAGCCACACAGCCTGAGCAAGAATTGGGAGAAAGCAGCTTGCACCCCCAGAGACAGTAAGGGAAGTCTGAAGAGATTCTCTGCTCTCCCTGAGGTACAATTCAGCTGTTTGCCTGCACTCACATATTGCAGTTTGGGCTTCCTTACTAAGATAACTGGATCCTTCCTTATAGTCACTGGGCAGAGGAAATACTGGGTTATCTACATATCAAAGCACTGGCTAGAGAGCCTAAGACCCTGGAGGAATAAAGGTCCAGGTGGGCTGTCCCAAAAAAAACAACAACCTGAAAGCCTTGGGCTGAGGAAATGAGTAAAACTACAGAAAAAAGGGGGTGACTAGGTGAGGCTGTGGATAGAGCACCAGCCCTAGAGTCAGGAGTCCCTGAGTTCAAATCCGGCCTCAGACTCTTAATAATTATCTAGCTGTGTGGACTTGGGCAAGCCACTTAACCCCATTGCCTTGCAAAAAAAAAAAAAACCTCAAAAAAATTTTAAAAAACCAACAGAAAAAGAAGAATCTGACCATAGAGAATTATTTTAGTCTCATGGAAGATCAAAATACATACTCAGATGATGACAAAATCGAAGCTTCCATATCCAAAACCTGCAAGAGAAATAGAAAATGGGCTCAGAATATGGATGAACTCAAAACAGACTTTGAAAAGCAATTAAGGGAGGTGGAAGAAAAATTGGGAAGAGAAATGAGACAATGCAGAAAAATCTTGAAAACCAAAACAAAAGCTTGGTGAAAGATATACAAAAAAAAAAAATACTGAAGAAAATAATATGTTAAAAAAGCCAGTTTAGGGGCAGCTAGGTGGCGCAGTGGATAGAGCACCGGCCCTGGAGTCAGGAGGACCTGAGTTCAAAAGTGGCCTCAGACACTTAATAATTACCTAGCTGTGTGGTCTTGGGCAAGCCACTTAACCCCATTGCCTTGGGAAAAAACCCTAAAAAAATAAAATAAAATAAATTTTAAAAAACAGTTTAGGCCTAATGGAAAAAGCAAAACAAAAGGCAAATGAGAAAAAGAATGCCTTAAAACGCAGAATTGGTCAGCTAGAAAAGGAGATAAAAAAATCTTTCTGAAGAAATTAACTCCTTCAAATGCAAAATGGAACTAAAGGAAGCTGATAACTTTGCTAGAAATCAGGAAGAAATAAAACTCTTCCAAAAAAGCCACAAATTAGAAGAAAAATGTGAAATATCTCATTGGAAAAATAACTGACCTTGAAAATAGATTCAGAAGAAATAATTCAAAAATTATTGGACTATCTGAAAGCCACAACCAGGAGAAGAGCCTAGACTTCATTTTTCAAGAAATAATACAGCAAAATTATCCTGAGATCCTAGAAGCTGAGGGTAAAATAGAAATCGGGAGAATTCACCAGTCACACCCTGAAAGAGATCCCAAAAGAAAAACTTCCAGGAATATTATAGCCAAATTCAAAAACTCTCAAATCAAAGAGAAAATTCTAAAAGCTGCCAGAAACAGACAATTCAAGTACCAAGATTCCATAGTCAGGATTACACAGGATCTGGCAGCATCTACATTAAGGGCTCATAGGGATTGGAATATGATATTCCAGAAAGCAAAAGATCTTGGTTTACAACTGAGAATCAACTACCCAACAAAAGTGAACATTCTCTTTCAAGGGAAAAGATGGATTTTCTTTCTTTTTTAAGGTTTTTGCAAGGAAAATGGGGTTAAGTGGCTTGCCCAAGGCCACACAGCTAGGTAATTATTAAGTGTCTGAGATCAAATTTGAACCCAGGTACTCCTGACTTCAGGGCTGTTGCTTTATCCACTGTGCCACCTAGCCACCCTGAAAAGATGGATTTTCAGTGAAACAGGGGATTTTCAAATTTTCCTATCAAGACGACCAGAGCTGAACAAAAAGTTTGATCTTCAAGTACAGGACTCAGATGAACCATAGAGGGAGTGGAAGAGAAGGACTAACTATGAGGAAGTTGGTGTTGAACTGTTTGTATTCGTGCATGGGAAGAAGATATTGATAACGCATATGAACTTTCTCATTTATAAGAGCTGTTGGAAGGAGTATATATAGACAGAACAAAGGAAGGAGCAGAATATAATGGTATGATGTGGTAAAAGGATGGAGTCAATGGGCGATGGGGAAAGTACTAGGAAGAAGGAAAAGTAGATGAAAAAGAAGCTGAGAGATTTCACACAAGAGTCAAGAAAAACTTTTTCAATGGAGGGGAGGGTGGGAAGGCAAGGGGGGATGAGTGAGCCTTTGTTCTCATCAGAAATGGCTCAGGGAGGAAATGAGGTACACACTTAATAGGGTGAGGAAATTTATCTTGCCCTGGAGAAGGATGGGAGGAAAGGGATGGGATTGAGGGGGAATGGGGGGAGGGAAGGAGGGAATAGGTGATAGAAGAGAGGGAAGATTGAAGAAGGGGGTACTCAGATTCAACACATTTTTGGACAGAGCCAGGATGAAAGGAGAGAGAGAGAACAGAATAAATGAGAGTGGGGAGGAATAGAGTGGAGGCACAGTTAGTAATAGCAACTGAGGGGAAAATATTGAAGCAACTTCTCTGGTGGACTTATGATCAAGAAAACAACTCACCCCAGAGACAGAGCCATTGAAATTGGAAGACAGACTGAAGTACATTTTTTTCTCTTTCTATTCTTGATGTTTCTCATCTTCTGGGGGGGGGGGGAGGTATGTTTACTTTTATAACATTCAGTTTACATCCATGTATGGCATGGAAACAATGTAGAGACTGTCAGACAGCCTTTGGGTGGGGGAGAGGGAAGGGAGGAGGGGGAAAAATTGTAGAATTCAGAGCCTTGCAAAAAGTGATGGGTACATATTACTATTGTATATAATTGGAAAACAAATAAATGTTATTTTAAAAAAAAGAAAGAAAAATAGGCAAGGAAATATTTTTTAAAAAATTATACCTTGGATTTTTTTGTTTTTGAAGTTCATTTCTTATATATATGTTTATATGTAGTGTGACAAAACTATTTCCTTTCATCTGTTTTAAAAAAGTTAAATATGATTGTTAATGACTAAATGTGTATTAATTCTTAAGTCAGACAAAGAGACCTTTTGCAAAAGCCTTGTTTCAAACAAATAACTGAAAACAATGAAACTATTGCCACCTGGTGGTAATATGACTTAGCAAGAGGAAGAAAATGACAAATTTTTAATTTCTGATAATACACTTGCACCTGCACATGCGCGCACACACACACACACCCATACACCCACACCCACACACATACACACACACACACACACATACAGACACAGAGTCATAGCCACACTTCTAGAGATATATGATATGTTACACTTTGTGTCAACCCTTCATTTCCACTATACATGCATTCAATCTTTTTCTATGCTCTATTGCTATTTTTTAGTCAAGTTCAGCTCTTTGTGATTCATTTTGGGGGTTTTCTGGCTGTGGTACTAAACTGATTTGCCATTCCTTACCCAACTCATTTTAAAAAAGAGGAGACTGAGCTAAGCAGGGTTAAATGACTGGCTCAGGGTAACATTGCTAATGTCTGAGGCTAGATTCAAACTTGTTCTTTCTGACTACAGGCCTAGCACATTACACTGCACCATTTGGCTGCTCTTTATTTGCATTTCTAATGATTGCCTTGTTGTCTGGAAGAATGCAGGTCAGTAGCTAAATTTGGACAATGTGTAGATTCTTCATTGGATTTTGCTTGTATATATTACAAGGGTTTTCTTTTTCTTAAGGGAAGAGAAGGGAAGTTAGTGATAGTAAAGACCTAAAAAAGAGCAATACTGAAATGTGTTTTGTTTTGGTTTTTAATCGGTTATTGTTGCTTGTCCTTTGTTCTTGAATAGGACCGTGACATCAGGGATGATATGCAGTTAGTTGGATTTAAGTGAAGGACGACTGTACAAAGTCACCAGCCTCACTTCTCTGTTCTTTTCCATTGGAGAATATAGAAGGAAGTACCGAAAAGCAAGACAGTTTTGAAAATAAGATATGGATTTTACTTTTTAATATCTTTTTTTAGTTCTGTTTTTTTTTTGCAAGGCAATGGGGTTAGGTGGCTTGCCCAAGGCCACACAGCTAAGTAATTATTAAGTGTCTGAGGCTGGATTTGAACTCAAGTACTCCTGACTCTGGGTCTGGTGCTATATCCACTGCACAATCTAGTTGCCCCTGGATTTTACTTTTTATCAAAAATCAACTGATATAAAAGATTCATAGTTTTTATATAATCCTCTTTTAGTACTTTACTCTGAATATGGCAATGTTCTTCTTTGGATATTCAAGTTCATAATAAAAAGATTGATTCTTGAAAAGAAAATGCAAGTCAAGAATAAGAAGATTTAAGGGTCATTTCTACGACAATCAGTAATAAGAAAATGACTCAAGTAGTACTCTGGAAATTATCTGATCTATTGACACATTCAAAATACTATCTTCAATATTAGATTGGCAGACAATAACAGGGAACTGATCTGCAATTTTTCCAGAAGAGAAAGAATTGGTCAAGAAAATAGAAGCCCTTCTTGTAGTTCTCTTTTTATGACTTTGTTGAAGCAGTGAAATATATTTTAACAGCATGGGTTTTACAAAATTTGTGGTTATTTTCATATGATAATTTTTTCTATTTAGATATTTTCTTTAAATTTGAAAATCAAGAATTTTGCCCTTGTATGGATATTGCTCTATTTGGATTTTGTTCTCATTTTTTCTTTGAATTCTTCTATTAATAATTTTCAATCATCTGCTTACTTCATAGAATTTTTTCAATTTTTTTTATCTTCTAGATTATTTTTCCCTGTCTTCTTATATTCCTATAAAATAGAGGTTATTTCTAAGGGAACATTTTTTTATAATCTTACATTATATTATTAGAAAAGGTGTAGCAGTAATTTTAATTTTGTTTGCTTTCTCATCCCAATTATATATAATTCAATTATATGAATATGCTTACTGTTTTCTTGATTTGGTACCATAATTTCCAGCTTACTCTCTTTTAATGTTCATATCATTTCCTTCTGGGGAAGTTGGAGCATTAAGATTTCTGAACCTCCTTGTGAACCAACAGTCTGTCTTTGAATGCTTTTTGTCACATTCATAATAGCTATGTCACCTAATTTTTCCTTTTTGCTCTGATTATTTTCTTCCTTCTCATCGTAAATCATTTCAATGAACATTTATATTAATAGTAAAAAAAAATAGAAACCTTGCTAAGCCAGGGGTGTCTAGCCAAGAAGGTATTCTGTACTTTGAGCATCAAGCTGCCCCATAAACTCACTTTTTAAGTAGTACCAAAGATGGGTATTTTATAGAAGGAAAAAATAGCAGAGTTGTGAGTAAGACACAGACAATTTCCCTGAGTTACACAAAAGGGCCTTACTTCTGTATAAGGCAATGACTAGAAGCCCTGAGTCATAAAGAAGAGTATCACATGTGGGTAAGGAAAGGACTGAGTTGCTCATGGCTTGCTCTTGATTAATTATCCCATAGCAGTCAGATATAATAGAAGTAAGAGAGTAATCTCAGGAAAGGACCTTTGCCCTCCTAGGGAAGTGACAGTAAATTTGTGAGCTAATCCTACAACAGAATAGAAAGAATAGGCATCTAAGAGAGACATGGTGAATTATTTGAAGGATTCTGTTAAAGGATCTATGATTGAATACCTGCGCACTCTGAAGGGGAAAAAAACTAAGAATTACATGTCAAAAATGGTTATAAAAACTAAGAGGTGCTATGGTCCTTCTGTTTGGCAAAGCCCCTCAATACAAAGGGGAATCTAGATTTGTGTCAGAGATAGATAACCACCTAATAAAACTTAAAAGAGGAGGAGTGGTACCACCAAGAAGAGCAGTCATGATCAGACTGCCCCAAAATAGTAAAAAAGTGCGGGATGTTTGATTTAAGAACCTTACTAAAGACTGCTATAACAAAGAACAAATTGATAGACCAAATGAAAGCATTCAGACACTGGGTTAGAATGCATGGGATAGCTTATAAAATAAGCTATAAAACTCAATTCTAAACACCTCAGAAACATCTTCTCATGTAATAAACCATGCAAACTAAACAGTTCTTGTAAAAAATCTGAAGATCCCAGAAGAATGATATAGGAACACCACCATCAGAATAAAATCAGAAAGGCAGAACTACATATGTCACAATTGTAAAGAAGATATCCACAGGTGAACTTGAAAAGAAAGTAATTTTTGTGGCACAAGAGCTGAGACTAATTAAACATCAGGAAAAGGAGTACAGGCCTAGGTTCATTCCAGGTCCCCAAAGTAAATATCATTAAATTTTTATCAATTTCTGATAGGTCTGATAGACAGATATGTCTGTGACTTATATGTAGCCAATGATACTCAGAATCAGATTAAAAACAGGCTGTAATCACAATATTATCAATAAATATAATCAACTGCATGCTAGTTATATAGGATCTATGTAAACTATAGGATTGTCATTTGGTACTTATGTATCCACTGCTTCAATCTCACCTGTGGCATTATGATAGTTTGGTCACTAGCTGAAAAGGTCTGGCTCTCCCATAATCTGCAGACCTGAACAAGTGGATATATATATATATATATATATATATATATATATATATATATGCTCTCCATGATAGACATTAGAACTGAAGTCCTACATTCTAAAACAAACTTGGTAGGGGGGCCAGGCTAACTAGTAATGTTACTATGTTCTGAAGGGTATGTCTATACCTTAGAAGTGTCTTTGTAGTTGATGTTTGAGACAGAAAAAATATATCCTTTTGAATTCAGTCTGATTCTCCATCACGACTACCACCTCCTCCATTGCCATATGTGAACTGGTTCTCAGGATAATAATTAGTAAAATTTATATAATGCTTGCTTTGTGTCAGACACTATGCTAAGGAGTTTGTAAATATTCACATTTGTTCCTCACAACAAATCCGGGAGGTAGGTGCAATTATTTTGCAGATGAGAAAATTAGAAGTAAAGTCATTTACTCAGGGTCACACAGTTAGGAAGCACCTGAGGCCACATTTGAACTTAGGTCTTGTTGATTCCAAGTCCAGTGCATTATCCTCTGTATCACTTCATTGCTTAGCACCCAGATTATGCTATAGCATGATGTATTGAAAAGTTCAAAGACTTTTCATGCTGATGTGGGAATTTGTTTTGCTGGATCACATGTGGATATATGGCAGATTTATTTTATTTCCTTTATGTATATTTGTTCATTTGGGGGGGTGAGATAACTAGGAGACACAAAATATAATTGCTCATAAAATATACAAACACATTCTTTTGAAAATGAAAGTATTGGAGAGGGTTTTCGAGATGCCTCCCAACTCTAGAATTTTGCCTACCTCCTAAGAATGAGTTCTAGGATCAATGAGAACCAAACTTTTTCCATCACAATGTCAGGGACAGAGCAACAGTTATGGAGACAATGTGACAAATATAGGACACTCCTAGGGGGAAAAGAGTGCTTGTGTCACATGAAGGATCTTTCCTCAGTGTCACTTTGAGACTTGGAGACAATAACATGAACTATACTTGTATAGTAGGTTCTATCGGCAACATGTCTCCCTCCTTCCCAGCTTGGCTTTGATGATCTGAAAGATGTAGATATGCCCTTCAGAACATAGCCAGCCTGGGTCCTCTACAAGTTTGCTTCAGAACGGAGGGTTTCTCTAAGAAGGACAATGAAGAACACCTACATCTACTTGTTCAGGTCAGCAAACCCTTGTCTGCTATGGTATTTCCCTCATCACCACCCCCAATCATCAATGACTCCTTAGATGTTCCCCTTGACTACAGCAGTGGGACTGAGAGTTATTTAGGAGTGGGGAGAGGGGGAGGAGGAAAGAATATTGTAGGAAAGGTAGTATTTATTGAAAAAGGAGCCCTGAACTAAAATTTAAAAAACTTGGTTTCATTTTCTGACACTACTGGTATCGTTTACCATTCATTGTCAAAGAAGACCATGATATCAGGAAAGTGATGCCATGACGTTTACATGAATTGATTTTGAGAGAGGGTTGCAGGGTAATGTCACCCACCAGCCTCACTTTCTCCTCCAGAGTCATCTGAGTTCAGTGATCAGATATGAATCAGGATGACTAGAGATTACCTGGGATATGAAGCAGTCAGGGTTACACAGCTAGTTAGGATCAAGTCACACAGCTAGTATCAAGTGTCTGAGGTCAAATTTGAACTCAGGTCCTCTTGACTTCAGGTATCTAGGGAAATTAGTGGTGGCACAGTGGAGAGAGTACTAACACTACTTGCTCCTTGGATAGTATTGATTGAGTTTTTTTCTCCTCAAATGTGAAATGAAGCCATTGGACTTCATCAGGATTTTTTTTTTTTAGTTTTTGCAAGGCAAATGGAGTTAAGTGACTTGCCCAAGGCCACACAGCTAGGTAATTATTAAATGTCTGAGGCTGGATTTGAACTCAGGTACTGCTGACTCCAGGTCCAGTGCTCTATCCACTGCGTCACCTAGCCACCCCTACATCAGGATTCTTAACCTTTTTTGTAATCATTGGCAAAGCCTTCTCAGAATAATGTTTTTGAAATGCATTAAGTAAAATACAGAACATAAAAGTTAACAAAACACAAAAGGAAAATAATTATGTGAATATGTAAACATGTAAATACAAACTCATTTGAAATGGGACATTCTCTATAATGGTGGTGATGAAGGCCCTTCCTATGTGAGGAGTAACTCAGAGTTGGTGAGAGGTATGAACTCCAGTCTTCTGCAGTCACCTTCAAGTTCTGTTTGGAGATTCATCAAGTGAGATTTTTTTTTTTTGAGTGAGACAACTTCAATGAAGAGAGAAGATGAAAGAGATCAATCCTGATTCAGTTTGCTGAACTGGAAAGACAATGAGAGGAACAGGCAATCTCCATAGTGTTCTATTTCTAGCTTGCTATTCAAAAGACTTCAGAGAGTTTTCCCTTAGGTGAGATCAAGGACATTCATGGTTTAGTTGACTTATGTCATTCTCACTGGAAGAGTTTATCTTCTGTTTTATTTGGTACATATCTTTCTATATTTACCTTCTATAATGTCTGATTTGCTATGAGTTGCTATTTTTGATGTGTTCAATGTAGAACTAGTAATATGGAAAAGGCATCAAAACTTAGATATGGAATATCAAAAGAATTTTATATGTAGTCTCAACTAGATCAGTCTCTAACTTGTGAATAGGTGGAATTGAAAAGAGCAGGATAGAGGCAAATGGGCTAGGAATTGTGTAGTAGCTTAATTCATTTCAGAGTGAGGAAGGCAAATTTGCAAGTGAAGACCTCCTGGAAAGGGTTTATACTTTAGGGACAAAGGCAGCTTATATAGATAAAAATCATAGAGGGTGTATGGTGGATCACAATTCAAATATTCTTATGTCTTGAAATGGTTCAGGACAGTCTACTGGGGAAAGCATTTTAGGGGAAATATAGGTGTTCTTAGGTTCCTTAGGAACATTTCTTAAATTGATTGTCTCAAGTCTTAGGGGGATCTTGAGTGCTGTGATTATTCAGTGGGTTTCTGAACCAGAATTAGTGTGACAGGAACAAGTTTTGCAATTTCTGCTTCAGTTCATTTAATAATTACAAGCATTGAATGTAGAAATTGTTAGCATGTATTGAGTTCGTGTTTTATTACTTTCCGCTTGCAGTGTGTCTGGCTCCCAAGGCAGAATTTCCTGATAAAATGGGAGTTTGAAAATATCTAAATAGTTAGGATAATCATTACACATATCAGAGTAGTTAATATGAGAATCATAAATCCACTTATATGGTCTTAGGGTCCCTCTTCCCCCTAAAATTGCAAGGTGAGCAAAAGTTAGAATAAAACATATCTCTTAGAAAATCAATATTTGTGTATTCAGATAAATATACATCTTGCTTGGTACTTATTATCTCTAAGGAGGGCAGAGTAGTGGGTGTCCAGCCCCTAAATCCAGCTTCCCCTCCTGGCAGTAAGGAAAGTCTCCCTTGCAAAAGGATGGGATAAAATAAAAAAAAAAGAAGGGATCAGTTAGGTGGTGTAAAGGATAGAGCACCGGCCCTGGAGTTAGGATGACCTGAGTTCAAATTCACCTTTAGACATTTAATAATTGCTTAGCTATGTGACCTTGGGTAAGTCACTCTTAACCCCATTGCCTTAAATAAATAAGATTAAGGAAAAAAAGGAAAAGGATGAAGGTAGAGAAGTCTATTGCACCCCATTAGTCATACAGAGACCTCTCACTTTGCCACAGGGTAACTTCTCTATACATAGGGGGTCAATTGCATTCTTTATAAATATTATCAAAATATTTTAAAGAAAGTGCATGGATCCCAGATCAAGAATCCTTGGACTAGATGATTGCTAAGGTATAAGAAATCACTAGGTACAATCCATCTCACAGAAGCAAGTCCTATAGCAGGAGTTGTGGAGATGAGAATTGATTATAAATTGAAGAGGAGAAAGGTTCTATGAATATTGCCAAGAGCCCTATCCTAAAAAAAAAAAAAAAACCCTGAATTTGGAAAAGGGGATCAGAGCCCTGGAAATAAAATATTTTGACTCTGTGATTAGTCTTAAGAACCTCAAAGTCATTTATTTTACTTTCTTTATCAAGAGTATAAGTGAGAGAATGCTGTGGGTTTGGGTTCCACAGATTATTACCAGAACAGTTTATCACAAGGGCAGGGAGCCTTTGATTGATGAGATTTAGGAATGAAGAAGCAAGATAAGAGGAAAGGTAATAAAAATGACCCTGACCAATCATATACCTAGTAAAATTCTTTAAACTTGTCTTGAAGAGGCCTCTGTCTAAACCAACTCAAATTGGATGGGGATCAAGAGATCTCCGACATGTCACATGTACACATGCTTAATAAGCTTCACACGTATTAACTTGCACAATCTCTGTGATGATTGAGGTTCATTAACTTAACATGCATGGTATGATGGGGGGGAACATATCAAGTAGTGATATGAAGTGGGCATATTGATTAGATCTCACCCCTGATGGTAAGAACCAATCCTGGCTCTGAAGGGAGGAGAAAGGCTTTCCAAACCATATATGACTGGATCTTGCTGCCCTTCAGTATGCTCCTTACTAGGGGGATGCACCCATTTCTTGCCAGAAATGTAAATAAATAATTCTTCTCTCACTCCAGGCTAAGTTTCATCATTAGGAACCAAACACCCCACTCTGTGAAAAGGGGATTTGGGGGTTCCATTTCTAATAAATTGGAGGGATCTGTGGTTCCCCAAAATCCCTGGTGTTCTCCTGGAGAAACATAGGAAGAGCATTCCTGCTTAGATTTGAGCAGTTCCCATTTTCTTCTCCAGGGCCATGATGTAGCTCTAAGATTCCTGTGATCTCAATATTGTCAAGTGAAGTGACTGAACAATTAAAAGAAGGAAAATCATGGAGTCGATCTTTATAAGGCAGCAAAAGTGATGGCTTGAGTACTGCCTTTATTGAATGAGAAGTCCCCATTCTAGGTAGTTGGTTCAACCTCTATGGGTCATGGGAAGTGCAGTCTCCAAGAGGGAAGGAAAGTCCTAGAAATGGAAGGATGAGGATCAAAAAGGGAAGATACACAGAAAAGGAGGAGAGTTCCCCCTGCCCCAGTATTCCTCAAAACAATCTATCCAGGAGGGTGCTAGTAAAGCAGAGTAGCCTATGTACCCTAGCACTGGGGTTTATGGACATGCTTGGAGCACAGGATGGATTGGATCTGTGGTTTCACTAGGGATGTGTGTTTGTGTGTGTGTGTGTGTGTGTGTGTGTGTGTGTGTGTGTGTGTGTCTGTGTATCTGTATCTTTGTCTGTGTGTATTTAAAGTGTGTGTCTTTGTCTTGATTGGCTATTTCCAGCTGTCTGTGCTGTGATTTTAGTTTCCTGATTTTCCAAGCTTCCAATTGGGAGAATTATCCATTCCCCTTTTCTTTTAAAATTGGTTTTATTTTTTAAACTCTGAAAACTCAGTGTCAGAGGAGGGACTGGGGAAGGGAGGAGGGAGGTTGGGTCTGAAGGGAAGTCTCCCCCTTTGCTCCCATCCTCTCTCTCTCCCTCTCAGCCTCTGATCTAAAGGAGATTGTGTAACTCAACCCCTCCCCCATTCTAGGTCAGGCTGCAGCTTCTGGGCCTGGTCAGCACCCATCCCCATTCCTGTGTCTTGGAGGAGGAGGAGGGGGTGAGATTTGTGAGGGGCTGTTTCTCAATGTTAAAATGCTTTTGACTAGAAAAGTGAGCAGTAAGGAGTGAAATTCTTGCTATAAAAATTGATAAAGTAATTTGAAAACATTTTGTTACTGGGTTTTGAATAGTTTAAGAGGTTAAAATATACTTATTGGTTGCTGTTTTTATCTTTTAAGAGTAATATTTTAATTGTGACAAATAAAGAGGAAGACATGCTGTGAAAAGTAAATTCATGTATAGGTAATAAGGTTTATAAAGTTGTAAAAGTAAGGTTTAATAATAAGGATCTATCCACTTAACCCCATTTGCCTTGCAAAAACCTAAAAAAATAGCAAAATGTCTATTTCTTACTTTACCAGTCTGTGCCTAATTGTCTTGCCTCTGTAAAGTAACTTAAGACTTCAAAGTTATTCTTCCCTATCTTATTCTTTACCTTCTCCTTGTCCTAAGACTTCCTTTCCTATTTAGATTAGAAGTAAGTGGGATAAAGTCTGAGATTTCTTCAGTAGAATATTATAGTTTGGAGAATAGTTAACTATGTGCCCCTCCTCCCTTCACAAAGCAACTTCTGGGAAGGTGAAGAGTCAACCGTGACCCACCTTATCTGTTGGAAGTCCAGATGACCATTCAATCCCTGGGGCTGAAGAGATAATCTGGTTTCAGTTTGAACTTTATGCTCTTTTCCCTAGATTAGAGGCCTAGATTGTAAAACCACATTCCTCATTAAGGAGGGTGGGTTAGTAGGGGGCGGGAATCCAGTTAGGATAAATGTGATTCTTGGGCCTTTTGCTTTTGCCTCAATCTCTGTAACTGATTGTGGCCCATTCCTCAAGAAACCAATAAAGCTTTCTCTTCATACCTTGAGAGATCTCCCTAAGTTTGTTTAAGTGGCATTTGTCCCACACATATCTTTAGGGGAAAAAAAAGAAATATCTAGAGAAAAACACCTCTCTCATTATAATTCTATTGGTTGAAAATCATCTTTATTTTCCCAGGTCACAACCTAACTTGCAGCTCTACCCAAACCCAGTATCATACCACTGAAGAGTTACCAGTTAGTGACACTAATTGGAAGGACAGTATGATTGGTGCACAAGGGAGAGAGATCTGCAGAAGGTGGAAGAGAAATTTATTAAGCAACTTCTATGTATTAGACTCAAATAATATCTCATTTAACATTCACAAAAGTGTTAGAGTCAGATGCTACTATTTTTATCCCCATTTTATAGATTAGGAAACTAAGACAAAGTTATATCACTTGTCTAATGTCACACAGTTAACAAACATCTTCCTGACTCCAGGCTCAGGGCTTTACACACTGTACTACTTAGCCCAGGGCATGAACCCTCTAGGGAAAAATTATTTGGAATATTAGGATTAGGGGCTGGGCATCATAAAATGTGAATGGTGACATGTGAGAGAATCGTGACTTGTACATATCTGTTCCCTGAAGGATCAACTATCCCCTTACAGAATTACCTACTGGCCGTCCACAATTTCCTGTGTTGAAAAATTCAACAAATATTTACCAAGTTTTTATTATGTACAATTCATTGTACTAAGTATTAGGGATTTGAAAGCAGAAACTAAACAGTTTCTTGTCTCAAAGTGTGGTAAAGTTGGAAGAAAAGTGGTTTTACACAAAATAAGCAATGGGGGCAGGGATTTTTAGAGAGAGGGAAATTACAATGTGATGTTTACATTATTAGATTTCAAAGAAAAATAAGGTGCTTCCAACTCTTTCTAAAAAAAAAAAATTTTACATTCCTCCAGGGAGCTACAATTGTAAGCAATTACAAAGTCGTTTGAAGGAGGGAAAAGATAATTAGAAGATCAAATCCATGAATAATTTGAGGGAGTTCAAAAATTTAGATGGGAAAACAATGGCATTTTATTTTACTATAATTGGTTTCCCTTGTGTTCCCATAAGTTTTATCTTCTGCATTTGAAAGCATTGATCTGAGGATGGCTTTACTAGCCTCCATAGGCTTCACCAGATCTCACAAAAAGGTCTCTGGCACACACAAAGTGATAAATTCTGCACTAAAGCAGGCTCCTTGGATGTGGGGCTTGGAAACTACTGGACATCTCCCTGGAGCTGATGATGTTTGTCTTTCATTCTCAAAGAAGATCATGACATCAGGGAGGTGATGCCATGACAAGTACATGAACTGGATTTGAGTGAGAGGCTGCTGTGCTAAGTCACCAGCCTCACTTTTTTCTTCAGAGCCGTCTGAGTCCAATGGACAAATACGAACTGGATGACTGAGATGCCCTGGAGGAGAGGCAATCAGGGTTAAGTGACTTGCCCAAGGTCACACAGGTATTAAGGGTCAGTTGTCTAAGGCCAGATTTGAACTCCTGTCCTCCTAATTCCAAGGTCATTGCTTGAAGATGCAGGGGTGGGCTGCTCGGGTTAAGGGAAATACTGCAAAACATATTTTTAAGTTTAATCTGAATTATTAATATTTCTCTATATCTTTATTAAGTCAAGAAAATTTAAAAAACAGATCAAACCCTTGATTTGTTGCATTTGTAAATTTCCAAGGGGTAAAAGATCAATCTGAAAATGTAACAATTGACTTCTCTTGAGCCAATCTGAGCTGATTCTGGTATACCATTGAATACAAGGAGAATATGAGTGGCTAGGTGGCACAGTGGATAGAGCACTGACCCTGGAGTCAGGAGTACCTGAGTTCAAATCCAACCTCAGACACTTAATAATTACCTAGCTATGTGGCCTTGGGCAAGCCACTTATCCCCGATTGCCTTGCAAAAAAAATAAACACAAACACACAAACACAAATACAAATCAACCCTGATTGTTACACACAATAAGGAAGAAAACTAGGAGTCTTCAGCTCCTCCTACTGAGAATGTGGTTTTATTATGAGACTAAAGCATCTTCAGTCATCTGGACAGAAGAATCCATCTCCATTCATATCATTCTGGCTGTTTTCTCCTTCACTGAACTAGATCACCCTAAAGTCTAAAGAGGGACAAGACTCATTTCCCTGGGGAAAGAACTTACCTAGACTGGATTCTATTTATACTCTAAATAGAAGTTAAGTCCCCTAATTGAGTGGAGTCCCATCCAAGGTAGAAGAGCAATTCCTTGAGAGCTAAGACAGTTCTATCAATCAATCATGTCCTTCTTATAGGAGCTCAGTCTTAAATGCAGAAATAAAAGAGAAAAGCCCGAATCCTATTTTAATAACTTGTTTTTAATATAACAGCAATTTAATTTATATAATATGATACAAAGAAAAATAAATCAACCTTCTAGAAATGGAAAGAATGGATAAAGTGATCCAAATGTATTCCTCTTAATTTATTTTTAAAGTTTTATTAATGTTTTCTTTTTACAACACAAACATTTAAAAACTTCTCTCACTTTCTGAAAGTTCTCTTCCAACAAGGTAAAACAGGTAAGTAAAATTAATAATTCAGTGACCTCATATGAAAATGCATGCAACAGGGCAGCTAGGAGAGGTACAGTGGATAGAGTACTGATCCTGGAGTCCGGAGGACCTGAGTTCAAACCTGTTCTCACACACTTAATAATTACCTAGCTGTGTGACCTTGGGCAAGTCACTTGCCTTGAAAAAAACTAAAAAAAATAGAAAGAAAATCCATGCAACATTTCACATATTGTAGCACCCTGCCCCCATGCTTCTCTTTAAAAAAATCCCAGAAATCAATTATCTCTCCTTCATATCTCCTAGCCCCATTGAAAAAAGAAAAAAGTAAAGAAAAACAAATTCCTTGATACAAATATGCAAATGATTTGTTTGTAGTCACTGGAAAATACCTGGGAACTCTAACTTCAGTTAGTGCTTTTGGCTATAAATTGACTCCTGGTTCTGAGCCACATTGTAGAGAGTCATTGAATGCCAAATTGAGGAATTTGATTTTTCTATTTTCTTTTTTGATCACTGGAGGAATAGTGATTCTCTGAAGGTTTTTGAAAAGGGAAGTAATATAATCATACCTATGCCATAGATTATTCTAGTTGTTGGAGGGTTGATTGGAGATAGCAAAGTCTAGAGGAAAGAAGAAAAATTAGGAGCTAAATATTTTTCTAGCAAGCTATGACAATGGGAGAGAAAAGGGTATGGGTTGAGAGATGGGTAAAAACTGATCAAGAGGGGCGGCTAGGTGGCCTAGTCGATGAAGCACCGGCCTTGGAGTCAGGAGTACTTGGGTTCAAATCCAGTCTCAGACAATTAATAATTACCTAGCTGTGTGGCCTTAGGCAAGCCAGTTAACCCCATTTGCCTTGCAAAAAAAACTTAAAAAAAAAAACCCCAAAAAACTAATCGAGGAAATGTTAACTGATTGATATGGGGGAGGGGGAACATGTGGGAAGAGTTGAGGTTGACTAAAAGATTATTAATCTGAGTAACTGAGAAGATAATAATACTCAAAAAATAGAAAAGTTTACATTAGGGACAGGTTTAGGGTGAAGGGAAAATAAATTTAATTTTAGACACGTTGAATCTGAATGCTAATGCTAATTCAGGTGGAGCTGTCCAACAGTCATTTGGCAGTGGAGAAAAACCTGGAGTTTAGGAAAAAATCAGGACTAGAAATTTAGATTTCGGTATGATCTATGTGATAGCTGATGAAATATATGAGATCACCTATAGAGACTAAAAAGAGACAAAAATAGAACAAAAAGTGATTCAAGCAGAAAGTGTACCAAGAAAGTAAACTAAGAAAGGGTCAATCAGACAAAGCTAGTAGAGGAGAGAATTCAGGAAGAAGTGATCAACAGTGTCCAATGCTGGAGAGGTGTGAAGGAAGGTTAGGACTGACAAAAGCCACTCTATTCAGCAATTAGGAGCCCAAAGGGGGGAAATCCAAAGCCTGCGCAAAAGCCAAGGGCCCAGGAATGTCCCATGGAACCAGCGCGGGCACCGTGAGAACGGGAGGAAAGAAGAAGGGATGAAGGAAGGAACGAATGAAAGGCGGAAGGAAGGAAGGAAGCAATGAATGGGTGAAGGAAGGGAGGCACGAGGGAATGTCCGAAGGAAGGACTGAATGGGTCAAGGAAAGAAGGAACGAATGGAGTGCCTGAAGGAAGGAACGAGTGAGCGACTGCAGGAACGAATGAAGTGGTGGGAGAGACAGTGGGTGGGCCTGAGGGGTGCCAGCACTCCGGTTAGAAAAGCAGCGCGGCGGGAGGCCCGGGGCGCAGGCAAGCAGTTGGCTGG